>NC_138903.1:70374031-71105755 GCF_965194825.1 Balaenoptera physalus | reverse complement strand
GTTACTACAGGCAGTAACAATGGTGTAATGAAAACAGTGTCTCTGGTGTCCCACAAAATTTGGTACCTCCAGCCATAAGCCCACAAATTTATGGAATCGAGTAGGTTCTCCTGGAATGGGACTTTTCCAGTAATAACAAGCAATTTAGGTTGAGGTGATAAAGGTCTTTATGGATGGGGATCCCATATGAAAAACTTTCCTGAGGGCTGGCATGGGCAGACAAAGAGCGTGTTACTTGTGAAAATTCATGTCTCAGAACTCCAGTCTATTTGACTAGCCACCAGATGCACCCACATAAATGCACCTTCTGGGTGGTTGAGAACAGAGAATATTCTCACTGCACACAAAGCCAAGTTCTCAGGACACAGAGCAAGGTGGAAGAAAAACCCTCATTTGGTTTTTACACAAAGGATCCATAGCAAGGTTTGTCTAAATAGATACTGGTCTGGTGAGAAATGTTAACTCACTAGTCTGTGAGACCAGCTCAGCAGCAGGCTTATAGGGCCTATGCCTGCATTCGGCCCTATGGTTGATCCTCCTTATGACAAATATAAGAACAGACAGATACAGCAAAAAACATTGACCATTTCTGGAAGGAAAAGGACCCCCAAGAGTTGCTAAGTCTAAGGAACTAGATCTACAAATATTTTCTCCTGCTAATCTAAACTTAGAGAGAGATAAAAAGGACTCTTACCACTTTTTCTTCCACCAGATCTTGCAAGCAGTGTTCTGGGAGGCCGACGTGGTAAGGCATCTTATTTTCTGCTAGACTTTTTCAAATGTCTCAGGATGTCTTAGTTGCAGCATACTCTAGGCAGAAAGCAGGGTCCCATGAATGTCTGGCTGGCTTGCCAACTGTTGGGAAGGGGAAAAATTTTCCCTCTACCCACTTGAGTTCTTGTGGCTGGTTTAATAATAAAATTGACAAAAGACAGATTAATAGAAGGAAATGAAACAAATTTTAATTGGTGTGCACAGAGGTCTCATAGAAAAATAGGACCTAAAAATGGTCAAAGCAGGCAACTTTTATACTTTTTTAGACAGAGAAACAATAAATTCATGAGGAATTGATAGGAAGAAAGAGAAACTTGGGTTTTGGGTGCTCGATTCGTGAAGAATCTAGAGTTTGGGCATGGGGAAGTAAACTAAAGAAGAAGGTTTGGGTGTGGGGTAGTAAACTAAAGAAGTAAATAGGCTTTTTGGCCAGATTTTCCTTCACTGGTGATAAGGGTACCCTTCTACTTCCAGATGTAGGAAGTGTACCTTTCTCATGAAATGTTTAAATCCTGCTTTCAGGGAGACAGAAAGGAAGGTCAGAGTGTCTCTCTTGAATTAGCTATTTCTTAAGTAACTTTAATTCAAAATTATCAATATGCCACTGAGGCACATTTTGGGGTATCCTACACTGGATCCCAACAATTGAAACATTTATTTCCCCAGAAAAAGAAAAATAGAAGAGAATCAGTTATTTGCTTTGTTATTTATATTTAAAAAAAAATCCTGCCCTATGTTGTGGGATGGAAGGGGAGAGAGAGAGAGGTGCAAATATGTAGTGACATAAAGGCAAAATAATTTTTTTGTCTATGCAAGGTCAGATCAAAACTCTTATTTGAAGATCTATATTTTCATCTACAGCTCTCTTCAGATGAATGCTTTATTTTC
Organism: Balaenoptera physalus; assembly: GCF_965194825.1. Classification (NCBI taxonomy): domain Eukaryota; kingdom Metazoa; phylum Chordata; class Mammalia; order Artiodactyla; family Balaenopteridae; genus Balaenoptera; species Balaenoptera physalus. Next base: position 71,104,093 of record NC_138903.1, on the reverse strand, counting down.
TTAAACATATGAGGGAAAAGGTGTTTGTAAATATCACAAATAAACTGAAATGCTATTCCTCAGTTCTTCCATTTGTACTATCTGCAAGACTATTTGGTGATAACTTGGAGTAATTCTAGATAACACACAATTCAGCTCTGTACAAAACACTGGAGTAAGAAATATCAGTGATGACGATAGTTAGCACTTCTTGTACCAACAGTTCCAAAACTCTCAAAAGCTACTTCTTACCTGAGTTTTTACAATGGAAAAGCACAAGAATTTCTTTTATAAAGATTACTCTAATGCTTATGGCTGTTTTAAAATGTGACTATATTTTTGGAGTTACCCTTGAGATTCAGAAAAATAATTAATCCATTTGAAATTAAGTGGCATAGCCATTTGTCTGGGCCAGTTATCTGGTTTTTTATAGTGTTAAAAAGGCCAAAGTCAAAAGTTTGAACCCCAGATGCATCAGTTAACATCAGAGTCCTAAATCTATAGTCACATCTTAACTCCAGACCTCAGTCACCGTGAGAAAACAGCCATCACGCTGGCTACAAAAGAGATGATAAGTCAGAGAACATGAGAGGCAAGAAAAGATCAGTGTACAGGGGCAATTGTAAGCATGTTTTCTTTACATAGAGATGAATGAACACGTGTCCTTGGGAAGGAAAATACTCCAGATTATTTATAAATAATAATTCAATAATTATGAATATTCAAGAAGTTCAGAATATGGTATCTGTTACATGAAGGGAACTGGTTGTTAGTTTCTATAATTCAAACCACCTTACAATTTCTCATTACATGTCTTTTGCACATGTAAAAATCATTTTGACATAGTTTGATTAATCATTTTGGAAAATAAAAAAGCAGTGCATTGTAATCCATATTTGCTTTATAATGTATTTGAGTAAAGGGCTAGTAGCATCATTTTTGCTCCTGAAGGACAAGGACACAGTTTTTAAATTTTATACACATTAATATTTCTATAAGCATAATAAGTTGTTAACCAGTTGATTCTGTGCTAGTTTAAAAATATGAATTGAATAACCTAGGAAACTATGGAGTCACTTGTAGCTAATCACTGAGCAAAGGCTTTTTAAAAGACAGGATTTAGGTTTCTATCCCTTTTGGATGCTCCCAGAGTGGCCAGAATAGAGACCAATAAAGAAAGAATGAATGAGTGAATGAATGGATAGAAAAATAAAGCTTCTATTATACTTTGGACTCTAGTCTTCTCTGTTTTTTGTGTGCTTTCAAAATGTTGACAATTTGGATTTAGATAACTCAATTATAAAAGCTCTTTCTTATCTATTGTTTTATTTAATATTTTTTGAAATTCTTTAATCAACAAAGCGGACATTATTATTATTTTAAGACTGTATGTGCAAGGCTAGATGGGGTTATGGTAAGAAAGACAAGATAAAGAGGAAAAAGAAGGAGGGTGAAGCAATAAATGCTGATACTAGAATTTTTTTTATCATGTTAAAATATATAAAATATATCATACACCTTTTTAACCATTTTAAGCATAAAATTTAGTGACATTAATTACATTAACAATCATCACCACAATCTAAATTATTTCCATCACCCCAAACAGAAACTTTGTACCCATTAACCAATGTTTTCATTTTACTCTCTTCCTGGCTCCTAGTAATATCTAATCAAAGCTCTGTCTTTATGAATTTATCTATTATAAATATCTCATATAAATGGAATCATGCAATATTTGTTCTTTCATGTCTGGGTTATTAGCATGGTGTTTTCAAGGTTCATCCATGCTGTAGCAGGTATAGGAATTTGCTTATTTTTATGGACAAATAATATTCTATAGTATGTATACACCACTTTTATTTATCTATTCCCTTGATGGACATTTGGGTTGTTTCCACATTTTGGCCATTGTAAACAACACTGCAATGTTTGAGTCACTCTTTAATTTTGGGGGGTATATACCTAGGAATATAAGTGCTGGTTTGTATAGTAATATTATGTTTAACGTTTTGAAAAGCCATCAGATTGTTTTCCACAGTGACCACACCATTTTACATTTACAAGAGCAATGCATGAGAGTTCCAATCATCTCCCCATTCTCATTAACACTTGTTCTTTTTTAAAAAAGTATAGCCAACTTAACGGACATGAAGTGGTATCTCATTACGATTTTAATTTTCCTAATGACAAATGATGTTGAGTATCTTTTGAAGTGCGTGCTGGTCATTTGTATACCTTATTTATGGAAATGTTTATTCAAGCCACTTCCCCATAAATTAAAAGGGTTGCTTATCATCTTAGTTGAGTTGTAGGAGTTCTTTAGATATTCACAAAGTTACATCATTATCAAATATACACTGTGTAAATATTTTCACCCATTCTTTAAGCTGTCTTCTTGTTTTCTTTTTTTATTAATTTTAATTTAATTTAATTTACTTTCTTTGGCTGCAGCGTGTAGCTTGTGGGATCTTAGTTCCCCCACCAGGGATTGACCCTGTGCCATTGGTTAGTGAAAGCACATCATCCTAACCACTGGACCACCAGGAAATTCCCTTCTTGTTTTCTTAATAATGTTTTTCATGCACAAAAGTTTTTAATTTTGATGAAGTCCAGTATATGTATTTTATATTTTATTGTTTATGCTTTTGGAGTCATATCTAAGAATCCATTTCCTACACAAGGCCATGAAGATTTATTGCTATATTTACTTCTAACAGTATTATGGTTTATCTCTTACATTTAAGTCACTGATACATTTCAAGTTAATTTACAATGTAAGCTAGAGAGCCAATTTTATTATTTTTCATGTTTATATCCAGTTGTCCTGACACAACTTCTTGAAGATACTGATCTTTCCCCCACTGAATGGTTTTAACACACTGGTGGAAAGTCAATTGATCCAATGTTAATTTCAGCAAAATGGCAGACTAAGAAATTCTGAGCTATTGTTCATCTATGGAAATATCAGAAAACCACCAGAGACTGTCTGAACTATCCTTATAGGAGCACTGGAAATCATTCAGACTCTACAGAAACCAAATAAATGCCCAATCCAGAAAAAGCCTCCTACAAAACAGTAGGAAGTTTAATGACTTTTGTTTGTACTTAGACTTCAAACCAGCGGAAACAGAATATAACTTTTTTGTAGTGTTCTAACCTACCAAATGCCTGAAGAAATGGTCTCTGTCTTGCCTAACTCAGATCTCAGCCAGAGAAAAGTGACTGGCAATGCTTGCATAAACAACACGGGGACTACAGACCTGCAGATGGCTGGAGAAAGATATTACAGAGGAAAAAAATATAATAGACCATATAAGGCCTCAGGAAGAGCTGGGGTGAAACTTTGTGTGAAATTAAGACACTTGAATGATGCTATGTATATGGGGGAATTGAGAAAACTAACCAAGCCCAGGTAAAGTTCATGCTCATAAAAGAATGGAGAAAATCTTAACCTTTTTAACTCAGTCATATGACGATATAAAAATCTCCTATAAAGATAAATACACAGTTAAACATAAAAACCAGAATTACTGTAATTTTGATTTGCAACCCCTCTTTAGGTTTCCTATAATTTTTAAATGGCAAGCACATAAAATAGAAATCTTTGTTATCATGTACATAATGTATAAAGATGTGATTTGTGGAAAAAATAACCCCATAAAACAGAGGCAAGTGCTATATAGAAGTAGAATTTTGTACAAGATTGAACATAAGTTGGCATTTACTCAAATTAGACTCATAATTTTAGGATGTTATATGTAATTCTGATGGTAATCTCAAAGAAAATATCTATAAAATATACAGAAAAGTAAAGTGAGAAGGGGATAAATTTATGTCATTGCAAAATTCAACTAAACACAAAAGGAAGTAATAGAGAAAAGAAGAACAAAATCTATAAGACAGAGAGAAAAAAATAACAAAATGTCCAAAGTAATATTTTCCTTATCAGTAATTACTCTAATTGTACATGGAAATCACATGGTACAGAACAGCAGGAAAGATAAGAAGAACATAATCAAAATATATGCAGTGGACAGAGCTTAACTTTTGTTGTAAGAACAATATAAATTAAAAGTGAAAACGTGGAAAAGGGTATTCCATGCAAATATTAACCAAAAGAGAGCCAAACTTGTTATATTAATAACAGACAAAATAAACTTTATGTAAAAAGTGTTACAAGAGGTAAAGAAAGACATTGTACATTGATAAAAGACCAATTCATCCAAAAAAGTTATAACAATTACAAATATATATGAACCCAAAATCAGAGCTCCAAAATATAGGAAGCAAATATTGACATTTTTTGATACTTACAATGGTTGTTGGAGATTTCAAAACTCCATTCTAAATGATGGATAGAGCAATCAGAGAGAAGTGAGTGGCATTAGAATCATGGTAGCATAAGAGATTCTTCTTTTTAGATCCCCCCATTAAAAAAATAATCCACAAACAAAAGTGCCTTTGTGGGGGTAGTGGGATATAGCAGTATATGTCAAGAGACCTAGGAGGAATCACACCCACCTTTGCATTTGGTAATGGGAAGACAGACCTTGGTATGGGTTGCAAGACCAGCAGAAGCTAGCAAACCTTCCCCTCAGGGCCAGTCAGGAAAAACCTGGAGAATTCTGGCTTGGGCAAAAAACCATGGACAACAGAAACTTTGTAGAAAGCCAGCATTTCTGAGGAGATATTCAAGGTTACTGTTGGAGCAAAAGAAAAAATATGAGAGTGGACGCATCAGAGAGGGGAATAGTAACTTTGCCAGCCCTGCTCCTACCCTCAAGGCAACAAAGTGTGGGGCTAAAATTGTCACCAGTGATTTCTTCTACAGTAAGAAGGAGAGCAGTCAGTGAGTGCTTGACTTCCTCAAATGTGTGGCACACTGCTGGAGAAATACACTTGTCTTCAGAAACATCCAGAGTACTGAGGCAGGAACTTCATGAATGTGAGGAGGGAGGAGGTTAGGAAAGAGAGAGATAAGAACATCAAAGGATATTTAAAAATACTTTCTGGTGACTGTGCTCAGGACTTCAGCATGAAGTACACTCACAAGCCTCTAGTAAAACGTCACTTGAGCACCTCCCTACTGGGCTTTCAGGAACCCTCAATATCCCAAGTGCTAAAGCCACATTTACCCCTCTCTTTGGCTAACTCCAATTGCAAATTCTCAGATGTGGCAGCAAGAGACAAGCTCCTGTAAATTGAGTGTTATTAGAAAAACTGATTAGGGTCTGTGGGCAAGGAAAAATCCACAAACTTGAGCTCTAAAACCATTTTTGGAAAACAAAAGAGAGGTTACCAGCATCTAGCATGGTGAGTTGTCAGAACCAGGGAAGACATGAAAGCTTAAGAACTGTACCCAAATAGCAAGCAAGGATTGTGGTGGAGCAGGTGTGTCAATATAAGGTCCACAAGATCCCAAAACACAACAGAACCAATAAACAGTATATCCCACATGAAGGCAACTAGAAAAGATTTGATGAGGTATCTGCTACTTCAAATGTGAAAGCATCAGGGTAGAAGATTAAGAGGTACAAAATACTATGTATAAAATAAATAAGCTACAAGAATATATTGTACAGTGCAGGGAATGTAGCCAATAATTTATAATAACTTTACATGAAGTATAATCTATAAAAATATTGAATCACTATATTGTACACCAGAAAATAATATAATATTGTAAAAAAACTAGATTTCATAGAAAAATTTAAAAATGTGAAAGCAGCAATGCAAAAATCCAAGGAACATGATGAATCAAGAAAAAAATGTCATCATTAAAAGCTAAAAATATTTCGTAAATAACCCAGCTCAACAGCACATAATTTTGTAATCTATCTGTTTTAAAAGTTCAAAATACCTGTTTTGGGTAAACTCAAGTGATACTACAAAAGAACAGCAAGAGGATTCAAGAAAATCAGGAAACTAATACATAGAGAAAATAAGAAATTTAACTAAAAGATAGAAGTCATAAAAAGAAAGAAACAAAATCTGCAGGTGAAGAATTCAATAAATGAAATTAAAAAAAAAACATTAGAGAACATCTGCAGCAGAGTAGACTAAATGGAAAATAGAATAAGTAAGCTACAGGTTAGGAAATTTGAAATAACCCAATCAGAGGATGACGAAGAAACAAAAGGGAAAAAAAAAAGGAGAGGAAAGAAAGACTATGTGATTTATGGAACCCTTATCAAACATCCAAATAGAATAATTGGGGTTCCAGAAAGAGAATAGAGGGGAAAGGGGACAGAAAGTTTATTTAAAGAAATAACAGCTGATTACTTCCCAAAGATGGGGAGAGACTTGGGCATCCAAGTTCATGAAGCTAATAAATTACCTTATTATTTCAATGAAAATGGACTCTTTCCAGGACATAATGAAACTGTCAAAAATTAAAGACAAAAAGAGAAAATTAAAAGCAGACAGATTCTCTTTTTCTCTTTAATTTTTGACAGTTACAGACCAATAACACTGGTGAATATAGATGCAAAAATCCTGAACAAAATACTAGCAAACAGAACCCAACAACACACTAAAAAGATCATACATCATGATCAACTGAGATTTACCCCAGGTATGCAAGGATTCTTCAATAAACGAAAATCAATCAATGTGATACACCATATTAACAAATTGAAGAATAAAAACCATATGATCATCTCAATAGATGCAGAAAATGTTTTTGACAAAATTCAACACCGATTTATGATAAAAACTTTCCAGAAAGTGGGCACAGAGGGAACTTTCCTCAACATAATAAAGGTCATATACGAATGCAAACATCATTCTTAATGGTGAAAAACTGAAAGCATTTCCTCTAAGATCAGAAGCAAGACAAGGATGTCCACTCTCACCACTCTTATTGAACATAATTTTGGAAGTCCTAGCCATGGCAATCAGAGAGGAAAAAGAAATAAAAGGAATAAAAATTGGAAAAGAATAAATAAAACAGTCACTGTTTGCAGATGACATGATTCTATACATAGAGAATCCTAAAGATGCCACCAGAAAACTGCTAGAGCTTATCAATGAATTTGGTAAAGCTGCAGGATGCAAAATTAATGTACAGAAATCGTTTGCATCCCTATATATTAACAATGAAAGATCAGAAAGAGAAATTTAGGAGACAATCACATTCACCATTGCAACAAAAAGAATAAAATGCCTAGGAATAAACCTACTTAAGGAGGTAAAAACTTGTACTCAGGAAACTATGACACTGATGAAAGAAATCAAAGACACAAACAGATGGAGAGATATACCATTTTCTTGGATTGGAAGAATTAATATTGTGAAAATGACTCTACTACCCAAAGCAATCTACAGATTCAATGCAATCTCTATCAAATTACCAATGGCATTTTTCATAGAACTAGAACAAAAAATCTTAAAATTTGTATGGAGACCCAAAAGACCCTGAATATCAAAAAAATCTTGAGAAAAAATCAACATAGCTGAAGGAATCAGACTCCCTGACTTCAGACTACACTACAAAGCTACAGTAATCAAGACAGTATGGTACTGGCACAAAAAAAGAAATATAATTCAATGGAACAGAAAGCCCAGAGATTAACCCATGCACCTATGATCACCTAATCTATGACAAAGGAGGCAAGGATATACTATGGAGAAAAGACAGTCTCTTCAATAAGTGGTGTTGGGAAATCTGGACAGCTACATGTAAAATAATAAAATAAGAACACTCCCTAACACCATACACAAAAATAAATTCAAAATGGATTAAAGACCTAAATGTAAGACCAGACACTATAAAACTCAGAGGAAAATTTCGGAAAACACTCTTGGACATAAATCACAGCAAGAGCTTTTTTGACCTACCTCCTAGAGTAATGAAAACAAAAACAAAAGTAAACAAATGGGACCTAATGAAGCTTAAAAGCTTTTGCACAGCAAAATAAATGATAGGCAAGATGAAAAGGCAACCCTCAGAATGAGAGAAAATATTTGCAAATGAATCAAAGGACAAAGGATTAATCTCCAAAATACACCAACAGCTCATGTAGCTCAATATCATAAAAACAAACAACCCAAACAAAAAATGGGTGGAAAACCTAAATAGACATTTCTCCAAAGAAGACATACAGATGACCAAGAGGCACATGAAAAGATGCTCAACACCACTAATTATTAGAGAAATATAGAGCAAAACTACAATGTGGTACCACCTCACACCAGTTAGAATGGGCATCATCGGAAAATCTACAAACAACAAATGCTGGAGAGGGTGTGGAGAAAGGGAACCCTCTTGCACTGTTGGGGGGAATGTAAATTGATACAGCCACTATGGAGAGCAGTATGGAGTTTCCTTAAAAAACTAAAAATAGAATTACCATATGACCCAGCAATCCCACTACTGGGCATATACCCAGAGAAAACCATAATTCAAAAATACACATGCACTCCAATGTTCATTGAAGCACTATTTACAATAGCCAGTTCATGGAATGGACCTAAATGTCCATCGACAGACAGATGGATAAAGAAAATGTGGTACATATATACAATGGAATTTTACTCAGCCATAAAAACGAGCAAAATTGGATCATTTGTAGATACGTGGATGGACCTAGAGTCTGTCATACAGAGTGAATGAAGCCAGAAAGGGAAAAACAAATATGGTATACTAATGCATATTTGTGGAATCTAGAAAACTGGTACAGATGAACTGGTTTGCAAGGCAGAAATAGAGACACAGATGTATAGAACAAACGTATGGACACCAAAGTGGGAAAGAAGAGTTGGGATGAATTGGGAGACTGGGACTAATGTATATACACTAATATCTATAAAATGGATAAGTAATTAGAACCTGTTGTATAGCACAGGGAACTCTACTTCACTTCACTGTACAGTAGAAACTAACACAACCTTGTAAAACAACTATACCCCTATAATAATAAACAAAAAATCAGAGAAAAAAATGTAACTGTCGATTGAAAATGAACAATCTAAAAGTTGAGAATTATGTTTTATTTGGCAGACTTTCTGAGGTCTTCAAACCCAGGAGGCAGCCTCTCAGAAGAGCTACAGGGGACTGCTCCAAAGATGTAAGGGAGGAACCAGGATATATATGGGTTTTGCAATAAAGACCGGGTACTGGTCCTCGGGAAGATGGCGGAAGAGTAAGACGCGGAGATCACCTTCCTTCCCACAGATACAGTAGAAATACATCTACACGTGGAACTGCTCCTACAGAATACCCACTGAACGCTGGCAGAAAACGTCCGACCTCCAAAAAGGCAAGAAACTCCCCCCGTACTTGGGTAGGGCAAAAGAAAAAAGAAATAACAGAGACAAAAGAATAGGGACGGCACCTGCACTAGTGGGAGGGAGCCGTGAAGGAGGAAAGATTTCCACGCACTAAGAAGCCCCTTCGCGGGCGGAGACTGCGGGTGGCAGAGGGGGGAAGCTTCAGAGCCACGGAGGAGAGCGCAGCCACAGGGGTGCGGAGGGCAAAGCGGAGAGGTTCCCGCACGGAGGCTCGGTGCTGACCCGCACTCTCCAGCCCGAGAGGCTTGTCTGCTCACCCGCCGGGGCGGGCGGGGCTGGGAGCTGAGGCTCGGGCTTCGGTCGGATCGCAGGGAGAGGACTGGGGTTGGCGGCGTGAACACAGCCTGAAGGCGTTAGTGCACCACAGCTAGCCGAGAGGGAGTCCGGGAAAAAGTCTGCAGCTGCCGAAGAGGCAAGAGACTTTTTCTTCCCTCTTTGTTTCCTGGTGCGCGAGGAGAGGGGATTCAGAGCGCTGCCTAAACGAACTTCAGAGACGGGCGCGAGCCGCAGCTACCAGCGCGGATCCCACAGCAACAGGGGCGCAGAGGGAAAAACAGAGAGACTCCTGCACAGAGGCTCGGCGCCGAGCAGCACTCTCCAGCCCAAGAGGCTTGTCTGCTCCCCCGCCGGGGCGGGCAGGGCTGGGAGCTGAGGCTCGGCTTCGGTCGGATCGCAGGGAGAGGACTGAGGCTGGCAGCGTGAACACAGCCTGAAGGGATTAGCGCACAACAGCTGGCTGGGAGGGAGACCGGGAAAAAGTCTGCAGCTGCCGAAGAGGCAAGGGACTTTTTCTTGCCTCTTTGTTTCGCGGCGCGCAAGGAGAGGGGATTCAGAGCGCCGCCTAAACGAACTCCAGAGAAGGGCGCGAGCCGCGGCGATCACCGCAGACCCCACAGCAACAGGGGCGCAGAGGAAAAAAACGGAGAGACTCCCGCACAGAGGCTCGGCGCGGAGCAGCACTCACCAGCCCGAGAGGCTTGTCTGCTCGGCGGGCGGGGCTGGGAGCTGAGGCTCGGGTTTCGGTTTCGGTTGGATCGCAGGGAGAGGACTGGGGCTGGCGGCGTGAACACAGCCTGAAGGGGTTAGCGCACCACAGCTGGCTGGTAGGGAGTCCGGGAAAAAGTCTGCAGCTGCCGAAGAGGCAAGAGACTTTTTCTTGCCTCTTTGTTTCGCGGCGCGCAAGGAGAGGGGATTCAGAGTGCCGCCTAAACGAACTCCAGAGAAAGGCGTGAGCCGCGGCGATCAGCACGGACCCCAGAGACGGGCGTGAGACGCTGGGGCTGCTGCTGCCGCCTCCAAAAAGCCTGTGTGTGGGCACAAGTCACTCTCCACAACGCCCCTCCCGGGAGCCTGTGCAGCCCGCCACTGCCAGGGTCCCGTGATCCGGGGACAAGTTCCCCGGGAGAACGCACTGCCCGCCTCAGGCTGGTGCAACGTCACGCCGGCCTCGGCCGCCGCAGGCTCACCCCGCCTCCTCTGTACACCTCCCTCCCCGCGGCCTGAGTGAGCCAGAGCCCCCGAAGCAGCTGCTCCTTTAACCCCGTCCTGTCTGTGCGGGGAATAGACGCCCTCAGGCGACCTACACGCAGAGGCGGGTCCAAATCCAAAGCTGAACCCCAGGAACTGTGCGAACAGGGAAGATAAGGGGAAATCTCTCCCAGCAGCCTTAGAAGCAGCGGATTAAAACTCCACAAACAACTTGATGTGCCTGCATCTGGTGAATACCTGAATAGACAACGAATCATCCCAAATTCAGGAGGTGGACTTTGGGAGCAGGATATATTAATTTTTCCCCTTTTCCTTTATTTGTGAGTGTATATGTATATGCTTCTGGGTGCGATTTTGTCTGTATAGCTTTGCTTTACAATAGCTTTATTTTACTTCACTATATTATAGCCTCTTTCTTTCTTTCTTTCTATTTTTTCTCCCTTTTACTCTGAGCCGTGTGGACGAAAGGCTCTTGGTGCTCCAGCCAGGCATCAGGGCCGTGCCTCTGAGGTGGGAGAGCCAACTTCAGGACACTGGTCCACAAGAGACCCCCCAGCTTCACGTAATACCAAATGGCAAAAATCTCTCAGAGAGCTCCATCTCAACATCAAGACCCAGCTTCACTCAACGACCAACAAGCTACAGTGCTGGACACCCTATGCCAAACATCTAGCAAGACAGGAACACAGCCCCATCCATTAGCAGAGAGGCTGCCTAAAATCATAATAAGGCCACAGACACCCCAAAATACACCACCAGACGTGGACGTGCCCACCAGAAAGACAAGATCCAACCTCATCCACCAGAGCTCAGGCACTAGTTCCCTCCACCAGGAAGCCTACACAACCCACTGAACCAACCTTAGCCACTGGGGACAGATACCAAAAACAACAGGAACTACGAACCTGCAGCCTGTGAAAAGGAGACCCCAAACACAGTAAGATAAGCAAAATGAGACGACAGAAAAACACACAGCAGATGAAGGAGCAGGGTCAGAACATACCAGACTTAACAAATGAAGAGGAAATAGGTAGTCTACCTGAAAAAGAATTCAGAATAATGATAGTAAGGATGATCCAAAATCTTGGAAATAGAATAGACAAAATGCAAGAAACATTTAACAAGGACGTAGAAGAACTAAAGAGGAACCAAGCAATGATGAAAACCACAATAAATGAAATTAAAAATACTCTAGATGGGATCAATAGCAGAATAACTGAGGCAGAGGAAAGGATAAGTGACCTGGAAGATAAAATGGTGGAAATAACTACTACAGAGCAGGATAAAGAAAAAAGAATGAAAAGAACTGAGGACAGTCTCAGAGACCTCTGGGACAACATTAAACGCGCCAACATTCGAATTATAGGGATCCCAGAAGAAGAAGAGAAAAAGAAAGGGACTGAGAAGATATTTGAAGAGATTATAGTTGAAAACTTCCCTAATATGGGAAAGGAAATAGTTAATCAAGTCCTGGAAGCACAGAGAGTCCCATACAGGATAAACCCAAGGAGAAACACACCAAGACACATATTAATCAAACTGTCAAAAATTAAATATAAGGAAAACATATTAAAGGCAGCAAGGGAAAAAAAACAAATAACACACAATGGAATCCCCATAAGGTTAACATCTGATCTTTCAGCAGAAACTCTGCAAGCCAGAAGGGAGTGGCAGGATATACTTAAAGTGATGAAGGAGAAAAACCTGCAACCAAGATTACACTACCCAGCAAGGATCTCATTCAGATTCGATGGAGAAATTAAAACCTTTACAGACAAGCAAAAGCTGAGAGAGTTCAGCACCACCAAACCAGCTTTACAACAAATGCTAAAGGAACTTCTCTAGGCAAGAAACACAAGAGAAGGAAAACACCTACAATAACAAACCCAAAACATTTAAGAAAATGGGAATAGGAACATACATATCGATAATTACCTTGAATGTAAATGGATTAAATGCTCCCACCAAAAGACACAGGCTGGCTGAATGGATACAAAAACACGACCCATATATATGCTGTCTACAAGAGACCCACTTCAGACCTAGAGACACATATAGACTGAAAGTGAGGGGATGGAAAAAGATATTCCATGCAAATGGAAATCAAAAGAAAGCTGGAGTAGCAATTCTCGTATCAGACAAAATAGACTTTAAAATAAAGACTATTACAAGAGACAAAGAAGGACACTATATAATTATCAAGGGATCGATCCAAGAGGAAGGTATAACAATTGTAAATATTTATGCACCCAACATAGGAGCACCTCAATACATAAGGCAAATACTAACAGCCATAAAAGGGGACATCGACAGCAACACAATCATAGTAGGGGACTTTAACACCCCACTCTCACCAATGGACAGATCATCCAAAATTAAAATAAATAAGGAAACACAAGCTTTAAATGATACATTAAACAAGATGGACTTAATTGATATTTATAGGACATTCCATCCAAAAACAACAGAATACACATTTTTCTCAAGTGCTCATGGAACATTCTCCAGGATAGATCATATCTTGGGTCACAAATCAAGCCTTGGTAAATTTAAGAAAATTGAAATCATATCAAGTATCTTTTCCGACCACAAGGCTATGAGACTAGATATCAATTACAGGAAAAGACCTGTAAAAAATACAAACACATGGAGGCTACACAATACATTACTTAATAACGAAGTGATCACTGAAGAAATCAAAGGGGAAATCAAAAAATACCTAGAAACAAATGACAATGGAGATACGACGACCCAAAACCTATGGGACGCAGCAAAAGCAGTGCTAAGAGGGAAGTTTATAGCAATACAAGCCTACCTCAAGAAACAGGAAACATCTCGAATAAACAACCTAACCTTGCACCTAAAGCAATTAGAGAAAGAAGAACAAAAAAACCCCAAAGCCAGCAGAAGGAAAGAAATTATAAAGATCAGGTCAGAAATAAATGAAAAAGAAATGAAGGAAACAATAGCAAAAATCAATGAAACTAAAAGCTGGTTCTTTGAGAAGATAAACAAAATTGATAAACCATTAGCCAGACTCATCAAGAGAAAAAGGGAGAAGACTCAGATCAATAGAATTAGAAATGAAAAAGGAGAAGTAACCACTGACACTGCAGAAATACAAAAGATCATGAGAGATTACTGCAAGCAACTCTATGCCAATAAAATGGACAACCTGGAAGAAATGGACAGATTCTTAGAAATGCACAAACTGCCGAGACTGAACCAGGAAGAAATCGAAAATATGAACAGACCAATCACAAGCACTGAAATTGAAACTGTGATTAAAAACCTTCCAACAAACAAAAGCCCAGGACCAGATGGCTTCACAGGTGAATTCTATCAAACATTTAGAGAAGAGCTAACACCTATCCTTCTCAAACTCTTCCAAAATATTGCAGAGGGAGGAACACTCCCAAACTCATTCTACGAGGCCACCATCACCCTGATACCAAAACCAGACAAAGATGTCACAAAGAAAGAAAACTACAGGCCAATATCACTGATGAACATAGATGCAAAAATCCTCAACAAAATACTAGCAAACAGAATCCAACAGCACATTAAAAGGATCATACACCATGATCAAGTGGGGTTTATCCCAGGAATGCAAGGATTCTTCAATATACGCAAATCAATCAATGTGATACATCATATTAACAAACTGAAGGAGAAAAACCATATGATCATCTCAATAGATGCAGAGAAAGCTTTCGACAAAATTCAACACCCATTTATGATAAAAGCCCTGCAGAAAGTAGGCATAGAGGGAACTTTCCTCAACATAATAAAGGCCATATATGACAAACCCACAGCCAACATTGTCCTCAATGGTGAAAAACTGAAACCATTTCCACTAAGATCAGGAACAAGACAAGGTTGCCCACTCTCACCACTATTATTCAACATAGTTTTGGAAGTGTTAGCCACAGCAATCAGAGAAGACAAAGAAATAAAAGGAATGCAAATCGGAAAAGAAGAAGTAAAGCTGTCACTATTTGCAGATGACATGATACTATATATAGAGAATCCTAAAGATGCTACCAGAAAACTCCTAGAGCTAATCAATGAATTTGGTAAAGTAGCAGGATACAAAATTAATGCACAGAAATCTCTTGCATTTCTATACACTAATGACGAAAAATCTGGAAGTGAAATTAAGAAAACACTCCCATTTACCATTGCAACAAAAAGAATAAAATATCTAGGAATAAACCTACCTAAGGAGACAAAAGACCTGTATGCAGAAAATTATAAGACACTGATGAAAGAAATTAAAGATGATACAAATAGATGGAGAGATATACCATGTTCCTGGATTGGAAGAATCAACATTGTGAAAATGACTCTACTACCCAAAGCAATCTACAGATTCAGTGCAATCCCTATCAAACTACCACTGGCATTTTTCACAGAACTAGAACAAAAAATTTCACAATTTGTATGGAAACACAAAAGACCCCGAATAGCCAAAGCAATCTTGAGAACGAAAAATGGAGCTGGGGGAATCAGGCTCCCTGACTTCAGACTATATTACAAAGCTTCAGTAATCAAGACAGTTTGGTACTGGCACAAAAACAGAAATATAGATCAATGGAACAGGATAGAAAGCCCAGAGATAAACCCACACACATATGGGCACCTTATTTTTGATAAAGGAGGCAAGCATATACAGTGGAGAAAAGACAGCCTCTTCAATAAGTGGTGCTGGGAAAATTGGACAGGTACATGTAAAAGTATGAAAATAGAACACTCCCTGACACCATGCACAAAAATAAACTCAAAATGGATTAAAGACCTAAGTGTAAGGGCAGACACTATCAAACTCTTAGAGGAAAACATAGGCCGAACACTCTATGACATACATCACAGCAAGATTCTTTTTGACCCAGCTCCCAGAGAAATGGAAATAAGAACACAAATAAACAAATGGGACCTAATGAAACTTAAAAGCTTTTGCACAGCAAAGGAAACCATAAACAAGACCAATAGACAACCATCAGAATGGGAGAAAATATTTGCAAATGAAGCAACTGACAAAGGATTAATCTCCAAGATTTACAAGCAGCTCATGCAGCTCAATAACAAAAAAACGAACAACCCAATCCAAAAATGGGCCGAAGACCTAAATAGACATTTCTCCAAAGAAGATATACAGATGGCCTACAGACACATGAAAGAATGCTCAACATCATTAATCATTAGAGAAATGCAAATCAAAACTACAATGAGATATCATCTCACACCGGTCAGAATGGCCGTCATCAAAAAATCTAGAAACAATAAATGCTGGAGAGGGTGTGGAGGAAAGGGAACACTCTTGCACTGTTGGTGGGAATGTAAATTGATACAGCCACTATGGAGAACAGTATGGAGGTTCCTTAAAAAACTACAAATAGAACTACCATACGACCCAGCAATCCCACTACTGGGCATATACCCTGAGAAAACCATAGGTCAAAAAGAGTCATGTACCAAAATGTTCATTGCAGCTCTATTTACAATAGCCAGGACATGGAAGCAATCTAAATGTCCATCGACAGATGAATGGATAAAGAAGATGTGGCACATATATACAATGGAATATTACTCAGCCATAAAAAGAAATGAAATGGAGGTATTTGTAATGAGGTGGATGGAGTTAGAGTCTGTCATACAGAGTGAAGTAAGTCAGAAAGAGAAAAACAAATACAGTATGCTAACACATATATACGGAATCTAAGGGGAAAAAAAAAAAAAAAAAAAAAAAAAGGCCATGAAGAACCTAGTGGCAAGATGGGAATAAAGACACAGACCTACTAGAGAATGGACTTGAGGATATGGGGAGGGGGTGGGGTGAGATGTGACAGGGTAAGAGAGTGTCATGGACATATATACACCACCAAATGTAAAATAGATAACTAGTGGGAAGCAGCCGCATAGCACAGGGAGATCAGCTCAGTGCTTTGTGACCACCTAGAGGGATGGGATGGGGAGGGTGGGAGGGAGGGAGATGCAAGAGGGAAGAGAAATGGGAACATATTGTATATGTATAACTGATTCACTTTGTTATAAAGCAGAAGCTAACACACCGTTGTAAGGCAATTATACTTCAATAAAGATGTAAAAAAAAAAAAAAAAAAAAAGACCGGGTACTGGGAACATCAAAAGATTACCATTAATTAAAGAAAATCAGATATCTCAAGTTAATAAATTTAGCACTTTTCTATGTATGGGAAGATGCAAGTGTTTGGGTTCATTGCAATCATTCTTTAGATATGCCCCTTAGCTATGTATTCTGTATCCTGTTCTTTCCCATCCTGAATCACCTCAGAGTGCACCACTGGGTGTGGCTGCAGTGGCTGAGGGCTTGGCAGGGGGCAGTTGACAGTTTGTCTCCATCCTGAATTCCCTTGGAGCTCATTGTCAGGGGTTGCTGTAGTGGCTTGATGGTTGCAACATCCCTTATTTACTGATACGGCAGGCAAGCAATATTTTTCATTCACATAACCTACAAAGGAATTCATATGAAGCTATCAACATATTTCTTATCATAAATCCTACAGGGTAGGAGAGAGTAAAATGACATATTCAAATCATTGAAAGACAAAAATTACCAGCCAAGAATACCCTATCTGGAAGTTTTCCTTTATCTATTAAAGAGAAATAAAGTATTTCCCAGACAAACAAAAGCTGAGGGAGTTCATCACCATTAGATCTGCCTTGCAAGAAATGGTGAAAAGAGTTCTTCAATCTGAAATGAAAAGACCCTAATTAATAACATGAAAACACACAAAAGTATGTACACGTTAGTAAAGATAAATACACAGTTAGATTTAGATAACTCTAATTCTGTAATAGGATTTTGTGTTAACCAGTTAGATATAGTATAAAGGTTAGAGGAAATGAATATTAAAAATAACTATAGCTACTATGAATTGTTAATGAATACACAATGTAAAAAAGGTAAATTGTGACATCAAATATATAAAAGAGGGGAATAAATGGGTGAAATATCTGTATATGATCAAAGTTAAACTGCTTTCAGCATAAAACCAAACATTATATCCATAAGCATGGTAACCAAAAAGTAAGATCCTACAGAAGATTCTAAAAGATAAAGAAAGAATAACCAGAGCGTACCACCATGGGAAATCATCACTATCTAAAAATAAAGAGAAACCGAGAGGGAAAAGCAAGCAAACTACAAAAAAGCCAGAACACAATTAATTATATGGCCTTGGTAAGTCCTCACATATCAACTGTTACTATAAATATAGATGGATTTAATTTACCAATAGAAAGACACAAATTTAGCTAGATAGATAAAGAAACAAGACACCACTTTATGCTGTCTATAAGAGAATAACCTTAGATTTAGGACACACATAGGCTCAAAATGAAGGGATGGGAAAAGATATTCCATGCAAGTAGCAACTGAAAGAAACTGGAAATAACAATAAAATAAGATATAAAATTTATAAATATATATGCACCCACCTTTAAGCACCCAAATGCATTAAGCAAACACTAACAAACTAGAAAAGAGAAATTAACAATAAAATTATAGTAGGAGATGCCAATATCCCTCTATCAGCAAAGGATATATTTTCCAGGCAGAATATCAACAAGGAAATATCGGACTTGAAAATTACATTAGATCAAATGAATCTAAAAGATATTTACAAACCATCTCATCCTGTAGCAGTAGAATACATATTCTTCTCAAGTAGAGATGAAAATTTCCCAAAGAAAGATCAAATTACAGACTACAAAACAAATTTTAGCGAATTTAAAAATATTGAAGTCATACTAATTATCTTTTCCAACCACAATGGTATGAAACTAGAAATCAACAAATAGAGGAAATTTTGAAAATTTACTGTCATGTGGAAACTTACTAAATAAATGATAATAAAAACAAAATACACCAAAACCAACTGGATACTGTAAGAGCAATTCTGAGAGGAAAGTTTACAGTGACAAACGCATATGTTAAGAAAATGGAAATATTTAAAATAATCAACCTAACGTAAATCTCAAGGAGATAGAAAAAGAACAAACTAAATCCATATAAGCAAAAAGAAGGAACTACCAATGATCAGAGTAGAAATAAATGAAAAAAAGACCAGGAAAACAATTGAAAATCTCAATAAAACTAAGAATTTTTGTTTGAAAAGAAAAATAAAATTGACATTTAGCCAGACTAAGAAAAAGAGAGAAGACCCTGATAAATAAAATCAGAAATAAAAGAGGAGACTACAGCAATAAATAGAATCATAAGAGACTACTATAGGGCTTCCCTGGTGGCTCAGTGGTTGAGAATCCTTCTGCCAATGCAAGGGACATGGGTTTGATCCCTGGTCCGGGAAGATCCCACATGCCACAGAGCAACTAGGCCCGTGAGCCACAACTACTGAGCCTGCGCATCTGGAGCCTATGCTCCGCAACAAGAGAGGCCGCAATAATGAGAGGCCTGCGCACCGTGATGAAGAGTGGCCCCCGCTTGCCGCAACTAGAGAAAGCCCTCACAGAGAAACGAAGACCCAACACAGCCAAAACTAAATAAATAAATTTTAAAAACAAACAAAGAAGAGACTACTATAAAATTATATGTCAAAAACGGAATAAACTAGAAGAAATGGATAAATTCCTAAAAATGTAAAATCTATAAAGACTGACTCAGAAAGAAAAGAAAATCAGAACATATTAATCACTGATAAGATTGAATAAGTAATCAAAAATCAGAAAAGCCAAGGATCAGATGCTTTAATTGGGTAATCCTACCAAACATTTAAAGAAGAATTAATGGGAACACTTCCAAAGTCATTTTACAAGGCCAGCATTACCCTGGTATCAAAACCAGATAAAGATACTATAAGAAAAATATAAATCAGTATCCCTTTTTGAATATAGATGTAAAATTTACCAACACAATATTATGAAACTGAATTCAACAACACATTTAAAAAAAAATCTTAGACTGATAAGTGGGACTTTACCGTAGGATGCAAGGAAGTTTCAACATATGCAAATCAATAAATGTGATACACCACTTTAATAGAATAAAAGATAGAAAACACTTGATAATCTCAATAGAAGTAGAAAAATAATTTGACAAACTACAACATTCTTTCATGATAAAAATGATCAACTAATTTGGTTTAGAAGAAACATACCTCAACATAATAAAGGTTATATCTAACAAACCCAGAGGTAATATCATACTCAGTTTTGAAAGAATAAAAGCTTTTCTTCTAAGATCAGGAACAAGACAAGTGTGCCCTCTCTCACCACTCTTATGCAAAATAATTCTGAAAGTCCTAGCTTTAGGAATCATGGCAGACAAAAAGTAAAAGGCAACCAAATTGGAAAGAAGTAAAATTGTCTTTATTTGTAGATGTTATGATTTTATATATATATTCTTAAAAATTCAACAAAAATATGTTGGAAATAATCAACGAACTTAGTAATATAAAATCACCATACAGAAATCAATTGTGTTTCTATGCACTAAGAACAAAATATCTGAAAAGAAATCAAAGAAATTACTGCACTCATAACAGTATCAACAACAGTAAAATATTGAAGAATAAATATAAGCAAGAAAGTGAAAAATTTAAACAATGAAACTACAATGTTGATGAAATAAATTGAAGACACAAATGAAAAGAAATCCAGAGTTCATGGACAGAAAGAATTACTATTATTACAATATCCATATTACCCAATGTCTTCTATAGAGTCAATGTAACCCTTATAAAAATCCCAAGGGTATTCCCCCCCAAAAAAAACCCTTAAAATTTATATGGAATCACAAAATATCCCTAATAGCCAAAGCAACCATTAGAAAGTAGAACAAAGCCAAAGACATTATGCTCCCTGATTTCAAATTAAACTGCAAAACTAAAGTAATTAACACAGTATGGTATCAATGTAAAAATAGAGAGCCCTGAAATAAACCCACGAATATATGGTCAATTAAAGTTTCACAAGTGACTCAGAAAAAAACACAAAAAAACAATAAAAACCCAAAAAACTCAATGAAGAATGACTAGTCTCTTCAACAAATGATGGGAAAACTGGATAACCACATAAAGAAAAACGATAGTAGTCCCAATCTTCCACCACTCACAAAAATTAACTTGAAATAAAGACTTCAGAATGAGATCTACTACTTTAAAACTCCTAGAAGAAAATAGGAAAGAAGCTCCTTGACATTGGTATTGACAATGATATTTTGATTATAACACCAATAGCACAAGCAACAAAAGCAAAATTCAACTAATGGGAGTGCATCAAACTAAATAACTTCTGCACAGCAAAAGAACCAATCAACAAAATGAAAAGACATTCTATCAAATGGAAGAAGGTATTTGCAAATCATATATTAGATAAGGTGTGGTCAAAAGTTCATAAATAACAGAAGGAAACCAATAATTCACCAAAGTAGTAATTAGTAAAATTTTATTGTGCACAAACCACAGGAGAGTTTGCAAGCTAGGAGCACTCAAATCAAAACGCGGAATGAGGATCAGGAGTGTATTGTTATAAAGCAGCTTATATAGTGAGAAAGTAGTGACTGTTTACTTTTCAGAGTAATTGCTTATAATATTAAAATTTTCTTAAATGAAAGGAAATTGGTTAGTTTTTACCTTATATCATTTCTGGGAAACAGCTCAAGTTTTGGTTATGGTTTCTAGAGGCATAAACAAGAAATTATTTGGGGCAAGTTAGTCTTTCAAAAATAGCTAAATTAAATTTTGCTTATATAGATAAACAGTTTTGTCTGCTCAAGGAATTTTCAAGATTGGTCTCCTTTTTTATTTTAACAATTGCCACCTTTTGGTCATTCTTTTAGCAGGCTAAGAGTATGATCAACCAGCATAGCATTATTATTAGTTAGCATCATTGATATAGTCAGGCTGCAGAATCACACATATTTTCTGGTCCCACTAGTTGAGTCAACAGTTTATGTAGTCACCATCTTCATTGTCTATGTGGTTACTATTTGTTTTATCCAGTGTATGATCCGAATGGATGTCTACATGCAAAACACAGAAGTTAGACCATTTTCTTATACCACATATAAAACTTAACTCAAAATGGGTCACACACCAAAACAGAAAATATTAACTCTTAAAAGAATACTTGGAAGAACATTTCATGACTTTGAATTAGGCAATGGTTTATTGGATATAACAATAAAAGCATATACAACAAAAGAAAAAAATAGGGTTTATCTAAATTAAGTACTTTGGTGCAATAAGGGACACTATCAAGATAGTAAAAAGACAACACAAAAAATGGGATAAACTATTTGTTATGGAAAGTATTGTGTCTCTCTAAAATTCATATGTTGAAGTCCTAAACCCCAGTACCTCAGAATGGATTTGGAAATAGGGTCTTTAAAGAGGCAATTAAAGTAAAATAATTGTCTTTGAAGAGTCTTTTGGTAGAAATGTGAACTTTATAGGTGATTCTGGAAAAGGATAAGAAAGAAAAGAAGAGAGATATAGAGAAAGCTTCTGTCTTCTTAGAGGTATAAATAAATCATCATGAAGAGAATGCTGGTAGAAATAGAAATGTTAAAAGTACTACTGGTGAGATCTGACAGAAATGAGAAACATGTTAATGGAAACTGCAGGAAAGTTGATCCTTGTTATAAAGTGGCAAATATAACTGGCCAAAACTGTGTTCTGGTTTGTGGGACATAGAAGTTTAAACCATAAACTTGGATGCTGGTCTGAAAATATTTCTAAGCAAAGTGTTAGAGGTATGGCCTGGTTTCTCCTTGCTTCTTATAGTGAAGTGCAAGAGGGAATAGCCAAAGTGAAGAAGAAATTGTTAAGCCAGGAAGGAGAGAAAAGATGGTGGAGAAGAAGGACATGAGCTCACCTATTTTATGGAAACACCAAAATCACAACTAACTGCTGAACAACCATGGACAAGAAAACACTGGAACTTACAAAAAAATTTAACTTACATCCAAAAACAAATAAGCCACCAGGAGATGGTAGGAGGGGCACAACTGCAATAAAATCAAAGCCCATATATGCCAGGTGGGTGACCCACAAACTAGAAAATAATTATACCAAAGAAGTTCTCCTACAGGAGTGAAAGGTCTGAGCCCCAAGTCCAGCTCTCCAGCCTGGGGGTATGGCAATGGGAGGAGGAGCCCCAGGGAATCTGGCTTTGAAGGCCAAAGGAGTTTGATCACAGGAATTCCACAGGACTGGAGGAAAAAGAAACTCCACTCTTGGAGGGCACACACAGGGTCCCATGTGCACCAGGACACAGGCAAAAAAAGAAGAGACCTCATAAGAGACTGGACCAGACTTACATGCTAGTATTGGTGGGACTCCTGTGGAAGTGAGGCATAGATGTGGCTCACTGCAGGGACAAAGACCCTGGTGGTGGTAGTTCTGGGGAGTAGTCATTGGTGTGAACCCTCTTGGAGGTCGCTGTTTTCTTACAAAGACTGGGTCCCATCGAAGAACCTGCAGTCTCCACTGCTGGGATGCCTCAGGAAAAACAACCAAAAAGGTGGGAACACAGCCCCACCTATCAGCAGTCAGGATGATTAAAGTCTTTCTGAGTACACAGCTGCCAGGTAAACACATTTACTTACATGTCCCTGCCCACCAGGGGGACAAGACCAAGTTCCACACATCAGTGGGCAGGTACCAGTCCCTCCCACCAGGAAGTCTGCACAAGCCTCTTAGACAGGCTCATTCACAGGGGGCAGAGAGCAGAAGCAAGAAGGACTACAACACTGCTGCATGTGGAATAGAAATCAAAATCACAGAAAGTTAGAAAAAATGAGATAACAGAGGAATATGTCACAGATGAAGGAACAACAACAACAACAAAAAACACCCAGAAGAACAACTATGTGAAGTGGAGATAGGCAATCTACACTAAAAATAATTCAGAGTAATGATAGTAAAGATGGTCCAAGATATCAGAAAAAGATGGGGGCACAGATGAAGAAGATACAAGAAATGTTTAACAAAGACCTAGAAGAAGTAAAGAACAGAGATGAACAATACAATAAATGAAATGAAAAATACACTAGAATGAATCAATAGCAGAATAGCTGAGGCAGAAGAACAGAGAAGTGAGCTGGAAGACAGAATGGTGGAAATCATGGCTGTGGAACAGAATAAAGAAAAAATAATGAAAAGAAATGAGGACAATATAAGAGACCTCTGGGACAACATTAAATGAAACAAAATGTGCATTATAGGGGTCCCATGAGGAGAAGAGAGAGAAAAAGGACCTGATAAAATAACTGAAGATATTATAGTCAAAAACTTCCCTAACATGAGAAAGGAAACAGTCACTGAAGTCCTGGAAGCATAGAAAGTCTCAGGCAGGAAACCCAAGGAGAAACATGCTGTGACACATAGTAACCAAACTGACAAAAAATAAAGACAAAGAAAAAAATATTAAAAGCAACAAGGGAAAAGCAACAAGTAATATACAAGGGAATCCCCAAAAGGTTATAAGCTGATTTCTCTGCAGAAACTCTGCAGGCCAGAAGGAAGTGTCATGATATATTTAAAGTGATGACAACAAAGAATACTCTACCCAGTGAAGCTCTCATTGAGATTTGATGCGGAAATCAAAAGCTTTACAGACATGCAATAACTAAGAGAATTCAGTACCACCAGACCATCATTGCAACAAATGTTAAAGAAAATTATCTAGGTGGAAAAAAGGCCACAACTAGAAAAAAGAAAATTACAAATGGAAAAAATCAAGAGGAAAGGCAAACATACAGTAAAGGTAGGAAATCATTGGCACACAAATATAATATCAAAACCAGCAATTGGGAGAAAAGGAGAGCACAAATGAAGGATATTGGAAATGAATTTGAAATTAAAAGACCAGCAACTTAAAACAATCTTGTTTATATATAGACTGCTATATCAAAACTTCATGGTAACCACAAACCGAAAATATACATAGATACACACATATAAAAGAAAAAGAAATCCAAAAACAGCTCTAAAGATAGTGATAAAATCACAAGAGAAGAGAATGAAGAGGAAGGAAAGAAAAGAAAACACCTACAAAAACAAATTCAAAACAACTAATGAAATGGCAATAAGAACATACCTATTGATAATTACCTTAAATGCAAGTGGATTAAATGTTCCAACCAAAAGACATAGACTGGCTGAATGGATATAAATCAAGACCCATATATATGCTGTCGACAAGAGGCTCACTTCAGACCAAGAGACACATACAGACAGAATGTGAGGGGATGGAAAAAAGATATTCCATGCAAATGGAAATCAAAAGAAAGCTGGAGTAGCAGTATATATATCAGTTGAAATAGACTTTAAAATAAAGATTATTACAAGAGACAAGGAAGAACACTATATAATGATCAAGGGATTAATCCAAGAAGAAGATCCAACAATTTTAAATATATATGAACCCAGAATAGGAGCACCTCAATATATAAGACAAATTCTAACAGCCATAAAAGGAGAAATCAACAGTAACACAATAATAGTGAGCTTTAATACTCAAGTTTCATCAACAAACAGATCATCCAGACAGAAAATCAAAAAGGAAACACAGGCCTTCTATGACACATTAGACCAGATGGACTTAATTGATATTTAAAAAACATTCCACTCAAAAGCAGCAGAATACACATTCTTCTCAAGAGCACAGGGAACATTCTCCATATTTGATCACATTCTGTGCCAGAAAGCGAGCCTCCAGAAATTTAAGAGAATTGAAATAATATCAAGCATCTTTTCTGACCACAACACTATGGGATTAGAAATTAATAACAAGAAAAACAACTTTAAAAAACACAAACACGTGGAGGCTAGATAATATGCTATTAAACAATCAATGGTTCACAGAAGAAATCAAAAGGCACTTGTCTTTGGTTTTGTTTGCCTGCTTTCTTTTCTTCTTCTCCTTTTTTTTTTTTCTTCCTTTGGCCACACCATGAAACTTGCAGTGTCATGGTTCCCTGGCCAGGGGTCAGGCCTGAGCATCTAGGGTAAGAGGGCTGAGTCCAAGACACTTGAATGCCAAAGAATTCCCTGTCTCAGGGAATATTAATTGGCATGAGTTCTCCTGGAGATCTCCATCTCAACACCAAGATACAACACCACCCAACTGCCAGAAGGATCCAGTGATGGATGCCTCACACCAAAAAACAACAAGACAGGAACACTGCCCCATCCATCAGTACACAGGCTGCTTAAATTCTTACTAAGCTCACAGACACCCCAGAACATACACCTTGACGTGGCCCTGCCCACCAGAGGGACAAGACACAGCTCCACCCACCAGAGAACAGGAACCAGTTCCTCCCACCAAGAAGCCTACAGAAACCCCTTGACCAAGCTCACCAACCAGAGGGCAGATAACAAAAACAAAAGACCTACCACCTTGAAGACTGCAGAAAGGAGACCACAAACACAATACGTTATACAAAATGAGATGACAGAGAATTATGTTATAAACTAAGGAGCAAGGTAAAAATCCACAAGATTAAATAACTGAAGAAGAAGTATTCAATATACCTGAAAAAGAATTCAGAGTAATGATAGTTAAGGTAATCCAAGGTCTCAGAAATAGAATGGAGGCATGGATCTAGAAGATACAAGAAATGTTTAAAAAGGACCTAGAAGAATTAAAGGACAAACATACATTGATGAACAATACAATAACTGAAATGAAAAATACACTAGAAGGAATCAATAACAGAATAACTGAGGCAGAAGAACGGATAAGTGAGTTGGAAGATAGAATGGTGAAAATAACAGCTGTGGAGCAGAATAAAGAATAAAGAAAAAAGAATAAAAAGAAATGAAGAGTCTCAGAGACCTCTGGGACAACATTAAATGCACCAACATTTGAACTATAGGTGTCGCAGAAGAAGAAGAAAAAGAGAGAGGGTCTGAGAAAATATTTGAAGAGATTATAGTTGAAAACTTCCCTAACATGGGAAAGGAAATAGTCACCCAGGTCCAGGAAGCACAGAGGGTCCCATACAGGATAAACCCAAGGAGAAACACATGAAGCCACATATTAATCAAACTAACAAAAATTAAATACAAACAAAAAATATTAAAAGCACCAAGGGAAAAGCAGCAAATAATATACAAGGGAATCCACATAACATTAGCAGCTGATTCTTCAGCAGAAACTATGCAAGCCAATAGAGAGTGGCATAATATATTTAAAGTGATGAAAGGGAAAAAAAAAAAAAACCTATAACCTAGAATACACTACCCAGCAAAACTATGGCTCAGATTTGACAGAGAAATCAAAATCTTTACAACCAAGCAAAAGATAAGAGAATTCAGCACCACCAAACCAGCTTTACAACAAATGCTAAAGAAACTTCTCTAGGCGGAAAACACAAGAGAGGAAAAAGACCACAAAAACATATGCAAAACAATAAAGAAAATGGTAATAGGAACATACATATCAAAAATTACCCTAAAGGTAAATGGATTAAATGCTCCAACCAAAAGACACAGAATGCCTGAATGGATACAAAAACAAAGCCCATGTGTATGCTGTCTACAAGAGACCCACTTGAAACCTAGGGACACATACAGACTGAAAGTGAGGGGATGGTAAAAGATATTCCATGCAAATAGATATCAAAAGAAACCTGGAGTAACAGTACTCATATCAGACAAAATAGACATTACAATAAAGACTATTACATGAGAAAAGGAAGGACACAACATAATGATCAGGGGATCAATCTAAAAAGATGATATAACAATAGTAATTATTTATGCACCCAACAGAGGAGTACTGCAATACTTAAGGCAAATGCTAACAGCTATAAAATGGGAAATAAACAGTAAAATGATAATAGTGAGGAATTTTAACACTTCACTTACAAAAATGGACAGATAATCCCAACAGAAAATTAATAAGTAAACACAAGCCTTAAATGGCACATTAAAACCAATAGACTTAACTGATATTTATAGGACCTTCCATCTGAAAGAAGCAATATACACTTTCTTCTCAAGTACACATGGAACAATCTCCAGGATAGATCACATCTTGGGTCACAAATCAAGTCTCAGAAAAGGTAAGAAAATTGAAATCATATCAAGCATATTTTTTGACCACAACAGTATGAGATAAGAAATCAGTTACAGAAACAAATAAAAACTGTAAAAAACACAAACATATGGAGGGTAAACAAAATACTGCTAAATAACCAATGGATCACTGAAGAAATCAAAGAAGAAATCAAAAAATACCTACAAACAAATGACAATGAAAACACAAGGACCCAATTCCTATGAAATGCAGCAAAAGTCGTTCTAAGAAGGAAGTTTATAGCAATACAATCCCACCTCAAGAAACAAGAAAGATCTCAAATCAACAGCCTAACCTTACACCTAAAGCAACTAGAGAAAGAAGAACAAACAAAACCCAAAGTTAGTAGAAAGAAATCATAAAGATCAGAGCAGAAATAAATGAAATAGAAAGGAAGAAACCAATAGCAAATATGAATGAAATTAAAGCTGTTTTTTTTGAGAAATTAAAATTGATAAACCTTCAGTGATAACCATAAAAAAAAAGGGAGAGGACTCAATTGAATAAAATTAGAAATGAAAAAAAGAGAAGTTACAAAGGATCAAAGATACAAAGGATCAGAAATAGGACGGATCATAAAGGACTACTAGAAGCAACTATATGCTACAAAATTGGACAACCTGGAAGAAATGAACAAATTCTTAGAAAGATAATACTTCCAAGAAGAACCAGGAAGTATTAGAAAATATGAACAGACCAATCACAAGTACTGAAACTGAAACTGATTCAAAACCTTCCAGCAAACAAAATTCCAGGATCAGATGGCTTCACAGATGAATTCTATCAAACATTTAGAGAAGAACTAACACCTATCCATCTCAAACTCTTCCCAAAAATTGCAGATGTAGGAATACTCCCAAGCTCATTCTACAAGGCCACTATCACCCTGATACCAAAATCAGACAAAGGTATCACAAAAAAGAAAATTACACACCAATATCACTGATGAACATAGACGCAAAAATCCTCAATAAAATACTCACAAACAGAATCCAACAACATATTAAAACGATCATACACCATGATCAAGTGGGATTTATCCCAGGGATGCAAGGATTCTTCAATATACAAAAATCAATCAGTGTGATACACCATATCAACAAATTGAAGAATTAAAAAAAATATGATCATCTCAATAGATGCAGAAAAGACATTTTACAAAATTCAACACCCATTTGTGATAAAAACTCTCCAGAAAGTGGGCACCTACCTCAATGTAATAAAGGCCATATATGACAAACCCAAAGCAAACATTCTCAATGGTGAAAAACTGACAGCATTCCTTCTAAGATCAGCAAAAAGACAAGGATATCCACTCTCACCAATATTATTCAACATAGTTTTGGAAGACGTAGCCATGGAAATCAGAGAAAAAATGAAATAAAAGGAAAACTGACACCATTTGCAGATGACATGATACTATCCATAGTAAATCCTAAAAAATGCTACCAGAAAACTACTATAACTAATCAATGAATTTGGTAAAGTTGTAAGATGTAAATTAACACACAGAAATCTCTTACATTCCTACATACTAAAAACGAAAGATCAATTAAGGAAACAATCCATTTACCACTGCAACAAAAAGAATAAAATACCTAGGAATAAACCTAAGGAGACAAAAAACCTGTACTCAGAAAACTATAGGATATTGATGAAAGAAATCAAAGATGATACAAATGGAGAGATATACCATGTTTTGGGGTTGGTAGAATCAATATTGTGAAAATGACTATACTACCCAAAGCAATCTACAGATTCAGTGCAATCCCTATCAAACTACCAATGGCATTTTACACAGCATTAGAACAAAATGTTTCACAACTTGTATGGAAACACAAAAGACCACGAATAGCCAAAGCAAGCCTGAGAAAGAAAAACGGAGTTGGAGAAATCAGGCTCCCTGACTCAGACTATACTACGAAGCTACAGTAATCAAAATTGTATGGTACTGGCACAAAAACAGAAATATGGATCGATGGTACAGGATAGAAATCCCAAACATAAACCCATGCACCAATGGTCAACTAATCTATGATAAAGGAAGCAGGAATATACAATGAATAAAAGACAGTCTCTTCAATAAATGGCACTGGAAAAACTGGACAGCTACATGTATAAGAATGAAATTAGGACACTCCCAAACACCATACACAAAAACAAACTCAAAATTGATTAAAGACTTAAATGTAAGACCAGACACTATAAAATTCTTAAAGGAAAACATAGGCAGATAACGCTTTGACATAAATCGCAGCAAGATCTTTTTTCACCCAACTCCTAGACTAATGAAAATAAAAAAATAAATAAATAAATTGGACCTAATTAAACTTAAAAGCTTTTCCATAGCAAAGGAAACCATAAACAAGACAAAAAAGACAAGCCTCAGAATGGGAGAAAATATTTGCAAATGAAGCAATCTAATTTTCAAAATAAACAAACATCACTTGCAACTCAATATCAAATAAACAAATAACATAATCAGAAAATGGGCAGAAGACCTAAATAGACATTTCTTCAAAGAATACATAGAGATGGCCAACAAACTCAAGAATAGATGCTCAATATCACTAATTATTAGTGAAATGCAGATCAAAACAACAGTGAGGTATCACCTCACACTGGTCACAATGGTCATCATCAAAAACTCTATAAGCAGTAAAAGCTGGAGAGGTTGTGAAGGAAAGGGAACCGTCTTACACTGTTGGTGGGAATGTAAATGGATACAGCCACTATGGAGAACAGTATGGAGGTTCCTTAAAAAACTAAAAATAGAATTATCATATGACCCAGCAATCCCACTACTGGACATATAGCCAGAGAAAACCATAATTCAAAAAGACACATGCCCCCCCAATGTTCATTGCCCCACTATTTAAAATATCCAGGTCATGGAAGCAGCCTAAATGTCCATCAACAGAAGAATGGATAAAGATGATGTGGTACATACATACAGTGGTATATTACTCAGCCATAAAAAAGTACAAAATGGTGCAATTTGTGGAGATGTGGATGTACCTAGAGACTGTCATACAGAGTGAAGTGAGTCAGAAAGAGAAAAACAAATGTAGTATTATATCACTTAAATGTGAAATCTAGAAAAATAATACGGATGAACTCATTTGCAAAACAGAAATAGAGATACAGAGATAGAGAATGGATATATGGATACCAGGGTGGGAAGGGGGGATGGGATGAATTGGGAGAATCGGATTGACATATGTACACTAGTATGTATAAAGTAGATAACTAATGAGAAGCTACTTTATAACACAGGGAACTGTACTTAATTCTCTGTGATAATCTAAATGGGAAGGAAATCCAAAAATGAAGGGATATATGTATACATATAGCTGATTCACTTTGCTGTACAGCAGAAAGTAACACAACATTGTAAAGCAACTACACTCCATTAAAAAATAATAAAAAAATATAATGTACATAAACCCACTCTAGGTATTTACTCAAGTAAAAAAAAGAAAAGAAAAAAAAACACATACAAAAGAACCTTTATGTAAATGGTTGTGGTACCTTTATTCACAACTGCCCAAAGCTGCAAACAACCCAGATGTTCCTCAATAGGTAAGTGGATGGACAAATTGTGATAATACAAAAGAATGCTACTTGGCAATAAAAAAAAAGAAAAAAAAATTAAGAAAAGATACTTGCATCCCAAAGTTCATTGCAGCACTGATTATAATAGCCAAGACATGGAAGCAACATAAATGTTCAATATAGATGAATAGTTAAAGAAGTTGTGGCACATATATACAATGTAATATTACTCAGCCATTAAAAAGAATGAAATAATGTCATTTATAGCAACAAGGATGGACCCAGAGATTGTCATACTAAGTGAAGTAAGTCAGACAAAGGCAAATATCATATGTCACTTATATGCATAATCTTAAAAAAAAATTGAAACAAACAAACTAATTTACAAAACAGAGACAGACTCAAAGAATTAGAGAAAGAACTTATGGTTACCAGGGCGCAAGGGTTGGGGGGAGGGACAGATTGGGAGTTTGGGATTGACAGGTACATACTGCTACATTTAAAATAGATAACCAACAAAGACCTACTGTATACCATCGGGAACTCTGCTCGATACTCTGTAATAACCAAAATGGGAAAATAATTTGTAAAAGAATTGATACATGTACATGTATAACTGAATCACCTTGTTGTACACCTTGAAAGTAACACAACATTGTTAATCAACTATACTCCAATATAAAATAAAAAATAAACAAAAGGAAAAAATAAATAAAATAAAATTGGAAATAAAAGGAAAGAAATAAATTAAGAAAAAGGAACAAATACATGAAGATTTGGAAAATTTTCACCCTACCTATACTGCAGAAAATTTTTAAAAAAGCATGCTTTAGAGAGACCATTAGGGTTATGGCCGAACATTTGCTGAAGAGATTATAGGCTTGTGATTTATGGATCCAATCAACCATTTCAGCTGAAGCCAGGAACAGAAATGGAGTTATACTAGCACAATCACTACCAGCTTGGACTGAGGGGAGAAAGATACAATAAAATAAAGGAAAGCTGTTAGACTGGTGTGCTTATAAAACAAGAAGATTAGGACACAGATACAGAAAAATAAAAGAGCATATAAATACAGTAAAATATTGTGGCAAACTACAAACCAAGGAGAGAAGCCTCAAATAAATTAACTCCACTGACAGAAAGATCTTGGATTACTAGGCTCCAGAACTGTGAGAAAATACATTTTTGTTGTTTAAGTCACCCAGTCTGTGGTATCTGTAATGTTAGCCTTAGCAAACTAGTACACATTTTTTTTAATGTGACAGATTTATTTTGGAATAAAAAATAACAAAATTTAATAATTTTAATATCCTAAAAACAATCACTCTTTTGGCTATATTAGTTTTTTCCCAAATATATTTAAGATTATCACTATTTTTTTATTGAAGTGTAGTTAATTTATAACGGTGTTTTAGTTTTAGTTCTATAGCACAGTGATATATATATAGTTCAGAAATATATATATAGTTCTAAAATATGTATATATTTCAGATTGTTTTCCATTATAGGTTATTTAAAATATTGGGTATCTTTCCCTGTGCTATAGAGTAGGTCCTTGTTGGTTATGTTTTTTTTTATTTAATAGTGTGTATATGTTAATCCCAAACTCGTAATTTATACCTCCCTTTCCCCTTTTGTAAACATAAGTTTGTTTTCTATGTCTGTGAGTCTTCCTGTTTTGTGAATAAGTTCATTTGTATCCTTATTTTAGATTCCACATATAAGTGATATCATATGATATTTGTCTTTCTCTGTCTGACTTACTTCACTTAGTATGGTAATTCCTCAGCCCAACCATGTTGCTTCAAATGGCATTATTTCATTCTTTTTTATGGCTGAGTAATATTCCATTGTATATACACCACATCTTCTTTATCCATTCATCTGGTGATGGATATCTAGGGTGCTTCCATGACTTGGTTATTGTAAATATTGCTGCAGTGAACATCGGGTACATGTACCATTTTTAGTTGTTTGTTTGTTTGTTTGTTTTGGATATATACCCAGGAGTGGGATTGCAGGATCATATGGTAATTCTATTATTATGTTTTTAAGGAACCCCCATGTTGTTCTCCATTGTGCCTGTACCAATTTACGTTCCCATCAACAGTGTAGGATGGTTCCTTTTTCTCCACACCCTCTCCAGCAATTTTATTTGTAGATCTTTTGATGATGACCTTTCTGACGGAGTGAAAAGTAACCTTGTTATAGTTTTGATTTGCATTTCTCTACTAATTAGCAATGTTGAGCATTTTTTCCTGTGCCTGTTTGCTATCAGTATGTCTTCTTTGAATATATATCTGTTTAGATCTGCTGCCATTTTTTTTAATTGGGTTGTTGGTTTTGTTATTGATCTGCACAAGCTCTTTGTATATTTTGGAGATTAGTCCCTTGTCAGTTGCATCTTTTACAAATATTTTCTCCGATCCTGTATGTTGTCTTCTTGTTTTGTTTATGGTTTCATTTGTTGTGCAAAAAGATTTTAAGTATAATTAGGTCCCATTTATTTATTTTTGTTTTTATTTCCATTACTCTAGGATATGGATCCAAAAATATACTGCTGTGACTTATGTCAAATATTGTTCTGCTTATGTTTTCTTCTAGGATTTTTTTGAAGTGTATTTGACTTACAATGTTGTGCTAATTTCTGCTGTACAGAAAACTCTAGGATTTTTACAGTATCCTGTCTTATGTTTAGGTCATTAGTCCCTTTTATTTTTTTATATGGTGCTAGAGAAAGTTCTGGTTTCATTTTATTACATGTAGCTGTCCAATGTTCTCAGCACCACTTATTGAAGAGACTGTCTTTTCTCCATTGTATACCCTTGCCTACTTTGTGGGTTTGTTTCCAGGCTTTCTATCCTGTTCCATTGATCTATATGTCTGTTTTTGTGCCACTACCATATTTTTCTCATGACTGCTGCTTTGTAGTACAGTCTGAAGTCAGGGACCCTGATTCCTCCAGCTCCATTTTTCTTTCTTAAGATTTCTTTGGCTATTCGGGGTCTTTTGTGGTTCCATACAAATTTTAATATGCTTTTTTTCTAGATCTGCAAAAAAAATGCCATTTGTAATTTGATAAGGATTACATTGAATCTGTAGTTTGCCTTAGGTTGTATGGTCATTTTAACAATATTGATTATTCCAGTCCATGAATATGGTATATCTTTCCATCTGCTTGTGTCATCTTCAGTTTCTTTCATCAGTGCCTTATGGTTTTCCAGTACAGGTCTTTTTCTTCCTTAGGTAGGTTTATTCCTAGGTATTTTATTATTCTTGATGTGATGGTACATGGAATTGTTTCCTTAATTTCTCTTTCTAATTTTTCATTTTTAGTGTATAGAGGTGCAACAGATTTCTGTGTATTAATTTTGTATTCTCCAACTTTACTGATATCATTAATGAGCTCTAAGATTTTTCTACCAACATGGTTTCTTAAATGGGCTAGCACTTGAACACATATTTCTCAAAGAAGTTATACAAATAACCAATAAGTACATGAAAAGATGCTGAACATGACTAGTCATTAGGGAAATGTAAATCACAATCACAATGAGATACCACTTCACAACCTATGGTATGGCTATTATAAAAAAAAATAATGGAAAATAGCAAGAGCTGGTTATGATGTGGAGAAATTAGAAACCTTGTGCAGTGCTGGTGGGAATGTAAAACATGCAGCTTTTGTGGAACACAGTATGAAAATTCCTCAGAAAATAAAGCGTAGTGTACCATGTTATACATCCATTCCACTTGAAGTTATATAGCCAATAGAATTTAAAGTGGGGCCTCCAAAATAATTGCAAACCCATGTTTATAGCAGCCTTGTTTGTCAGAGCCATAAGATATAATTAACCCAAATGCCCATCAATGAATGAATGGATAAACACAATATGGTATATGCATAGATAGAATACTTTTAAGCTTTAAAAAAGAATAATATTGTGATGCATGATACAACATATAATCATGCTAAGTGAAATAACCCAGACACTGAAGGACAAATATTGTATTGTTTCACCTATATGAGGTATCTAGAATAGTCAAAGTCATAGAGACCTAAAGATAATTATGTGTGTACCTTAGAGAATAGAGGTTATCAGGAGTTGGAAGGAAGAGATAATAATATGTAGTTATTGTGTAATATGTAAAGAATTACAGTTCAGAATAATAAAATATTTTGAAGTTGTAGAGTGGTGATGGTTGCCCAACATTGTGAATGTACTCAATGCTACTGAACTGTACAATTAAAAATGGTTAAAACTGTAATTTATGTATATTGTATAACAATAAAAATGTACCATAAAAATAAACTAGAGTTTTATACTTTATATCTATATATTAGATATATGGGTTTATTTCTGGATTCTCATTTCTATTCCATTCTATATGTCTAGCCAAATGCAAATACCACACTGTTTTGATTACAATGTCTTTGAGGTAATTAAAAAAAATTATATTTTGCCTGAATTTGGTTTTCATTGCTGCATGAGGGCTCTCTCTAGTTACGGCAAGTGGGGGCTACTCTTCATTGCAGTGCATGGGCTTCTCATTGCGGTGACTTTTCTTGTTGCAGAGCATGGGCTCTAGCCACACAGGTTTCAGTAGTTTCAGCATGCGGTCTCAGTAGTTGTGGCACACTGGCTCAGTAGTTGTGGCACATGGGCTTATTTGCTCCATGGCATATGGGATCTTCCTGGACCAGGGATCAAACCCATGCCCCCTGCATTGACAAGTGGATTCTTAACCACTGTGCCACCAGATAAGTCCCACTTGGAGGTAATTTTGATATTGGAGACTGTGAATATTCCACTTCTTTTCTTTTTCAAAGTTGTTTTGGCTATCTGTGGTTGCTTGTGATTCCATAGGAATTTTAGGATCAGTTTTTCAAATTTTGGAAAAACAATTATTAAGATTTTCATATATATTTAAGTAAATCAATACATTGTTTTGGGTAGTATTGACATATTCACCATATTAGGTTTTCTATTTCATGAACATGGGATCTCTTTCCATTTAAATAGGTTTAAAATTTTTTTTCAGCAATATTTCTTTTCAGTTCACAAATCTTTCAACTTTTTTGGGGTTGTTGCTATATTTATTCCTGCTAGTTTGTTATTTTGCATACAATTGTAAATACAACTGCTTTCTTAATCTTTTCATATTTTTCATTCCTCATTTCTATACAGAAATAAAACTTATTTTTGCATTGATTTTGTGCTTTCCTCTAGGCAGAATTCATTTCTTCATTCTAGTATCCTTTTAGTAAATTTTTTTGGATTATCTTTATCTAGGATCATGTCATTTGCACTGAAAATTTTCCTTCTTTCTTTTCAAATGTGATGCCTTTTATTTCTTTTACTTTCTAGTTTTTCTGGCTAGAACTTCCAGTACAGTGATGAATAACAGTAGTAAAAGTGGAATGTTTGTATGGTTCCTGACCTTAGAAGAAATGTTTCAGTCATTCAACATCAAGTCTGACGTTTGTTATCAGTTTTACATATATCCCCTTTATCCTGTTGAGGAAGTTTTGTTTTGTTTTTTTTTCTTAATTTTCTGAGTATGTTTATTGTGAAAGGGTGTGGATTTTTTCAAATGACCTTTATTATCATTTGAAATAATCATTTCTTCCTGTTCATTCTATTAATGTACTGTGTTACATTGATTTTCTTATGATTAACCAACCTTGCGTTCCTGGGATAAATCCCACTTGGACACGGTGTATAATCTTTTCAATATGTTGTTGGATTATGTTTGCTAGTATATTGTGGGGGGTTTTTGCATCTATATTTATAAAAAATATTGGTATATCTTTTCTTGTGATGCCTTGTCTGGCTTTGGCATCAGTGTAATGCTATCCTTATGAAAGGAATTAGGAATTGTCTCTCCTCTATTTTTTGGAAGAGTTTGAGAAAGATTGGTGATAAGTCTTTAAATATTTGGTAAAATTTACCACTGAAGCCAGCTGGTTCTGGAGCTTTTTGTTGTTGTTGTGAGGTTAGTTTTTGATTACTGATTTATTCTCTTTTGTTGTTTGAAAAGACAGCCCTTTCCTCATTTATTTATATTGGCACTCTTGTCAAAAATCACTTGGGCATATACAGGAACATGTGGTGGGTCGCTCTTTACTATTCCATTGGTGTCTATATATGTTTTAATGTAAGTATCAGACATTTGATTATCATTACTTCGTATTAAGTTTTGCAATTAGGAAGGCTGAGACCTCCATATTTTTTCTTATTTTTCAAGGTTATTTTGACTATTTGAGATTTCTTATAATTCCACCTAAATTTAGGATGGATTTTTCTATTTTTTCCAAAAAATATTATTGGATTTTAATAAGGATTGCATTGAATCTATAGATTCTTTATGTAGTATTGACATCTTAACAGTATTGTCTTCCAATCCATGAACATGGAAGGCCTTTTTGTTTATTTGTGTCTTCTTTATTAGTTTTTTCCAGAGGCATTTTGTAGATTTCAGTGTACAAATCTTTTGCTTCCTTGGTTAAATTTATTCCTATATATTTTATCGGTTTGATATAGAAGCATAACTAATGTAAGTATTGATTTCATTTCCTGCAAATTTGATGAGATTGTTTATTTTAACAATTGTTTAATTTTTAGATTTTTCTACATATAAGATTATGTTGTCTACAAATAAATATAATTTTATCTTTTTCTTTGCAATTTGGACACGCTTATTTCTTGTTCTTGCCTAAATTCTCTATTAAGGACTTAAAGTATTACATTTAGATGATGCTAAAGTGCACATCCTTTTCTTTTTCCTAATACTAGAAAAAGATATCTCAGCCTTTCACAATTGAGTGTGATGTTAGCTCTGGGTTTCTCATATATGTCCTTAATTATATTCATATATTCGCCTTCTATTTAGTTAAAAATTTTATTATGAAATTATATTGAATTTTGTCAAAAGGTTTCTCTGCATCAAGATAACCATTTTTTCTCTTCATTCTGTTTATGCAGTGTATTGATTAAATTGTCTGATTTTCTTTTTTTGGTGATTTTTTTAAATTGAAGTATAGTTAATTTACAATGTTTCAGGTGTACAGCAAAGTGATTTGGTTATATGTATACATACATCATATATATCTTCTTTTTCAGATTCTTTTACATTTCAGGTGATTACAATATAGTAAATATAGTTCCCTTTGCTATACAGTAGGTGCTTATTGTTTATCTATTTTCAATATCATAGTGTTTATCTGTTAATCCCAAATCCTTAATTTATCCCTCACCTCCCCTTTCCCCTTTAATAACCATAAGTTTGCTTTCTGTGTCTGTGTCTATTTCTCTTTTGTAAATAACTTTATGTACATCACTTTTTAAGATTCCATATACAAGCGATATATATTTGTCTTTCTCTGTCTGACTTACTTCACTTTGTATGATAATCTCTAGGTCCATCCATGTTGCTTCAAATGGCATTATTTCATTCTTTTTTATTGCTGAGTAATATTCCATTGTATATATATATACCATTTCTTCTTTATTCATTCCTCTGTCAAAAGACATTTAGGTGGCTTCTATATCTTGCCTATTGTAAATAGTGCTGCTATGAATATTGGGGTGCATGAATCTTTTCAGATTAGAGTTTTCTTGGAATGTATACAGATGTTGGGTTGCAGGATCACATGGTAACTTTATTTTCAGTTTTTTTTTAAGGAACTGAATACTGTTCTCCATAGTGGGAGCACCAATTTACATTCTCACCAACAGTGTAGGAGGGTTCCTTTTTCTCCACACCCTCACCAGCATTTATTATTTGTAGACATTTTGATGATGGCCATTCTGACCAGTGTGAGGTTATACCTCATTGTAGTTTTGATTTGCATTTCTCTAATAATTAGTGACACTGAGCATCTTTTCATGTGCTTTTTGACCATCCATATGTCTTCTTTGGAGAATTTCTATTTAGGTCTTCTGCCAATTTTTTGATTGGGTTGTTTGTTTGATATTGAGCTGTATGAGTTTTTTGTATATTTTAAAAATTAATCCCTTGTTAGTTGCATTGTTTACAAATATTTTCTCCAATTCCTTAGGTTGTCTTTTAAGCTTTTAAGTTTATTCAGTTCCCATTTGTTTATCTTTGCTTTGTTTCCATTACACTAGGAGACAGATCCAAAAAAACATTACTGTGATTTATGTCAGAGTATTCTGCTTATGTTTTCCTCTAGGAGTATTATGGTGTCCAGTATTATATTTAGGTCTTTAATCCATTTTGTGTTTATTTTTATATTGGGTTAGAGAATGTTCAAATTTCATTCTTTTACATGTAGATGCCCAGTGTTCCCAGCACCACTAATTGAAGAGACTGTCTTATCTCCATTGTATATTTTTGCCTACTTTGTCATAGATTAATTGACCATAAGTGTGTGGGTTTATTTCTGGATTTTCTATCCTGTTCCATTGATCTATTTTTCTGGTTTTGTGCCAGAACCATAGTGTTTTGTTTCCTGTAGCTTGGT
This sequence comes from Balaenoptera physalus, assembly GCF_965194825.1. Taxonomy (NCBI): domain Eukaryota; kingdom Metazoa; phylum Chordata; class Mammalia; order Artiodactyla; family Balaenopteridae; genus Balaenoptera; species Balaenoptera physalus. The sequence goes on along the minus strand of NC_138903.1, from coordinate 71,064,195 downwards.
AGTATAGTCTGAACACAGGGAGCTTTATTCTTCTACCTTTGTTCTTTCTCAAGTTTATTTTGGCTATTCGAGTCTTTTTTGTTTCCATACACAATTTAAAATTATTTACTCTAGTTCTGTGAAAAATGCCATTTGTAATTTGGTAGGGATTGAATTGAATCTGTAGATTGCCTTGAGTTTTAGGGTCATTTTAATAATATTGATTCTTTTCATCTAAAAACACATTATCTCTTTTCATCTGTTTGTATCCTCTTCAATTTCTTTCTTCAGTGTCTTATAGTTTTCTGAGTAAAGTTCTTTTATTTCCTTAGGTAGGTTTATGCCTAGGTAATTTATTCTTTTTGATGCAGTGGTAAATGAAATTGTTTCATTAATTTCTCTTCTTGATAGCTTGCTGTTAATGTATAGAAATGCAACAAATTTCTGTGTATTAATTTTGTATCATGCAACTTTAGAAAATTCATTGATAAGCTCTAGCAGTTTTCTGATAGCATCTTTAGGGTTTTCATTGTGTAGTACTATGTCATCAGCAAACAGTGACAGTTTTACTTCTTCTTTTCCAAGTTGGATTCCTTTTTTTTTCTTCCCTGATTGCCATGGATAGGACTTGCACAGCTATGTTGAATAAAAGCAGCAAGACTGGCCATCTTTGTCTTGTTCCTGATCTTAGAGGAAATGCTTTCAGCTTTTCACCTTCGAGTATGATGTTAACTGTAACTTTGTCCTATATGGCCTTTATTATGTTGAGTAATTTCCCTCTATGTTGGATTCAGTTTGCTAATATTTTGTTGAGTATTCTTGCATTTATGTTCTTCAGTTATATTGGCCTATAATTTTGTTTTCTGTGATATCTTTGTCTGGTTTGGGTATCAGGGTGAATCTGGCCTCATAGAATGAGTTTGGAAATGTCCCTTCCTATGCAATATTTATGAATCATTTGAGAAGGATAGGTGTTAATTCTGCTCAAACTGTTTGGTAGAATTCACTTTTGAAGCCATCTGGTTCTGGACTCTTGTTTGTTGAGTTTTGAGTTAAAGATTCCATTTCATTACTGGCAATTGGTCTGTTCAAATTTTCGATTTCTTTTTGGTTCAGTCTTGGTAGATGGTACCTTTTTAAGAATTTGTCCATTTCTTCTAGTTTGTCCATTTTATTCACATATAGTTGCTTGCAGTAGTCTCTTATGGTCCTTTGTATTTCTGTGGTGTTGGTTGTAACTTCTCCTTTTTTATTTCTGACTTTATTGATTTGAGTCCTCTCCTTTTTTTTCTTGAGGAGTCTGGCTAAAGGTTTATCAATTTTGTATATATTTTCAAAGAATCAGCTTTTAGTTTCATTGTTCTCTTGTATTTTTTTTTCTTTATACATTTTTCAGCTACCATCTATTGTTTTATTTCAACCTGAAGGACTCTATTTAGATCTCTTGTAAGGCACATGTAATAGTTACAAACTCCTTCAAGTTTTGTTTATCTGGGGATGTATTAGTTCACTTTTTAGAATAGTTTTTCTAATATAGAATTTTTGATTTGTAGTTTTCTTCTTGAACACTTTAAATATGTCATCACATTACCTTCTAAACTCCATGATTTCTGATGGGAAATTGAATGTTAATCTCATTGAGGATCCCTTGTACATAAAGTGTTCCCTCTTGCTGCTTTCAAGATTTTTTTCCTTTGGCTTTAAACAGTTTAAGTATAATGTTTTTCCTTGTGAAATTCTTTGAGTTTAATTTACTTGGGCTTTGTTGACATTATTGCATGTTTATATTTGCATCTTTTCAAATTTGAGAAGTTTTGGGACACTATTTTTTTGAATATTCTCTCTAATCCTTTCTCTTTGTCTTCTTCCAGCAATGACTCTTGATGGAGTTCCACAGGCTTTGTCACCTTTCTTCATACTTTTAAAAAAGTTTTGCTCCTCATGTTGTATACATTTAATTGTCATATCTTCTATTATATTAATTATTTTTCCTGCTCAAATCTGCTGTTGAACTCCTGTAACAATTTTTTATCTGTTATTATAATTTTTAGCACAGGAATGTCTATTTGGTTTATTTTTATAATTTGTATTCCTTTATTAATATTCTAATTTTGCTCATACATAATTTTTTCCTGGTTTCCTTTAGGTCTTTGTCCTTGTTTGCCTTTATCTCTTTGAGGGATAAAGACACTTGGTGTACAATCTTCATCTAGGAAGTCCAGTGCCTGGGCTTCCTCAGGGATGATTTATGTCAATTAGTTTTTTTTCACTTTCTAAATTACAAATATTTTCCTATTTCTTTGTATGCCTTATATATTTTTTTGTTAATAACTGAACATTTAAATATTACAATATGGTAACACTGAAAGTCAAATTCTCCTGTTCCTTGGGTTTCATTTATTTTTTTAATTGTTGAAGGTTGTAGTGTTCTATTTGTCTTGCAAATTGTTCAGCCCAAGGTGAAAACTTTAGGTCTTCTCACATTTTTCTGAGCTTTCATGTTGACCTGGACATGAGCATGCCTTCCTATATTTCCCTGTATACATGATGGTTTTAATTTGCTTCATTTTTCTCCCTGTTTTTTCTGCCCAGTATTTAGGTGAGCTACTGTATGTCACGAGTGTAATCCTATCTCAGGTGTCTGCAGATGGTTTGTACATATTACCATGTTTTTGAGCAACGTGTATCACTTTTCTGATTTTGGTGATTTCGGAGTTTGGCAAAATAGAGATGAATGTCTTCCTTCAGTTTTTCAGGTGGCCTCCAGACAGTTTAGAACAAACCTACCCAATTTTTTTTAAATAAATTATTCTCTGCTCCCCCCAGAATTAGTGACTAGGATCCCACAATTTGAGTACAGTTTCCCACAATTTGAGTACAGGTTGCTCTCTTTAAGACTCATACCAAGCCAGAGGGAGTAAAGTAAGTCAAGTAAAAATGCTTGAAAAAAGAAAAAAAGCTTAGTGAAGCTTTCTTACCATTTTTAAGTTGACTTTTTCTTGATTCATTGCTTGCTTATTTGCTATAAACTATTGAATGTTTTCCATAGTTTTGACCAAGTTGTTTCTTATAGTTTCTGTTTATTTTTTAATATGTCTATGGGGAGATGGGAGCATGGAGCTGCTTACACTGACATTTTACTGAAGTCAATCCTCTGAAATAATTTTTACTGCAAATTGTTTCCTTGAATTTGGCAACATAGTGCATAGTAAGTATTTAATATTACTTTTTTGAGCTGACTACATTATACAACTTTTTCTCTTTATATTTAAAGTCAAATTTGGGGAAATTTTAAATCATGCTTTCATGTTTTAACCTAATCTTTGGGCACAGTTAAGGTACAGTTCCCTGAGTGACATCTGAACTGTTTTGTACATCATACATAATAATACTAATGTATTATGCATAAAATTAGCATTAATATATTATGAGTGTTAGTATGTGTACACACTGTTCTAAATGATTTTTCAATTATTTATAAATTTATTTTATTTATCAAACGTTTATTGAGTACCGAATAAGTGTTGCTCACTGTTGTAGGAGCTGTTGTTATAGCAGTCAACAAGACAAAATTCTTAATTAATAGATGTTATATTCTAGTGTGAGAAAACTCCTTTGAGTTAGGTACTACTACATCCTCATTTTATGCTGGTGAAGCTGAGATGCCAAGCTGTTAGTTAAATAACTTGCCAAGGGCCACACAGTGTTTGAACCTTGGCAGTCTGATGTTTTTTGTGTGAAAGTGGAACATTTTAGGCAGAGGATACATTGATACATTGTGTACATAGATCCTGAGATGAAAGAGCATAATGTATTTCTGATTGAAAGACAAAAGTAACTCTCCTTAAAGCTTTCCATTGACTTCAGAGATTTACTACGACTGCACTAAAGGAAGAGGAGTTTAAGGATAGCAAGAATGAAGGCAAAGGAGACGAGTTAGGAGGGTATTGAAAATGTCTAGAGTAGTTGATGGCCAGATAGGACAGTGGTAATTTGGACTGAGAGGAGGATAATAATTTTTGGACATTTAGGATGAAAAATTTATAGAGCCTGATGATGTACAGGATGTGGAGTTGAGGAATGTGGGTAGAATGATGGTGTCATTAACTAAAATTTGAAATAGAAATGGAAAATCAAGTTTGAGAGAGGATAAATGAGTGGTTCAGTTTAAGGTTTATTAGGTTTGAGGCATCACTAGGATACTCATGTACATAGATTCAGGCAACAACTTGAAACCCAGGGCAGAAATCAGGGCTAGAAATATGTGATTCACAAATCTATATTTTTGATAGCTAAAACCACAAGAAATATATTAAATTACTGATCAATGAAGGGCAGTTACATGTAAACAATTAAACAAGTTAAAACAACTCTTTTCAAAAAATCAATTTAAAAATATTCAAAAATTCTAGAGAAATTAAGTTGCCATTTCAGCTTCTTCAGGTCTCTATTTTTTTTAAAGGAAATATCAAAATAAGTTTCTGTTCCCTGAGATTGTTCTGAATAGTATAAAAAACACGGTTTAGGTATTCAAATGCACACAAAAGTAGTTGATGGCGTACGTGATGACACAGGGATGCACAGTGATTGAGAAGTAGCATCAAACATATATTGTATATTTTTTGCTAAAGCGTAAGTTACTCCAACTGAAATTTGATAAAGCATTTTAGAAACTATGCACTCAGTACATTAATACAGCTTTCAAAATTGCCTAAGACTTACTTGAGAACAGTAGCTCTATTTTCTCACATTAACCCCCTTCCCCCAAAAAGATGACTGGCAAATAATTCAGTAGAACTTCCCCATTAAAAAGCCATTTTTTTTCAGTCTGCCATTTATTCAATATTTATTTAACTGCTAAATATTTATTTAGCTATCATACTGACATAGATAAGAAAATCTCATTGTCCTCTGCATATGTAAAACTGCTTACAATGTATAGGAGAAGGGGTATGAGTACGGGCTCTCCTGTGAGACACACCGGAGTATGAATCCTAGTTCCACAAATTATTAGCTGTATGGCTTAGAATAAGTTGCCTAGCCATCCTAGGTCTAATCTATTTCCTCATCTGTAAAGTGAAGACTGTAATAGTATTTCACTCATTAGCGTGTTTTTGTATTAAAGAAAATAGTCAATTTAAAGCACTTGACACATAATTAGTTATTTAATAAATGTTAGGTACAGTAATAATGGTAATGGTGATGATGAAGATGATATAAATAGTAATTGTGTCCTAGGAGTACAGAAAACACCTATGGGGCTATTTTCATATAGAATATTTAGATAATATAAGCCACATAAAAGTATGGAATATGCAAAATACAAACTTTTCTGTTTCTGCTGTCTTTCTCCCACCCCCCACAGCATGAATACATGTTACAAACACACACACACACATATACACACACACACACAAACACACATTATCACATATACACATATAAGTTAATGGTGTGAGATTCCTCAAGAAGTTCAACACCTCTCCAAACACCAGGGAAGTGGGCTAGAATTTCAAAGAGGCAGGGCACACATTCTACAGTAAGCACCTCATAGACTAATTAAACCAAAGCCATATGGGTGATCCATTTATAAGAGAACAACCTCTCTACGAAACCATTGAAGACAGCAAATTAAACTCAGGTGCAGAAATGAATGCTCAGCTTTCATTTACAGCTGTTTTAAAAAATATATTGAACTGTCATAAGTCTCAGAAAACAAAACACCAGACTCCACGTGTTCTCCCTTCCTCTGTATGTATGTATGTAGGTATGTATGTATGTGTGTACATGAGTATACACATACATATACACACATACATACATACAGATGATCACATAGAGTTTGATCCTTACATTTAAACTCACTGTAGTTATACAAACATGTATAAAAATCAATTTGCTTTTTTGGACCCTTTCCCCTTTATGATTAATAATGACATTGCACATATATACCTACAAGTTACCTTGTAAGGGACAGAAGATTGTTAAATAAATAAATATGTGATGTTTTGGTGAATGAATACTATAACTGATTTTTTAAACTCGTATATGCTGCTTTGGGACTTATAAACTTATAAAGCAAACATTCCCAAGAGGTGTTTAATTTCAATTCTCTTTGTGACATAAGAAATTAGGAATTTTAAAGCCATCCTGCCATAGTTGCTTTTGTCAGCTAAATGCCTTTTTCTTCTGCCATCTAATTCTTTTGATGACAATGAGTTTACAGTTTCCAGTGATTAATTTTTGTTTACATGTTCTTGTCAGTCTTTTAGTTTTTCTCATATCTCCACTTGACTTTTTGTGTGTGTGTGTGTGTGCAGATCCTCAAATCAGAGAACTAGGATAGATTTCCTATAAAGCTGAGTGGATTCGCATAAAAACAGGATGCCCCTTTTTCATTTTGTTTGCTCTTTCAAAATTACTATAGGTGTGTATATGAGTAAAAGTTTTCCAAAGTATAAAGATTTTTTAAAAATCAGCAATATTAAACTGTAGGCAATTAAACTATTATTTTATATATAAAAAGAAAAAAAGTGAGACAGGTTTATTTTCCACTGGGCTGAAGAGAGAAATAATTTCTTTTAAAATATGTTTTAATTTTACACCCTCACATTTATATTTAAAGAAATGTCAGAGTTATTTTAAATTGAGACTTTGCTAATTGTAAGTTATATATGTATTCCCTTTCCAATTTTACTATACCTATTGGCTTATAAAATCCAGGGTGAGCCCACTTAACTGCTATATTCATAACTTTGGACCTTGAGGGCCCCTGACTTATTCAGCAGTTCTTCAACACCTATCTTGGTAAGTGGTGCTCATAATATCTGTCTGAAAAGTACCTTGCTTGATGCCATTTGTGGCTGGTGTGAGTAGAAAAAAATCTAATATTTTACAAAAACTTCTGCTTAATTCCTATGTTTTTCTATGCAATTTGTTGCTTCTGTGCATTTAATGATTGATCACAATGCTCTTAGGTTCAAGACATCTTTCCATGTTTTAATTAATGTATTTATTTATACATTTACCTTAAATTCTGTAGTTATATCAAGGAGGAAAAATGGATCTATATTTTATGGGAAATCAAAAAATTGTTGTGTTTCAGGTTCAGAGAAATGCAATCAAAGTTTATATATGATCAAGGAGAGAGGCACTAAAGAAACATCACAATTGGAAAAATAGCCATATCCAGAAATTACTTTTAATAGAACAGCAATTTTAGTCATCTCATTGCATAAGTGGGTCTCATTAAAAAAGTACATGACTCTCAAATAAACCAGACCAATTACATTATTTGTCTTGAAAATATTTTATTCATGGAACATTGGAAGACCCCATTTATCCTGCATCTGTGAATGTGAATGCAAAGTGTGTTGAATTTTTTAAAGTAAAACTATTTGAAAAGAGGGACCTTTATGTTTTAAAAAGGAACAACTTTTTTCAGTACTTTATTTTAATTTTTAAAAATCATCTTTACTGAAATAAATATTAATTTTTCCCCTTCTTGCTACATTTTAATTGCGATATATTTGACATACAATATTGTATAAGTGTACTGCGTACAATATATTGATTTGATATATTTATATTGCAATATAATTGCCATTGTGATGTTTGTTACCTCTATCATGTCAGAAAGTTACAATTTCTTCTAGCATTGAGAAAAATTAAGATCTGTAAAACTGTTTATAATACAGCTTTTTTGTCTATAATCACTGTACTGTGTATTAGGTCTCCAGGACTTATTTATCTACTAGTTGCAAGTACGTAGCCTTAAGCTTATCTATTCCATTCCCCCACCCCAGACACTGGTAACCATCATTTTACTAACTGTTTGTATAATTACAATTTCTTTACTTTCACATATAAGAGATATCATATGGTATTTGTCTTTCACTGTCTGACTTATCTCAGTTAGTATAATGTCCCCAAGTTCTATCCATGTTCTTGTAAATGGCAGAATATCCCTTTTTCTCATGGCTGAATAGTTTTTATTGTATGTATAAACCACATTTTCCTTGTTCATTCATTTATTAATAGACAATTAGGTTGTTCCAATACCTTGGCTACTGTGAATAATGCTGCAAAAAACATGGAATTGCATATGTCTCTTTGGTAACCTGTTCTCATTTCCTTTGCTTATATGTACCCAGAAGTAGGATTGTTGGATCATATGGTAGATATATTTTTAATTTTTGAGGAATCTCCATACTGTTCCTCATAGTGGCTGAACTAGTTTACAATCTCACCAACAATGCACAAGGGTTAGCTTTTCACCGCATCCTCCTCCACACTTATTATCTCTTGTTTTCTTGATGTCGCCAGTCTTACAGGTGTGAAGTGATATCTCATACTCGTTTTGAGTTGCATTTCTTTAATGATTAGTAATGCTCAGCACCTTATCATATACCTGCTGGCCATTTGGGTGTCTTCTTTGGAAAAAAGTCTAGTTCCTCTGCCCATTTTTAAATTGGATTTTAGGGAGGGGGTTGTTATTAAGTTTTAGGAGTTCTTTATATGTTTTGAATATTAACCCATTATCAATATGTGGTCTCTAAAATTTTCTCCCTTTCTGTAGAATGCTTTTTCATTTTGTTGATTGTCTCTTTGGCTGTGCAGAGGCTTTTAAATTTGATGTAGTCCCACTTACTGATGTTTTTCTTTTGATATTTGTGCTTAAACTGTCATATCCAAAAAAATCATTGACAATATCAGTGTCAAGAGGCTTCTTCCCTATGTTTTCTTCTATGAGTTTTATGATTTCAGGTTTTATGTTTAAGGCTTTGATCCATTTTGAGTGTATTGTTGTGGGTGGTGTAAGATATGGGTCCAGTTTCATTTTTCTACATGTGGTTATCAAGTTTTCTCAATACCATTTGTTGAAGATACTACCCTTTCCCCTGGATATTCCTGGCTCCTTTATCAAGTAGCAATTGACTGTATATGGGGGGGGGACTTAATTTTCATTTCTCTATTCTGTTCCATTGTTCTACATGACTATTTTTATGCCAGTACTATATTATTTAAATTATTATAGTTTTGTAGTATTGTTTGAAATCGGGAAGTGTGATTACTCCTGCTTTGTTCTTTTCTCTCAGGATTGCTTTGGCTATTTGAGGCGATTTGTGGGTCCATAGAAATTTTAAGATTGTTTCTCCTACTTCTGTGAAGAATGCCATTGGAATTCTGATAGGGATTGCATTGAATCCATAGATGGTTTTGTGTCATATGGGTATTTTAACGATATTAATTCTTTAAATCCATGAACATGGGATGTCTTTCCAATTGGTTGTGTCTTCTTCAATTTATTTTAACATAGTTTTGTATTTTGCATTGTACATACCTTTCACTTACTTGTTTATATTTATTTCCAGGTATTTTATTGTTTTTAATATTATTTTTTAATATGAAAATGTACATTTTTATTTGATTCACACAAGACCAAAATTCCCAAGGAATGCAATGAAAACTTTCAAATATAATCATTTCTGACTTGTTCTGGATGTAAGAGTCTTTTTTTTTTTTAACATCTTTATTGGAGTATAATTGTTTTACAATGGTGTATTAGTTTCTGCTTTATAACAAAATGAATCAGTTATACATATACATATATCCCTATATCTCTTCCCTCTTGCATCTTTGAATAAGATCAATCTCTATTTCTTCTTCAGATGTTTAAATATTAGTGTATAGAAATGCAACTGTTTTCTGTACATTGATTTTTTTCTGTACATTGATTTTATATCCTGCAACTTTACTAAATGTGTTGATTAGCTCCAACAGCTTTTTTTTAGCCTTTGTGATTTTCTATACATAAAATCATATAAGCAAAGAGCAATTTTACTCTCACCTTTCTTATTTGGATAACTTTTATTTCTTTGTCTTTCCTGATAGCTCTAACTAGGCTTCCAGTAGTATATTGAATAAGATTGGAGGGGCTTCCCTGGTGGTGCAGTGGTTGAGAGTCTGCCTGCCAATGCAGGGGACACGGGTTCGAGCCCTGGTCTGGGAGGATCCCACCTGCCGTGGAGCAAGTGGGCCCATGAGCCACAACTACTGACCCTGCGCATCTGGAGCCTGGGCTCCGCAACAAGAGAGGCCACGATAGTGAGAGGCCCACGCAACACAATGAAGAGTGGCCCCCGCTTGCTGCAACTGGAGAAGGCCCTTGCGCGGAGACGAGGACCCAGCACAGTCAAAAATAAATAAATAAATAAATAATTTTTAAAAAATATTACAAAAAAAAAGTCACAGGCTGGCAATACTGCACAAAAAAAAAAAAAAAAGTTTGGAAAGGGTGGGCACCTTTGTCTTATTCCTCATCTTAGTGGAACAGTTTTCAATTTTTCTCCATTGAGTGTAAAGTTAGCTGTGAGTTTGTCATATATGGGCTTCATTATGTTGAGGTATGTTTCTTCTATATTTGTGTGAGTCTATTTTTGTTCCATTGCTCTATGAGCCAATCCCTCCACAAATACCATTATTCTTGATGACTGGGCTATATAGTAAGACTGCATATCAGAGAAGTAATTCCTTTCATTACATTTTTTTCTCAGGATTTAGTTATTTTAAGGTCTGTGCTTGTCCATTTACATTTTAGAATAAGCTGGTCTATGTCTATGAACATCCCAGGAGGTTTTTCATAGGAACTGCACTCAACATATAGATCAATTGGAGAAGAACTGCATCATTGCTATGTTGAATCTTCCAATTCATGAACACGGTATGCATCTCCACTTATTTAGGTCCTCCTTGATTTCATTCATCAGCATTTAGATTTTTAAGCATACAAATCTTATAGATGTTTTGTTGAGTGCATACCTAAGTATTTAATTTTCTGCGGAACAATTGTGTATGGCATTGTGTTTTTAATTTCAGTTTCTAATATAAAATAAAAAGTTTTAAAAAATCCCTGAACACATCCTCTTCATGAATAGATAACACAGATGGAAGTTTGCTCCTAGGCAACTAGATCCCCCCCGTCCCCCACTCATAAAAAAAAGAAAAAGAATACTTTACAAGAAATGCTGGAGAATTACGTATGTTTCTAATGTGAATTTGTGTCATCAAGAAAATCTAATTTCATGCTCCCTATCTTCAAACAGAAAAAGGCAGAAACCTGTAGAAAAGTGTCTACTGGAAATGTTAGATTATGAACATTTTAAAGTTGCTTCTTAAGAAAAAAAAGCTTCAACTATGTGGATAATTTACCTATATGTAATACATATTATCCTTCAGTATTTCTAGTTACAAATATTACTTCAGCTGCTAAAAAGTAACATTTTAATTTTGGAAACAATTTTTGAATTTTTTTTCTTATTTAGAGAATTCTTGTTTGTGTCATCTTCGATTTCTTACATCAACATATTATAGTTTTTGGAGTACAGGCATTTTGCCTCCTTAGGTAAGTTTATTCCTAGGTATTTTATTCTTTTTCGATGTGATGGTAAATGGGATTGAGAATTCCTATGAATGTAAATGGGCCTGTCTGTGATCTGTGTTGATATTTAAGGTGCTTACATAACCATAAGGAAAGCGAGATGAAAACTCCTGTTTACATTTCTTGAACATTTTACATATTTTTTAAAGTTCAAAAATTTTAATGTTAAGAAGTGTTCTTGTTTATAACACACATAAATATGTTTCTCAGAAAAGTAGTTTTAACAAATATCTGCTTGAATTAAAAGGTAATCCTTTGAATTCAGCATCTAATGTAATATCAGAAGCTTGGGTACCATCCAAAGTAAGAGGAGTCATTAAGCCATCTTTCCTGAGGCTAACTAGTAGTTAGTCACCAGTTCACTGGTCTGAGATTTGGTTATCTGTGCAGACTTTCATACAGACAATATCTGAAATTTTAAGTATCTTTTTCCCCTATGTAGTTTGAACCACCACCTAGAGGTTTTGTTCTAGTAGTCTTGCAAACACATTTAGATGGCAGGTGTTTGTTTTTATTTTTCCCTAGTCTTATTCAACACCTTAAAATTTGTTTTTAAATTTGGTGACTTTAGGTGAGGTCACATTGTAAGTTCCCCTCAGTCCCCACTCTTCTGTCTCATGCAGACCTGTTCTGTTGATGTACATTTCCTATCTGTCTCTCCCAAGGCATCTGAGTTTTTCCTCTGGCTTCAGTGTATTGTTTACCAATTAGTGACAAAGGTACTAATTTCATTTACACTTGCAGTGTTAGATCTTGCTGCGTGGAGAAGCCTTCAGATCTCCTTCAAATGGTTATGGAAATGTGACCATGTGGATTAATTTTGCTCGAGTCAAAGGCTGAATACAGGAGTCCCTGGCTATCCCAGGAGGACTCCAGATGCCTCACAGAACTGGGTAGAAAAAGGCAGAGACAATGACAATGACAATCTGGGATTCCCCTCTGTTCTCTCCAGCATTTAATGCCATAACATGAAGCAAGTGCAGGGACAGTTACTTACTCGGTTTACTGAGAATGTCTGACCCAGAGTGGGAAATAACCTGGTGCAATCATCTTGAGAATACTGCAGGAGAAAGCAGAGAGTGGGATTTAACATTGACAATTAGAAGTTGATCTTACTTCTTAGAAAAAATTGAGATTGACAAAATCGAGGTTTATCTACAAAAACCCTTAAACAAAGACGCGGTTCTGAATCAAAATTAGGGACCTGGAAAAATAAAATGAAGTACTCTTCAGAGGGAAAAGGGCATAAGAAGAAATATATAAAGGAGCAGCTTTCGTCTTGTGCTATTTTGGGTTGGTTGCTGGAAAGCACTATTTTGGCCACACATTTTCTTGAGAGTGGCTTCTGCACGTTCTATAATTTCTGAGATCATTTACAACTTAAATTTCGGTTCTAAACCCCCAAACCACTTAATTTTCTGTGAGCTAGTAAACGAGGGATTTCTTGACAAGTCATCCCTGAATTAAAATCAATTTCCCTATGAAATGCTGACCTCAGATCATTTCTCCATCCTTAAACTTGATCTGTTTTACATAAAAAGTAGGCTTGTTAAAACAGATATCACAGATTTTTAAAAACAGATAAAGAACATCTTCTGTGGCAGCATCTCCCAGCTGTTTGCTGAAGGTCTAAAAGAATTAATAAGCAGACAATGGCCTTGTGTCCTCTTCAAAATTAAGTAACCCCCAAGTACCTCAGGCTTTTGCCTGAGCATTGTATATTTCAGCTATATGGTGACCAGAGGCATAGTGTGAAAAAGATTTCATTTACTAAATGAGTTCAAGTTTGCAGCATACAAGATCAACACACACACACACACACACAAATCAATCACATTTCTATATAATAACAAACATGCTGAAACTGAAATTAAAAACACAATACTATATATAATTATTCCACAGAAAATGAAATCTTCATAACAGTTGCTTTTTATTGAACTGTGGTTGATTTACAATATTATATTAGTTTTATGTGTACAACATAGTGATTCAGTATTTTTATAGATTATAATCCATATAAAACTATTACAAAATAATAGCTATATTTGCTTGTGCTATACAATATATCTTTGTTGTTTATTTGTTTTGTACATAGTATTTTGGGTCTCTTAACACCATACTCTAATTTCACCTCTCTCCCCTTCTCTTCCCCAACTGGTAACCACTAGTTTGTTCTCTTTATCTGTGAGTCTGTTTTTGTTTTGTTGTACACATTCGTTTCATTTCTTTCTTTCTTTATTTATTTTTTAGATTCCACATACAAGTGATAACATAGAGTATTTGCTTTTCTCTGTCTTATTTAACTAAGCATACTACTTGATAGGTCCATCCACTGTGTTGATTATGCCAAAATTTCATTCTTTTTATTGCTGAGTAATATTCCATTGTGTATATATACTGCATTTCCTTTATCCAATCACCTGTTGATGGGTACTTAAGATATATCCATATTTTGGCTATAGTAAAATAGCTGCTATTAAAATCGGGGTCATGTTTCTTTTCAAATTAGTGTTCTCATTTCCTTCAGATATATACACAGCAGTGGACTTATTAGTTCCTACGCTAGTTCTCCTTGTGGTTTTTGACTTGCATTTCTCTGATGATTAGCAATGTTGAGCATATTTTCATGTGCCCATTGGCCATCTGTATATCTTCTTTGGAAAATAGTCTATTCAAGTCTTCAGCCCATTTTAAAATATGGCTTTATATTTTTTGATATTGAGTTGCATGAGTTTTTTATATATTATGGATATTAACCTCTCATTAGGACCTACTGTATAGCACAGGGAACTCTACTCAATACTCAGTAATGAGCTATATGGGAAAAGAATCTAAAAAAGAGTGGATATATGTATATGTATAAGTGATTCACTTTGATGTATAGCAGAAACTAACACACATTGTAAATCAAAGATACTCCAATAAAAATTACTTAAGAAAACTTCTCATCAGTCATATCATTTGCAAATATTTTCTCCCATTCAGAAGGATTTTATTTTTTTCATTTTGTCTGTGTTAGTTTCCTTTGTTGTGCAAAAGTTTTAAGTTTAATTAGTTCCCATTTGTTCATTTTTGGTTTTGTTTCTTTTATCTTAAGAGACAGATACATAAAAATGTTGCTACAATTTATGTCAAATAGTGTTCTGCCTATGTTCTCTTCTAAGACTTATGATCTCAGGTCTAAATATATTATGACAATAAATATATTAGGTCTTCAATCCAATTTTTAAATTTTTATTTTATTTATTGGAGTATAGCTGATTAACAGTGTTGTGTTAGTTTCAGGTGAAAAGCAAAGTGATTCAGTTCTACATATACATGTACCTATTATTTTTTAGGTTTTTTTTTTAGGTTATTACAGAGTATTAAGCAGAGTTCCCTGTGCTATACAGTAGGTACTTGTTGCTTATCTATTTTAAATATAGCAGTGTGTACATGTCAATCTCAAACTCCCAATTTATGACTCCCCCCCAACTTTCCCCCTGGTAACCATAAGTCCCTTCTGTAAGACTGTGAGTCTGTTTTTGTTTTGTATATAAGTTCATTTATATCTTTTTTTAAGATTCTGCATATAAGTGATATCATATGATATTTGTCTTTCTCTGTCTGACTTACTTCACTTAGTATGATAATTTCCAGGTCCATCCATGTTGCTTCAAATGACATTATTTCTTTCTTTTTTTTTCTTTTTTTAAAATAAATTTATTTATTTATTTATTTATGTTTGGCTGCATTGGGTCTTTCTTGCTGTGCATGGGCTTTTCTAGTTGCAGCGAGTGGGGGCTACTCTTCGTTGCAGTGCGCAGGCTTCTCATTGTGGTGGCTCCTTTTGTTGTGGAGCACAGGTTCTAGGTGTGCGGGCTTCAATAGTTGTGGCACTCAGGCTCAGTAGTTGTGGCTTGTGGGCCTAGAGCGCAGGCTCAGTAGCTGTGGCACAGGGGCTTAGTTGCTCCATTGCATGTGGGATCTTCCCGGACCAGGGCTCGAACCTGTGTCTCCTGCATTGCCAGGTGGAGTATTAACCACTGTGCCACCAGGGAAGATCCTTTCATTCTTTTATAATTGTTGAATAATATTTGATACGTACAACATATTCTTTATCAATTCCTCCATCTACGGACATTTAGATTCTTCCATGCCTATTGTAAAAAGCACTGCAGTGAACATTGGGGTGCATGTATACTTTCAAACTATGTTTTTCTTTGTATATATACCCAGGCGAGGGATTGCTGGATCATATGTTAGCTGTATTTTTAGATTCTTAAGGAACCTCCACAGTGTTATCCATAGTGGCTATACCAATTTATATTCCAACAGTGTAAATTTACATTCCTCCAACACTGTAGGAGGTTTCCCTTTTCTCCACACTCTCTCCAGCATTTATTGTTTGTAGAACTTTTGCTGATGGCCATTCTGACTGGTTTGAGGTGATATCTCATTGTAGATTTCATTTGCATTTCTCCAATAATCAGTGATGTTGAGCAACTTTTGCCTTTTGGCCATCTGTATGTCTTCTTTGGAGAAATGTCTATTTAGGTCTTCTGCCCTTTTTTTTTTGATTTTTTTTTTTTTTGATATTGAGCCCATGAGCTGTTGGTAAATTTTGGAAACTAATCCCTTCTCAGTCGTATCATTTGCAAATATTTTCTTCCATTCTGGGTTGTCTTTTTGCTTTGTTTATGGTTTCCTTTGCTGTGCAAAAGCCTTTGAGTTTGATTAGGTCCCATTTGTTTATTTTTGTTTCTATTTCCTTATTCTAGGAGAGGGATCACAAAAGATATTGCTGCCATTTATGTCAAAAGGTGTTCTGCCTATGTTTTCCTCTAAGAATTTTATAGTATTCAGTCTTACATTTATGTCTTTAATCCATTTTGATTTTATTTTTGTGTATGGTGTTAAAGAAGGATCTAATTTCATTTTTACAGGTAGTTGTCCAGTTTTCCCACCACCGTTTATTGAAGAGACTGTTTTTTCTCCCCTGCATAGTCTTGCCTCCTTTGTTGTAAATTAAATGACCATAAGTGTGTGGGTTTATTCCTGGGCTTTCTATCCCATTCCATTGACCTATATTTCTGTTTTTGTTCCAGTATCATACTGCTTTCTTTCTTTTTTTTCAAAACTGATCAAACATTTTAAAAGTTTTCCATTGATGATAATATTTGAACACCCAATAAGCACATAAAAAGAAACTCATCTTTACTCATTAGGGAAATACAAATGTACACCACTTCATACCCACTAGAATATGATTATAAACAAAATGACAAACAGCAAGAAGCGTTTATGAGGTTGTGGAGAAATTGAAATTCTTTTACATAGTATGTGGAAATTTGAAATGAAGCAGCCAGTTTTGTAAAAGAGTTTGGCAGTTTATTAAATGGCTAAACATAAATTTACCATATGACTGTACCCGTAGGAATTTTTTCCTCAGGGGGACAATTTTATAGCAGCATCAATACTGCCTTCATTTGCAAAGATGTTCATTAGGTTAAAGAGAAAATAATCAATAATATCAATGTAAAAACACATAATTCTGCAGAGCATAAGTGCGAAATTTCAATTAATGATAAAGCAGTGCATAGTGCAGGAAGTGTTTAATCTCTCCATACTAATATCTTCATTCAAATATACAGTATATCATAATGTGTGCTTGACTTCATATGTTTGGTTGATGTGGATGTGTCTGACTGGAAATGGTGCATTAAAGAAATGTTCATTTTAACCCTTTGTTTCTTTCCGTTCTTTTAATTTTTATTGGAGTATAGTTGCTTTACAATATTGTGTTAGTTTCTACTGTACAGCAAAGTTAATCATCTATACATACACACATATACTCTATTTTTTGGATTTCCTTCTCATTTAGGTAACTGCAGAGCACTGAGTAGAGTTCCCTGTGCAATACCATAGGTTCTCATTAGTTATCTATTTTATATATAGTATCAATAGTGTATATATGTTAATCCCCATGACCCCATTTATCCCACCCTCCCTTCCCCCTTGGAACAGATACATTTGATCTCTGTCTCTGTGTCTCTATTTCTGCTTTACAAATAAGATCATCTATACCAGTTTTTTATATTCCACATATATGCATAAATATACGACCTTTTTTTCTCTCTTTCTGACTTATTTCACTCTGTATGATACTTGCTAGGTCCATCCACGTCTCTACAAATGACCCAATTCCACTCCTTTTTATGGCTGGGTAATATTCCATTGCATACATGGACCACACCTTCTTTATTCATTCCTGCGTTTTTGGATATTTAGCTTGCTTCCATGTATTAACTATTGTAAATAGCACTGCAATTAACACTGGGATGCATGTGTCGTTTTTTTTTTGTTGTTGTTGTTCTTCTTCCACATTGATCACATATGTATATATATTATTTAACAACTTTATTGGAGTATAATTGCTTTACAATGTTTTGTAAGTTACTGCTTTACAGTGAAGTGAATCAGCCATACATATACATATATCTCCATATCTCCGCCCTCCTGCGTCACCCTCCACCCTCCTTATCCCACACCTGTAGGTGCACACAAAGCACCAAGCTGATGTCCCTGTGCTATGCAGCTGCTTCTCACTAGCTATCTATTTTACATTTGGTAGTGTATATATGTCCATGCCACTCTCTCACTTCGTCCCAACTTACCCTTCCCCCTCCCTGTGTCCTCAAATCAATTCTCTATGTCTGCGTCTTTATTCCTGTCCTGTCCCTAGGTTCTTCAGAACCAGTTTTTTCTTCTTTTTAGATTCCATATATATGTGTTAGCATACGGTATTTATTTTTCTCTTTCTGACTTACTTCACTATGTATGATAGACTCTAGGTCCATCCACCTCACTACAAAAAAACTCAATTTCATTTCTATATATGGATGAGTAATATTCCATTGTATATATGTGCCACATTTTCTTTATCCATTCATCTGTTGATGGAAACTTAGGTTGCTTCCATGTCCTGGCTATTGTAAATAGAGCTGCAATGAATATTGTGGTACATGACTCTTTTCGAATTATGGTTTCTCAGTGTATATGCCCAGTAGTGGGATTGCTGGGTTGTATGGTAGTTCTATTTTTAGTTGTTTTATGAACCTCCATACTGTTCTCCATAGTGGCTGTATCAATTTACATTCCCACCAACAGTGCAAGAGGGTTACTTTTTCTCCACATGCTCTCCAACATTTATTGTTTGTAGATTTTTTGATGATGGCCATTCTGACCGGTGTGAGGGGATACCTCATCATAGTTTCGCATTACATTTCTCTAATGATTAGTGATGCTGAGCATACTTTCATGTGTTTGTTGGCATTCTGTATATCTTCTTTGGAGAAATGTCTTTTTCGGTATTCTGCACATTTTTGGATTGGATTGTTTTTTTTTTTTTTTTGATACTGAGTTGTATGAGCTGCTTGTATAGTTTGGAGATTAATCCTTTGTCAGTTGCTTCATTTGCAAATATTTTCTCCCATTCTGAGGGTTGTCTTTTCGTCTTGATTTTGGTTTCCTTTGCTGTGGAAAAGCCTTTATGTTTCATTTGGTCCCATTTTTTTATTTTTGTTTTTATTTCCATTTTTCTAGAAGGTGGGTCAATAAGGATCTTGCTGTGATTTATGTCATGGACTGTTCTGCCTATGTTTTCCTCTAAGAGTTTTATAGTGTCTGGTCTTATATTTAGGTCTTTAATCCATTTTGACTCTATTTTTGTGTATGGTGTCAGGAAATGTTCTAATTTCATTCTTTTACATGTAGCAGTCCAGTTTTCCTAGCACAACTTACTGAAGAGGCTCTCTTTTCTCCATTGTATGTCCTTGCCTCCTTTATCAAAGATAAGGTGACCATATGTGTGTGGGTTTATCTCTGGGCTTTCTATCCTGTTCCATTGATCTATATTGCTGTTTCTGTGCCAGGACCATACTCTCTTGATTACTGTAGCTTTGTAGTATAGTCTGAATCCCGGGAGCCTGATTCCTCCAGCTCCGTTTTTCTTTCTCAAGAATGCTTTCTCTATTCAGGGTCTTTTGTGTTTCCACACAAATTGTGAAATATTTTTCTCTTGTTCTGTAAAAAATGACATTGGTAGTTTGATTGGTATTGCAATGATTCTGTAGATTGCTTTAGTTAGTATAGTCAATTTCACCATGTTGATTCTCCCAATCCAAGAACATGGTATATCTCTCCATCTGTTTGTATCATCCTTAATTTCTTTCATCAGTGTCTTATAGCTTTCTGCATACAGGGCTTTTGTCTCCTTAGATAGGTTTATTCTTAGGAATTTTATTCTTTTTTTTTTGCAATGGTAAACAGGAGAGTTTCCATAATTTCTTTTCCAGATTTTTAATCATTGGTGTATAAGAATGCAAGCGATAACTGTGCATTAATTTTGTATCCTTCTACTCTACCAAATACATTGATTAGCTCTAGTAGTTTTCTAGTAGCATCTTTAGGATTCTCCATGTATATTATCAAGTCATCTGTAAACAGTGACAGTTTTATTTCTTCTTTTCTGATTTGGATTCCTTTTATTTCTTTTTCTTCCTGATTGCTATGGCTAAAACTTCCAAAACTATGTTGAATAATAGTGGTGAGAATGAGCAATCTTGCCTTGTTCCTGATCTTAGTGGAAATGGTTTCAGTTTTTTACCATTGAGAACGATGTTGGCTGTGGGTTTGTCACGTATGGTCTTTAATATGTTGGCATAAGTTCCCTCTATGCCTACTTTCTTGAGGGTTTTTATCATAAATGGGTGTTGAATTTTGTCAAAATATTTTTCTGCATCTGTTGAAATGATCATATTGTTTTCCCCTTAAATTTGTTAATATGGTTTATCACATTGATTGATTTGCATATATTGAATAATCCTTGCATTCCTAGGATTAACCCTACTTGATCACGGTATATGAGCCTTTTAATGTGCTGTGGATTCTGTTTGCCAGTATTTTTTTGAGGATTTTGCATCTATGTTCATCAGTGATATTGGTCTGTAGTTTTCTTATTTTGTGGCATCTTTTCTAGTTTTTGTATCAGGGTGATGGTGGCTTTGTAGAATGAGTTTGGGAGTGTTCCTCCCTCTGCTATATTTTGGAAGAGTTTGAGAAGGATCGGTGTTAACTCCTCTCTAAACGTTTGATAGAATTCAAACCTTTGAAGCCATCTGGTCCTGGGCTTTTGTTTGTTGGACGATTTTTAATGACCATTTCAATTTCAGTGCTTGTGATTGGTCTGTTTATATTTTCTACTTTTTCCTGGTTCAGTGTCAGAAAGTTGTGCTTTTCTAAGAATTTCTTCATTTCTCCCAGGTTGTCCATTTTATTGGCATATAATTGCTTGTAGTAATCTCTCATGATCCTTTGTATTTCTGCAGTGTCAGTTGCTACTTCTCTCTTTTCATTTCTAATTCTATTGATTTGAGGCTTTTCCCTTTTTTTCTTGATGAGTCTGGCTAATGGTTTATCATTTATCTTATCTTCTCAAAGAACCAGCTTTTAGTTTTATTGATCTTTGTTCTTGTTTCCTTCATTTCTTTTTTATTTATTTCTGATCTGATCTTTATGATTTCTTTCCTTCTGATAACTTTGGGTTTTGTTTGTTCTTCTTTCTCTAATTGCTTTAGGTGTAAGTTTACGTTGTTTATTTGAGATGTTTCTTCTTTCTTGAGGTAAGAGTGTATTGCTATATACTTTCCTCTTAGAACTGTTTTGCTGCATCCCGTAGGTTTTGGGTCATCGTGTTTTCATTGTCATTTGTTTCTACGTATTATTTTGATTTCTTCAGTGATCTCTTGCTTATTAAGTAGTGTGTTGTTTAGCCTCCATGTGTTTGTATTTTTTACAGATTTTTTTCTGTAATTGATATCTAGAGTCAAGGCGTGTGGTCAGAAAAGGTACTTGATATGATTTCAATTTTCTTAAATTTACCAAGGCTTGATTTGTGACCCAAGATATGGTCTATCCTGGAGAATGTTCCATGAGCACTTGAGAAGAAAGTGTAATCTGCTTTTTTTGGTTGGAATGTCCAATAAATATCAAGTCCATCTTTTTTAATGTATCATTTAAAACTTCTGTTTCCTTATTTATTTTCATTTTGGCTGATCTGTCCATTGGTGAATGTGAGGTGTCAACGTCCCCTACTATGATTGTGTCAATTTCCCCTTTTGTGGCTGTTGGCATTTGCCTTAAATATTAGTATTCTCCTAGCTTGGGTACATAAATATTTACAGTTGTTATATCTTCTTCTTGGATTGATCCCTTGATCATTATGTAGTGCCCTTTTTGTCTCTTGTTATAGGCTTTATTTTAAAGTCTATTCATCTGATATGAGAATTGTTACTCCAGCTTTATTTTTATTTCTATTTGCATGGAATATCTTTTTCCATCCCTTCACTTTCAGTCTGTATGTGTCCCTAGGTCTGAAGTGTGTCTCTTGTAGACAGCATATATACAGGTCTTGTTTTTGTATCCATTCAGCCAGCCTATGTCTTTTGGTTGGAGCAGTTAATCATTTACATTTAAGGTAGTTATCAATATGCATGTCCCTATTACCATTTTCTTAATTGTTTTGGGTTTGTTATTGTAAGTCTTTTCCTTCTCTTGTGTTTCCTTCCTAGAGAAGTTCCTTTAGCATTTCTTGTAGAGCTGGTTTGGTGGTGCTGAATTCTCTTAGCTTTCGCTTGTCTGTAAAGCTTTTAATTTCTCTGTCAAATGTGAATGAGATCCTTGCTGTGTAGAGAAATCTTGGTTGTACTTTTTTCCCCTTTCATCATTTTAAATTTGTCCTGCCACACCCTTCTGTGTTGCAGAGTTTCTGCTGAAAAGTCAGCTGTTAACTTTATGGGGATTCCATTGTATCTTAACTGTTGCTTTTCCCTACCTGCTTTTAATATTTTTTCTTTGTATTTAACTTTTGATAGTGTGATTAATTTTTGTCTTTCTGTGTTTTTCCTTGGAGTTTTCCTGTATGGGACTCTCTGCTCTTCCTGGACTTGATTGACTATTTCCTTACTTATATTAGGGAAGTTTTCAACTATAATCCCTTCAAATATATTCTCAGTCCCTTTTTCTTTCTCTTCATGTCCTCGGACCCTTATAATTCGAATGTTGGTACGTTTAATGTTGTCCCAGAAGTATCTGAGACTGTTCTCAATTATTTTCATTCTTTTTTACTTTATTCTGCTCTGCAGTAGTTATTTCCACTATTTTATCTTCCAGGTCACTTATCCTTTCCTCTGCCTCAGTTATTCTGCTATTGATTCCATCTAGAGAGTTTTTAATTTCATTTATTGTGCTGTTCATCATTGTTTGTTTGCTCTTTAATTCTTCTAAATCCTTCTTAAATGTTTCTTGTATTTTCTGCATTCTATATCCAAGATTTTGGATCATCTTTACTATCATTACTCTGAATTATTTTTCAGGTAGGCTGCCGATATCCTCTTCATTTATTTGGTCTGGGGAGTCTCTACCTTGCTCTTTCATCTTATGTGTATTTCTCTGTTTTCTCATTTTGCTTAACATAATGTGTTTTGGGGTTTCCTTTTCACAGGCTGCAGGTTAGTAGTTCCTGTTGTTTTTGGTGTCTCCTCCCAGTGGGTAAAGTTGATTCAGTGAGTTGTGTAGGCTTCCTGTTGGAGGGCACTGGTGCCTGTGTTCTGGTGGATGAGCCTGGATCTTGTCTTTCTGTTGGGCAGGTCCACGTCTGGTGGTGTGTTTTGGGGTGTCTGTGGCCTTATTATGATTTTAGGCAGCCTCTCTGCTAATGAGTGGGGTTGTGTTCCTGTCTTGCACATTGTTTGGCATAGGATGTCCAGCACTGTAGCTTGCTGGTCGTTGAGTGGAGCTGGGTCTTAGTATTGCGATGGAGATCTCTGGGAGTGCTTTCGCTGTTTGATATTATGTTGGGCCAGGAGGTCTCCTGTGGTCCAATGTCCTGAACTCAGCTCTCCCACCTCAGAGGCACAGGCCTGACAAGCGGCCAGAGCACCAAGACCCTGTCAGCCATATGGCTCAGAAGAAAAGGGAGAAAAAAAAAGAGAACATAAAATAAAATAAAGTTAGTAAAATAAATTTTTTTTAAATATTAAAAATTAAAAAAAAGAAAGAAAGAAGAGGACAACCAAACCAAAAACAAATCCACCAATGATAACAAGCGCTAAAAAGTATACTAAAACATTAAAAAAACACCAAAAAAAGCAAAAAAAAAAAAAAAAACCGGATAGTCAGAACCCTAGTGTAAATGTCAAAAGCAAAGCTATACAGAAAAAAATCACAGATAGAAGCATACATATATGTATGCACAAAAAGAAAATAAGTTATATATATATATAAGGATGAGAGCAACCAAATCAATAAACAAATCTACCAGTGATAATAAGCTCTAAATACTAAACTAAGATAAACATAAAACCAGAAACAAATTAGATGCAGAAAGCAAACCCCAAGTGTACAGTTGCTCACAAAGTCCACCTCCTCAGTTTTGGTATGATTCATTGTCTATTCAGGTATTCCACTGATACAGGGTACTCACGTTGATTGTGGAGATTCAATCTGCTGCTCCTGAGTCTGCATGGAGAAATTTCCCTTTTTCTTTTTTGTTTGCCCAGCTCCTGGGTTTCAGCTTTGGATTCAGCCATGCCTCTTTGTGTAGGTCACCTGAGAGCACCTCTTTCCTGCCCAGACAGGACAGGGTTAAAGGATCGGATCAGCTAATTAGGGTGTTTTGGCTCATTCAGGCTGGGGGGAGGGAGGGGTATGGAATGTGCAGCGAGCCTCCAACGGCAGAGGCTGGCATGAAGTTTCAGCTGCTGAGGCACGCCATGTGTTCTCCCTGGGAATGTGTCCCTGGATCACGGGACCCTGGCACTGGTGGGCTGCACAGGCTCCTGGGAGGAGAGGTGTGGATAGTGACCTGTGGTTGCGCAGAGTCTTCTTGTTGGCTGCAGCAGCAGCCTTAGTGCTTCATGGCCATCTCTGGTGTCCACGCTGATAGCCGCAGCTCATGCCCATATCTGGAGCTCATTTAGGCAGTGCTCTGAATCTCCTCTCCTCACACACCCCGAAACAATTGTCTCTTGCCTCTTCAGCAGGTCCAGACATTTTCCCCATCTCCTGCCAGGATAGCTGTGACATACTAGCCCCCTTCAGGCTGTGTTCACCCAGCCAAGCCCAGTCCTCTCCCTGGGATCTGACCTCTGAAGGCTGAGCTTCAGCTCCCAGCCCCCACCTGCCCTGGTGGGTGATCATACAAGCCTCTCAGGCTGGTGAGTGCTGGTTGGAACTGATCCTTTGTGCAGGAAACTCTCTACTTTGTCCTCTGCACCCCTGTTGCTTTGCTCTCCTCCGTGGCTCTGAAGCTTCCCCACTGCCCACCCCTTGTCTCCACCAGTGAAGGGGTTTCCTAGTATGTGGAAACTTTTCCACATTCACAGCTCCCTCTCAGAGGGGCAGGTCCCTTTCCTATTCTTTTGTCTCTGTTTTTCCTCTTTTCTTTTGCCCTACCTAGGTTCATGGTGAGTTTCTTGCCTTTTGGTAAGTCTGAGATCTTCTGCCAGCGTTCAGTAGGTGTTCTGTAGGAGTTGTTCCACATGTAGATGTAGTTTTTATGTATTTGTGGGGAGGAAGGTGATCTCCAATTCTTACTCGTCCACCATCTTGAAGGCACCCCTCTCACACGTGTCTTTTTGAATTATGGTTTTCTCTGGGTATATGCCCAGTAGTGGGATTGCTGGTTCATAAGGTAGCTCTATTTTTAGTTTTTTAAGGAACCTCCATACTCTTCTCCATAGTGGCTGTATCAATTTACATTCTCACCAACATTGCAAGAGGGTTCCCTTTTATCCACACCCTCTCCAGCATTTATTATTTGTAGATTTTTTGATGGTGGCCACTCTGACCTGTGTGAGTGTGATACCTCATTGTACTTTTGATTTGCATTTCTCTAATAATTAGTGATGTTGAGAATCTTTTCATGTGCCTCTTGGCCATCTGTATGTCTTCTTTGGAGAAATGACCATTTAGGTCTTTCACCCATTTTTTACTGAGTTGTTTGCTTTTTTGATATTGAGCTGCATGAACTGTTTGTATGTTTTGGAGATTAGTGCCTTGTCCATTGATTTGTTGGCAAATATTTTCTCCCATTCTGAGGGTTGTCTTTTCATCTTGTTTATGGTTTCCTTTGCTGTGCAAAATCTTTTAAGTTTAATTAGGTCCCATTTGTTTATTTATTTTTTTATTTTTGTTACTCTAGGAGGTGGATCAAGAAAAGATCTTGCTGCAGTTTATGTCAAAGAGTGTTCTGCCTATGTTTTCCACTACGAGTTTTATTTTGTCTGGCCTGACATTTAGGTCTTTTATCCATTTTGAATTTATTTTTGTGTATGGTGTCACGGAGTTTCTAATTTCATTCATTTACATGTAGCTCTCCAGTTTTCCCAACACCACTTATTGAAAAGGCTCTGTGTTCTCCATTGTATATTCTTGCCACCTTTGTCATAGATTAGGCGGCCATAGGTTTGTGGGTTTATCTCTGGGCTTTCTATCCTATTCCATTGATATATCTTTCTGTTTTTGTGCCAGTACCATTCTTTTTTTCATTACTGTAGCTTTGTAGTATAATCTGAAGTCATGGAACCTTATTCCTCCAGCTCCATTTTTCTTTCTTAAGATTGCTTTTGTTATTCAGGGTCTTTTGTGTTTCCATACAAATTAAAACTTTTTTTGTTATAGTTCTGTGAAAGATGCCATTGGCTCTTTGAAAGGGATTACCATGAATCTGTAGATTGCTTTGTGTAATACAGGCATTTTTACAATATCGATTCTTCCAATCCAAGAACATGGTATATCTCTCTACCTGTTTGTGTTGTCTTTGATTTCTTTCATCAATGTCTTATAGTTTATGGAGTACAAGTCTTTTGCCTCTTTAGGTAGGTTTATTCCTATGTATTTTATTCTTTTATTTGCAATGGTAAATGGGATTGTTTTCTTAATTTCTCTTTCCTATCTTTCATTGTTAATGTATAGAAATGCAAGACATTTCTGTGTATTAATTTTGTATCCTGCTACATTACCAAATTCATTGATTAGCTCTAAGTGTTTTCTGGTGGCATCTTTAGGATTTTCCCTTATACTATCATGTCAACTGCAAAAGGTGACAATATTGCTTCTTCTTTTCCAATTTGGATTCCTTTTATTTCTTTTTTTTCTCTGATTGCTGTGGCTACAACTTCCAAAACTACATTGAATAATAGTGGTGAGAGAGAGCACACATGTCTTGTTCCTGATCTTAGAGGAAATGTTTTCAAGTTTTCATCATTGAGATAATGTTTTCTGTGGGTTTTTCATATATGGCCTTTTTTTTATGTTGAAGCCATACTGTTTTCATGACTGTAGTTTTGTAATATAGGCTGAAATCAGGCAGCCGGATTCCTCCAGCTCCATTTTTCTTTCTCAATATTGATTTGGCTATTCGGGGTCTTTTGTGTCTCAATACAAATTTTAAGATTTTTTCTTCTAGTTTTGTGAAAAATGCCATTGATAGTTTGATGGGAATTGCATTGAATCTGTAGATTGCCATGGGTAGTATAGCCATTTTGAGAATAATGATTTTTCTAATCCAGGAAAATGGTATGGCTTTCCATCTGTTTATGTCATCTTCAGTTTCTTACATCAACATCTTATAGTTTTCAGAGTACTGGTCTTTTGCCTCCTCAGGTAGATTTATTCCTAGGTATTTTATTATTTTTGATGTAATGGTAAATGGTATTCTTATTTAATGTCTCTTTCTGATATTTTGTTATTAGTGTATAGAAATGCAACAGATTTCTCTGTATTTATTTTTTGTCATGCAACTTTACTGAATTCATTGATGAGCTCTGATAGTTTTCTGGTAGGTCTTTAGGATTTTTTATGTATAGTATCATGTCATCTGCAAAGAGTTACAGTTTTACTTCTTCTTTTCCAATTTAAATTCCCTTTATTTCTTTTTCTTCTCTGAATGCCATGGCTAAGACTTCCTAAACTATGTTGAACAAAAGTGGCAATAGTGGATATCCTTGTCTTGTTCCTGATATTAGAGGAAATGCTTTCCATTTGACATTGTTGAGTATGATGTTAGCTGTAGGTTTGTCATATATGACCTTTATTGTGTTGAGGTATGTTCCCACTATGCCCATTTTCTGGAAAGTTCCTGCCATAAATAGGTGTTGAAATTTGTCAAAATCTTTGTCTACATCTATTGAGATGATCATATGATTTTTTATTCTTCAGTTTGTTGATGTGGTGTATCACACTGATTGATTTATGGATATTTTAAAATTCTTGCATCCCTATGATAAACCCCACTTGATCATGGTGTATGATCCTTTTAATGTATTGTTGAATTTGGTTTGCGAGTATTTTGTTGAGGATTTTTGCATCTATATTCATTAGTGATATTGGTATATAATTTTGGTTTTTGAGATATCCTTTTCTGGTTTTTGTGTCATGGTGATGTTGCCCTCATAGAATGAGTTTGGGAGTGTTCCTTCCTTTGCAATTGTTGGAATAGTTTCAAAAGGATATGCATTAACTCTTCTCTAAATGTTTGACAGAAATCATGTATGAAGCCAATTGGTCCTAGACTTCAGTTTGTTGGGAATTTTTAAATCACATTTTCAATTTTAATACTTGTGATTGGTCTGTTCATATTTTCTGTTTCTTCTTGCTTCAGTCTTGGGAGAATTGTACCTTTCTAAGAATGTGTCCATTTCTCCTAGGTTTTCCATTTTATTGGCATACAGTTTCTTGCAGTATTCTCTTATTATCCTTTATATTTCTGTGGTGTCCATTTTAACATCTACTTTTACATTTCTATTTTTATTGATTTGAGCCCTCAACTTATTGAAGAAACTGTTTTTTTCTTCATTGTATATTTTGCTCTTTTGTCATAGATTAATTGACAATAAGTATGTGGGTTTATTTTGGGCTCTATTTTCTGTTCCATTGCCCTATATGTCTGTTTTTGTGTCAGTACCATGCTGTTCTGATTACTATGGTTTTGTAGTTCATTCTGAACTCAGGGAGTGTGGTACCTCTGGGTTTTTTTGTTTTGTTTTGTTTTGTTTTTTTCCCCTCAGGATTTCTTTGGCAATGCAGGGTCTTCTTTATTTCCACATATTTTTTAGAATTATTTGTTCTAGCTCTCTTAAAAATGTCATGGGTTCTGACCACAATGGTATGAAACTAGAAGTCAATTATTTGAAGAAACAACTGGAAAAGCACAACACATGGGGACTAAAAAAAACCAAAAAACAAATGAGTCAATGAAAAAAATCAAAGAGAAAATCTGATGTTACCTTGAGACAGATGAAAATGGAAATGCAACTTTCCAAAATCTATGGGATGCAGCAAAAGCATTTCTAAGATGGGCATTTATAGGACACAGGCCTACCTCTAGAAACAAGAAAAATCTCAAATAAATAACCTAACTTTACATATAAAGGAATTAGAAAAACAAGAACATATGAAGCCCAGAGTCAACAGAAGATTGGAAATAATAAAGATCAGACAATAAACAAATAAAATAGAGACCAAAAATAATAAAAAAAGATCAATGAAACCAAGAGATGATTTTTGAAAACATGAACTAAATTGATAAAACTTTAGCCAGGATTATTAAGAATAAAAGACAGAGGACCCAAATAAACAAAATAAGAAATGATAGGGAGAAATAATAAAAGATTCCACAGAGAAAAAAAAATAAGAGAATACTACAAACAGTTATATGCCAATAAACTGGTCAACCTAGAAGTAAAGGACAAATTTTAAAAATCATACAACCTTCCAATGCTAAATCAGGAAGAAATGTACAATATAAACAGACTGATCACTAGTAGTGAAAATGAATGTGTAATAAAATCACTCCCAGGAAACAAAAGTCCAGGGCAGGATGGCTTCATAGGAGAATTCTACCAAACATATTAAGGAGAATTAATACTTATCCTTCTCAAACTATTCCAAAAATTTGAAGGGGATGAAACACTCCCAAATTGATTCTATGAAGTCACAATTACCCTGATATCAAAACCAGAGACAAAACTAGAGAAAAAGAAAATTATAGCCCAATATCTCTGATGAATATAGAAGCAAAAACCCTTGACAAAACATTAGATAATGAAATTCAACAATAATTTTTAAAGATAATAAATCATGCTCAAGTGGGATTTATACCAGGGATACAAATATGTTTCACTAGTGAGAAATCAATCAATGTGATACACCACATTAACAAAAGGAAGATAAAAAAATACTGATCATCTCAATAGTTGCAAATAATGCATTTGAAAAAATTCAACATCCGCTGATGATAAAAGCTCTTATCAAATTTTGTATAGAGGGAACATATCTCAACATAATAAAGACCCTTTGTAACAAACCCACAAGTAACATCATAATTAATGAAGAAAACCTGAAAGCTTTTCCTCTAAAATCAGGAACAAGACAAGGATGCCCACTCTTGCCATTTCTATTTAACATAATATTGGAAGTCCTAGCCATAGCAATAAGAAAAGAAAAGGAAACAAAAGACATCCAAGTTGGAAGGGCAGAAGTAAAACTCTCACTATTTTATAGATGGTGTGATACTCTATGTATAAGACCCTAAAGTCTTTACCTAAAAACTATTAGAGCTAATAAATTAATTCTATAATATTACAGAATACAATATTAATAAACAGAAATCTGCTTTTCTAAAAACTAACAATGAACTATCAGAGAGAGAAATTATGAAATTACCATTTACAATTGTATCAAAATAAAATAAAATAAAATACCTAGGAATAAACTTAACCATAAGGGTGAAAACCTATACTCTGGAAATTATAAAACTTTGTTGAAGGAATATGAAAATGATACAAAGAAATGGAAAGTTATCCTGTGTTCTTGGATTGGAAAAGTTAATATTGTTAAAATGTCTATACTATTCAAAACACTCTACAGACTTAATGCATTCCCTATCAAAATATCCATGACATTTTTCATATATCAGTTACTTTGAATTATTTATCAGTTAGATTGCAATATTTCATGACTTTGAGTTCAGTTGTGGAGAATTGCCATTTTGTTTTTGTGATACCATATTTCCTTGATTTTTTTTTTCATTTTGTTTGTAGCTATACATTTCTGTTTTCACTTTTGAAGTAGCAGATGCCAGTTTAACTAAATTTTTTTTCTCTTTGGTTCTTATGATTCACCAGCATTGTAATTAGAAATCTTTCTTTTTTATTCCAGAATGTGGTGCTGTAGCACAAGTGAGTGGTTTCTCCCTTGCTTATCAACTGTGACCCGTTTTCTGAGCATGCTCCTTGTCTACTAGAGATCACTCTCATGACACACTTGGGAGCATGTACAGGGAATCAGCAGCAGAGTGGAGGGAAATGTGGATATAGCACTTGGTGTATTTGGTGCACCCATTGACATGATAGGGAAATCCTATGCCTGTGGGAGTGTGGGGGAACTTTCTGTAGAGTTCAACCATTTCAAGGCCATTTGAATTTTTAAACTTCCTTCTTTCTCACTTATCTCCTCCCCCCAGTGGCAGAGATCTCACCTTAGTACTCTCGGTGCTGGTGAAGAAAAATTAGTTTCTCCAACTGCCTCCCCCCAGATTAGGGTAGTCAGACCCTCTCTCCCTGCCCTCCTTTCTCCCTGCAGGAGACTTGCCTCCTCCTGATAAATCAATCCTGATCAGTGCTTCTTGGAGGTGGGGCAGCACCTGGAATGTTTCTCTTATTACCTCTGCTGTGACCAAGCTCACCTCCTCTGTGACCAAACTTGTATCTTTCTTTTTAGTTGTTTTTGTTTTCCAATAGTGTGCTGAATTCTCCCTTCAGAAGGATTGGACTTCTGCAAGTTCTGTCTCGTGGGTGAGTACCTGTCTGATTCAGCACTCACCCAATTCTTACCTAACAGGGGCAAGAGTGGTCCAGGCAGTCTCATTGGTTCCTCTGGTTCCATAGTCCATATGGGGGTTTATCTATCTCATACTGGCACACTTGTGAGAAAGATTATTCTTGAGTCCCTTAGAGAAAGGTGTGATGTCTGGAAACCCCCACAAAATTGCTCTTGTTCATGTCTGGATGTTAAATTAATTGATTAAAAAGGGGGATAAAAAGGAGGAATGTCTCATGCCACCGTGTTGCTGATGTCACTCCCCAGTCTCACTACTTTGATGTTTGTTTGTTCTTGACTATTGTAATTGTTTTCTACATGACACTCTGTCTTCTACTAGCTCTTTTCTCCAGCCCACCCTATATATCAGATTAATCTTTCTAAAGAACAGCTCTGGCTATGTCTTCCCTTACCCAAAGCATTCAAATATTCATAGTACAGTTTAACACTTCTTAGCCTGGTGCTTGATAATCCCCCTAGTAATTACCCATTTTACCTTTCCTTCTTCTCTCACTATTCTCTTTGCAATATGTGTCATATTCCCAAGAAAACTAGATGATTATCTGTTTCTCAATCATGCAGTTTCCCATTACTGTGATTTGCTGATGATCCTTCTTTCTAATTAAGTTGTCCTTTTCCTATATTTATTGTCATCAAGCTTCCCTGTCCTTCAGTATTTAACTCGAATGTCACCCAGTAGATATAAAATTCTCTTTAATCTGCTGCCAGAGTTAATCACTTCTATGAATTTCTAATTCATTTTGTTTATATCCCTCACCATTTTCACATTTATTATATCTTTAGTGTAAGTCTTAAAATTCCTATGGTACTGAAAATTCTTTGAGGATAGGAATTATGCAGTTTGTATATATCTGTATTCCTCACAGTTTCCTGTGTATTAGAAATTCATTATTTTTCGTGCTTATTTAGTTGGTTGAATGAATGCAAGAAAGAAAATACATGCATCTTATTGAGGTATCAGCCCTTAGCAGATTCACTACAGATGTTTCTGCGTTCATTCGTTTGATAAATATTTATTACATACCTACTATGTTCCAGACACTGTAATGTCCTATGGGAATTCGTCAATGAACCAGTCCAAAATCCATGTCATCATGGAAAGCAGTTACCACTTAACTTCCCAGGATATTTTACAGTGACTTGTTTGGAAGACAGGAGTTTTGTAGCACAGCCCCTCAAGCTTTAGAAAGCAACTGCAGTATTAAGCTCCTGTCATGTGATTTGTCATGCCCAATTGCACATTGCCCTCATTCCTGCACTGCATGTACCCTCCCTGTCTCTGATTCTTGTGTTTGCTTTTGCTCAGACTTAATCTCTCCTGCTGTGTTGACTCAACGTTTGACTCTGACCTGCCTCTGAGTCCACTGACACTACTTTCCCCTCACAGACTAACTATTGGCATATTGCTCAAGCACTCCCAGGCATTCATGATCACCTTCACTGCTCCTGTCAGTGTACTAACAGCTTGCTGTAACCTTGTCCTTCTGCTTGGCTCCACATAGGATATATATTGACTCACCAGTCATTCTGTGTATAAATGTAACTGTAATGCACTTTGTGCCAGTGGCAGACAGACATAAACCAAACACTTCTTTACTGAGGACCTGGTGAGTGCCCAGCATCGTGCTAGGCAATGTGGGGAGAAACAAAGAAGTAACCATCTTCCCCCCCCTTCCCCACATGCACATTTATAAAAATATATCCTCTAGTTGAGGTACTGGTAAATAATTTGTACAAAGGAAATTGGTGAATGCATTATGACCTCTTTCTCCACTCCTTTTCTGCCTCATTTACCTCTACAGTCTAAGACTAGATTTGTAGCTCTTGGTCTGTAGCCTGAATTAAAAAATAATAGTTGTAGGAGAGTATATCTAGAATTCCATCACACTTATATTTAACTTCTATGAATTCAACTTTAAATGATAATTTAATTTAAATAAAATACTGTTAAATTATGCACACATATGTATTTCCTCTTATGTACCATAATTGCTATCTAATACTTTATAAAGTATATGTAGTCACATATATGTTACTCTCCAGGATTGCATACCAAAATAACATTTGTCCCAGTGTTTCTATGGGCAATGTAAAAGAAGCATAAAAAAAATCAAGAGTAATTTTGACCAAATGTTACTTTAACCATTTTTAATGTTTTTTTTTGGGGGGGGAGGTGAGAGGGAGGTCCAAGAGGGAGGGGATATATGTATACATTTAATGTTATTTTTAACTTAAGGAATGCATTTATAACATAATCCCATGTATAAAATGCTACTCTGAGTAAGTAGAGCTGATAGAGATTAGAAAGGGGAGTAAGGCAAGTCACGTTGGAGTAACCAAAGTAACGAGGGTACATATGCAGCCATTTTATTATTTTTTTCCAATTTTTATGAAAGCATTTCCTAAATCTAAAATGTCCAAATATACATACAGGTTCCACGGGAAAAAATGACTTCAGAAATGAGTTTCTAAAAATAAATCATTTGGTGTTTACAGCAAAGGTATTGAACTGCCACAGGTAAAGAATGAACTGCTTCCTCTTCAGCATATATATGAAAGCTTATAAATAGTTGATAAGCCATCGGCTACCATGTAAAAGTGACAACATGTGCGTTTAGACTCATATAAAATCTAATCCTGCACCGACGCGGAGTTGGAGCCCAGAAGTGGGTTCCCAGCCTCAGGTGGACAACCTATCCATCCACAGTCACAGAGCAGAGCAGCCTGCCCCCTCCCGGCACTCCGAAGTGGGGGGACGGAGGCAGGGTCGGCTGCAGCTTCACACTGAAGAGCGCTAAGATGGCCGCTCTGGATCGGGATCTTTCCAGATGCTTCAGGTGTTGTGAACAGAGACTTGTTTGGATTATGTATTTCTCAGCTAGACTAAATGTTAACAATGGATAAGTGCAAGCACATTGGGCAGTTGAGGCTTGTTCAAGACCATTCCATCCTCGACACTCAGAAATGGCATTGTGTGGACTGCAATACAACTGAGTTGATTTGTGCTCGCATTAGCAGTTCCTGTGTTGTCTGTGGAAGATATATTGAAGAACCTGCACTCAAGCACTTTCAAGAAAGCAGTCATCCTGTTGCATTGGAGGTGAATGAGATGTGTTTTTTTTTGTTACCTTTGTGATGATTATGTTTTTAATGATAATGCAACTGGAGACTTGAAGTTACTATGAAGTACATTAAGTGCAATCAAAAGTCAAAATTATCACTGCAACACTGGTAGTGGAAGTATTTTACAGTCTATGGGTACAAGTGATGATTCTTATTTCTTACAGGATGGCGCACACTCTCTGCTTCAAAACGTATATCAGATGTATACTGCTCTTTGGCACAGGAGAAGGATACTAATGGGTAAAATATTTTGAACTTGTTTTAACAGTCACCCATTGGATGAAAAATGCAAGAAGAACAATTTCAGGAAAAAATAGCAAAAAGAGAAGTGAAAAAAAGACTGCAAGAATTAGAGTATCAAGTTAAAGCAGGATTGGAAAGTATGTCTCCAAGAAAGAGTTTACATTTGCAAGGTCTAGATCAGTCCCCCACAAGATAAATAGTTCCTGTTCAAGTACCACTTCAAACCTTAGCATCACCAGCAAAAGATGAAGTGGTATACACCTCAGAAGATGTAAGATTAAAAATCCAAGTGACATGCACCCCAATGTTCATTGCAGCAATATTTACAACAGCCAGGTCATGGAAGCATCCTGGATGCCCATCGGCAGATAAATGGATGAAGAAGATGTGGTACATATATACAATGGAATATTGCTCAGCCACAAAAAGGAATGAAATTGGGTCATTTGTAGAGACGTGGACGGACCTAGAAACTGCCATACAGAGTGAAGTAAGTCAGAAAGAGAAAAACAAATATTGTATATTAATATATATATGTGGAATCTAGAAAAATGGTACAGATGAACCAGTTTTCAAGAAAGAAATAGAGACACAGATGTAGAGAACAAACGTATGGACACCAAGGGGGGTGGTGGTGGTGGTGGTGGGATGAATTTGGAGATTGGGATTGACATATATACACTTATATGTATAGAATAGATAACTAATAAGAACCTGCTGGATAAAAAATAAATAAATAAAATAAAATTTTAAAAATTGCCAGTGATTCCTCCATTAAATGAATGCCAATTGTAACTCTTGGTGTAACAGGATTGAGAAATTTTGGAAATACTTGCTATATGAATTATGTTCTTCAAGTATTGAGTCATTTACTTATTTTTTGACAATATTTTTCAAACTTGATCTGAACAGATGGCTGGCTGTGACAGCTAGTGATAAAACAAGATCATCTTAAAGGCATCCTCCAGTCACAGATACAGTATATCAAATGAATGAATGCCAAGAAAAAGAAACAGGCTCTGTTTGCTCCAGACATCCAAGTTTATCATCAGGACTAAGTGGTGGAGCATCAAAGAGTAGAAAGATAGAACTTATTCAGCCAAGGAAGCCAAGTTCATAATACACTTCTCTCTGTCATGAATTGCATACTTTGTTCCAAGTTATGTGGTCTGGAAAGTGGGCCTTGGTCACACCATTTGCTATGCTACCTCAGTATGGAGATTAATACCTGATTTTCGTGGTTATGCCTAACAAGATGCTCGAGAAATTATTTTTGAGCTTTTGGATAAAATACAGCATGAACTAGAGACAACTGGTACCAGGATACCATCTCTTATCCCCACTTCTCAAAGGAAACTTATCAAACACTTTATGAATATTGTGAATAACATTTTTCATAGACAACTTCTCAGTCAGGTTACATGTCTTGCATGTGAAAACAAATCAAATATCATAGCACCCTTCTGGGACTTGTCACTGGAATTTCCAGAAAGATACCAATGCAATGGAAAAGATACTACTTCCCAGCCGTGTCTGGTTACTAAAATGTTGGCCAAATTCACAAAAACTGAAGCTTCAGAAGGAAAAATCTATATATGTGACCAGTGTAATTCAAAGCATAGAAGGTTTTCCTCAAAACCAGTTATACTCACAGAAACCCCCAAACAGCTTATGATTTTCCACCTACTTCAGGTTCTCAGACTACATCTCAAACGATTCAGGTGGTCAGGTCATAATAATTGAGAGAAGATTGGTGTTCATGTTGGCTTTGAAGAAATCTTAAACATGGAGCCCTATTGCTGAAGGGAATCTCTGAAATCTCACAGACCAGAATGTTTTATTCATTACTTACCTGCTGTAGTAATGCACCACGGGAAAGGATTTGGCTCAGGACATTACACTGCCTAGCGTTATAATTCCAAAGGAGGGTTCTGAGTACACTGCAATGATTCCAAGCTAAACATGTGCACTATGGATGAAATATGCAAGGCCCAAGCTTATATTTTGTTTTATGCCCAGCGACTTACTGAGAATGGACATTGTAAACCCCTGTCTGGTAGCCAACATCCCAAAGAAGAAATTGATACCTCTTCTAATGAAATCCTTAGTTGATCCAAAGACAGTGGGTCTTTCTTCTTGCGATTTATATATATATATATATATATATATATATATATATATATATATATGTGTGTGTGTGTGTGTGTGTGTGTGTGTGTGTATGTGTGTGTGTGTGTGTGTGTGTGTGTGTGTGTGTGTTTTAAAAAGGCTGACTTGGGGCTTCCCTGGTGGCGCAGTGGTTGAGAGTCTGCCTGCCAATGCAGGGGACATGGGTTCGGGCCCTGGTCTGGGAGGATCCCACGTGCCACGGAGCGGCTGGGCCCGTGAGCCACAATTACTGAGCCTGTGCATCTGGAGCCTGTGCTCCGCAGGGAGAGGCCGCGATAGTGAGAGGCCTGCGCACCGCGATGAGGAGTGGTCCCCGCTTGCCGCAGCTGGAGAAGGCCCTCGCACGGAAACGAAGACCCAACACAGCCATAAATAAATTAAAAAAAAAAAAAAAGGCTGACTTAACAATTTTAAGCTTCATTGTTTTTATTTTCTTACTAATCAGTGCACACTATGTTTACACATTTTGTATCTAACTACAATAAATCTCTTTTTTTTACAGAGACAAATTAGCATAAGTATATGTATATCAATGACAGCAGGTAACTAAACATTTTTCAAGTACCTGGGAGTTTTAAACTTTTAGTGCTTACCTCAGACTGGTGTTACCTCTTTTACATATTGATGTCTTAATTGGCTCACATCATGAATTTGTGCAGTCTTCTACTGAAGAATTTCAGGTGGCATCATTTTATACATTTCTTATTTATCTTTTGTAGCTATTTTCTATACAAATTCTTATTAGACAGAATATTAGACTTTCTTCACTAATAGTCTTACCAAAAACAAGGCATTTCTTTCAGATTTGCATATTGGAAGTTACGTTTGCTCCCTGAAGGGAGTTAAACTACTACAAAGTAAAATGTCAATGTATCATCTAAATACTCATTGATCACACTTATTAATATTTCTGAGGCTTTGTGTGTTACAGGGCTCAGAACAGACATTACTTTGGTTAATGGAACTTCCTTTTCCAAAAATTTATTAAGTTTTTATAATTGTTCTTTATTTGGTCTAGTCAAACTGCATACAAATGAAGATGACAGCTTTATAAGTATTAGGTTGAAAAAGACCTCTATTAGGAAATTTTCCTTAAATTTTAGAGAAAAAGTCATCTGGGGAAGCTGATCCTGAAGTGCAATGAGAATTTATCACTGAACAAGGAAATCATTCATGCCAAAAATACAGGTTGAGTATTAAACGGCTAAGGTTTAAAATAATTCATCTATTAAATACCTATACAAGTTGTTACTTCAACTGTTAACAAAATTATACCTCATTAAAGATTTATGTGGTCAAGATAAAAAAAAAAAAAGCTAAATTTGTCATCCAAAACTATTTACGTAGGTATTACACTCTTTCGGCACTGATTCTCTTTAGCTCTGATATTAGCCTGGGTTAATAAAGTAAGAATGTGTACTGGGGGATGTAAGAAATATTGATTTTTCAAGTTTTCTTATTAGTAAAGTGATAGATGACACAACTTTTAATTATATTCTTTATGTCACATCAACTCCCAGAACATATATTTTATCTTCCTGCCATTCATTTTTTAAATAAACATATATTTTATCTTCCTGTATTCATTTTTTAAAATTTTGACAAAATATTTCAATTATAGCAA
Organism: Balaenoptera physalus; assembly: GCF_965194825.1. NCBI lineage: Eukaryota > Metazoa > Chordata > Mammalia > Artiodactyla > Balaenopteridae > Balaenoptera > Balaenoptera physalus. The sequence continues at coordinate 71,025,673 of NC_138903.1, read as the reverse complement.
ATATGTAATTGACAAGAAGTCATTTCCTATCTAATTGGTTTACCTTTCTGTATGACTCGTTTGCATCTATATGTACACAGCTGTAAAGTGAAGTGAATTTAGTTTCATTTGTTCAATGTAAACAAAGTGTGTCATTTGGGGAAAAAATCATGTAAACAAGCAAACCAAATCATTCTGTCAGGGGACTCAGTCATTATTCATGGTGGGATGTATGGAGCTCACATATATAGTAAGATCAGTTGAAATGACATGGCAAATACCTGTGGGCATATTTTCACAAGAATTTCTCCATCATTCAGTTTCATACTACACACTGGAGAAAAGGAAACTAGTCACTGTTGATGTCAGAAAAATTAAAGTTTACAAACATTCTTATTTTTTTCTACTGTGTGTTTTTGCTTTGTGGTTAACACCATAAGGCTTACATAAAACTTCTTATTGGTATAATATTCAATTTTTAGATGATAACAACATAACTTCAATCACATTAAAAATGTTTATCCTTTTACTCCTCCCTCATATATTTTATGTTTTTGGTGCCACAATTGACCTGTCATTATATTGTATATCCATTAACAAATTATTGTAGCTATAGTTATTTGTAATTCTTATGTCCTTTAATCTTTATACTAGAGTGAAAAAGATTAACACACCACAGTATCACAATATTAAAATATCCTGAATTTGACTTTATAACTTAAATCTTACCTGTGTGTTTGATATCATACGTTTTCATGTTACTAATTAGCACCCTTTCATTTCAGCTTAAAGAACTCCTTTTAGCGTTTCTTATGAGACAGGTCTAGTAGTGATGAACTCCTTCAGCTTTGGTTTGTCTGGGAAAGTCTTTATCTCTCCCTCATTACTGAAGGACAACTTTGCCAGGTAAAGTATTCTTGGTTGTCAGTTTTTGTTTCTCCTTTCTTTTATCACTTTGAATATATCATTTTACTCTCTCCTGGCCTTCAAAGTTTCTGCTAAGAAACCCACTAATAGCCTTATGAGGGTTTTCTTGTATATGAAGACCATTGTTTTTTTTCTCTTATTTAACTTATACAGTTTTATTATAATATGTGTTGTATAATAAATTTTTGTTGTTCTTTAAGCATTTTAATGAGGTTTTCAAAAAATTATTTTTATTTTGAAATAAATGCACACAGAAAAATATGACAGTAACATACCCACAATTTAGGAATTAATATTTTGCCATATTTCCTTTATTTTTTCATGTTCCTATATTGTTTTCTTTACTTTTTTTTTTAAACATCTTTATTGAAGTATAATTGCCTTACAATGCTCTGTTAGCTTCTGCTTTATAACAAAGTGAATCATTTATACATATAAAATATGTTCCCAATTCTCTTCCCTCTTGCATCTCCCTCCCTCCCACCCTCCCCATCCCACCCCTCTAGGTGGTCACAAAGCACCGAGCTGATCTCCCTGTGCTATGCGGCTGCTTCCCACTAGCTATCTATTTTACATTTGGTAGTGTATATATGGCCATGACACTCTCTTACCCTGTCACATCTCATCCCACCCCCTCCCCATATCCTCAAGTCCATTCTCTAGTAGGTCTGTGTCTTTATTCCCGTCTTGCCACTAGCTTCTTCATGGCCTTTTTTTTTTTTTTCCTTAGATTCCGTATATATGTGTTAGCATACTGTATTTGTTTTTCTCTTTCTTACTTCACTCTGTATGACAGACTCTAACTCCATCCACCTCATTACAAATACCTCCATTTCATTTCTTTTTATGGCTGAGTAATAGTCCATTGTATATATGAGCCACATCTTCTTTATCCATTCATCTGTCGATGGACACTTAGGTTGCTTCCATGTCCTGGCTATTGTAAATAGAGCTGCAATGAACATTTTGGTACATGACTCTTTTTGACCTATGGTTTTCTCAGGGTATATGCCCAGTAGTGGGATTGCTGGGTCGTATGGTAGTTCTATTTGTAGCTTTTTAAGGAACCTTCATACTGTTCTCCATAGTGGCTGTACCAATTTACATTCCCACCAACAGTGCAAGAGTGTTCCCTTTCCTCCACACCCTCTCCAGCATTTATTGTTTCCAGATTGTTTGATGATGGCCATTCTGACCGGTGTGAGATGATATCTCATTGTAGTTTTGATTTGCATTTCTCTAATGATTAATGATGTTGAGCATTCTTTCATGTTTCTGTAGGCCATCTGTATATCTTCTTTGGAGAAATGTCTGTTTAGGTCTTCTGGCCATTTTTGGATTGGGTTGTTCGTTTTTTTGTGATTGAGCTGCATGAGCTGCTTGTAAATCTTGGAGATTAATCCTTTGTCAGTTGCTTCATTTGCAAATATTTTCTCCCATTCTGAGGGTTGTCTTTTGGTCTTGTTTATGGTTTCCTTTGCTGTGCAAAAGCTTTTAAGTTTCATTAGGTCCCATTTGTTTATTTGTGTTCTTATTTCCATTTCTCTGGGAGCTGGGTCAAAAAGAATCTTGCTGTGATGTATGTCATAGAGTGTTCTGCCTATGTTTTCCTCTAAGAGTTTGATAGTGTCTGCCCTTACACTTAGGTCTTTAATCCATTTTGAGTTTATTTTTGTGCATGGTGTCAGGGAGTGTTCTAATTTCATACTTTAACATGTATCTGTCCAATTTTCCCAGCACCATTTATTGAAGAGGCTGTCTTTTCTCCACTGTATATGCTTGCTTCCTTTATCAAAGATAAGGTGACCATATGTGCGTGGGTTTATCTCTGGGCTTTCTATCCTGTTCCATTGATCTATATTTCTGTTTTTGTGCCAGTACCAAACTGTCTTGATTACTGAAGCTTTGTAATATAGTCTGCAGTAAGGGAGCCTGATTCCCCCAGCTCCATTTTTCGTTCTCAAGATTGCTTTGGCTATTCGGGGTCTTTTGTGTTTCCATACAAATTGTGAAATTTTTTGTTCTAGTTCTGTGAAAAATGCCAGTGGTAGTTTGATAGGGATTGCATTGAATCTGTAGATTGCTTTGGGTAGTAGAGTCATTTTCACAATGTTGATTCTTCTAATCCAGGAACATGGTATATCTCTCCATCTATTTGTATCATCTTTAATTTCTTTCATCAGTGTCTTATAATTTTTTGCATACAGGCCTTTTGTCTCCTTAGGTAGGTTTATTCCTAGATATTTTATTCTTTTTGTTGCAATGGTAAACGGGAGTGTTTTCTTAATTTCACTTTCAGATTTTTCATCATTAGTGTATAGAAATGCAAGAGATTTCTGTGCATTAATTTTGTATCCTGCTACTTTACCAAATTCACTGATTAGCTCTAAGAGTTTTCTGGTAGCATCTTTAGGATTCTCTATGTATAGTATCATGTCATCTGCAAATAGTGACAGCTTTACTTCTTCTTTTCCGATTTGGATTCCTTTTATTTCTTTGTCTTCTCTGATTGCTGTGGCTAACACTTCCAAAACTATGTTGAATAATAGTGGTGAGAGTGGGCAACCTTGTCTTGTTCCTGATCTTAGTGGAAATGGTTTCAGTTTTTCACCATTGAGGACAATGTTGGCTGTGGGTTTGTCATATATGGCCTTTATTATGTTGAGGAAAGTTCCCTCTATGCCTACTTTCTGCAGGGCTTTTATCATAAACGGGTGTTGAATTTTGTCGAAAGCTTTCTCTTCATCTATTGAGATGATCATATGGTTTTTCTCCTTCAGTTTGTTAATATGGTGTATCACATTGATTGATTTGCGTATATTGAAGAATCCTTGCATTCCTGGGATAAACCCCACTTGATCATGGTGTATGATCCTTTTAATGTGCTGTTGGATTCTGTTTGCTAGTATTTTGTTGAGGATTTTTGCATCTATGTTCATCAGTGATATTGGCCTGAAGTTTTCTTTCTTTGTGACATCTTTGTCTGGTTTTGGTATCAGGGTGATGGTGGCCTCGTAGAATGAGTTGGGGAGTGTTCCTCCCTCTGCACTATTTTGGAAGAGTTTTAGAAGGATAGGTGTTAGCTCTTCTCTAAATGTTTGATAGAATTCACCTGTGAAGCCATCTGGTCCTGGGCTTTTGTTTGTTGGAAGGTTTTCAATCAAAGCTTCAATTTCAGTGCTTGTGATTGGTCTGTTCAGATTTTCTATTTATTTTTGGTTCAATCTCGGCAGTTTGTGCATTTCTAAGAACCTGTCCATTTCTTCCAGGTTGTCCATTTTATTGGCATAGAGTTGCTTGTAGTAATCTCTCATGATCTTTTGTATTTCTGCAGTGTCAGTCGTTACTTCTCCTTTTTCATTTTTAATTCTATTGATTTGAGTCTTCTCCCTTTTTCTCTTGATGAGTCTGGCTAATGGTTTATCAATTTTGTTTATCTTCTCAAAGAACCAGCTTTTAGTTTCATTGATTTTTGCTATAGTTTCCTTCATTTCTTTTTCATTTATTTCTGACCTGATTTTTATAATTTCTTTCCTTCTGCTGGCTTTGGGGTATTTTTCTTCTTCTTTCTCTAATTGCTTTAGGTGCAAGGTTAGGTTGTTTATTCGAGATGTTTCCTGTTTCTTGAGGTAGGCTTGTATTGCTATAAACTTCCCTCTTAGCACTGCTTTTGCTGCGTCCCATAGGTTTTGAGTCATCGTATCTCCATTGTCATTTGTTTCTAGGTATTTTTTGATTTCCCCTTTGATTTCTTCCGTGATCACTTCGTTATTAAGTAGTATATTGTGTAGCCTCCATGTGTTTGTATTTTTTACAGAGCTTTTCCTGTAATTGATATCTAGTCTCATAGCATTGTGGTCGGAAAAGATACTTGATACGATTTCAATTTTCTTAAATTTACCAAGGCTTGATTTGTGACCCAAGATATGATCTATCCTGGAGAATGTTCCATGAGCACTTGAGAAGAATGTGTATTCTTTTGTTTTTGGGTGGAATGTTCTATAAATATCAATTAAGTCCATCTTTTTTAATGTATCTTTTAAAGCTTGTGTTTCCTTATTTATTTTCATTTTGGATGATCTGTCCATTGGTGAAAGTTGGGTGTTAAAGTCCCCTACTATGATTGTGTTGCTGTCGATTTCCCCTTTTATGGCTGTTAGTATTTGCCTTATGTATTGAGGTGCTCCTATGTTGGGTGCATAAATATTTACAATTGTTATACCTTCCTCTTGGATTGATCCCTTGATCATTATATAGTGTCCTTCTTTCTCTCTTGTAGTATTCTTTATTTTAAAGTCTATTTTGTCTGATATGAGAATTGCTACTCCAGCTTTCTTTTGATTTCCATTTACATGGAATATCTTTTTCCATCCCCTCACTTTCAGTCTGTATGTGTCTCTAAGTCTGAAGTGGTTCTCTTGTAGACAGCATATATATGGGTCTTGTTTTTGTGTGCATTCAGCCATCCTGTGTCTTTTGGTGGGAGCATTTAATCCATTTACATTCAAGGTAATTATTGATATGTATGTCCCTATTCCAATTTTATTAAATGTTTTGGGTTTGTTATTGTAGGTGTTTTCCTTCTCTTGTGTTTCTTGCCTAGAGAAGTTCCTTTAGCATTTGTTGTAAAGCTGGTTTGGTGGTGCTGAACTCTCTCAGGTTTGCTTGTCTGTGAAGGTTATAATTTCTCCATCACATCTAAATGAGATCCTTGCTGGGTAGAGTAATCTTGGTTGTAGGCTTTTCTCCTTCATGACTTTAAGTATATCCTGCCACTCCCTTCTGGCTTGCAGAGTTTCTGCTGAGAGATCAGCTGTTAACCTTATGGGGATTCCCTTGTGTGTTATTTGTTGTTTTTCTCTTGCTGCTTTTAATATGTTTTCCTTATATTTAATTTTTGTCAGTTTGATTAATATGTGTCTTGGCGTGTTTCTCCTTGGGTTTATCCTGTATGGGACTCTCTGTGCTTCCAGGACTTGATTAACTATTTCCTTTCCCATATTAGGGAAGTTTTCAACTATAATCTCTTCAAATATTTTCTCAGTCCCTTTCTTTTTCTCTTCTTCTTCTGGGACCCCTATAATTCGAATGTGGGTGTGTTTAATGTTGTCCCAGAGGTCTCTGAGACTGTCTTCAGTTCTTTTCATTCTTTTTTCTTTATCCTGCTCTGCAGTAGTTATTTCCACCATTTTATCTTCCAGGTCACTTATCCTTTCTTCTGCCTCAGTTATTCTGCTATCGATCCCATCTAGAGTATTTTTAATTTCATTTATTGTGTTTTTCATCGTTGCTTGGTTCCTCTTTAGTTCTTCTACGTCCTTGTTAAATGTTTCTTGCATTTTGTCTATTCTATTTCCAAGATTTTGGATCATCCTTACTATCATTATTCTGAATTCTTTTTCAGGTAGACTACCTATTTCCTCTTCATTTGTTAAGTCTGGTGTGTTTTGACCCTGCTCCTTTATCTGCTGTGTGTTTTTCTCTCATCTCATTTTGCTTATCTTACTGTGTTTGGGGTCTCCTTTTCACAGGCTGCAGGTTCGTAGTTCCCGTTGTTTTTGGTATCTGTCCCCAGTGGCTAAGGTTGATTCAGTGGGTTGTGTAGGCTTCCTGGTGGAGGGAACTAGTGCCTGAGTTCTGGTGGATGAGGCTGTATCTTGTCTTTCTGGTGGGCACGTCCACGTCTGGTGGTGTATTTTGGGGTGTCTGTGGCCTTATTATGATTTTAGGCAGCCTCTCTTCTAATGGATGGGGCTGTGTTCCTGTCTTGCTAGTTGTTTGGCATAGGGTGTTCAGCACTGTAGCTTGCTGGTCATTGAGTGATGCTGGGTCTTGATGTTGAGATGGAGATCTCTGAGAGATTTTTGCCATTAGGTATTACGTGGAGCTGGGAGGTCTCTTGTGGACCAGTGTCCTGAAGTTGGCTCTTCCACCTCAGAGGTATGGCCCTGATGCCTGGCTGGAGCACCAAGAGCCTTTCGTCCACACGGCTCAGAGTAAAAGGGAGAAAAATTAGTAAGAAAGAAAGAAAGAGGATATAATATAGTGAAGTAAAATAAAGCTATTATAAAGCAAAGCTATACAGACAAAATCTCACCCAGAAGCATATACATATACACTCACAAAAAAAGGAAAAGGGGAAAAATTAATATATCCTGCTCCCAAAGTCCACCTTCTGAATTTGGGATGATTCGTTGTCTATTCAGTTATTCAACAGATGCATCACATCAAGTTGTTTGTGAAGTTTTAAACCACTGCTTCGGAGGCTGCTGGGAGAGATTTCCCCTTCTCTTCTCTGTTTGCACACCTCCTGGTGATCAGTTTTGGATTTGGACCCGCCTCTGCGTGTAGGTCGCCTGAGGGCATCTGTTCCCCGCCCAGACACGACGGGATTAAAGGAGCAGCTGCTTCGGGGTCTCTGTCTCAACCAGGCCGCGGGGAGGGAGGGGTACAGAGGAGGCTGTGGTGAGCCTGCGGCGTCAGAGGCCGGCGTGACGTTGCACCAGCCTGAGGTACGCAGTGCGTTCTCCCGGGGAAGTTGTCCCTGGATCAGGGGCCCTGGCAGTGGCGGGCTGCACAGGCTCCGGGGAGGGGAGGTGTGGAGAGTGACCTGTGCTCGCACACAGGATTTTGGAGGTGGCAGCAGCAGCCCCAGCGTCTCACGCCCATCTCTGGGGTCCACGCTGATCGCCACGACTCACGCCCGTCTCTGGAGTTCGTTTAGGTGGCGCTCTGAATCCCCTCTCCTTGTGCGCTGCGAAACAAAGAGGGAAGAAAAAGTCTCTTGCCTCTTCAGCAGCTGCAGTCTTTTTCCCGGTCTCCCTCCCAGCCAGCTGTGGTGCGCTAACCCCTTCAGGCTGTGTTCACGCCGCCAACCCCAGTCCTCTCCCTGCGATCTGATGGAAGCTGAGCCTCAGCTCCCAGCCCCGCCCGCCCCGGCGGGTGATCAGACAAGCCTCTCAGGCTGGTGAGTGCTGGTCGGTACTGATCCTCTGTGCGGGAATCTCTCCACTTTGCCCTCTGCACCCCTGTGGCTGCGCTCTCCTCCGTGGCTCCGAAGCTTCCCCCCTCTGCCACCCACAGTCTCTGCCCACGAAGGGGCTTCCTAGTGCCTGGAAATCTTTCCTCCTTCACAGCTCCCTCCCACTGGTGCAGGTGCCGTCCCTATTCTTTTGTCTCTGTTATTTCTTTTTTCTTTTGCCCTACCCAAGTACGGGGGGAGTTTCTTGCCATTTGGGAGGTCTGACGTTTTCTGCCAGCGTTCAGTGGGTGTTCTGTAGGAGCAGTTCCACGTGTAGATGTATTTCTACTGTATCTGTGGGAAGGAAGGTGATCTCCGCGTCTTACTCTTCCGCCATTTTCTCCTGCCCTGTATCTACTTTTTTTTTTAAATAGAAGGTTACAGATACAGTTGCAGTCCCCTTTGCATCCTGTACTTTTAAGAAGCATACGTATTTCTCACATACAAATTGGCGTCTTCCCTGCCCTCCCATTCTTTCTCACATATTCATACAACAGTGTACTGATTTTTGTTTTTATGAGTTACAGAAATGACTTCACACATACATATCTCCCAGAAACTTGCTTTTTCACTCAACTTTATTTCTGAGATTTATTCGTGTCAGTACATGTAAATCCAGCCCCTTTGTTCTAACTTCTGTACAGTGTCCTGTCAAATGGAAGTACATCCTTCATCCGTACACTCCCCACTGAAGGATACATGAGTTGTCACCAGTTTCATGCTGCTGCCAGTGCTGCAGTGGCCACCATCCTTGTATGGAGAATACCATTTTGAGTTAATTATTTTAGGAAATCTAGGAGCTTCATTCATGAACTTGGATGACCATATCTCCACTTAAACTCGGGATGTTCTCAGCTATTATTTCTTTTAATAAGCTTTCTGCTCCTTTCCCCCTTTCTTCTCCTTCTGAAACTCCAATAATGTGTATAATGCTTCCTTTATTGGTATCCCACAGTTCACAAAGGTTTCCTTCACTCTTTTTCTTTCTTTTTTCTTTGTTCTCCTCTTGAGACAGAAAGACAGGAGTGTAGCCATCTTAGAAAAGGACCAGAGAATGACCTTGAACAAACAAGCTTAACAAACTCAGCAAAGCAGAGCACGTGAAGTCTTGGGTGTTTGAGAAAATACCAGAGATCCAAAGGGGTAAAACATTATCTCTGTTCCTTTGGTTTATGTACATAGTTTCCAAAGGACAAAAGTGGGACTATAAATCCACCACATAGCAGAATCACCAAACTCCCAGTTCCCTGAAAGATATAGATGAACACCTGACACACACTCCTACGTTGTGTTTTTTTTGTTTGTTTGTTTTTTTCTTTTGCAGGGAGCAGACCCACAGCAGATGAAAACTCCTGACTGCAAGCACATAGACATCAGACCTGTTGAAACGAGAAAGTTGATGATGTTCAAAACTTCACTTTGATGCCAACCAGTCTGAGAATTGAGCACAAGCTGTTCAGACACCCTATAGCCTTCTCCCTCACACTGCCTTTAAAATACTTCCCTGAAAGTCTTCAAGGAGTTGGCACCCTTTCACGTTCTCTCTCCCTTGTGCACAAGTTATCATTTCAATAAAAAGTATTTTCCTAAAAATCTTGTGGGAGCAATATTTATTTCTATGGTATTGCTGTTCAAGAATCTGGAGAAGAAAATCTTGAACTGAGTGTCAAGTGCAGCAGTCCTGCACATGGTCCCAAGTGGAGGTGTCGGCACAGCCGTTTCACACTCAAGTGCCAGGTGCAAGGCCTCTGCACACGGTCCCCTATGAGCAAGTGAAACTAGATGAAGCACAGAGGAAAAACGAAAAAGATGATTTAGGCTCTCACTTCCTCTTGCGAGAACACCAGAATCAAAACTAGCTGCTGGACAATCATCGACAGGAAGACACTGGAACTCACCAAAAAAATACCCCACATACAAAGACAAAGGAGAAGCCAAAATGAGATGGTAAGAGGGGCACAATCAGAGAAAAATCAAATCCCATAACTGGTGGGTGGGTGACTCACAGACTGGTGAACACTTATACCACAGAAGTCCACCCACTGGAGTGAAGGTTCTGAGCCACACGTCAGGCTTCCCGACCTGGGGTTCCAGCAAGGAGAGGAGGAATTCATAGAGAATCAGACTTTGAAGCCTAGTGGGAATTGATTGCAGGACTTTGACAGGACTGGGAGAAACAGAGACCCCACTCTTGGAGGGTGCACACAAAATAGTGTGTGCATCGGGACCCAGGGTACGGAGCAGTGACCCTGGGGGACACTGAACCAGACCCACCTGATAGTGATGGAAGGTCTCCTGCAGAGGTGGGGGGTGGCTCTGTTTCACCGTGGGGACAAGAACACTGGCAGCAGAAGTTCTGGGAAGTACTCCTTGCCATGAGCCCTCCCAGAGTCTGTCATTAGCCTCACCAAAGAGCCCATGTAGGCTCCAGTGTGGGTTGCCTCAGGCAAAACAACCAACAGGGAGTGAACCCAGCCCCACCCATCAACAGTCAAGTGGATTAAAGTTTTACTGGGCTCTGACCACCACAGCAACAGTCAGCTCTATCCACCACCAGAGCCTCCCATCAAGCCTCTAAGATAGCCTCAACCACCAGAGGGCAGACAGCAGAAGCAAGAAAATTTATAATCCTGCAGCCTGTGGAACAAAAACCACATTCACAGAAAGATAGACAAGATGAAAAGGCAGAGGGCTACATACCAGATGAAGGAACAAGATAAAACCCCAGAAAAACAACTAAATGAAGTGGAGATAGGCAACCTTCCAGAAAAAGAATTCAGAATAATGATAGTGAAGATGATCCAAGACCTCGGAATAAGAATGGAGGCAAAGAACGAGAAGATGCAAGAAATGTTTAACAAAGACCTAGAAGAATTAAAGAACAAACAAACAGAGATGAACAATACAATAACTGAAATAAAAACTACAGTAGAAGGAATCAATAGCAGAATTACTGAGGCAGAAGAACGGATAAGTGACCTGGAAGACAGAATGGTGGAATTCACTGCTGCGGAACAGACTAAAGAAAAAAGAAGGAAAAGAAATGAAGACAGCCTAAGAGACCTCTGGGACAACATTAAACACAACAACATTTGCATTATAGGGGTCCCAGAAGGTGAAGAGAGAGAGAAAGGACCAGAGAAAATATTTGAAGAGATTATAGTTGAAAACTTCCCTAACATGCGAAAGGAAATAGCCACCCAAGTCCAGGGAGCGCAGAGAGTCCCATACAGGAAAAACCCAAGGAGAAAAATGGCGAGACACATAGTAATCAAATTGGCAAAAATTAAAGACAAAGAAAAATTATTGAAAGCAGCAAGGGAAAAACGACAAATAACATACAAGGGAACTCCCTTAAGGTTAACAGCTGATTTCTCAGCAGAAACTCTGCAAGCCAGAAGGGAGTGGCATGATATACTTAAAGTGATGAAACGGAAGAACCTACAACCAAGATTACTCTACCCAGCAAAGATCTCATTCAGATTCGATGGAGAAATCAAAAGCTTTACAGACAAGCAAAAGCTAAGAGAATTCAGCACCACCAAACCAGCTCTACAACAAATGCTAAAGGAACTTCTCTAAGTGGGAAACACAAGAGAAGAAAAGAACCTACAAAAACAAACGCAAAACAATTAAGAAAATGGTCATAGGACCATACATACCGATAATTACCTTAAACGTGAATGGATTAAATGCTCCAACCAAAAGACACAGGCTCGTTGAATGGATACAAAAACAAGGCCCATATACATGCTGTCTACAAGAGACCCACTTCAGACCTAGGGACACATACAGACTGAAAGTGAGGGGATGGAAAAAGATACTCCATGCAAATGGAAATCAAAAGAAAGCTGGAGTAGCTATACTCATATCAGATAAAATAGACTTTAAAATAAAGAATGTTACAAGAGACAAGGAAGGACACTACATAATGATCAAGGGATCAATTCAAGAAGAAGATATAGCAATTATAAATATATATGCACCCAACATAGGAGCACCTCAATACATAAGGCAACTGCTAACAGCTATAAAAGAGGAAATCGACAGTAACAAAATAATAGTGGGGGACTTTAACACCTCACTTACACCAATGGACAGATCATGCAAAATAAAAATAAATAAGGAAACAGAAGCTTTAAATGACACAATAGACCAGATAGATTTAATTGATATTTATAGACATTCCATCCAAAAACAGCAGATTACACTTTCTTCTCAAGTGCACATAGGACATTCTCCAGGATAGATCACATCTTGGGTCACAAATCAAGCCTAGGTAAATTTAAGAAAATTGAAATCATATCAAGCATCTTTTCTGACCACAACGCTATGAGATTAGAAATGAATTACAGGAAAAAAACACAAACACATGGAGGCTAAACAATATGTGAGTAAATAACCAAGAGATCACTGAAGAAATCAAAGAGGAAATCAAAAAATACCTACAGACAAATGATAATGAAAGCACGATGATCCAAAACCTATGGGATGCAGCAAAAGCAGTTCTAAGAGGGAAGTTTATAGCTATACAAGCCTACCTAAAGAAACAAGAAAATACTCAAGTAAACATTCTCACCTTACACCTAAAGGAAGTAGAGAAAGAAGAACAAACAAAACCCAAAGTTAGCAGAAGGAAAGAAATCATAAAGATCAGAGCGGAAATAAATGAAATAGAAACAAAGAAAACAATAGCAAAGATCAATAAAACTAAAAGCTGGTTCTTTGAGAAGATAAATAAAACTGATAAGCCATTAGCCAGACTCATCAAGAAAAAGAGGGAGAGGACTCAAATCAATAAAATCAGAAATGAAAAAGGAGAAGTTACAACAGACACCACAGAAATACAAAGCATCCTAAGAGACTACTACAAGCAACTTTATGCCAATAAAATGGACAACCTGGACGAAATGAACAAATTCTTAGAAAGGTATAACCTTCCAAGACTGAACCAGGAAGAAACAGAAAATATGAACAGACCAATCACAAGTAATGAAATTGAAACTGTGATTAAAAATCTTCCAACAAACAAAAGTCCAGGACCAGATGGCTTCAGAGGTGAATTCTATCAAACATTTAGAGAAGAGCTAACACCTATCCTTCTCAAACTCTTCCAAAAAATTGCAGAGGAAGGAACACTCCCAAACTCATTCTATGAGGCCACCATCACCCTGATACCAAAACCAGACAAAGATACTACAAAAAAAGAAAATTACAGACCAATATCACTGATGAATATAGATGCAAAAATCCTCAGCAAAATACTAGCAAATGGAATCCAACAACACATTAAAAGGATCATACACCACGATCAAGTGGGATTTATCCCAGGGATGCAAGGATTCTTCAATATACGCAAATCAATCAATGTGATACACCGTATTAACAAATTGAAGAATAAAAACCATATGATCATCTCAATAGATGCAGAAAAAGCTTTTGACAGTATTCAACACGCATTTATGAAAAAACTCTCCAGAAAGTGGGCATAGAGGGAACCTACCTCAACATAATAAAGGCCATATATGACAAACCCGCAGCCAACATCATTCTCAATGGTGAAAAACTGGAAACATTTCCTCTAAGATCAGGAATGAGACAAGGATGTCCACTCTCACCACTATTATTCAACATAGATTTCGAAGTCCTAGCCATTGCAATCAGAGAAGAAAAAGAAATAAAAGGAATAAAAATTGGAAAAGAAGAAGTAAATCTGTCACTGTTTGCAGATGGCATGATACTATACATAGAGAATCCTAAAAATGCCATCAGAAAATTAGTAGAGCTAATCAATGAATTTGGTAAAGTTGCAGTATATAAAGTTAATGCACAGAAATCTCTTCCATTCCTATACACTAATGATGAAAAATCTGAAAGAGAAATTATGGAAACACTCCCATTTACCACTGCAACAAAAAGAATAAAATACCAAGGAATACACCTACCAGGGAGACAAAAGACCTGTATGCAGAAAACTATAAGACACTGATGAAAGAAATTAAAGATGATACCAACATGTGGAGAGATATACCATGTTCTTGTAGTGGAAGAATCAGTATTGTGAAAATGACTATACTACCCAAAGCAATCTACAGATTCAATGCAATCCCTATCAAATTACCGTTGGCATTTTTTATGGAACTAGAACAAATCATGTTAAAATTTGTATGGAGCCACAAAGACCCCGAATAGCCAAAGCAGTCTTGAGGGAAAAAAACGGAGCTGGAGGAATCAGACTCCCTGACTTCAGACGATACTACAAAGCTACAGTAATCAAGACAATATGGTACTGGCACAAAAACAGAAATATAGATCAATGGAACAAGATAGAAAGCCCAGAGATAAACCCACACAAGTATGGCCAACTTATCTATGACAAAGGTGGCAAAGATATACAATGGAGAAAAGACAATCTCTTCAATAAGTGGTGCTGGGAAAACTGGACAGCTACATGTAAAAGAATGAAATTAGAACACTCCCTAACACCATACACAAAAATAAACTCAAAATGGATTTGAGACCTAATGTAAGACTGGACACTATAAAACTCTTAGAGGAAAACATAGGAAGAACACTCTTTGACAGAAATCACAACAAGATCTTTTTTGATCCACCTCCTAGAGTAATGGAAATAAAAACAAAAATAAACAAATGGGACCGAATGAAACTTCAAAGCTTTTGCACAGCAAAGGAAACCATAAACAAGACGAAAAGACAACCCTCAGAATGGGAGAAAATATTTGCCAACGAATCAACAGACAAAAAATTAATCTCCAAAATATATAAACAGCTCATGCAGCTCAATATGAAAGAAACAAACAACCCAATCCAAAAATGGGCAGAAGACCTAAATAGACATTTCTCCAAAGAAGACATACAGATGGCCAAGAATCACATGAAAAGATGCTCAACATCACTAATTATTAGAGAAATGCAAATCAAAACTACAGTGAGGTATCACCTCACACCTGTTAGAATGGACATCATCAGAAAATCTACAAACAACAAATGCTGGAGAGGGTGTGGAGAAAAGGGAACCCTCTTGCACTGTTGGTGGGAATGTAAATTGATACAGCCACTATGGAGAACAGTATGGAGGTTCCTTAAATAACTAAAAACAGATTTACCATATGATCCAGCAATCCCACTCCTCAGCATATATCCAGAGAAAACCATAAAAAGACAAAAAGACACATGCACCCCAATGTTCATTGCAGCACTATTTACAATAGGAGGTCATGGAAACAACCTAACTGCCCATCGACAGATGAATGGATAAAGAAGTGGTGGTACATATATACAATGGAATATTACTCAGCCATAAAAAAGAGCGAAATTGGGTCATTTGTTGAGGCGTAGATGGATCTAGAGACTGTCATACAGAGTGAAGTAAGTCAGAAAGAGAAAAACAAATATCATATATTAATGCATGTATGTGGAACCTAGAAAAATGGTACAGATGAGCCGGTTTGCAGGGCAGAAGTTGAAACACAGATGTAGAGAACAGACATATGGACACCAAGGGGGGAAAACTGTGGTGGGGTGGGGATGGTGGTGTGCTGAATTGGGCGATTGGGATTGACATGTATACACTGATGTGTATAAAATTGATGACTAATAAGAACCTGCAGTATAAAAAACAAACAAAACAACTAATACTAAACTTTCATTGCGTTATTTGTATGGAAATATGTTAATATAAATGTTTCAGACATTACATGAAATTTCTAAAAATTTTAGAAAAAAAAAGAAGAAGAAGATTTAATTGTATCGGCTTTTATATGTAAGTCCATGATTCATCTTGAATTAATTTTTGTGTTTGATTAGGAAAGTATTGGAATTTTTTTTTCCCATTTGGTGAATAAAATTTTCTTTCTTCATTAAAAAAAAAAGAAACAGGTAAAATAAATTCAATGAGTTAATCAAATATTTCCAAAATAGTATCATTTCAACATGTAGTTGATAGAGCATATTAGTAATTTTATTAAATTTTTTGTGTGCTGAAAAAAAAAAAGAATCTGGAGAAGGCCTGGTAACATTTCTTGGCAAGCCAGTCAGGAGGGACAGCTGTGCTGGGACACCCCTTTTTTTGGGGGGGGGGGCGTCCCAAGCTCCAGGGGTCTTGGACGAGAAGGCTTCTTTTCATAGCATAGGACAAGCAGCAACCTGAAACTCTTCTGTTTCAGCATCCTTGAAGCTGGTAAGTCCCTGTTGAGGCTCTCAGTTTTTGTTCATCTACAATGGGCAAGCATAACTTTTCCCTTTATATCTCCCTTTCTCTCTATCTCCCTTTCTCTTGAGAAGGAAACATCCTCCTTCTGTTCTGTTGATGTCTGGTTTGCTCTGCCAAAACCTGAAAATCCTAGACTGATCCCCTTTGATTGGGTGCAGGTGGGAATTGTTTTCCCTATGCATGCCTCTGTTGTTGTGGTGCACCATGGAGGATTATGCTTGCTTTAATTACCTCTTAGAATCTCAATGGTATTTTTCTGAGTGGTGTTGGTTTTTTTGGGGAAAGGACTTTTGTGACATAAGTTGATGGAGCCACAGAGGCTGCAGCCCCCTCTCAGCTCACTGCTATTTATGGTTACTCTCCACCTGGGAACACACACTTTCTGAGCCATGGATTCCTCTGATTTTTCTCTTTGTCCATTTAATTGGGCATCTGTGTGAATGTTATAAGATGGTTGAGTGATATAACATGGTTGTAAGCAGAGATTGGACCTGGGCTAAAGTGTATATTGTTGAAAAATTGAAGGGAATTCAAGATCTGATAAAGGAGTACTCTCTTTGCAGTCTTTAGTGGCCTAGGGTCTGGTAGAGCAACTCTATTGGAGAGTAATTTGGGACCAATTTCAGGCCTCCATATATTGAGATAGGAAATATAGAGGAATACAGTCAACCCTGGTCTCTGTGTTAATTTGGCATCTTGCCCATAGGACATTGGCCTCTTGCCAAAGGCAGCTCTCAGATTCTGTCCAGCAGCTGCCTGAGCATTTTTGTCTCAGGGACTGTCCCAAGTGCTGGCCAGTGACTGGGCATAACTAACCCACAGCACTTTAAATTCTGTGGTGAAGGAAACAGGGCTCTGGTCCTGGTCTGGTCTGGTCTGCTCTGATCTGTGAGATGTCTCTTGTAAGTGGTGGATTCTCACTTGTAGTGACACAAGGCTATACTTCTTTACTGGGATGCCTTGACTGGAAATTTTCTTTTTTAGGGGGAAAGTTGCAGAACTTGGTCACCTGGTTTTGAGCAGATTGCCACTTTAATTGGATTTTCCGTTCTGGGCTGTGGAGTCCCTTTGCCATCTGGCACCATCTGAGTGGTGATTGGGAAAATCCTCTGTTAAGACTGAGGCTCATCTGTAACCCCTGTCTGAAACAGTAGGTAGGAAATCTTCCATTATCATGGTGGGGAACAGCAACCCTGAGAGGCCATTAAGAACTGGTTTATCTAGTTCTGGTCTGTATGTTTCTGGCAATAGCAGGTCTGTGAAAGAACAATGGGAAATGAGAGCTCTATTCCATTTTGTAGTTTGTCCCTAGGAAGTATTTTATGAAATCTGCAAGATCTTTAGTTATACTCCTATAAAGAAATATAAAGAAAGCTTTTTTAACACTATATGGCCACAATATTATTTAGACTCCAGAGGGGAAAAAGAAAAAAATTTAGAACTTGTTCTTTTTACATATGCAGTTAGAAAAAGCTGGCTTGATAAAATACTTTTTTCAGACCCTGAGAGAACAAAAATATGCCTAGGAGAAAGCTTGAAGTTATGACTCTTACCATGGCCTTGAAAATACACACACAGCACACATTGCCTGAGACTTCAGCGTTGGGTTAACTAATAAAATTTCAAAACAAAGGAAAAAAAGGGAAAGAGGCCTTTTTTAAACTCAAGTAAGTAAATTTAACTTATTCTAACTGCTATTTGTGGTTTTGCACTTGCCAGGTGAATTGCCACGACACACAGTCATGATTCCCTATTTTTCCATTTGCATGTTGCTTTTTGTTTAAAAGAGGGACATGTTTGAAAAAGTTAAGGGACTTGTTGGACTTAACCCTTTGTTTTTGTCCTGCAAGAATTAAATTTTGTTTTTTGTATGTATGGTTTCATTTGTAATGTAAGTGAGCTGGATATGGATAACAAATTTGTTTCTCAAATGCAGCTCCTTGGGGTGAATTCTCCAGAAATGGACCACTTTCAGTCACAAGCCAATGAAATATAAAAAGATAATTTTCCTTTGTAATACGATGTGGCCATAATACTCCCTAGATTTAGGGAAAAGTGATCTCTTAATGTATCTTTAAACTATGGTACTATTATGCAATTACAAGTGTTTTCTTATAGAGAGGGAAATAGGATAAAATTTATAAATTAATAAGTTTTGTATTAAAATACCTGATGCATGAATAAGTTTTAAAATGAAGCTATGAGACCTTTGTCTGGAAGTATGTATGTTTATGTATACATTATGAATATATGTCTTTATCTTTGGATAGTATTAACAAAATCATCTTGTGAGTGAACTCTATTTAATTGGCTTAAATAAAAGTAAGCACTTACTAATCAAACATTTCTAAAAATCAACAGAAACCAACCAAAATAAATTTCTGGTTCATGTGATCTGGGGAATATTCAGTATTAAATTAATATCTGGTATTAAATTTAGTTTAAGTTTGTTAATTAATACACACATGTCTTTAGAGTCATCAATATTAAGTATAGTACTTTCATTGTATCTAGATTTACTGAAAGAATAATTTCATATTATATCTTTTGCAAAATTTGTCAGCAAGAAAATTAACTTGGTATGGTTATATTGTCATAAGTAATCAAATAGAGATAAATGCAATAAAAGCTTTTAGGTGAAGTATTTGGGAATAATTATGTTTTAGCTTTTTTAGATTCTTAGTAACTTGAAAATTTAGAGTTTTGCTAAATTAAGTTAAATAAAGAGAATTCATTGAAGGTCTAAATCATTTTTAAATGAGACAAAATCCTGGAACATTGGCTGCTAGACAAGTCTAATTTCACTTACTATTCCCTTCTTATGAGAGAAAAGCTAAAGATGTTTGGGTTTATTAGACATATGTGCCACATTAAAAAGAGAAATTATTCAATGAAAAATGTATTTTTTAGAGTATGTTCTTAAGTTTGCTAATCAGGAACTACTGGTATGACAAACAGTTCATATTGCTTGCTTCTTAGTTTTCACTAGAGATTAAGGCTTTTTTAAGGGTTAAAAATGATAATGATAATATATGTAATTAAACACCAAAATAATAAGGGAAGCATTTTATTTTTTGAAGTGGGATATATATTGTCAGTGATAGAATGTATGAAGAATGGAGATATCTTTGCTTTAGGGGAAAAAAAAAAGAGAGAGAGAATAATTTTGTCCTAGAGCTGGTTGTTTCCGTATGGGAAAATAAGGTACAAACTAATGTGGATAAAGAAAATGATGCAAGGTTTATTAAAAAGGAAACTTGAGAAAGTTTTGTGCACAGTCAAAACTGTCTAAGATTAGATTAAATTTAATTAAGTAAATGAATTTTGTTATTAAAAGTAAGCTGGTATAAAACTAGAGTTTGGGAGGATTAACCAAGATGGCGGAGTAGAAGGACGTGCTCTCACTCCCTCTTGTGAGAGCACCAGAATCACAACTGGCTGCTGGACAGTCATTGACAGGAAGACCCTGGACTTCACCAAGGAGGATACCCCATGTCCAAGGACAGAGGAGAAGACACAGTGAGACGGTAGGAGGGGCGCAATCAGAGTAAAATCTAATCCCATATCTGCTGGGTGGGTGACTCACAGAATGGCGAACACTTATACCACAGAAGTCCACCCACTGGATGAAGGTTCTGAGCCCCACATCAGGCTTCCCAACCTGGGGGTCTGGCAACGGGAGGAGAAATTCCTAGAGAATCAGACTTTGAAGCCTAGTGGGAATTGACTGCAGGACTTCGACAGGACTGGGGGAAACAGAGACCCCACTCTTGGAGGGCACACACAAAGTAGTGTGTGCATCGGGACCCAGGGGAAGGAGCAGTGACCCTAGGGGAGACTGAACCAGACCTACCTGCTGGTGTTGGGGGGTCTCCTGCAGAGGTGGGGGGTGGCTCTGTTTCACTGTGGGGACAAGGACTCTGGCAGCAGAGGTTCTGGGAAGTGCTCCTTGGCGTGAGCCCTCCTAGAGTCTGCCATTAACCCCACCAAAGAGCCCAGGTAGGCTGCAGTGTTGGGTTGCCTCAGGCAAAACAACCAACAGGGAGCGAACACAGCCCCACCCATCAACAGTCAAGTGGATTAAAGATTTACTGAGCTCTGACCCCCAGATCAACAGTCAGTTCTACCCACCACCAGAGCCTCCCATCAAGCTTCTTAGATAACCTCAACCACCAAAGGGCAGACAGCAGAAGCAAGAAAAACTATACTCCTGCAGCCTGTGGACCAAAAACCACAGTTATAGAAAGATAGACAAGATGAAAAGGCAGAGGGCTATGTACCAGATGAAGGAACAAGAAAAAACCCCAGAAAAACAACTAAATGAAGCGGAGATAGGCAACCTTCCAGAAAAAGAATTCAGAATAATGATAGTGAAGATGATCCAGGACCTCGGAATAAGAATGGAGGCAAAGATTGAGAAGATGCAAGAAATGATTAACAAAGACCTAGAAGAATTAAAGAACAAACAAACAGAGATGACCAATACAATAACTGAAATGAAAACTACACTAGAAGGAATCAATAGCAGAATAACTGAGGCAGAAGAACGGATAAGTGACCTGGAAGACAGAATGGTGGAATTCACTGCTGCGGAACAGACTAAAGAAAAAAGAATGAAAAGAAATGAAGACAGCCTAAGAGACCTCTGGGACAACATTAAACGCAACAACATTCGCATTATAGGGGTCCCAGAAGGAGAAGAGAGAGAGAAAGGACCAGAGAAAATATTTGAAGAGATTATAGTCGAAAACTTCCCTAACATGGAAAAGGAAATAGCCACCCAAGTCCAGGAAGCGCAGAGAGTCCCATACAGGATAAACCCAAGGAGAAACATGCCGAGACACATAGTAATCAAAGTGGCAAAAATTAAAGGCAAAGAAAAACTTTTGAAAGCAGCAAGGGAAAAATGACAAATAACATACAAGGGAACTCCCATAAGGTTAACAGCTGATTTCTCAGCAGAAACTCTGCAAGCCAGAAGGGAGTGGCATGATATACTTAAAGTGATGAAAGGGAAGAACCTACAACCAAGATTACTCTACCCGGCAAGGATCTCATTTAGATTTGATGGAGAAATCAAAAGCTTTACAGACAAGCAAAAGCTAAGAGAATTCAGCACCACCAAACCAGTTCTACAACAAATGCTAAAGGAACTTCTCTAAGTGGGAAACACAAGAGAAGAAAAGGACCTACAAAAACAAACCCAAAACAATTAAGAAAATGGTCATAGGAACATACATATCGATAATTACCTTAAACGTGAATGGATTAAATGCCCCAACCAAAAGACGTAGACTGGCTGAATGGATACAAAAACAAGACCCATATATATGCTGTCTACAGGAGACCCACTTTAGACCTAGGGACACATACAGACTGAAATTGAGGGGATGGAAAAAGATATTCCATGCAAATGGAAATCAAAGGAAAGCTGGAGTAGCTATACTCATATCAGATAAAATAGACTTTAAAATAAAGAATGTTACAAGAGACAAGGAAGGACACTACATAATGATCAAGGGATCAATCCAAGAAGAAGATATAACAATTATAAATATATATGCACCCAACATAGGAGCACCACAATACATAAGGCAACTGCTAACAGCTATAAAAGAGGAAATTGACAGTAACACAATCATAGTGGGGGACTTTAACACCTCACTTACACCAATGGACAGATCATCCAAAATGAAAATAAATAAGGAAACAGAAGCTTTAAATGACACAATAGACCAGTTAGATTTAATTGATATATATAGGACATTCATCCAAAAACATCAGATTATACGTTCTTCTCAAGTGCGCACGGAACATTCTCCAGGATAGATCACAGCTTGGGTCACAAATCAAGCCTCAGTAAATTTAAGAAAATTGAAATCATATCAAGCATCTTTTCTGACCACAACGCTATGAGATTAGAAATGAATTACAGGGAAAAAAACGTAAAAAAGACAAACACATGGAGGCTAAACAATACGTTACTAAATAACCAAGAGATCACTGAAAAAATCAAAGAGGAAATCAAAAAATACCTACAGACAAATGACAATGAAAACACGATGACCCAAAACCTATGGGATGCAGTGAAAGCAGTTCTAAGAGGGAAGTTTATAGCTATACAAGCCTACCTAAAGAAACAAGAAAAATCTCAAGTAAACAATCTAACCTTACACCTAAAGAAACTAGAGAAAGAAGAACAAACAAAACCCAAAGTTAGCAGAAGGAAAGAACTCATAAAGATCAGAGCAGAAATAAATGAAATAGAAACAAAGAAAACAATAGCAAAGATCAATAAAACTAAAAGTTGGTTCTTTGAGAAGATAAACAAAATTGGTAAGCCATTAGCCAGACTCATCAAGAAAAAGAGGGAGAGGACTCAAATCGATAAAATCAGAAATGAAAAAGGAGAAGTTACAACAGACACCACAGAAATACAAAGCATCCTAAGAGACTACTACAAGCAACTTTATGCCAATAAAATGAACAACCTGGAAGAAATGGACAAATTTTTAGAAAGGTATATCCTTCCAAGACTGAACCAGGAAGAAACAGAAAATATAAACAGACCAATCACAAGTAATGAAATTGAAACTGTGATTAAAAATCTTCCAACAAACAAAAGTCCAGGACCAGATGGCTTCACAGGTGAATTCTATCCAACATTTAGGGAAGAGCTAACACCTATCCTTCTCAAACTCTTCCAAAAAATTACAGAGGTAGGAACACTCCCAAACTCATTCTATGAGGCCACCATCACCCTGATACCAAAACCAGACAAAGACACTACACAAAAAGAAAATTACAGACCAATTACACTGATGAATATATATGCAAAAATCCTCAACAAAATACTACCAAACAGAATCCAACAACACATTAAAAGGATCATACACCACGATCAAGTGGGATTTATCCCAGGGATGCAAGGATTCTTCAATATATGCAAATCAATCAATGTGATACACCATATTAACAAATTGAAGAATAAAAATCATATGATCATCTCAATAGATGCAGAAAAAGCTTTTGACAAAATTCAACACCCATTTCTGATAAAAACTCTCCAGAAAGTGGGCATAGAGGGAACCTACCTCAACATAATAAAGGCCATATATGACAAACCCACAGCAAACATCATTCTCAATGGTGAAAAACTGAAAGCATTTCCTCTAAGATCAGGAACGAGACAAGGAGGTCCACTCTCACCACTATTATTCAACATAGTTCTGGAAGTCCTAGGCACGGCAATCAGAGAAGAAAAAGAAATAAAAGGAATAAAAATTGGAAAAGAAGAATTAAAACTGTCACTGTTTGCAGATGACATGATACTATACATAGAGAATCCTAAAACTGCCACCAGAAAACTGCTAGAACTAATTAATGAATATGGCAACGTTGCAGGATACAAAATTAATGCACAGAAATCTCTTGCATTCCTATATACTAATGATGAAAAATCTGAAAGAGAAATTATGGAAACACTCCCATTTACCATTGCAACAAAAAGAATAAAATACCTAGGAATAAACCTACCTAGGGAGACAAAAGTCCTGTATGCAGAATACTATAAGACACTGATGAAAGAAATTAAAGATGATACCAACAGATGGAGAGATATACCATGTTCTTGGATTGGAAGAATCAACATTGTAAAAATGAGTGTACTACCCAAAGCAATCTACAGATTCAATGCAATCCCTATCAAATTACCAATGGCATTTTTTATGGAGCTAGAACAAATCATCTTAAAATTTGTATGGAGACACAAAAGACCCCGAATAGCCAAAGCAGTTTTGAGGCAAAAAAATGGAGCTGGAGGAATCAGAGTTCCTGACTTCAGACGATACTACAAAGCTACAGTAATCAAGACAATATGGTACTGGCACAAAAACAGAAATATAGATCAATGGAACAAGATAGAAAGCCCAGAGATTAACCCATGCACCTATGGTCAACTAATCTATGACAAAGGAGGCAAAGATATACAATGGAGAAAAGACAATCTCTTCAATAAGTGGTGCTGGGAAAACTGGACAGCTACATGTAAAAGAATGAAATTAGAATACTCCCTAACACCATACACAAAAATAAACTCAAAATGGATTAGAGACCTAAATATAAGACTGGACACTATAAAACTCTTAGAGGAAAACATAGGAAGAACACTCTTTGACATAAATCACAGCAAGATCTTTTTTGATCCACCTCCTAGGGTAATGGAAATAAAAACAAAAATAAACAAATGGGACCTAATGAAACTTCAAAGCTTTTGCACAGCAAAGGAAACCATAAACAAGACGAAAAGACAACCCTCAGAATGGGAGAAAATATTTGCAAACGAATCAACGGACAAAGGGTTAATCTCCAAAATATATAAACAGCTCATTCAGCTCAATATGAAAGAAACAAACACCCCAATCCAAAAATGGGCAGAAGACCTAAATAGACATTTCTCCAAAGAAGACATACAGATGGCCACGAAGCACATGAAAAGATGCTCAACATCACTAATTATTAGAGAAATGCAAATCAAAACTACAATGACGTATCACCTCACTCCTGCTAGAATGGGCATCATCAGAAAATCTACAAACAACAAATGCTGGAGAGGGTGTGGAGAAAAGGGAACCCTCTTGCACTGTTGGTGGGAATGTAAATTAATACAGCCACTATGGAGAACAATATGGAGTTTCCTTATAAAACTAAAAATAGAATTACCATATGACCCAGCAATCCCACTACTGGGCATATACCCAGAGAAAACCGTAATTCAAAAAGACACATGCAGGGGCTTCCCTCGTGGCGCAGTGGTTGAGAATCTGCTTGCTAATGCAGGGCACACGGGTTCGAGCCCTGGTCTGGGAAGATCCCACATGCCGCGGAGCAACTGGGCCCGTGAGCCACAGCTACTGAGCCTGCGCGTCTGGAGCCTGTGCTCCGCAACAGGAGAGGCCGCGATAGTGAAGGGGCCCGCGCACCGCGATGATGAGTGGCCCCCGCTTGCCGCAACTGGAGAAAGCCCTCGCACGGAAACGAAGACCCGACACAGCCAAAAATAAATATAAAAATAAATAAATAAGACCTGGTGCAACCAAATTAATAAATAAAAATATTTAAAAAAAAAAAAAAAAGACACATGCACCCGAATGTTCATTGCAGCATTATTTACAATAGCCAGGTCACAGAAGCAACCTAAATGCCCATCAACAAACGAATGGATAAAGAAGTTGTGGTACATATATACAATGGAATATTACTCAGCCATAAAAAGGAACGAAATTGAGTCATTTGTTGAGAAGTGGATGGATCTAGAGACTGTCATACAGAGTGAAGTAAGTCAGAAAGAGAAAAACAAATATCGTATATTAATGCATGTATGTGGAACCTAGAAAAATGTTACAGATGAGCCGGTTTGCAGGGCAAAATTTGAGACACAGATGTAGAGAATGGACATATGGACACCGAGGGGGGAAAACTGGTGGGGTGGGGATGGTGGTGTGCTCAATTGGGCGATTGGGATTGACATGTATACACTGATGTGTATAAAATTGATGCCTAATAAGAACCTGCAGTATAAAAGAAAACAAAGAAAACAACTAATACTAAACTTTCATTGGCTTATTTGTATGGAAATACGTTAATATAAATGTTTCAGACATTGCATGAAATTTCTAAAAATCTTATATTTGTATTTGTATGGAAATATGTATGGAAATATGTTAATATAAATGTTTCAGACATTACATGAAATTTCTAAAAATCTTATATGTTCTGGTATAATGTTATAAGTAATAATCCTAGTTATTACTTTAAAATGTATATCTCAAAAATAACTAATTTTCTTGCCAACTGCATTATTATGAACTTTCATCAAATCTTTAACAGTGGTCATTTTTAAGTCTTTTGTCATTTACAGACAGTTCTGGGTGTACTCTGATGCTTTTTCAAATATGTTCCTATAAAAGGCTTTCATCTTCGAGAAATTCATGGAAAAGACTCTGACAAGTACAGGTTTCTGGTCACTGACTGTACTGCTGAACTGAATGAATAAGCTTTTTCAGAACTCTAATGAAAAACTGATGAACTCATAAAAGTGCTAACAAAAGATCAAGATGAAAAAAAAATTAATTACATGGGACTGAGTGAACTGATGAGGATGAGTATAATTTTTGTGACTTTCTGTCTGAACTAAAAAAAGAAAAAAAAATCCCACAAGGACTCAGAGGCAAAGAATATACAAATCAATTTTCACTGCAAAGTAAAGGAGCTGTTACAGTGGAGGATTACTGGACTGAATGTCAATATTATGACATAGTATGAGTGTGTTTCAGGTTTGGTAATTGCAATCATTGTTGCTTTTGTTGTGGTCATCCATGTACAATGCTTGGTGTCAGTCTATTTATCTCTTGTAAAAATAAAATACAGTGTTTGTGTGTGTGTGTGAAAAAAAAAAAGGATAAGTCAGTTATTGAACACAGAAGCTAATCACAAAAGGATTACCATCGAAAATGAACATCGTCTGTGCAATTAGTCTGATAATTAAGACTTAAGTACTGGACAGAGATCAAAGTGCTTGTAGTATGCAATAAAGTTAGTCAAGTTGTAAGGATAAAAAAAAAAAATAAAAAGACTAGAGTTTGGTTTTCTCTCTCTGTTAAGAGAACAAAGTTTTTCCTGGAATACTGAATTGCTTTTTATAACAGACTGTAAATTTCTTTACTTTTTAAAGTCATCTCTAGTGATCTATTGTAACTTTCTGTATTTCCCTCCGAACTCTTTTATTGTCACTTAGGTTAAATAAGTATTATTTCACAGTGAGCTAAGATACTATTTGACCAGGTGTTTTGAAATTTTTAATATTTCTGACAAACTTCCCAAGGATCAAATTTTAGATGAAGTTCTTTTGACCTCTAACTAACTTTGGGATGTTTCAAAGGGCCCTTGATGCACCTCAGAGAGAAATATTACATTAATTAGGATTATTTGATAAATTAAATACATGGAAAACATTGTCAAATAATGATAAGTATTCTTAGGTTATATTGTATGGGTAAATGTCATTAATGTAGGTGTTCTAGAAATTATACAATGTTCCTTAAATTTGAATATGTCCTGTATAATGTTATCAGTCATAATTCTTGTTATTTTCTTAAAATGTTGTATGCCACAACAACTTAATTAATCTTCTTTTTCAGTTGCATGTAGTCAGATCTTTAACCATGTCTTTTAAGTCTTTTGTCATTCATAGACAGTTATTATTTCACTCTAATGCTTTGTAAAAATGCTTCATCTTTAAGAAGATTCATAAAGACTTTTTAACAAGTACAGGTTTCCGATAATGTTCAAATCATACTGCTGAACTGGGTAAGAAATTAAACAATTTTAACTGAAACATCATTTTACTTCTAGCCATACTTTTGACCATAATGTTCAGAATGAAAAGAAAATTCTCTAGTGAAGTTGTCACAGAGTATAACTACCCATGACATGTATCACTGCTTGCTGTAAGTCTACTACTTGAAGAACATGTACAGTGTTTGTGTGGCAATTTGGTACAATTGATAAAATGTATAGCCTATAAAATGTTTCCCCATTGGCATACCTCTGTACTTGCTTGTTATGTCTAATTTGTTTTTCCCCAACATGGATAATTAGGTAAATATATATATTATGCGTGATGGACCCAGAGCAGGCAACAACCACACTGGCACTGGGGGACAAATATTTTGCTCATCAATGCTTTCTATTCAAAGATTTGCAAACAAAAAGCAGAAATGATATAGTAAATTTTCACATATCAAAGTATGGAAAAGTTATGTTGGTTAACTAGGACAGCCTGTTTTGTGACATGTCAAATATACACTGTACATCTGCTTTAAACATTATAGGAAAAAATACATTTAAAACTCAAAATAGAGTAACTGTGTTTCAGGCATCCAAAATAGAGCCAGATGATCATTGTGGATGTGATTTCAGGCACATTCCATATTCTTACGTTACTGAGAACTTGAATTTCTGAACCATATCCAACTTAAGGTCACCACCAGCTGTTCTCAAAACAATATCAGTTAGCAGCTGCCAATGGCAACCTTATGACCTCAATGTAACTATAGAACCAGAAGTGACACCAAAACAGTGGTCCACCATACTGGGAGCAGAAGGCAAGGATGCTCATCTTGGAGACTTATGGTCCCCCAAAGCTATGGGATAAGTGGCAACTGTAACCTTCATCTGTGTGCCCTGACTGCCTCAGTTCCCAGAATTAGTCAAAAGCAGCTATGCCAAGTACTACAGTTGGTTGAAATAGGGACTATATTTCAAAACAATGCATAAACTCATAGGGAACCATTGGTCTCTGTTAGATAAAAAGACTGAATACCAAACTTGGATGCCAGTCTCAATGCTAAGTTGCACCCTGAAAAACAATATTTGGTTGTGCCCTCAAACTAAGTGGGATTCAGGGGACACTCTAACCTGACCCATAGTAAAGACTCTGTACAGAACAATATACAGTATATGGGAAAGGGAAAGTTCTGCTGGCAAGATAGGCTCAATGAAAAGGTGGTACTATCTGACTTTACTTGTAAAAACAAAACTTTTAATGTCAACAGGATAAGAATCTGATGTAGCACTCAGCACACTGAAAGAATTTCTTTGTTGCAAGTGAATAAGACTTTTAACAACTTGTATGTGGAAGACAAGCTGCTCTTAGAAACCAGTTAATCTCCACATTTTGAAATCAGTCTAATGGAGGCTCAGTGGTCAGAAGAACAGTTAAAGTTATTAGACCAAGAAATGGAACAAGTACTGAACACATCTGTTCCGAAATACCACAAGGTCGAGCTTACAGTAGACCAAGGGGGAAAACATAAAATTTTCTTGATTAAGGAATATGACAATGTTTGCAAAGGGTACTTTGGTGGTTTGGTTGCATATTTCCCACCCAGGAGTCCATGTCATTGGGATTGGAGCTTATCATCCTGACCATAGTGACTCTCATAATCATCTTTCTTCTTAGGTGTGGGTAAACAAATTGCAAAAGTTGCTATCATGGGCTGGTCTGTAGAAAAACTCCCAGCAGATTTCAAGCGCCCTGTAATATGGTCCAGCCCTGTCCTAACCCAAGCCAGGTAGTTAGAGACTATTATGCCTCCCATCAGGAAGGGACAACAGCCCTGAGTCAGCTTTGAAGCAATTTCTGAAGATAGACCCTTGCTCTTCAGCAACCCCTTAAGAATAAGGAGGCATGAATTCTGAGGGGGAAATGAGACAGGAAAACATGAGTGTAGCCATCTTGGAAAAGGGCTGGAGAATGACCTTGAGCAAACAGGCCTAAAAAACCCAGTAAAACAAGGCACCTGAAAGCTTGGGTCTTTGAGACAATAACCAGAGACCCACAGGAGTAAAAGGTTATCTCTCTTCCACTGGGGTATGTACATAGTTTCTGAAGGACGAAAGTGAGACTATAAATCCACCACATGGCAGAATTACCAAACTCCAAGTTCCCTGAAAGATATAAAGGCCTGACACACACTCCTAAGTTGTTGAGTTTTTTTGTTGTTGTTCGTTTGTTTTTCAGGAAACAGACCCTAGCAGATGAAAACTGATTGCAAACACATAGACCCCAGACCTGTAGAAACCAGAAGGTTGATGATGCTCAAACCTTCACTTTGATGCCAACCAATCTGAGAATTGAGCACAAGCTGATAAGGCACGCTGCAACCCTCTCCCTCACACTGTCTTTAAAACCTCTTCCTTGAAAGTCCTCAAAGAGTTGGCACCCTTTCATCTTCTGTCTCCCTTATGCACAGCTATCCTTTCAATAAAAATTATTACTTGCCTAAGAATCTTGTGGGAACAATATTTCTATGGTACTGCTGTTCAAGAATCTGGAGAAGACATGGTAACACTATGCCTAGATCATTTATATGACCTATCTTCTATTTCATGGATCCTTTCTTTTTTTAAAAGATTAAGTCTGCTATTGATGTTCTCTTTTGCATATTTTATTTCACTCATTGTATTCTTCAGCTCCAGAATTTCTGTTTGGTTCTTTTTTAAGATTTCCAGCTCTCTTTTAAACTTCTCATTTTGTTTGTGCATTGCTTTCCTGATTTCATTGAATAGATTTTCTGTGTTTTCTTGTAGCTCAATGAGCTTTCTTAAAACAACTGCTTTGAACTTTCTTATTGGTTATATCACAGATCTCCATTTCGTTGGGTTTGTTTATTGGACAACTGCTGTGTTCCTTTTATGGTAACATTTTTTTTTTCTTTTCTTTTCCTGATTTTTCACATTCATTGAAGTCTTGCTTTGGTGTCTTTGCTTTTGAAGAAGCAGTCACCTCATCCATTCTTACAGGCTTGCTTCTAGAGAATAATAAATTCCATCAGCCCTATTAGGAATTCTGAGGCTTTCTCAGAACTTTTCTATGGACACACCTATTCAACCCTTCTTGTTTCCTATTGGGAGGTGGGGATTCATAAGGTTGTACACCTTCTCTTGAGTCTACAAACTAGGACAAGAGTTGGCATCCTCCCCTTTTCTTTCCCTAGGGCAGTGGTGAATGCTCAACTTTGTGTGCTTTCTCCCAGTCCTGAAGAATTGGGACAGCTTTCTGTGCAAGCTCACCAGTTGTCTACAAAGCCTCACTTTCACTACTCTTGGAGGTGCATATATGGAGCTAGCCACATGGTAAAGATGTGAGGATCATTGGGGATTCTATTGGGTCAGTGGGGGAATTCACAGGCAAGGCATCCCCCTGCCTTTCATTTGCAAGCTTCCTGGTGTTATTCACTACAGAGTTTTCAAAACATGTGTCCCATTGACGCCTTCTGAGAACCCTGGCTGCTCTTCTTTCAGTTTCTTCCCACCCCAATCAAACAGCAGCACCTCAGTGTTCCGGATGGGGAAAAATAAATAAATAAATAAAAAACACTGGATCACTTGAGAGTGTCCTGCATTGCTGAAGAAGCCTGACACTCACTCATATTTTCTTACTTTCCTCGTGGTAGAAGTCAAGAAAAATCTCTCTCTTGGCACTGAGCTGTGCTGCCTTAGCAGAGGGATATGCAGGTAAAGTAGAACAGTTCCTCTTTTTTTTGTTATTTTAACATCTTTATTGGAGCATAATTGCTTTATAATGTTGTGTTAGTTTCTGCTGTATAACAAAGTGAATCAGCTATATGTGTACATATATCCCCATATGCCTTCCCTCTTGTTTCTTCCTCCCTTCTTCCCTATCCAACCCCTCTAGGTGGTCACAAAGCACTGAACTGGTCTCCCTGTGCTATGCAGCTGCTTCCCACTAGCTATCTATTTTACATTTGGTAGTGTGTTTATGTCAATGCTACTCTCTCACTTCATCCCAGCTTACCCTTCCCCTTCCCCGTGTCCTCAATTCCATTCTCTGCATCTGCATCTTTATTCCTGTCCTGCCCCTAGGTTCATCAGAACCATTTTTTTTAAATTTTAGATTCCATATATATGTGTTAGCATACGATATTTATTTTTCTCTTTCTGACTTACTTCACTCTCTATGACAGACTCTAGGTCCATCCACCTCACTACAAATAACTCAATTTTGTTTCTTTATATGGCTGAATAATATTCCATTGTATATATGTGCCACATCTTCTTTATCCATTCATCTCTCGATGGACACTTAGGTTGCTTCCATGTCTTGCCTATTGTAAATAGTGCTGCAATGAACATTGGGGTACATGTGTCCTTTTGAATTATGGTTTTCTCAGGGTATATGCCCAGTGGTGGGATTGCTGGGTCATATGATAGTTCTATTTTTAGTTTTTTAAGGAACCTCTGTATTGTTCTCCATAGTGGCTGTATCAATTTACATTCCTACCAACAAGAACTTTTCCTCTTACCCTCTTCAATGCATCCAATTTCAGATTATCTTTTTGTTCCATTGGTGTGCTGGAACTTCTCCACTTTACTCCCAGATTTCCACAAAGGCTCTCTTATCCATAGATGTTTGTCAAAATCAGTTTTCTTTGGAGGAAAGATGGTAGAAACACCTTTTTCACCATTTGATTATGTCACTCCTTTCTGTTAATTCTTCCTTAAACATTGGATAGAATTCACCAGTGGTGTCATCTGGTACTGGGCTTTTATTTGTAAGAAGTTTTGATCATTAATTCAATCTCTTTACTTGTTATAGCTTTGTATATATTTTATCTTTCTTCTTGAGCCTGTTTCAGTAATTTGTGTTTTTCTATTAATTTGTCCATTTTATGTAGGTTTTTAAATTTGTTAGCATATATCCATAATACTTATTTATAATTCTTTTAATTCCTTTTTGTTTATTTTTTGCAAGTAGTTGTTGCTGTCTCATTGAGATATAATTGACAAATAACATTATATTAGTTTCAGGAGTACAACATAATGATTTGATATTTTTATCTATTTTGAAATCATCACCTCATTGTGTAGGTAACCTCTATCACCACACATAATTAGTAATATTTTTCTTTCCTGTGGTGAGAATTTTTAGATATACTCTCTTATCAATTTTCAAATATACAACATTATTAACCATAGTCACCATGCAGTACATTACATTCCCAGGATTTATTCATTTTGCAACCATTCCTAATTAGCAGTAAGTTCTGTAACTTATTGTTCAAAAGAAGCTATTTGAAACAAAGAGGTGTTGACATTTAATTAGAAAGAAAAAGCATGCATTGAAATCTGTATGAGAACTATAAGGCAACATGAAATTTGCCTTCCAGGAAGCACAAACTACTATGGTTTTAAAAATACATATACTTAAATATTTTAGGAGTTTACAATGTCCCAATTATATTTTAGACTGATTGAGGGAGAGAGAGGTGAAAAACTATTGTTTGGACCAAGGATCAAGGAGATGAGATAGAGAAAGTATGGTTTAGTGACTAGAGAACAGGAGTACTCAGGAGCAGTACAGGACGCTCAGAAGATTAGGTTGATTCTTGCTATTAACATGATGAAACTCACTGAATGATATTTACTCTTTATTCTTGGTTTAGAAAATGGTTAACAATAAGAAAAATACAAACACTATTTGCTTATTACCCGAGTCCTTGGAGTAAACAGCTCTGTTGTTTTACTTTTTTAAAATTTTGATCTTGAGCTATACTACTAAATTCAAGAGTATTATTTCATACAGTTCCCCTGAACTGGAAGGCACCTCAGGCCTACAGAGGTAAATTTACTTACCCAAGTCCCCACTAGGTTCCTTCTTCTTTATCCTAATATGAAAAAAAAAAATTCTTAAGATATTGTCGGTACATCAATCATCATGCTTAAATTTCTTATAAAAATACTTATAAATAAATAATCTACCATCTATAACACCCCAATTTTATATCAACACCAAGCATTTTAATTCTGATCACACATATATTAAAGGAGCATGCATTGTCATTGTTTTGTTTAATTTTTAATTAAATGGAAGAAATCCTTACAAAATTGTCCAAGTTCTAATTTTGTAAGGTTTTAATCTAGAATCACACGTTATTTCCTACTTTGTTTAGACTCTCTTGGAATGCGCTCTTTCACAAATTTTCATTTTAATGACTCGGGTATCCTTAACCTTAAAGATCAGTGACAGAAGTGGCACAAGACTACAATGAATGAAACCACTAAGTATATTTTAATGAGGTGAATATATTTACTTTTTCCCCTTAAACATCTTAATAGTTGCATTCTCAATTTAAAGTAAAATAAAATCACAGTTTATATTTTTTGATTTTCCATTGGTATTATGTGAACCAATCATAATATTTACCTCCAAAAATATTCAAAGATTTTCTGTGGATGACATTTTCATGCTATTAAAATACCTAGCTTTAGTAATATGTCAACTTATAAAGCTTCTGAACAACAAAATGACAAAGAAATGATTTTTATTCAGGAGAGTATGAGGACTGCAGCCAGGGAACAAAAACTCAATCATACAATTGAGCTGTGTTCCACCAGATGAAAGTTACAGTAAAGGTTATTAAGGCAAAACCCACAAGATTGTTATTCTATGTGAGCCCATTTGTCTTAGTTCCTCTTGTTCCAGTTTTGTCTGATTGGTTGATTTGCATGATTGCTATACAGGATACTTGATTTTAGTTTAAGCAAGCAGTTGAGTCTTGGATAAATTATATTCTGTGTTTTTTCTGTGAAAAAGGTGGGTGAGAAGTCAGTTCGCAGATGTCTACCTGGCCTTAGTTACAGTCAGTTCGCAGATGTCTACCTGGCCCTAAACCACTGCAAATCCATCTTAAAAGGCCATTCACATAAAAATCCTCTTAAATCTTCCTTCCTTTCATATCATTTCCCCCTTTTGATCAACTTGTTTTGCAACTTTGATGATCTAAATATTTGAAGAAATTTATTTTCGCTTTGATCCATCCCTTGTTAAGGTGGGGGGTTGGAGGGTTCACCCTGCCCCAGTTCCATCTTGTCCTTCAGTGGGACTTTATGGTACCAGGATTGATACAGCCAATCAAGGTAACTAACCATCATTTAATGAGCTGAATCTCAGAGTAATCAGAGAGAAACACAATAGGTGCTCATGTTCAAAAGATTGCAATGCCCTTTGAAATTTGCACTGAGACACAGTAAAGAAGGCCATAGGTGGATTCCATATTTATCAGGGTATGGATAGAGCAATCATATTCTCTGGCCATCTGGCTCAAATTGTTGTAGTCTATATTGGTCATATCTTAAGTGATCATGATCTTGGTTGTACATTGGCTGACACATTTTGCTATGATTAATAAGAGTAGCTTAAACAAGAGAAACAGTGTGAGCATTACAATAATTATTACAAGTATAATTTGGAGTCTTGAATGAAGTAGGGTCCCGATTTTAAGACGGAGCCAACTAAAGAGGTTAGGAAATTTAAAATTGAACCCATCCAGAGGAGAATTAGATCAACCTTTAAGAGATTCTCTGCCAACTTTATGAGTTTACCAGTTTCAAGTTGGACCTGGTGTGATGCATTTATCTAAGTATAAAAGTAGTATTAGTAACAGAAACTATTCCACCTTGAGGTGCAATTAAATGATGATTATGATGAACACTAAATAGTAAATTTAAGGATTATTCATATTATACAGGCCTGGTCTGGGGTCTTGGGAAAGCTGTTTACGTTAGCTGTTGGCTGATTTAAGGTGTTGAGCTGTCATCGAGTAAACTTCAATCAGGTATCTGATATTGTGGAAGCAATCCACTCCACTGTAGGTGTTGGAGTCTTTTTAAAAAATGAGATATATAAATCCAAGAATAAACGTCTTTTAATTTTGTATCACAAAGATTTATCAGTAATACCTGCAAGGGTTCCTTTCATCTTGGTTGGAGAAAATCTTTCTTCAGATGTCTCTTCCAGTATACAAAGTTACATGGTTTTAGAATACAATGTTGAATATCTTCCTTTCCCAGGAGCATGCTGTGGAAGGAGTCTGAAACAAGGTTAGTATTATGTGCTAGGACCTTAATAATATCTTGACTGTATGTTAAGAGATTTTATTTCAACATAGTAGGTTCATACATTCCTTCATCTAGGCACATGTGTTACCCAGTGATTATTTCAAAAGGAGACAGTCTATGTTTACCTATGAGGGAAATTCTTAAGGTAAGCAAAAGTAAGTAGTTTTAGGCCCTGACAGGTTAAAAGACTCTATAAACTTTGTTAATTGTGCCTTAATGGTTCCATTTGTGCATTTTACTAAACCCGAAAATGAGGATAGTGTTTACAATCGAAATGTTATATTACTGGCCAAATGCTACATACATTCTTCAATACTTGTCCTGTAAATTGAGTTCCCACATCACTATGTAGTTCTTTTGAAATTCTCCAAGTTGGAATGATTTTCTCTAGGAGTATTTTGCCCACTGTCATGACTGTAGCTTGGCAGCAAGGAAAAGCTTCTACCTAATGGGAGAACTGGCAAATCATTGCTATCACATATTTATAACCTTATGAAGGAGGAAGATGAATAAAATCTATTTGCTATACTTCAAAAGGACCTGAAGGCAGAGGGAAATTCCCAGGTGGGGTCTGTATTGGTTTACTTCAGTTATACTTTGGACAAGTAGAACGATTTTGATACACTTACTGTACTACATTTGTGGAGAGTTTCCAGAAATACTGTTTTCCCCATTGGACCATCTTGTCTAGGCCCCAGTGAGTAAGATTATGTATAAGCTCTGGCATAAACTTCTGTAAAGAACCAGGGAATACCAGCTTATTGAGGGTCCTGAAACATAGATTTATATTCTGGTCATAAATGTAGCCCTTTTTAACCCAATTACATCAATTTTGTCCCACTGACATTTGGACCTCCTTTAGGCAAACTTGGAGTCAATTTTAGGTCAGATTTATTCAGAATGATGGGCATAGTCACTAGAACTGAATGGCTAGCACTGTGGCCTTTGCTGCTGAATTGGCAAAAGGATTCCTTTTGCTTTCCTCCATGATTATCTTGGAGTGACTAGTGACGTTTATGGTAGCTTGAGTTTTGGGTTGCCAAATAGAATCCAGCAGAGCAATTACATAATCACTGTTTGTTTTTTTAATCTTTCGGCTTTAGAAAGTAAAAGAAATCTTCTTTGTTTCCCTAACATTACAAAGTCATGGGCCACCCTGAATGCATACTTGCTTTCTGGATATGTGTTAATTGTTTTGCCTTCTGCCAAAATATAGGTGCATTCAAGAGCATATAATTCAGCGTGTTGTACTAGGCAGCAAACCTGATTCAATTATTTCAGTGAGGGAAGCAAAGGTGTATCTTGCTTGAAAAATCCCTTCAGAATTCCTTAAATATAATCCATCTGTAAACTATATCAACTCAGCATTAGGTAGGGGCATTTCTCTCAGGTCTGCTTGGAAGCTCAAAAGTTGTTCCATCAAGGTGATACAGCCATCAGGTTGTTCGGCTGTTGGCAGTAGAATTGGGGTAACAAGAAAAACTAAAATTCCCCTAAAATTCCCTTGGAGTCCCCCATTGTGGTATGTGTTGCTTAGATTGTTGGTTCTCCCAAGAAAGATTGGTTAGGTTCTTTGTCTAATAATCTTTGTAATTACTTGTTGTTGTTTATTTCTGGTTTTATTTTTGTTTTGTATTAGAAATGTATTCCCTGTGGGGCTGGCTTATATGGTGTGAGGTTTCTGCCTTTTAGTCCCAAGCTTCTGTAATTGTTAATTCATTATTTGGAAGGCCTTCTTCTTATTTTGTTCTTTTAATAGTTTTGAAATTTGTTCAGCTAGATTTACTAAATCATGGGAATCAATAGGATTCCGATTGAGTTGATGTCATTTTACCAAGGTGGCTAATTTCTCATCTAATCAGTTTAGAAAAGAGTAATTGAACAAGGATGAGTTTTGATAGTTAATATCTTTCATACCTGAGTATTGTTTACAGTTTTTCGAATTTTTAAAGGAAATTTAAAATGGATTTGTCTGGTTTCTGGGTAGTTAATTGAAATTTTTTCCAATCTATAATCTTAGGGAAAATTTGTGGAATAACCTAATGAAGGTTTTTCGCTAAATCATTCACCTTGTTTTCATCCTCAGCTAATTTTTTAATCAAAATCGTTGATCAGTTTGTCTCAGTTTGCATTAGCTATCCATTCCTTTGCCCTTCCTTCCCTTACTAAGTTGTGAATGCATTGGTATAAATCAGAATATCCAGGTTCCTAAGTTTGAATGACTAGATGAAATAAAAAGGAGATAGGGTGAGAAGTGGGATCAGGAAACTGCTTAGTTATTGTTATTTGTTCTGATTTTGTCCAAAGAGTGTAGGTTACAGCAGGCTCTCCTCTCCTGTTGGGTTTTATTTAAATGGAACTGTTAGCACAGGAGGTGGTAGCTCTAAACAATGGGCCTCCAAAGAAGAAGAAATAGGAAAGAAAGGGAGGGATAAAGGGGCAGAGAGGGCAGCTTGGTTTGGAAGCTTGAGCAGAAGGAGGAGGAGGTTTAGCTTGGTCTGGAGTAGATTTCTTCAATTAGGGAAAAGGTCTCAGATGATTGTTGGTTAACAGTTTGGAGGAAAGCAATTTTGTCAGCTTTATGTATAGAAGCCTCTAAATACCAATTGAAGTATGCTTCCCATTCATTTTGTCTGGTTTTGTAAGCCCTCTCCAACTGAGCAAACAAAACAGTTTAAGAATTTTAAATGATCCCATTTTGCCCAGTGCAGTTTTAAATCACCCCAGGTTAAAGAGACCTATTTAGATCAGTAGCTGAAGGATGAGGGTCCATAGGTGTTAAACATAAAACTGACGGAGGTTGGGGGGATCATTTTTCTTTGAATTTTTGCTAAAGAACTTCCCATTATTATGAGTACTCACTAAGACCTGAAACCCTAAACTCTAGATGGAAAAAAATCTTGAACCTGAATCTCAAGCCAGAATAAGAAAGCTGAATTTCACAGTCTCCTGAATTATATTTTTTCCAGTCTGAACTTCTACCAAGCTGTGGGTTTCAAAATCTAGAAGACATATTGCTAAAGTTTTCAGTCAGCTAAGAGAGGTGTTAGAGAACAAGGGTCTCTTGGAGGTACCAGCCAAAAGTCCAGGGAAGTCCAGGGATCCAGGTCAGTTGCTATACGTCGTGCTGACTATGCCAAGAAATGTAAACTTATAAAACTTCTGAACAAAAAGAAATACAAAATAATGAATTTTATTCAGGAGAGTATGAGGACTGCAGCCGGGAACACACAGATTCGACCATACAACTGAGTTGTGTTCCACTGGATTAAAGCTACAGTGAGGCTTATAAAGGTACAACACACAAAATTGTTATTCTGTATAAGCCAATTTGTCTTAGTTCTGCTTTTCCCAGTTTCATCTGATTGCTTGTTTTGCATTGTTGCTATGCAAGATGTCTGATTTTAGCTTAAGCAAGCAGTTGAGTCTCGGTTAAAGTACATTATTTTAACAGGTAAAGATATTTTTAAAAACCCACATGCACACTTGTGTGTGCACATACTCACACATATATAACCACATTCTACCATACAAGTAAACACTAATATTTTTCATGCCATTAACTTGTACAAGACACCTCATAGGCATTAACTCAAATTATCATCACAATAGTCTTATGAAATGGATACCATTATTAGCTAAGTTGTAGAGTTGAGAAAAGTAAATTTTAGAGAGGTTTAATCACTTGCACAAGGTTGTAGAATTAGAAGTGAAATGAGTGTCTTACAACCAAGATAGATTGAAGCCAAAGCTCCACTTTTCAACTATCATGCCAAACTGCTTCTGCCAGACTAGATAGAGTATATTATCTTCCACACTGACCATTATTTCATAAGAGAAATATCCTTTAACACCAAAATAATAGGAAGAATAATTTAGAATAATGAAGAATACTTCCAACAAATTATATCTAGCTTTATGAAAAACAACTAATTGATTGATTTTGCTGCAGACAAGTTAAATCTTTGTTATAAACAAGCACTTAGGGATCATTGTGTTAACTAATTTTTGTGGCTGGTAATAGAAATCTCCTAGAAGGAGATTCTGAGCTATTAAGACATAGGAATGAATCTAATGTATAATAGCAGGTCAGGAGATTCCCTTGAAGTATACTTTAAACAGGCAACTGCCTACTTAATTTATGAATATAGTAGTGTGGAGACACTAGAGACTTTGAATCAAGGAACTTGGTTTTGATTCTAATTCTACTACCAGACTGCCCTCTTATTTCATATGCTGTTTTAATAATCAAGTGAGAAAATTGAGATAATAAAAAAGAAGTACTTAACAAAGGGTCTGGAACATAATAGTGAACTGTTTTAAATATAACACTTAAGTTCAAGTCCATTGAACTCCAGTTTTCTAAAAGGTAAAAATTCCCTGAATTTGAAAGACCCTTGGACTTTTGTTCACAAATGTCTCTCATAAAGACTAAATAAATTTAGAAAAGAAAGGAATATTATTTTTGATTGAGACAATTTTCATTTGAATCAAACATAAGATATTTTGAGAATTAATATTCAAATTTCAAATAACCCATAACCTCTAAATTGAAGATTAGAAGATACTTCAGAAAAGATTGATTCAATCTCTAACTCTTTATTGATGAAGATACTGAGAACCAGAGAAGTTAACTGACAACTGGTAAGTGTCAGAGATAGGACTTCTGAATACCTGTGATAATACTATTTACACTATATCACATTTATTAGATTGTCTGAATAGTTATAAAATTTTGAAGTTAGTGAAAAATATTTTAGTCTGTAGAATTTTGGACCCTTGGGTGATTTGAATTCTTTTTAGGATAGATAAAAGTGGGTGAGGTATTTTCTTTTCCTTAAAAAGCAATTTTAGTTTTCCTAGTACTATAAAGGATCTTTATTTGAGTTATGTGGCTCTTATGTTTCATCCCAGAAAAATAAGCCTGGTACATTTATTTAAACAACTTGCCTTTTTGTAGGTATTTTAGTCAATTCCAGAGTGCAGTAACTGTATATTATTGATGAAATTAGATTGGACTTTGTGCATTTTTAACATCTTTTGAGTGTTTATATGGAACATTCTGAAGCAGCAATTAAAATAATTAAGGAGGGTGAAGAAATC
This sequence comes from Balaenoptera physalus, assembly GCF_965194825.1. Lineage (NCBI taxonomy): Eukaryota > Metazoa > Chordata > Mammalia > Artiodactyla > Balaenopteridae > Balaenoptera > Balaenoptera physalus. The sequence goes on along the minus strand of NC_138903.1, from coordinate 70,984,928 downwards.
TTTAGCATGCAACAAAGATTTCTGTGAAATGTTAATTTCTGTCAAATAAGTGAATCTATGCACAGATGCCTCCTGACAGAGGCTGTGATTTCAAAGTGCTTTGCATGCCAAATAACTTGTTTACCCCCTTAATGTTTGCCAAGTTTACTGTCAATTTACAAATAATTTCCATTTTGCTGTTTATTCCACTGCCTTTTGATGGATATGTCTTCCAGACTTTTATCTTGCATGTAGACAAACTAATTAATATTTTCCCTTCAGGCAAATATTTTTTTCTTAGATATAAATGTGGGTTAGATTCTTCTTCGTTTCCATATGCTTTGTTCTGTCAATCATCTATGTTCTGTGTTGCTAAAAATGTACCTCAGTGGATGTCCATTTCCATGTGTTACAGATTATACACACACACACACACACACACACACACACACACATACACACACACACAGAATTTATCTAACAATCTACACATATAGACATATAATGTGTATTCACTTGGAGAAAAAATACCTTTGTGATAACATGGAAATTTGAGAAACCAACTTTGAAAGTAAGAAAGAACATATGTGAAATCACCTTGTGGTCCCTATTATGACCCTATAGTGATTGACTATTGTTGTACTAAGAACCTCAATGTTCTTACTGTACTGAAGCTGCAAAGTGTCTCTTTTTTTTTTTGACCTCTAATTTTAAACATTCTTAAAGATAAAGATGAAAACAGAATTAGATGCAAACACAGACAAAGCACAGACCTAAATATAGAGAGGAACATAGCAGACATCACGAGAAGACATTTAGACAAGCTTTAGATGGTAAAATATTACTGTTTTATTGAACACATTTTCTAAGAGTAAAACTCTACTAGCTCCAGAACAGCTGGAAATAATGTGAAGAGCTTGTTTATGTGTATGTGTGTGTGTGTGTGTGCACTCCTGCTTGCAGTGGATTTTTATAAATGATATAAATGTCTAAGTGAGAGTGTTGCATAGAAAACCACGCATGAAGAACAAAGCTTAATATTCATATTTCTGAGATCTAGAAAAATAATAACATCTTTCCAGGTTATAGATTATGGGACAACATCTTCTTTTAATATGCTATACAAATTTTTAAAAGAAACAAACCAACAAAACATTGTTAATATTTATTTTTGCTTATTTAGAATATTTTGTAAAGAGATCAGGTTATTGAAATAAAGCCAATGTCTGCTTAGGTGAAATTTATATGAATAGTAAATATGAAGCGCCCGACATTACCTGTTATGAAAGTTTTTCAGTTACCACTGCCTGTAAATTTCTGGAAACAGAATTATAACATCTTGAATATTCAAACTTACTCTTGCACAAGTTAACAAAGCTCTTCAGCAGGAACCAGGAAATTTGCTGATCCACAGTACAAGGAGGAATGTCAATAAGACTTGAAGCCAGACAGACTGAGGTTAGGCTAACCATTAAAATGAATCACTGGCTGATGACTAGCAGATAACCATTCTCTTTCCTTCCATCATTGTTCAGGTGGGCCTTTTCTTTTGGTTCCTGTGTCGGTTATACCTAGATAATGGAGGAAAATAAATCTCTATAGTAATGCATAATATTGGCATGCCTCCAAGTGACAAAACTGTAAAGAGTTGGAAGGAATGTAAGATTTTAAAAATATTTTATCAGGATTTTGAAGTTTAAAAAAATCACTTCCTAGGTTGAAGAATGGCATCGTCAGAACTGCCTTAAGAGCACAGGATAAAAGAACTAGGAGAGTGAAGAAAAAAAATAACCTCTAAGTATCTAACTTCTTTCTAGGGAATATATTATATTAACTCGGACACTAAAATAGATTATCTTAACTCAGACAAAAAGAAGGATATTGGGTGAATACACTAGAAATCAGCCAGCAAGCCTAATGGCTAAGAGATAACTGGCCTAAAATAAATAAGTTAGCCTGTATAATTTATACTCCTCAGCTATTGAGAATATGCAGACCTGAGATACTGCTCCTACAGGCTCTCAAGATATCCTGTACCTATTCTGTCATTGTTGTTTTCATCTGTTTTTCTGCTATGATCAAAAGGCAGTTCTCATAGCACAAACATTCTTATGGGCCCATCCCCAGAATAATATGCAACTGTCAACAAGCTAGTCTGGACTCCACTGTCTTTGTTTCTCACTTGCAGAAAAAAACTTATATGGTAATAAGAACAGTTCATGTTTATATAGCACTACACGTTAGGGCTGTTCTGAGCACTTTGTGTATATTAAACATTTAATCCATACAACACATCTATGAAGTAGGACTATTGTTGTCCCTATTTTACAGATGAGGAAAGTAAGGCTCAGAGAAATTAGGTAACTCTCTAAAATCACACTTTTAATAAGAATTAGAAGCAGGATTCAAAGACAGTCTCACTTAACCGAATTTATAGTACACCAGCCTTTCTAAGTACTTTGAAATACAAATGAGTGGGAATTATATTATCAATAAATCTAAACTCTATCATTAAAAAATAAAGAAAACATTTTGCAAATATTGATAGTTTGGCAATAACTGGTTACATCTTATTTGTGCAATAACCTCAAACCTAATCACAACTCATTAGTGAGAACTGTTGCTCTTTTATAGTACTTATCCATAAAATAGTCAATAAAAGTTTATGGGACAACTACTCTATAGCAGATACTATGTTAGGTGTTGGGGACACATTAGTGAAACAAAATAATGACAGCTTTCGTCGAGTTTATATAGCTGTTGTTATTTTCTGTTTCCTTGACTATCTTCATTACTAGACTATTATCTTTTTAAACGCACAGCAGTGTGACATTTATGTTTTTGTGTTTTCATCCCCAGAACTTATCAGTGGCTGGAACATAGAAATCTCTCAATAAATATCTGTGGAATATTGAATGGATTAATAAAATTAAGGTTTTCATTAAAGACCATGTGAAGTTCTGGACCTATGCCAACATAAACAAACTTAAAAATATTTTTGAGCAACTATTTAATTCCTAGCACTGTGTGTAGATAATAGAAAAATACAAATAATTTAAAAATATTATCTGTATTTTTGAGGAGGACTTTGAAAACCATTCTCCTTGGTGGAGGATAAATAAGCCAATTAGTGGTAAAATGAGTCAGAATATAAATTTTAAATACTAATTGTGAGTTCATTTTTCTCTTTCTCCCCATGTAATTTACTTATACCAGTGGCCATTCATGCAGCTCAGGCAACTAGGGCATTCAATCTCCAGATTCGCAGGAAAGAGATATTGAAGGAGAAATACAAAGGGAACAGAAAGATCCCATTTATTACAGAGAGTTTGGTAAAATAGGTTTTTAATTTTCAACAGTTCGCGGCAGTGATTTTCAAAAGATGAAATACTGAAGGACTCATGGTTTAAAATTCATTTCCTAAATAATATACTTGGAAGAATATATGATGAGTAAACACACTACTGTAGACTGAAAACTCACTGGACTAGAAGAGACGACAGAGGGAATCGGACAAAAAGAACTCATGGAACATAGTTGGTCTGGGTCAAATATTCCCACCTGCAGCAGGAGTATAGTACTGTCAGTCCTCCAGAAGAAAATTCCCAACCTCTTGGACCAGAGTTCTACTACTTGGACACCTCCAGCATATGATGCCTGGGGAGATTGTAGGGAACCAGGTGAAGCTGTTGTTTGAAGAAGAAACTCGAAGGAGGAAGAGGACTGATAGAATGCACATTCGATGGGGAATTATAGTCAACTCCAGCCATCAGTGAATTAGATACAAGCTCTTTTTCTTTTAATATTTGTGGTCATGAATGCAATCAAAATGTTGAGATTAAATTATCCCTGATATCAAGAAAAGCTGTTAATATCAAATACTGATTACAGAAGCTCCCAAAACCATAATCTTACACTTAAATAAGCCTTATAACATTCAGGTGGGAATGTAAATTGATACAGCCACTATGGAGAACAGTATGGAGGTTCCTTAAAAAACTAAAAATAAAATTATCATATGACCCAGCAATAACACTACTGGACATATACCCTGAGAAAACCATAATTCAAAAAGAGTCATGTACCACAATGTTCACTGCAGCACTATTTACAATAGGCAGGACATGGAAGCAACCTAAGTGTCCATCGAGAGATGAATGGATAAAGAAGATGTGGCACATATATACAATGGAATATTATTCAGCCATAAAAAGAAACAAAATTGAGTTATTTGTAGTGAGGTGGATGGACCTAGAGTCTGTCATAGAGAGTGAAGTAAGTCAGAAAGAGAAAAATAAATATCGTATGCTAACACATATATATGGAATCTAAAAAAAAAAAAAAATGGTTCTGATGAACCTAGGGGCAGGGCAGGAATAAAGACACAGACGTAGAGAATGGACTTGAGGACCCAGGGAGGGGGAAGGGTAAGCTGGGACGAAGTGAGAGAGTAGCATTGACATATACACGCTACCAAATGTAAAATAGATAGCTAGTGGGAAGCAGCTGCATAGCACAGGGAGATCAGCTCTGTGCTTTGTGACCACCTAGAAGGGTGGGATAGGGAGAGGGGGAGAGAGACGCAGGAGGGAGGGTATATGCGGATATATGTATACATATAGCTGATTCACTTTTTTATACAACAGAAACTAACACAATATTGTAAAGCAATTATACTCCAATAAAGATGTTAAATTAAAAAAAATATATATATATATATATATAAAAGAATTTACTCGTATGCAATAGTTTTGAAAAATTTTTTTAAAATTGCTTCAGCTTTTCTATGTTTGAATAAAAGTGAATGGCAGTCATTATGCAGCCTGTTTACCTTATAACTAGTTGTCATGTCTCACATGAAAAATTCATATATTAAACAAATGTCAGATTAATTCTCTGGCAAGTTTGATTTGGTTTACAGTAAAATAGATGCAGGTATGTACCTTTACAGTTTGTTGTTTATTTCAGCATGTGAAGTGACCTTTTCCCTCTGCTCTCATGCAAAAAGAGGAAGAATTGTTATTAGGGACATATTTTCTATAACCACGAATCAAATATTTTAAACAAGTGACAAGGTACACACTCCAAAATGCCTATTTGTTCTGAAAGTTGATTAATGCTGCTTTGTTTTGGTTAAAAATATTTTTGGCCAAAATATTTGACTTGATGACCTTGTGTCAAATATCACTAGTAACAGATTTCAGGTAAATGATGGCTATTTTATGAAGAATAGTGAATAGTTGTTGCTCATGCAACCAGAGATTAAAAACTGTGAGTTTACCATACAGGAGGAGACTTCCAGCCTATAAAGAAGGAAAACCTTTTTTCTATAGGAATGAAATAGTTGGCATGATTCAGGACCAGTCATGTACTGAGGCAGGGTATGGACTGAAAAAATACTTGAAAACTCTTCTATTATCCTGATTTTATAGTTTCCTAATATTTTGAAACTGAGTTATATAATGCAACATGAAATATAAATGTTCACTTTGAGAGAATAATGAAGCTAACTTCTTCTGAAGTTCACCTATGGACAAAGCTAGAGCTTCTAATTAATTAACTTAAGACATGATTAATAATATATGCATTCCCTATTAAAAATATAAAGTGAGTAATCATGCTGATTAAAGATACTGCTGAAGTTATGACAATGTTAAAATCAGAAATTAGTGAGGGCAAGGATGGAGATAAGTTAAAGTATAACATTTTCCCGTATTTTCTATTTATAAATTCATTTTTATTGCATTAAAATTTAAAGTGTTTCCTCCAATTAATATTGATAAGCCTAGATCCATGAGGGTCAAAAGTTGAATTTATGTGAAGTGGAAATTTTTTCTTACAAGTTAAATAAAAAGGAAAATGTAGCATTGCCTATATAAATTTCAGTGTCAACTTTATATTATTAAATATTAACCCTGAGAAAATAGATTATATAACTTATCACTCCAATGTTCTTTCATTTCATACATGGTTTTGTGAAATTACTTAAAATGTAATTATGGTATGGCAATTATCAACTTTATTTAATATAGCAAATTTTAAAAGACATTTTTTTCCTTCACAATGTCATTTTTTTTAACATCTTTATTGGAGTATAATTGCTTTACAATGGTGTGTTAGTTTCTGCTTTATAACAAAGTGAATCAGTTATACATATACATATGTTCCCATATCTCTTCCCTCTTGCATCTCCCTCCCTCCCGCCCTCCCTATCCCGCACCTCTAGGTGGTCACAAAGCACAGAGCTGATCTCCCTGTGCTATGCGGTTGCTTCCCACTAGCTATCATTTTACATTTGGTATGTCATTTTTAAAACGTCTCTTTCTATTTATTTCCATCACTAATTCTGTCGCAGGAAAGGATGACTAAAACAGTTTCCTAACTGATCTTCCTGTCTAGCCTCTTTTTCTTCCAACTACCCTATACATTTCAGTGATCATGCCACTTCTCTTTTCAAAGAAAGGGAGAGAATTGTGATTTCCTCTCACACCACACTAAAGCTCTTGAACATTTTCATCACGTGTCCTCAACCAATAGAAAACTCTTTTTATCTAATTTCTTTTATTGAATATTCTTGTCCAGAGCAGACATTTGCCTTATTCCATTCCCTCTCATTGCTTCCTTTTGCAGAATCAGTTCTTATGACTCCTGCCTTAAAATCCTTCAGCACCTCTGCATGCATATATTTACTTCTCCATTCCATCAAATTATATATCCAGTCACCTTATAAAACTCAATATCTCTCACGTCAGCTCCCACTCCAGTATTTTAAAGTATAGAGCCCATATTTGACCATATTTTTTCTGTCTTTCAACTTCATCCAAACCTTCACTCTCACTAAAGGTGCTTTTTGTTTTACCACAATCTGTTGCTGGGAAGATCAAGTCCTTCTGGTGAGAGGTTATGTGCCTTCCCTTACTTAGATCCCCAAATATCTCTATCTTTACCTTATTTTGTCAACTTTCTTGTCTCAGGGAATGAAGTGTTCAATGCTTATCTCAGGCTTAATCTTCCACTCTGTCATTTCCCATCCCTTCCAACAATTAGTCCTATAGGGTCTTAGATATCTTCATTCTGTTTTCCATTTGCACATTTCCTTAGCCTACAAAGCTGGTCAGATCTCTCTAAAACAACCAAAGAAATCTTCCTAAACTAATCAATGGTGTTCAACCATGACTTCCCTTCAGGGTACAGCTCTGTTTCCTCCTTACTTTTTCTTTAAAACTATCTTTAAAAGTTATCTGTATTCACTGTCTCTTCCTCTTATTTAACTACTGTGACCTTTCAACTGGTTTTACATTTCTCTCCTACATCTTCCTTTTTCTCCTCTTTGAATGATAATAGTAATAATAGTGATACTGATAACAATTAAAATGTACTGAACATTTACTAAGTGTCCTATGAGAATGCTGCTAATATTATGCCAATAAACTGATGTGGAACTGAGTTACACAGAGGTTAAATAATGTGGCCAAATACATACATATTTTAAGTAGTGGCACCTGAATTTTCACTAAGTTAATCTGGATTTCTGCCTGCTTGTTTAACTAATACTTAAGCACTTCTCAGGATTCTATGTTTTCTATCCTTACTTTATGCTCCTTACCTAAGTTAGTCTCCCTCAGTCCTGTTTCTTCAGTTGTAACCTCTGTGTATAATTGCATGATTGTCAAACATACATTATCAGCCATGACTACTGTCTTAAATTCAAAACCCAAATTTTCAAATGACTCTTAGAGATCACAGTGTACATATTTCACATATATATCAATATGGGGAAAGGTTTTTAGTCACCAGCCCAAAGTCCCCATCATAAATTACATTGATAGACTGGTGGCCAAAGTCCCCAAGCAAAAAAAAAAAAAAAAAAAATTACTTTCCTATCAGGCGTTACAGAACCTAGATCACTTTCTAGTAACCAAGGACAAAGATTAGACCACTTTTGGAGTAATATTATATTTTATTGCATAGAAGTGTTTGTCTTTTTATAAAAATAAAAAGACAATTTTCTTTTTATAAAAATTGATTTGCTATAAGTTTTTTTTATCACACTAAATAAATGTTTACTTTTATACTAAAAAAGAAAAATAAAAAGATAATCACTTCTTCCCTGGTGGAATCAGAAGATTTAAGCATTTTATGGTGAAATTACACAATTCTTCAGATAATTCTCAATGGTTAGGAGTATCCTAGAGCAGGGGTCCCCATCCCCTGGGCCACAGAATGGTAGCGGTCTGTGGCCTGTTAGGAACCGGGCCGCACAACAGGAGGTGAGTGGCGGGTGAGTGAGCGAAGCTTCATCTGTATTTACAGCCACTCCCCGTCATCACTCGCATTACCGCCTGAACTCCACCTCCTGTCAGATCAGCAGCAGCATTAGATTCTCATAGGAGCACAAACCCTACTGTGAACTGCACATGTGAGGGATCTAGGTTGCATGCTCCTTATGAGAATCTAATGCCTGATGATCTGAGGTGGAGTCAAGGCAGTGATGCTAGCGCTGTGGAGCAGCTGCAAATACAGATTATCATTAGCAGAGAGGTTTGATGGCACAGACACTGTAATAAATCAATTGCTTGCAGACATATCAAAACCCTATCAGTGAGTGGCAAGTGACAATTAAGCTGCATCTGGTGGTAGGCTTTATAGTGGTAAGTGAGTTGATGTACTTTAATTGTACAGCTGCATCTGGTGGCAGGTTTTAAGTTAGACTCCAACACTTATTTTAGTCTGCACATCGTCTGCTCATTATCTTATTTACCACTTTCATCCGCACCTCTTTCCTGCATTGCATGCTTGCATCAGTCACAGTTTTGGTAAGCCCACAAGCTAACCCTAGCCAAAATGAGTAAAAAACAAACGTCACTGGAGAACTTCTTTGAAAAGGGGGAAAGACCCAATGATGAGACAGCAGAAGACTCTAAGACTGACAACAAAAAGAAAGCTGCATTTAAAAGACAATGCCAAGGGTCCTACTTAAATTACAGGTTCCTTGCAACAGGTGATTCACATTCTCCAAGCCCGCTTTGTATAATATGTAGTGAGTGGCTATCCAATGAAGCTATGAAACCTTCAAAACTGCTTTGCCACATGGAGACCAAGCACCCTGCTTTAAAAGACAAGCCTTTGGAGTTTTTCAAAAGAAACAAAACAAAACATGAACAAGAAGAACAGAAGCAATTATTGAAAGCCACCACTTCATCAAATGTGTCTGCACTGAGAGCATCATTCTTATTGGCTAACCACATTACTAAAGCTAAGAAGCCCTTTACTATTGTTGAAGAGTTGATCCTGCCTGCTGCTAAGGACGTTTGTTGTGAACTTTTAGGGGAAGATGTAGTTCAAAAGGTGGCACGTGTTTCTCTTTCAGCTAGCACCATAACTAGACGAATTGATGAAACAGCAGAGGATATTGAGGCACAATTGTTAGAGAGGATTAATGAGTCACCATGGTGGGCAATCCAGGTTGACGAGTCTACTGAAGTTGATGACAAGGCAACAATGCTTGTTTTTGTGCGATATATTTATAAGGAGGATGTGCATGAGGATATGTTATGTGCACTTTTGTTGCCAATCAACACCACAGCTGCAGAATTTTCAAGGCTTTGAATGATTACAAATCAGGAAAACTGAATTGGTCATTTTGTGTTGGTATATGCACAGATGGAGCAGCTGTCATGACTGTACGGCTTTCTGGTTTCACTACTCGAGTCAAAAAGGTCACTTCTGAATGTGATTCTATGCACTGTGTCATCCATAGAGAAATGCTGGCTAGCCAAAAAATGTCACCTGAACTTAACAACGTTTTGCAGGGTGTGATTAAAATTATTAATCACATAAAAGTACATGACCTTAACTCACATCTGTTCATGCAGCTCTGTGAGGAGATGGATGCAGAGCACACACATCTTCTCTTATACACAGAAGTGAGATGGCTTTCTAAGGGTAGCTCACTGGCCAGAGCTTTCGAGTTATGAGCTGCTCCAGAGATTTCTTTTAGAAAAACAGTCACCACTGGCAGCTCATTTCAGTGACACAGAATGGGTCGCAAAACTTGCTTACTTGTGTGACATATTCAACCTGCTCAATGAACTCAATCTGTCACTTCAGGGGAGAACGACAACTGTGTTTAAGTCGGCAAAGTGGCTGCATTCAAAGCCAAACTGGAATTATGGGAGCGACGAGTGAACATTGGGATTTTTGACATGTTTCAAACATTAGCAGATATTTTGAAAGAGACTGAGCCAGGACCTTCTTTCTCCCAGCTGGTGCATGATCACCTATCTCAGCTTTCAAAAGGGTTTGAGCATTACTTCCCAACCACACAAGACCCCCAAACTGGGAAGGTATGGGTCCGGGACCCATTTGTGTATAAGCCAGGTGAATTGACTTTGTCTGTGCTAGAAGAGGATCAACTGCTTGAGATCACAAATGGCGGTGATCTTAAAAAGTATGTTTGAGACAACTTCAAATCTCCATCTGTTCTGGATTAAAGTCAAGGCTAAATATCCTGAGTTTGTCACAAAAGCACTGAAAAGCCTGCTTCCACTTCCAAAATTCTATTTTTGTGAAGCAGGGTTTTCTGCAGTCACAGCAACCAAAACGCGATTATGGAGTAGACTGGACATAAGCAACACACTTCGTATGTCACTGTCTCCCATCACCCCCAGATGGGACCATCTAACTGCAGAAAAACAAGCTCAGGGTTCCCACTGATTCTGCCATATGGTGAGTTGTATAATTATTTCATTATATATTATGATGTAATAATAATAGAAATAAAGTGCACAATAAATGTAATGCGCTTGAGTCATCCTGAAACCACCCCCGTCCCCAGTCCGTGGAAAAATTGTCTTCCACAAAACCGGTTCCTGGTGCCAAAAATGTTGGGGACCACTGTGCTAGAGGCTTCACCATCTTCTCCCTCTCAACTTTAAATAGAGGAGCTCTTCATTCTTCCCCTGTATATTACTGTATGAATGTCAAACATATATTACAAAACATAACCACTCAAACTACAAACTTGAGTTTTCAAATGACTGTTAAAGATGAATTCTCTTATTAGGCTTCTTAATATGGTTTAGTCTGAAGAAAGTGTTCCATGGAAAATAAAAATATAAATAGTATTTTAAAGTTTAATACAATTTGAAAAGCAAGAGTATTTGAAAGCCAGCAATGTACTTCAAAATTCTTATTTTAGAAATATGGAAATAGAGCAAAAATTAATCACCAAGATCACATGGCTAAAATACTTTCCTTATCTTTTATCCATTCTCAAGTTCAGATTAGTTTCTTCATATATATTTCTCAACCATTGTATTCTTTATACATATATTTATTTATGCTCACATATATGTTTTGTCATAATATGTTTTAAGTCATTTTTATGACTATTCCAGCTCATTCAGTCATTCAACGAATGAATTTATTAAACATTTATTGTAGTTCATGAACTCTGTTAGACCTCTGAGATTCAGTAATAAGTAGATTCTTTTACTAACCTGGCAGGACACAAAATATAGTGATGCAGACCCCATAAGAAAACCAATAATTTCAATCCAAATTTTTAAAAGTTACAATAGAGTAAAATAAATTACTGTGAGAGTGTAGACTATTCATGACTACATCAGACTGAAGGTTATAAAAGAGGCATCCTATGAAAAGGAACATCTGAATGGCTACTTGAGAAAAAAAAAATAAAAATGTGACCAGGTAGCTTCAGTTAGGGTAGACAGGGTGATTTGAGGAAAAAGCGGAAACACTGGTGATCTAAGAGGAGGAAACAACATATAAAAATTCATTTAGGCCTGAGAGAACAGAGCACATTCCAGAAATTGCATTAGATGAGTGTGAATGAAACAAATTGTACAAGTGGAAGTATATTAAAAGATAAGGTTAGAGGTAGACAGTGGCAGTATGTCTCTTACATGATATGCTATGCTTATAATACATTATAATGGGACTTGTTGTTTTAGTTATGGATGAGGCACTAAGACAATAAGTGGCAAATAACCTATCTTATGTTCCAAAGCAAGTAGCTCAGCCACCTAAGCCTGACTTACAAAGGAGGTGGTTACAAATCAGGTTTGCAACCCTTCACTCAATTCCAAATCTTAGGCTGTAAAATAATTTGGAGACAATAACTGATAAAGATGGGAATTAGAAGTACAGAGTCCCACCATCTCCCATGGGGAAGTGGAGAAGGAGCAATTTTCTCCTTACATCAAGGCCAGTGAAACAATTTCAAGAGGAAACTTAGAGAGCTCAATGTCAGTGTTTTAGAGCTTGAGGGACACATTCAACTAGTGTATAACTCATTCTTGAGAAGTCAAAGTGCAAGAGACTTGGCTAAAATGTCCCATAGCAGTAGAGAACAATGGTTTGGATGTAACTGCATTACCACGAAGAGCATGTCTAAAGTTTGCATATCTTATGAACCATATATGGGCCATATAAAAAAGAGTTCTTCTCCCAGAAGCTCATGTAAAGGGGTATGAAGACCAAGGAGAAAGATGCTAGAGCTGTATACATAGGGGCTGAAGGAGGAGACAGTCCCTGGAGTGGACCACAAAAAGAACTGCCTGAGTAGAGAGAACTGTAGATTGAGAGGTCTCAGTGATGGAAGAGTTCCAAAGAACCACAAAGCACCCATAAATGAGTCAAAATAAAATATCTTCTTAAGTAGAGAATTTCAACACCAACCCATGGCAGTAGCAGCCAAGAAAGCCTTTCCTACTCCACTTTTCTTGCCTTAGCTCTTTCCCTCTGACACATATACACATATAACTTGGGCAAAAGGAATGGAAAATATATTTAGCATAGCTGTGGAGAGTAGGTTAGATGTACAACTGAAAAGAAATAGAAAATGCTGACCTTTCTCTCATTTTCTACATTAAGATTTTCTCCTACAGCAAGCCTAAGCTAGGAGATGAAAGCAAATACAATTTTAAATAGAGTTTGCTAGATCATATCTGTTTGCATCTATAGATCCATTCTCCAACCTAATTTCCCCTGGACTGGATTGATCAGCCTCCCTTACCTCTAGATTTGCGTTGGTATCATTAAATGGGAGGCACCTTATTGAGGTCACAGGGCAGAAGAAAGAGGTCAGCGCATTTATTCCTCTGGATCCCTCCCTGTTGGTCAAAGATTGGCAGGGTTTTGATCCTGTAACAGAAGACAAAGATTCCATTGGGACACTCTCTCATCGGCTAGAGGTCTCATGTTATAGTTACTATTACTCCCTCTCATTGCCCATTAAGTCCTAGGGGTAGTTATGATAACAGTTGCTAGACCTGTAGGTTGCAATAATTTGAAGATTTACCTCAATTCTGTCCATAACTTTGTAAATAGTTTCTTCATTAAAAAGTCTCTTCAATTACCTTGTTTCATAGTGTCAACCTTTTCTTGCCAAGACCCTCACTTATCCTGAAAAATCTAGATTTGTTTATTAGAACACAGAGATGTATACATTATTTAGTGAACTGAATTTTTTGGACTATAGTAAGAAAAAATTTTCTCAAAATATTGTCAGAAAAATCATGGGAATCTCTATTCATAGAGAGTGTGTTTAAAAGGGCTTCGGAGGGAAAAGAAAAAGGAGATGTTTTCTGCTGCATTTTATGAATGTGCTGCATTCTATTTGATGTACTGGTTACACTATCTTCTTAGAAACTACTGGAGAAAAAGGCCATGAGTTGTATATTTTTTGCCTATTTTCAAGAGAACAATGTATATAGTAAAATTGTGGGAGACAACAAATATATAACTTAGATGAACATTTTGAGTTTAAATAAATACATTAGGAAAAAGGAAAAATTGAAAGAAAATACACTAGATACTCCACATAAGAACAGGAAAAAAAAAAAAACCTAAGGTGAAAAAGTGTAAAGATAAAAAAATATAAAGATAAAATCAATATTTAATGAAAGTAGAAGCAAATGAACAAACTGAGACTCAATGTAGACAAACACTAAAACTAAAAGCTGTAAATAGTAATCAAGAAAAAGTGAGAGAGTAGCATTGACATAAACACACTACCAAATGTAAAATAGATAGCTAGTGGGAAGCAGCTGCATAGCACAGGGAGGTCAGCTCCATGCTTTGTGACCACCTAGAGGGGTGGGATAGGGAGGGTGGGAGGGAGACGCAAGAGGGAGGGGATATGGGGATATATATATATACACACATAGCTGATTCACTTTGTTATACAGCAGAAACTAACACAACATTGTAAAGCAATTACACTCCAATAAAGATGTTAAAAAAAAGAAAAAAAATGTGAGCAAGTATAAGCAAACAATATCAGGATATAATAGAGTTAAGATTTTTTTTAATTCATAATAAAATTATATTAATAACTTTAAACCAATATTTTTTTCCTTTTATCTATGAGATATAGTTGACTAACAGTACTATATAAGTTTCAGAAGCACAGCATAGTGATTCACAGATTTTAAAGGTTATATTCCACTGATAGTTACTATAAAATACTGGCTATATTCCCTGTGTTGTAGCATATATATTTGTACATTATTTATTTTATATATAGTAGTTTGTACCTCTTAATCCCTTACCCCTATCTTGTCACCCCTCTTTCCCTCCCTAACTGGTAGCCACAAGTGTGTTCTTTATATTTGTAAGCTTATTTCTCTTTTGCAATATTCATTAGTTTTACTTTTTTAGATTACACATATAAGTGATATCATACATTATGTGTCTTTGTCTGACTTATTTCACTAAGCATAATACACTCCAAGTCCATCCATGTTGTTGCAAATAGCAAAATTTGATTTTTTTTATGGCTGAGTAGTATTCCATTGCATGTGTGTGTGTGCGTGTGTATGTGTGTGTGTATCCATATCTTTATCCATATATATGTTAATAGACTCTTATGTATCTTGGCTATTGTAAACAATGCTGTTATAAACACTGGGGTTCATATATCTTTTCAAATTAATGTTTCCATTTTCTTCAAATATATACCCAGGAGTGGAATCATTGAATTATATGGTGGTTTTATTTTTAGTTTTTTGAGGAACCTCCATACTGTTTTCCACAGTGGCTGCACAATTTTTATTCCCATTGACAGTGTAAAAGGGTTCTCTTTTCTCCACATCCTTGCCAACATTTATTATTTGTGGTCTTTTTTTTTTTTTACTCTTGTATATGAATTTATTGACTAGACATTAATATTAACTTAGAGATGAAATTTTCTATACAATGATAGAGTCTGGGAAATTTTCCGGAAAATCCATTTGTTTAATTTTTAAGCTTTATTAATTCAAAGAAATCATATTTTGAAATATTTTTCTTGTTCTTAAACATTTAAATATTTTCAAAATTATATATGTAATTCTAATTGTAGTGATCATAGGTTTGTGCTTTATAAAGACACACACACTCACACATAGACCTCATGTAATACCTACACTTTTTTAAAGTTTATATTTCTGATTTTATTTTTTATGTAAACTCTCTTTTCTTCTTTAATTGGTACTGAATAAGTATTTGTTATTGAATGAATCCTTGAAGATAAACATATATGTCATAGATCAATTACTAGCAACGCTAAAAAAAAGCTCTTAAAGTAAAGATATACTTTTAAAGGAGAATTCCCTCCAAGCCAGCCCCATAGTATTCAGAAAGAAGCTGAGAACAGCTAGTGTAATTAAATCTGTTCATTTTTCTGGTTAATTGCCAGAAATCAAATAAGGAAAGAAAAAAAAACAAAACAGTGTATCACCAAAATTTTAAAATAAATACCTTCTTTAATTTCTAAAGGCTTCTTGAAATCTCCACTCCTCTGCATCCTTATTTATTTTCCAACAAGAAGCAAAGTTCTTTTGAGTACTCACCAACGATATTTGGTGCCAAGATTTAAGGTCCGTCTCACTTTTTTGCAAAAATTTCCTCCCAATTTGTTGTAGTCTGGAAAGAAAGAAGAAACCTCATCCTGTCTAATTGCAAAGCCAATTCCCTACTAGAATTTTCTGTTTGAGGAATGGGTGTGATAACTACACTAAATTCACCTCCTCTTTTCATCTTAACAAATATTCCTGTATAAAGAATAACTTTAAAAAAAACCGTTGTGATTGGGAAACTTTTATTTAATCTTTTGGTTAAAGGAAAGAGCCTGGGTTTGTAACATAGTAAAATGCCAGATGTTGTACTTTGTTCTATGGATAATAAAGAAAGATAATAAAACCTCGTTATGGTTTTCAGGTACTCATATCCTAGTGCTGCTAACATAGAATAAGTTACATGTGAACGTCTCAATGGATATAAAACTTGCTAAAACTCAGGGAAACGTTTCATGTCATTCAAAAGCTTTGAAACAATTAGCTTTGGTTGGCCTAAACAGAATCAAAAACTTCATCCATGATAACTGCTTTTCTTAAAATTTTAATGAGACTAGCAACCAAACATTTTTTCCTCAGACCTTGAATGCTTCAGAAGTCAGCAGTTTTGTCTTGCAGTTCCCACATTTTAAACTAACTGCTTTCACTTTTATTATACTTTGTATGCATATATCCTGTCTTAATTATAATTAATAATTATAATATCCTGTCTATATTATATATATGTTATTAATAAAATATTATATTATTTTAAGCTATACAGCACAATGATTCCATATTTGTATATTTTGCAATATGATTACCACAAGTCTAGTTAACATCTTTCACTATGCATAGTTATAACTTTTTTTTTTCTTGTGATGAGAATTTTTTTTTAAACATCTTTATTGGTGTATAATTGCTTTACAATGGTGTGTTAGTTTCTGCTTTATACCAAAGTGAATCAGTTATATATACACATATGTTCCCATATCTCTTCCCTCTTGCGTCTCTCTCCCTCCCACCCACCCTATCCCACCCCTCTAGGTGGTCACAAAGCACAGAGCTGATCTCCCTGTGCTATGCGGCTGCTTCCCACTAGCTATCTATTTTACATTTGGTAGTGTATATATGTCCATGCCACTCTCTCACCCTGTTACATCTTACCACTCCCCCTCCGCATATCCTCAAGTCCATTCTCTGGTAGGTCTGTGTCTTTATTCTCATCTTGCCACTAGGTTCTTCATGACCTTTTTTTTTCCCTTAGATTCCATATATTTGTATTAGCATACTGTATTGGTTTTTCTCTTTCTGACTTACTTCACTACGTATGACAGACTCTAACTCCATCCACCTCACTACAAATATCTCCATTTCGTTTCTTTTTATGGTTGAGTAATATTCCATTGTATATATGTGCCACGTCATCTTTATCCATTCATCCAACGATGGACACTTAGGTTGCTTCCATATCCTGGCTATTGTAAATAGAGCTGCAATGAACATTTTGGTACATGACTATTTTTGAATTATGGTTTTCTCAGGATATATGCCCAGTAGTGGGATTCCTGGGTCATATGGTAGTTCTATTTTTAGTTTTTTAAGGAACGTCCATAATGTTCTCCATAGTGGCTGTATCAATTTACATTCCCACCAGCAGTGCAAGAGTGTTCCCTTTTCTCCACAGCTTCTCCAACATTTATTGTTTCTAGATTTTTTGATGATGGCCATTCTGACCGGTGTGAGATGATATCTCATTGTAGTTTTGATTTGCATTTCTCTAATGATTAATGATGTTGAGCATTCTTTCATGTATCTGTTGGCAATCCGTATATCTTCTTTGGAGAAATGTCTATTTAGGTCTTCTGCCCATTTTTAGATTGGGTTGTTTGTTTTTTTGTTATTGAGCTGCATGAGCTGCTTGTAAATCTTGGAGATTGATCCTTTGTCATTTGTTTCCTTTGCAAATATTTTCTCCCATTCTGAGGGTTGTCTTTAGGTCTTGTTTATGGTTTCCTTTGTTGTGCAAAAGCTTTTAAGTTTCATTAGGTCCCATTTGTTTATTTTTGTTTTTATTTCCATTTCTGGAGGAGCTGGGTCAAAAAGGATCTTGCTGTGATTTATGTCAAAGAGTGTTCTGCCTATGTTTTCCTCTAAGAGTTTGATAGTGTCTGGCCTTACACTTAGGTCTTTAATCCATTTTGAGTTTATTTTTGTGTATGGTGTCAGGGAGTGTTCTAATTTCATACTTTTACATGTACCTGTCCAGTTTTCCCAGCACCACTTATTGAAGAGACTGTCTTTTCCCCACTGTATATGCTTGCCTCCTTTATCAAAGATAAGGTAACCATATGTGTGTGGGTTTATCTCTGGACTTTCTATCCTGTTCCATTGATCTATGTTTCTGTTTTTGTGCCAGTACCACACTGTCTTGATTACTGTAGCTTTGTAGTATAGTCTGAAGTCAGGGAGCCTGATTCCTCCAGGTCCATTTTTCTTTCTCAAGACTGCTTTGGCTATTCGGGGTCTTTTGTGTTTCCATAGTATTGTGAAATTTTTTGTTCTAGTTCTGTGAAACATGCCAGTGGTAGTTTGATAGGGATTGCATTGAACCTGTAGATTGCTTTGGGTAGTAGAGTCATTTTCACAATGTTGATTCTTCCAATCCAAGAACATGGTATATCTCTCCATCTATTTGTATCATCTTTCATTTCTTTCATCAGTGTCTTATAATTTTCTGCATACAGGCCTTTTGTCTCCTTAGGTACGTTTATTCCTAGATATTTTATTCTTTTTGTTGCAATGGTAAACGGGAGTGTTTTCTTAATTTCACTTTCAGATTTTTCATCATTAGTGTGTAGGAATGCAAGAGATTTCTGTGCATTACTTTTGTATCCTGCTACTTTACCAAATTCATTCATTAGTTCTAGTAGTTTTCTGGTAGCATCTTTACGATTCTCTATGTATAGTATCATGTCATCTGCAAACAGTGACAAATTTACTTCTTCTTTTCTGATTTGGATTCCTTTTATTTCTTTTTCCTCTCTGATTGCTGTGGCTAATACTTCCAAAACTATGTTGAATAATAGTGGTGAGAGTGGGCAACCTTGTCTTGTTCCTGATCTTAGTGGAAATGGTTTCAGTTTTTCACCATTGAGGACAATGTTGGCTGTGGGTTTGTCATATATGGCCTTTATTATGTTGAGGAAAGTTCCCTCTATGCCTACTTTCTGCACAGCTTTTATCATAAACGGGTGTTGAATTTTGTCGAGAGCTTTCTCTGCATCTATTGAGATGATCATATGGTTTTTCTCCTTCAATTTGTTAATATGATGTATCACGTTGATTGTTTTGCATACATTGAAAAATCATTGCATTCCTGGAATAAACCCCACTTGATCATGTTGTATGATCCTTTTAATGTGCTGTTGGATTCTGTTTGCTAGTACTTTGTTGAGGATTTTTGCATCTATGTTCATCAGTGGTATTGGCCAGTAGTTTTCTTTCTTTGTGACATCTTTGTCTGGTTTTGGTATCAGGGTGATGGTGGCCTCATAGAATGAGTTGGGGAGTGTTCCTCCCTCTGCAATATTTTGGAAGAGTTTGAGAAGGATAGGTGTCAGCTCTTCTCTAAATGTTTCATAGAATTCGTCTGTGAAGCCATCTGGTCCTGGGCTTTTGTTTGTTGGAAGATTTTTAATCACAGTTTCAATTTCAGTGCTTGTGATTGGTCTGTTCATATTTTCTCTTTCTTCCTGGTTCAGTCTCGGCAGGTTGTGCATTTCTAAGAAGTTGTCCATTTCTTCCAGGTTGTCCATTTTATTGGCATGTAATTGCTTGTAGTAATCTCTCATGATCGTTTGTATTTCTGCAGTGTCAGTTGTTACTTCTCCTTTTTCATTTCTAATTCTATTGATTTGAG
Source organism: Balaenoptera physalus (assembly GCF_965194825.1). Classification (NCBI taxonomy): domain Eukaryota; kingdom Metazoa; phylum Chordata; class Mammalia; order Artiodactyla; family Balaenopteridae; genus Balaenoptera; species Balaenoptera physalus. The sequence continues at coordinate 70,965,188 of NC_138903.1, read as the reverse complement.
TCTTCTCCCTTTTTCTCTTGATGAGTCTGGATAATGGTTTATCAATTTTGTTTATCTTCTCAAAGAACCAGCTTTTAGTTTTGTTGACCTTTGCTATTGATTTTTTCATTTCTTTTTCATTTATTTTTAATCTGATCTTTATGATTTCTTTCCTTCTTCTAACTGTGGGGTTTTTTGTTCTTCTCTCTCTAATTGCTTTAGATTCAATGTTACATTGTTTATTCGAGATGTTTCCTGTTTCTTGATGTAGGCTTGTATTGCTATAAACTTCCCTCTTAGAACTGCTTTTGTTGCATCCCATAGGTTTTGGGTCATCGTGTCTCCATTGTCATTTGTTTCTAGGTATGTTTTGATTTCCCCTTTGATTTCTTCCATGATCACTTCGTTATTAAGTAGTGTATTGTGTAGCCTCCATGTTTTTGTACTTTTTACAGATCTTTTCCTGTAATTGATATGTAGTCTCATAGCGTTGTGGTTGGAAAGGATGCTTGATCCAATTTTAATTTTCTTAAATTCACCAAGGCTTGATTTGTGACCCAAGATATGATCTATCCTGGAGAATGTTCCATGAGCACTTGAGAAAACTGTGTATTCTGTTGTTTTTGGGTGGAATGTCCTATAAATATCAACTAAGTCCATCTTCTTCAACATATCATTTAAAGCTTGTGTTTCCTTATTTATTTTTTTTGGATGATCTGTCCATTGGTGAAAATGGGGTATTAAAGTCCCCTATTATGATTGTGTTACGGTCGATTTCCCATTTTACGGTTGTTAGTATTTGCCTTATGTATTGAAGTGCTCCTATGTTGGGTGCATAAATATTTACAATTGTTATATCTTCTTCTTTGATCGATCCCTTGATCATTATGTAGTGTCCTTCTTTGTCTCTTGTAATAGTCTTTATTTTAAAGTCTATTTTGTCTGATATGAGAATTGCTACTCCAGCTTTCTTTTGATTTCCATTTGCATGGGATATATTTTTCCATCCCCTCACTTTCAGTCTGTATGTGTCCCTAGGTCTGAAGTGGGTCTCTTTTAGCCAGCATATATACAGGTCTTGTTTTTGTATCCATTCAGCCAGTCTCTGTCTTTTGGTTGGAGCATTTCATCCATTTATATTTAATGTAATTATCGATATGTATATTCCTATTCCCATTTTCTTAAACGTTTTTGGTTTGTCATTGTAGGTGTTTTCCTTCTCTTGTGTGCCTTGCCTAGAGAAGTTCCTTTAGCATTTCTTTTAAAGCTGGTTTGGTGGTGCTGAACTCTGTCAGCATTTGCTTGTCTGTAAAGTTTTAATTTCTCCATTAAATCTGAATGAGATCGTTGCTGGGTAGAGTAATCTTGGTTGTAGGTTTTTCTTGTTCATCACTTTAAATATGTCCTGCCACTCCCTTCTGGCTTGCAGAGTTTCGGTTGGAAGATCAGCTATTAACCTTATGGGGATTCCCTTGTGTGTTATTTGTTGTTTTTCACTTGCTGCTTTTAATATGTTTTCTTTATATTTAATTTTTGATAGTTTGACTAATAAGTGTCTTGGCGTGTTTCTCCTTGGATTTATCCTGTATGGGACTCTCTGTGGTTCCAGGACTTGATTAACTATTTCCTTTCCCATATTAGGGAAGTTTTCAACTATAATCTCTTCAAATATTTTCTCAGTCCCTTTCTTTTACTCTTCTTCTTCTGGGATCCCTATAATTTGAATGTTGGTGCATTTAATATTGTCCCAGAGGTCTCTGAGACTGTCCTCAGTTTTTTTCATTCTTTTTTCTCTATTCTGCTCTGCAGTAGTTATTTCCACTTTTTTATCTTCCAGGTCACTTATCCGTTATTCTGCCTCAGTTATTCTGCTACTGATCCCTTCTAGAGTATTTTTAATTTCATTTATTCTGTGTTTCATCATTGCTTGGTTCCTCTTTAGTTCTTCTACGTCCTTGTTAAATGTTTCTTGCATTTTGTCTATTCTGTTTCCCAGGTTTTGGATCATCTTTACTATCATTATTCTGAATTCTTTTTCAGGTAGACTGCCTATTTTCTCTTCATTTGTTAGGTCTGGTGTGTTTTGACCCTGCTCTTTCATCTGCTGTGTGTTTTTCTGTCTTCTCATTTTGCTTATCTTAGTGTGTTTGGGGTCTCCTTTTCACAGGCTGCAGGTTCGTAGTTCCCGTTGTTTTTGGTATCTGTCCCCAGTGGCTAAGGTTGGTTCAGTGGGTTGTGTAGGCTTCCTGTTGGAGGGAACTAGTTCCTGTGTTCTGGTGGATGAGGCTGGATCTTGTCTTTCTGGTTGGCACGTCCATGTCTGGTGGTGCGTTTTGGGGTTTCTGTGGCCTTATTATGATTTTAGGCACCCTCTCTGCTAATGGATGGGTCTGTGTTCCTGTCTTACTAGTTGTTTGGCATATGGTGTCCAACACTGTAGCTTGCTGGTCGTTGAGTGAAGCTGGGTCTTGATGTTGAGATGGAGATCTCTGAGAGATTTTTGCCATTTGGTGTTACGTGGAGCTGAGAGGTCTCTTGTGGACCAGTGTCCTGAAGTTGGCTCTCCCACCTCAGAGGCACAGCCCTGATGCCTGGCTGGAGCACCAAAAGCCTTTCATCCACACGGCTCAGAATAAAAGGGAGAAAAAATAGAAAGAAAGAAAGAAAGAAAGAATGAGGATAAAATAAAATAAAACTATTATAATAAATAGTCAGAAAGAAATTATTAAGAAAATATTTATTAAGAAAAAATTTTTAATTTATTAAAATAAGTTTATTAACTTTTTATAAAAAAAATAATAAAAAATTTATTAAGAAAAAATTTTTTTTTAACTTTTTAAAATAAAAAATAAGAAAAAAATGATTATGAAAAAACAGTATTTTTAAATTTTTTAAAAGAAAAAAGAAAAAATTAAGAAAAAAGTTTTTAATTTTTTAAAATAAAAAATAAGCAAAAAATTATTAAGGAAAAATTTATTAAGAAAAAAAAAATTTCAAGTAAGAAAAAACCAACAAATAAACAAAAAAATGTACGGACCAAACCCTAGTACAAATGGTGAAAGCAAAGCTATACAGACAAAATCTCACCCAGAAGCATACACATATACACTCACAAAAAAAAGAAAAGTGGACAAATTAATATATCCTGCTCCCAAAGTCCACCTCCTGAATTTGGGGTGATTCGTTGTCTATTCAGGTTTTCAACAGATGCCGGTACATCAAGTTTTTTGTCGAGCTTTAATCTGCTGCTTCTGAGGGCTGCTGGTATAAATTTCCCTTTCTCTTCTTTGTTCCTACAGCTCCCTGGCTTCAGCTTTGGATTTGGACCCGCCTCTGCATGTAGGTCACCTGAGGGCATCTGTTCTTCGCTCATACAGGACGGGGGTAAAGGAGCAGCTGCTTCTGGGTCTCTGGCTCACTCAGGCAGGGGGGCGGGAAGGGTACGGATGCGTGGTGAGCCTGCAGCTGCAGAGGCCAGTGTGACGTTGCAGCAGCCTGAGGCATGCCATGCGTTCTCCGGGGGAAGTTGTCCCTGGATCACGGGACCCTGGCAGTGGCGGGCTGCACAGGCTCCCGGAAGGGGAAGTGTGGATAGTGACCTGTCTCGCACACAGGCTTTTTGGTGGTGGCAGCAGCAACTTTAGCGTCTCATGCCCGTCTCTGGTGTCTGTGGTGATAGCCGCAGCTCCCACCCGTCTCTGGAGCTCGTTTAGGCGGCACTCTGAATCCCCTCTCCTTGCGCACCTTGAAACAAAGAGGCAAGAAAAAGTCTCTTGCCTCTTCGGCAGCTGCAGACTTTTTGCCGGACTCCCTCCCGGCTAGCTGTGGTGCGCTAAACCCTTAAGGCTGTGTTCACGCCACCAATCCCAGTCGTCTCCCTGCGATCTGACCGAAGCCCGAGCCTCAGCTCCCAGCCCCCGCCCGCCCCAGCGGGTAAGCAGAGAAGCCTCTCGGGTTGGTGAGTGCTGGTCAACACCAATACTCTGTGTGGGAATCTCTCCGCTTTGCCCTCCGCACCCCTGTGGCTGCGCTTTCCTCCACGGCTCTGAAACTTCCCCCCTCTGCCACCCACAGTCTCCGCCCACAAAGGGGCTTCCTAGTGTGTGGAAACCTTTCCTCCTTCACAGCTCCCTCCCACTGGTGCAGGTCCCGTCCCTATTCTTTTGTCTCTGTTATTTCTTTTTTCTTTTGCCCTACCCAAGTACGTGGGGAGTTTCTTGCCGTTTGGGAGGTCTGACGTCTTCTGCCAGTGTTCAGTGGGTGTTCTGTAGGAGCAGTTCCACGTGTTGATGTATTTCTAATGTATCTGTGGGAAGGAAGGTGATCTCCGCGTCTTACTCTTCTGCCATCTTGCCAAGACCTGTGGTATTTTTGATGATAGCTATTCTGATAGGTGTGAGGTGTTATTTCATTGTGGTTTTGATTTACATTGCTCTGATAATTAACAATTTTGAGCATCTTTTCATGTGCCTGTTGGCCATCTGTATGTCTTCTTTGGAAAAATGTCTATTCAGGTCTTTTGCCCATTTTTAATTGGGTTATGACTTTTGATGTTGAGTTGTATGAGTTGTTTATATATTTTGGATATTAACCTCTTATCAGTCATACCATTTGCATTTATTTTCTCCCATTCAGTAGGTTGTTTTTTCATTTTGTCCATGGCTTCCTTTGCTGTGCAAAAGATTTAAGTTTAAATATGTCCCATTTGTTTATTTTGATTTTGATTCCTTTGCCACAGGAGAAATATCCAAAAAAATATTGCTAAGATTTACATCAAAGAGCATTCTGCGTATTTTTTTCTTCTAAGACTTTTATGGTTTCTGGGCTTACATTTAGGTCTTTAATCCATTTTGAGTTTGTTTTTGTATATGGTGTTAGAAAATTTTCAAATGTCATTCTTTTATACGTAGCTGTCTCATTTTACCAGCACCAATTGCTGAAGAGACTATCTTTTCTCCATTTTATATTCTTGCCTCATTTGTCATAAATTAATTGATCTACATAGGTGTGTGGGCTTATTTCTGGGCTCTGCAGTCTGTTCCATTGATCTATGTGTCTTTTGTTGTTCCAGTACCATATTGTTTTGGTTGCTCTAGCTTTGTAGTAGAGTCTGAAGTCAGGGAGCATGATACTTCCAGCTTTGGTGTTCTTCTCAAGGTGTTTGGATTTTCATGGTCTATCGTGTTTCCATATATATTTTAAAATCATTTGTCCTAGTTTTGTGAAAAATGCTATTGGTATTTAGATAGGGATTGCATTGATGCTGCAGATTGCCTTAAGTAATATGGCCATATTAACATGAAAAAATGTTCAACATTACTAATTATCAGAGAAATTCAAACCAAAATTACAATTCAGGAACACAGTATACCTTTCCATCTGTTTTGTGTCTTCTTCAATTTCTTTTCTCAGTGTCCTATAGTTTTCTGAGTACAGGTCTCTAACCTCCTTATGTAGGTTTATTCTGAGTATATTTTCTTGATAAAATGGTAAATTATATTGTTTACCTACTTTCTCTTTCGGTTAATTTATTGTTAGTGTATAGAAATGCAACAAATTTCTGTATATTAATTTTTTATCCTGCAACTCTACTGGATTCATTAGGGAGCACCAGAAATTTTTTTCATGCGATCTTTATGATTTTCTATGTAGAGTATTATGTCATTTGAGAACACTGACAGTTTTACTACTTTCTTTCTAAATTCAATCCTTTTCTTTCCCCCTTTTCTTGTCTGATTGTTGTAGCTAGTACTTCTACTACTATTTTGAGTAAAAGTGGAAAGAATGGGCGTCCCTGTCTTCTTCCTGATATTAGAGGAAATGCCTTCAGCTTTTAACTCTTGAGTATGATGTTAGCTGTGAGCTTATCATACACGGTCTTAATTAGGTTGAGGTATGTTCCCTCTATACCCACTATCTGGAGAGTTTTTATTATAAATGGATGTTGAACTTTGTCAAAAGCTTTTTCTGCATCAATTGACATGATCATATGGTTTATCTTGTTCAGTTTGTTAATGTGGTGTAATCACACTGACTGATTTACAGATATTGAAAAATCCTTGTATCCCTTGGACAAGTCCTACTTTATCATGGTGTATAATCCTTTTAATGTATTGTTCAATTTTGTTTGCTAATACATTGCTGAGGGTTTTAAAATCTATTATCATCAGTGATATTGGCCTATAATTTTCTTTTTTGTGACATCTCTGTCTGGTTTTGGCATCAGGAAGATGTTGTTCTCATAGAATGAGTCTGGAAGCTTTCCTTCCTCCCTAATTTTTTGGACTACTTTGAGAAGAATAAGTGTTAACTCTTCTCTAAATGTTTGGTAGAATTCACCTGTAGTCCTTGACTTTTATTTGTTGGGAGTGTTTAAATAACTGATTCAATTTCATTACTGGTAATTCATATTTTCTATTACTTCCTGGTTAAATCTGGGTGATTGTGCATTTCTAGAAATTTTTCCATTTCTTCTAGGGTGTCCTTTTCCTTGGCACATAATTGTTCATAGTAGTTTCCCATGATCCTTTGTATATCTGTGGTGTCAGCTGTAACTTATTTGTTTAAGTTCTAATTTTATTGATTTGGACACTCTTTATCTTGATGAGTCTGGCTAAAAGCTTATCAGTTTTGTTTATCCTTTCAAAGAACCAGCTCTTAGTTTCATTGATCTCTTCTATTTTTTTAGACTCTATTTCATGTTTTCCTGCTTTAATCTTATGATTTCTTTCCTTCAACTATCTTTGAAATTTTTTTGTTCTTCTTTTTCTATTTTCTTTAGGTGTAAGGATCTGTTGTTTATTTGAGATTTTTCTTATTTCCTGAGATAAACTTATGTCACTGTAAATTTCCCTCTTATAACTGCTTTTGCTGTGTTCCATAGATTTTGGGTCATTGTGTTTTCATTTTTGCTTGTCTCCAGGTATTTATCTATTTCATCTTTGATTTCCTAGTGATTCACTGGTTGTTTAGTAGTATATTGTTTAGCATCCAGATGTTTGTGATTTTTGCATTTCTTTTCTTGTAGTTAATTTCTAGTCTCACAGTGATGTGGTTGGAAAAACATTGTGCTTTATATGATATCAATTTTCTTAAATTTACCAAGACTTGTTTTGTGGCTTAGCCTGTGATTTATCCTGGAGAATATTCCATCTGCATTTGAAAAGAATGTTTATTCTACTGATTTTGAATGTAATATTCTCTATCTCTCTCTTTATATATATAGAGAGAGAACATTCCATATATGTATAGTGGACATACACTCCAAAAACCATCTTCTTTTTTTCTTGTACTGAATATTTCATTTGTTCATCTTATTTTCTCTATACAAGAATATATATATATGGAGAGAGAGAAAGAGTACTTCTGATCTAATGTGTCATTTAAAGCCAGTGTTTCCTTATTGATTTTCTATCTGGATGATCTGTACATTCATGTAAGTGGAAACTATATGCATAATTTTGATAAAACATTAAAACACATTATTAGAAAAATATAAATTAATATAAATAATTAATCCATAATGAGTTAAGATAACCATTAAAGAAATCAGTGAAATACTGAACTCTTATGTCACTTACTTAATTTGTCATTTGATTAAGCATATTACGCATTTCAGAGGACTTTCTATTATGGCTAGTCACCATATTTAAAGAGAGAATTGCTTTTTTTTCTGATTTACTTCAAATATCTATGGTTTTCTCATGGGGGGACTTCCAGTTTGGTTGAATGAGGATCTCCCAAAATTCAACTCTCTACCAAAGCAATAATAAAAGCACTGGCAAAAAAAAGTCAAAATCAGCTTTCTTCTGTATTCTGGTAATAAACTAAAGGCTTACAACAATCTGAGGATCACTAATTCAAGAAAAAATCTTGAATTTCTGTAAGAACAACAGGTTTGATCATGGCATGGAGAATTGATCTACTGCTGCCTCTGTTTCCCTAGCTCTGCTGTAGCCTGGAAAATCAGGAACATCACAACGATGATAACTATGAAAAACAGTAAACTTACAGTCCTTGAAGGGGAGAGACTGGATATGGAGCTCATCAAAAGGCCCCATTCAAGACCCAGAATAGCCAAAGCAATACTGAGCGAAAAGGACAAAGCTGGAGGCAGAACCTTTCCAGACTTCAGACAATACTACAAAGCTACAGTAATTAAAGCAGTTTGGTGTTGGCACAAAAACAGACATATAGATCAATGGAATAGAATAGAGAGTCCAGGAATAAATCCACACAACTATGGTCAATTAATCTTCGACAGAGTAGGCAAGAATATACAAAGAAGAAAATACAGTGTCTTAAGTAAATGGTGATGGGAAACCTTGGACAGCCACATGTAAATCAATGTAGCTAAAATATTCCCTCACACCATGCACAAAAATAAACTCAAAATGTCTTAAAGACTTAAATGTAAGACAGGACACCATGAAACTCCTAAAAGGGAACATAGGCAAAACATTCTTTGTTATAAATTATACCAACTTTTTCTTAGGCTCAGTCTCCCAAAGCAATAGAAATAAAAACAAAAATGAACAAATGGGACTTAATAAACTTACAAGATTTTGCACAGCAAAGGAAACCATAAACAAAATGAAAAGACAGCCTACAGAATGGGAGAAAATATTTGCAAAAGATGCAACTGACAAGGGACTAATCTCCAAAATATTCAAACAGGTAATAGAACTCAATAACAAAACAAACAAACAAACAAACAAAAACAAAAAAAAACAATCAAAAAATGAGCGGGGGCTTCCATGGTGGTGCAGTGATTGAGAATCTGCCTGCCAATGCAGGGGACACGGGTTTGAGCCCTGGTCTGGGAGGATCCACATGCCGCGGAGCAGCTGGTCCCGTGAGCCACAATTACTGAGCTTGCGCATCTGGAGCCTGTGCTCCGCAACAAGAGAGGCCGCAATAGTGAGAGGCCTGTGCACCGTGATGAAGAGTGGCCCCCGCTTGCCACAACTAGAGAAAGCCCTCGCACAGAAACGAAGACCCAACACAGCCATAAATACATAAATAAATAAATAAATAAATAAATAAATAAATAAATAAATGAATGAATAAAAATTAAAAAAAAATGGGCAGAACACCTAAACAGACATTTCTCCAAATAAGACATCCAGATGGCTAACAGGCACTTGAAAAGATGCTCAACATTGTTAATTATTAGAGAAATGTAAATCAAAACTACAATGAGGTATCACGTCACACCAGTCAGAATGGCCATCATCAAAAAGTCTACAAGTAATAAATGTTGGAGAGGTTCTGGAGAAAAGGGAACTCTCCTACACTTTTGGTTGGTATGTAAATTGATGCAGCCATTGTGGAAAACAGTATGGGGGTTCCTTCAAAATCTAAACATAGAGTTACCATATAATCCAGCAATCACACACTTGGGCATATATCCGGAAAAGATGAAAGCTATAATTTGAAAAGACACATGAACCCCAGTATTCATAACATCATTATTTACAATAGCCAAGATATGGAAGCAACCTAAGTGTCCATCAACAGATGAATGGATAAAGAAGATGTTATATATATATATATAATATATATATATTATATATATATATAATATATATATAATATATATATTATATATATAATATATATATATATTCACTTTGCTAAACACCTGAAACTAACACAATATTGTAAATAAACTATACTTCAATAAAAAAGCCCCATCCAAAGTTTATTGTCATATGACCTATCTCACAAATTTCTGGAACATTTCCTTTTACATGGCGGTGTTAGTTGACCTAATTTGGACCTCACTTAATAGTCAGCACTATACCTCCAAAGCTTTTGTTGTAAGCAACTAGTGGATATTATTTATAACTCAGTTGCCTAAGGCTGTGAGGTCAGTTCAACAAAACAGTAATATGGCCAAAAGCTTAAAAGAAAAATCTGAAGAACCAGCTGTTACATAGGAGGATTTGGAAAACTCTGACATAATCCTGAGGTACTAGAAGGCAACACTCATGCTCAGAAAATATCAGAGATAGCCCCAATCTGCAAATTTTGGCTCAGCTTGAGAAAACAGGAAGTGAAGGTTAAGTCAAACTGGTAAATTTTTCAATTGTTGACATTGTGTCCCAACACATACACAGAATCTCCTGGAAAAGAGGCAAAGACTCACTGTTTCAAGGTATTAAAGAAATTAAATGAGAAATCAATATCAGAAGGAACTTAATGGAATTCATAGGCATGTGGAAATTAATCAACACATCACAATAATCATTGGATCAGTTAAAATCACAAGTTGAATGAGAAAACATTTTGGGATAGATATAAACAGAAACAAAACAACCCAAAACTTATGGGATACCATGACATCAGTTCTTAGTAAAAATGAAGAGCTGTAATTCTTATAATAAAAATAAAAATATTTAAAATCATTATCTTAACAGTCAATCTTAATGCACCAGAAAAAGAAAAGCAAACTAAACAGAAAACCAGTAGAAAGAAGGAAATAAAAAAAGATTGGAGTGAAAATTAATTAAATATATAATTTATAAAATTAATAGAGAATATTTTAAAATGAAAGTTGATTCTTTGAAAATATCAACAAATTTGAAAAATTTTAGGTACATTAACCAGCCCCTCCCCCCTCCAAATAGAAAAACAAAAAAACTGAAAACGAGATTCAAACTACTAAAATCACAAATAAAACCCATGACATTCCTATTTACCTTATAGAATTTTTAAAAATATCATAAAGGAATACTATGAATAATTGTATGCCAATAAATTAAATGACATAGATGAAATGCACAAATAACTAGAAACACATAAACTCCTAAAACAGAATAAAGAACTAATAGAAAAATGAAGAAGCCTATAAAAATTAAAATATTAAATTCATAGTAGAGAAATTACTTTTTAATTTTATTTTTAAATTTTATTTATTATTCTTTTAACACCTTTATTGGAGTACAATTGCTTTACAATGGGGTGTTAGTTTCTGCTTTATAACAAAGTGAACCAGCTATACATATACATATATCCCCATATATCCTCCCTTTTGCGTCTCCCTCCTACACTCCCTATCCCACCCCCCTCTGGTGGACACAAAGCACCAAGCTGATCTCCCTGTGGTATGAGGCTGCTTCACACTAGATATCTATTTTATATTTGTTAGTATATATAAGTCCATGCCACTCTCTCACTTCATCCAAACTTAACACTTGCCCACCCATATCCTCAAGTCCATTCTCTACGTCAGTCTTTAACCCTGTCCGAACCCTAGGTTATTCAGAAATTTTTTTTTTTTTTTTTTAGATTCCATATATATGGGTTAGCATATGGTATTTGTTTTTCTCTTTCTGACTAATTCACTCTGTATGACAGATTCTAGGTCCATCCACCTCACTACAAAAAACTCAACTTCGGTTCTTTTTATGGCTGAGCAATATTCCATTGTATATATGTGCCATATCTTCTTTATCCATTTATCTGTCGATGAACACTTAGGTTGCTTCCATGTACTGGCTATTATAAATAGAGCTGCAATGAACATTGTGGTGCATGACTCTTTTTGAATTATGGTTTCCTCAGGGTATATGCCCAGTAGTGGGATTGCTGGGTCGTATGGTAGTTATATATTTAGTTTTTAAGAACCTCCATACTGTTCTCCATAGTGGCTGTATCAATTTACATTCCCACCAACACTGCAAGAGGGTTCCCTTTTCTCCACACCTTCTCCAGCATTTATTGTTTGTAGATTTTTTGATGATGGCCATTCTGACATGTGTGAAGTAATACCTCATTGTAGTTTTGATTTGCATTTCTCTAATGATTAGTGATGTTGAGCATTCTTTCATGTGTTTGTTGGCCATCTGTATATCTTCTTTGGAGAAATGTCTATTTAGGTCTTCTGCCCATTTTTGGATTGGGTTTTTTCTTTTCTTGATATTGAGTTGCATGAGCTGCTAGTAAATTTTGGAGGTTAATCCTTTGTCAATTGCTTCATTTGCAAATATTTTCTCCCATTCTGAGGGTTGTCTTTTGGTCTTGTTTACGGTTTCCTTTGCTGTGCAAAAGCTTTTAAGTTTCATTAGGTCCCATTTGTTTATTTTTGTTTTTATTTCCATTTGCCTAGGAGGTGGGTCAAAAAGTATCTTGCTGTGATTTATGTCATAGAGGGCTCTGCCTATGTTTTCCTCTAAGAGTTTTATAGTGTCTGGCCTTACATTTAGGTCTTTAATCCATTTTGCGTTTATTTTTGTTTATGGTGTTAGGGAGTATTCTAATTTCCTTCTTTAACATGTAGCTGTCCAGTTTTCCCAGCACCACTTATTGAAGAGTCTGTCTTTTCTCCATTGCATATTCTTGCCCCCTTTATCAAAAATAAAGTAACCATATGTGCATGGCTTTATCTCTGGGTTTTCTACCCTGTTCCATTGATATGTATTTCTGTTTTTGTGCATGTACCATACTGTCTTTATTATTGTACCTCTGTAGTATAGTATGAAGTAAGGAAACCAGACTTCAACTCCATTTTTCTTTCTCAAGATTGCTTTGACTATTCGGGGTCTTTTGTGTTTCCATACGAATTGTGAAATTTTTTGTTCTAGTTCTGTGAAAAATTCCATTGGTAGTTTGATAGGGATTGCCCTGAATCTGTAGATTGCTTTCTGTAGTAGAGTCATTTTCACATAGTTGATTCTTCCAATCCAAGAACATGGTCTATCTCTCCATCTGTTTGTATCATTTTTACTTTCTTTCATCAGTGTCTTATAGTTTTCTGCATACAGGTCTTTTGTCTTGTTAGGTAGGTTTATTCCTAGGTATTTTATTCTTTTGTTGCAATGGTAAATGGGAATCTTTCCTTAATCCTCTTTCAGATATTTCATCATTACTGTATAGAACTGCAAGAGATTTCTGTGCATTAATTTTGTATCCTGCTACTTTACCCTGTTTGTTGATTAGCTCTTGTAGTTTTCTGGTAGCATCTTTAAGATTCTCTATGTATAGTATCATGTCATCTTCAGAGAGTGACAGCTTTATTTCTTCTTTCCCAATTTGGATTCCTTTCATTTCTTTTTCTTTTTTGATTGCTGTGTCTAAAACTATATTGAATAATAGTCGTGAGAGTGGGCAACCTTGCCTGGTTCCTGATCTTAGTGGAAATGGTTTCACTTTTTCACCATTAAGAATGATGTTGGCTATGGGTTTGTCAATTATGGCTTTTATTATTTTGAGGTAAGTTCCCTCTATGCCTACTTTCTGGAGGGTTTTTTTTTTATCATCATAAATCGGTGTTAGATTTGTCAAACCTTTTCCTTCATCTATTGAGATGATCATATGATTTTTCTCCTTCAGTTTGTTAATATGGTTTATCGCATTGATTGATTTGCGTATATTGAAAAACCATTGCATTCCTGGTATAAACCACACGTGATCATGGTGGATGATTCTATTAATGTGCTGTTGGATTCTGTTTGCTAGTATTTTGTTGAGCATTTTTGCATGTATGTTCATCAGTGATATTGGCCTGTAGCTTTCTTTCTTTGTGACATCTTTGCCTGGTTTTAGTATCAGGGTGATGGTGGCCTCGTAGAATGAGTCTGGGAGTGCTCCTGCCTCTGCTATATTTTGGAAAAATTTGAGAAACATTGGTGTTAGTTCTTCTCTAAATGTTTGATCAATTTTGCCTGTGAAGCCATGTGGTCCTGGGTTTTTGTTTGTTGTAAGATTTTTAATAACAGTCTCAATTTCAGTGCCTGTGATTGGTTAGCTTATATTTTCTATTTCTTCCTAGTTCAGCCTTGGAAGTTTGTACCTTTGTAGGAATTTATCCATTTCTTCCAGGTTGTCCATTTTATTGGCATGTAATTGCTTGTAGTAATCTCTCTTGATCCTTTGTATTTCTGCAGTGTCAATTGTTACTTCTCCTTTTTCATTTCTAATTCTATTGATTTGAGTCTTCTCCCGTTTTTCTTGATGATTTTGGCTAATGGTTTATCAATTTTGTTTATCTTCTCAAAGAAACCACCTAGTTTTATTGATCTTTGCTATCGTTTCCTTCATTTTAAAAAAAAATATATATCTGATCTGATATTTATGAAATCTTTCATTTGGCTAACTTTGGGTTTTTTTGTTCTTCTTTATCTCATTGCTTTAGGTTTATGGTTAGGTGGTTTATTTGAGATGTTTCTTGTTTCTTGAGGTAGGATTTTATTGCTATAAACTTCCCTCTTACATATGCATTTACTGCATTCCATAGGTTTTGGGTTATTGTGTTTTCAAGGTATTTTTTGATCTCCTCTTTGATTTATTTAGTGATCTCCTGGTTATGGAGTAGTGTACTGTTTAGCCTCCATGTGTTTGTATTTTTTATAGAATTTTTCCTGTAACTGATATCTAGTCTCATAGTGTTGTTAGAAAAGATACTTGACACGATTTCAATTTTCTTAAATTTACAAAGTCTTGATTTGTGACCCAAAATATGATCTATCCTGGTGAATGTTCCATGAACACTTGAGAAGAAAGTGTTTTCTGTTGTTTTTAGATAGAAGGTCCTATAAATATCAATTAAGTCCATCTTGTTTAATGTATCATTTAAGGCTTGTCTTTCCTTATTTGTTTTTATTTTGGATTATCTGTCCATTGTTACTTTAAAGTCTATTTTGTCTGATATGAGAATTGCTACTCCAGCTTTCTTTTGATTTCCATTTGCATGGAATATCTTTTCCATTCCCTCACTTTCAGTCTGTATGTGTCCCTATGTCTGAAGTGGGTCTCTTGTAGACAGCATATATATGGGTCTTGTTTTTGTATCCATTCAGCCAGTCTATGTCTTTTGGTTGGAGCATTTAATCCATTTACATTTAAGGTAATTATCAATATGTATGTTCCTATTACGTTTTGCTTAATTGTTTTGGGTTTGTTATTGTAGGTCTTTGCCTTCTCTTGTGTTTCCTGCTAAAAGATGTTCCTTTAGCATTTGTTGTAAATCTGGACTGGTGGTGCTGAATTCTCTTAGCTTTTGTTGTCTGTAAAGGTTTTAATTTCTCTGTCGAATCTGAATGAAATCCTTGCTGGATAGAGTAGTCTTTGTTGTAGGTTTTTCCCTTTCATCATTTTAAATATGTCCTGCCATTCCCTTCTGCCTTGCAGAGTTTCTGCTGACAGATAAGCTTTTAACCTTATGGGGTTTCCCTTGTATGTTATTTGTTGTTTTACCCTTGCTGCTTTTAATATTTTTTATTTATATTTAGTTTTTGATAGTTTGATTAATATGTGTCTTGTCATGCTTCTCCTTGGATTTATCCTGTATGGGATTCTCTGCACTTTCTGGACTTCTTTGACTATTTCCTTTCCCATATTAGGGAAGTTTTCAATTATAATCTCTTCAAATATTTTCTCAGTCCCTTTCTTTTTCTCTTTTTCTTCTGGGACCCCTATAATTCAAATGTTGATGTGTTTAATGTTGTCCCAGTGGTCTCTAAGACTGTCCTCAATTCTTTTCATTCTTTTTTCTTTATTCTGCACTGTGGGAGTAATTTCCACTATTTCATCTTCCAGGTCACTTATCCGTTCTTCTGCTTCAGTTATTCTGCTCTTGATTCCTTCTAGAGAATTTTTAATTTCATTTATTGTGTTGTTCATCTTTGTTGGTTTGATCTTTCATTCTTCTAGGTCCTTGTTAAATGTTTCTTGTATTCTCTTCATTCTATTTCTAAGATTTTGGATCATCTTTACTGTCATTATTCTGCATTCTTTTTCAGGTAGACTGCCTATTTCCTCTTGATTTATTTGGTCTGATGGGTTTTTACCTTGCTCCTTCATCTGCTGTGTGTTCCCTGTCTTCTCATTTTGCTTAACTTACTGTGTTTGGGGGTCTCCTCTTTGCAGGCTGGAGGATTGTAGTCCCCTTTTTTTTTTGGTGTCTGCCCCCAGTGACTAAATTTGGTTCAGTGGGTTTTGTTGGCTTCCTGGTTGAGGGGACTTGTGTCTGTTTTCTGGTGGATGAGGTTGGATCTTGTCTTTCTCATGGGCAGGACCGTGTCCGGTGGTGTGTTTTGGAGTCTGTGACCTTATTATGATTTTAGGAAGCCTCTCTGCTATGGGTGTGGTTTTGTTCCTGTCTTGCTAGTTGTTTGGCATAGGGTGTTCAGCACTGTAGCTTTCTGGTCATTGAGTGGAGCTTGGTCTTAGCATTGAGATGGAGATCCTTGGGAGAGCTTTCGCCATTTGATATTACATGAAGCCGGGAGATCTCTGGTGGATCAATGTCCTGAACTTGGCTCTCCCACTCAGAGGCACAGGCTTGACACCAGCTGGAGCACCAAGATCCTGTCAGCCACACAGCTCAGAAGAAAAGGGAGAAAAAAAGAAAGACAGAAAAAAATAAAGTAAATAAAATAAAGTATAATAAATTAAATAAATAAATAATTAAATAAAACATAATTATTAAACATTTAAAAACAATTAAATAGTAACAAAGAAGAAAGAAAAAAAAAGAAACAACGAAAGAAGAGAGCAACCAAACCAAAAAACAAATCCACCAATGACAACAAGCATTAAAATCTATACTATAAAAAAGAAAACAAACAAACAAACAAACGGACAGACAGAACCCTTGGGCAAATGGTAAAAGCAAAGCTATACAGACAAAATCACACAAAGAAGCATACACAGTCACACCCTGCAAAAATGAAAAAAAGATTTAAAAAATATGTATATATTAAATAAAAGGAGGAAGAGAGCAACCAAATCAATAAACAAATCTACCAATGATAATAAACTCTAAATACTAAACTAAGATAAACATAAAACCAGGAACAAATTAGATTTAGAAAGCAAACCCCAAGTCTGCAGTTGCTCCCAGAGTCCACTGCCTCAATTTTGGGATGATTCATTGTCTATTCAGGTGTTCCACAGATTCAGGGTACATCAAGTTGGTTGTGGAGATATAATCTGCTGCTCCTGAGGCTTCTCGGAGTAATTTCCCTTTCTCCTCTTTGTTCACACAGCTCCTGGGGTTCAACTTTTTATTGGCCCTGCCTCTGAGTGTAGGTCACCTGAGGTCGTCTGTTCTTCATTCAGACAGGACGGATTAAAAAGCAGCTGATTAGGGAGCTCTGGCTCACTGAGGCCGTGGGGAGGGAGGGGTATGGATGCATGGCGAGCCTGAGGCAGCAGAGGCCAGCATGATGTTTGAACAGCCTGAGTCACACCGTGTGTTCTCCCGAGAAAGTTGTCCTTGGACCACAGGACCGTGGCAGTGGTGGGATGTACAGGCTCCCAGAAGGGGAGGTGTGGATAGTGACCTGTGCATTCATACAGTCTTCTTGGAGCAGCAGCCTTAGCATTTCATTCCCATCTGTCGTGTCCGCACTGATAGCCGTGGCTCGTGCCGGTCTCTGGAGCTTGTTTAGGCAGTGCCCTAGATCCCAACTCCTCACACACCCTGAAACAATGGTCTCTTGACTCTTAGGCAAGTCCAGACCTTTTCCTGGACTCCTTCCAAGCCAGCTGTGGCTCACTAGGCCCCTTCAGGCTGCACTCACGCAGCCAACCCCAGTCCTCTCCCTGGAATCTGACCTCTGAAGCTGGAGTCTCAGCTCCCAGCCCCCACTTGCCCTGGCGGGTGAGCAGACAAGCCTCTCAGGCTGGTGAGTGCTGGTCGGCACTGATCCTCTTTGCGGGAATCTCTCCACTTTGCCCTCTGCACCCTTGTTGCTGCACTCTCCTCTGTGGCTCTGAAGCTTCCCCCCCTGCCACCCCCCATCTCCACCAGTGAAGGGGCCTCCTAGTGTGTGGAAACTTTTCCTTGTTCACAGCTCCCTCGCAGAGGTGCAGGTCCCATCCCTATTCTTTTGGCTCTGTTTATTCTTTTTTCTTTTGCCCTACCCATGTACATGGGGAGTTTCTTGCCTTTTGGGAACTCTGAGGTTTTCTGCCAGCGTTCAGTAGGTGTTCTGTAGGAGTTGTTCCACATGTAGATGCATTTTTGATGTATTTGTGGGGAGGAAGGTGAAATCCACGTCTTATTCCTCTGCCATCTTTAGGTCTCTGCGAGAAATTATTCTTAAGGCACAGACTCAGATGGGTCCAGTGTTTGTCGAATTCTACCAATCATGGAAATAGGAATTAATATCAATTCTTTATAAACTGTTCCAAAATATAGAATAGGAAAGAATACATACTAATTAATTTTATCAGGCCAGTATTACCCTGATACTAAAACTAGAAAAATACATCAAAGTAAAGACAACCACAGACCAAATCTTTTACGAATACAAATTCAAAAACTTCCACCAAAATACTAGCAAGCAGAATCCAGCAACATATAAAATAAATTATATACCAAAACTAAGTGAGAATTATCTCAGAAACTCAACATTGTTTTAACATAAGATATTCCATTAATGTAATATTTCATATCAATAGAATAAAAAAAACACCACAGGTAACTCTGATCAATATTCTGTAACAATCTAATTGAGAAAAGAATTTGAAAAAGCATAGATTCTTGTATATGTAGGCCTGAGTCATTTTGTTGTACACCTGAAACTAACACAACTTTGTTAATCAACTGTAGTACAATATAAAATGAGTTAAAAATAAATAAGGTGCTTCTACCAGTCCAAAAACAAACAAACAAAGAAGATTTGGTACCTATATACAATGGAATATTACTCACCCATAAAAAGGAATTAAATTGGGTCATTTGTAGACATGTGGATAGACCTAGAAACTGTCATACAGAGTGAAGTAACTCAGAAAGAGAAAAACAAATATTGTATATTAACACATATATGTGGAATCTGGAAAAATAGTACAGATGAACCTCTTTGCAAGGCAGAAATAGAGACATAGATGGAGAAAACAAATTTATGGATGCCAAGAGACGAAACAGGGGTGGGATGAATTTGGAGATTGGGATCGACATATATACACTAATACATATACAATAGAAAACTAATGAGAACCTGCTGTATAGCACAGGGAACTCTACTCAGTGCTCTGTGGTGACCTAACTGGGAAGGAAATCCAAAAAAGAGGGGATATATGTATACATATAGCTGACTCACTTTACTGTACACAACATTGTAAAGCAACTATACCCCAATTAAAAAAAAATGTATAAATGAAGAAGTAGCTCTTTAATTAAAAGGGGCAACTATGCAATATACTTTGACATCCAAATTAACCAGTCCTGTTAAGATAAACAAAAAGTGTTTCTAGTAAGGCATTGTGTTTCTGAAGGAGAAAAACAAATCAACATAGTTCTGCAATAAATATTCTGGAATGACAAAAATGTTGATAGTCAATATCTCATATCAAACTAAAAAATAAGAAATATTGACCAACAAAGAGCTGTATTATGTATTAATCTATGCAAATAAAAGACTGTACTACAAAGCTACAGTAATGAAGACAGTATGGTACTGCTGCAAAAACAGAAATATAGATCAGTGGTGCAGGATAGAAAGCCCAGAGATAAATCCACACACATATGGTCACCAAATTTATGACAAAGGAGACAAGAACATACAATGCAGAAGAAAAGACAGGCTTCTCAATTAGTGGTGTTGGGAAAACTGGATTACATGTAAAAGACTGAAATTAGAACACTTTGTAACACCATACATAAAAATAAACTCAAAATGTATTAAAGACCTAAATTTAAGACCTGATAATATTAAACTCTTAGAGGAAAACATAGGAAAAACACCATTTGACATAAACCACAGAAAGATCTTTTCTGACCCACCTCCTAGAGTAAAGAAAATAAAAACAAAAATAAACAAATGGGACCTAATTAAACTTAAAACTTTTGCACAGCAAAGGAAACCATAAACAAGATGAAAAGACAACCCTCAAAATGGGAGACAATATTTACAAATGAAGCAACAGACAAAAGATTAGTCTCCAAAGTATACAAACAGCTCATGGATCTCAATATAAAAAAAAACAAACAACCCAATTTAAAAATGGGCAGAAGACCTAAATAGACATTTCATCAAAGAAGGCATACAGATGGCCAAGAGGTACATGAAAAGATGCTCAACATCACTAATTATTAGAGAAACGCAAATCAAAACTACAATGAGGTATCACCTCACACCAGTCAGAATGGCCATCATTAAAAATCTACAAATAATAAATGCTGGAGAGGGTGTGGAGAAGATGGATCCCTTTTGCACTGTTGGTGGGAATGTAAATTGATACAGTCACTATTGAGAACAGTATGGAGGTTCCTTAAAAAACTAAAAATAAAACTACGATATGACCCAGCCATCCCCCTCCTGGGCATATACCCTGAGAAAGCCATAATTCAAAAAGACACATGTACCACAATCTTCATTGAAGCACTATTTACAATAGACAGGACATGGAAACAACCTAAGTGTCCATCAACAGATGAATGTATAAAGAAGATGTGGGGTACATATATACAATGAACTATTACTCAGTCATTAAAAGGAATGAAATTGGGTCATTTGTAGAGATGTGGATGGATCTAGAGTTGTCTTACAGAGTGAAGTAAGCCAGAAAGAGAAAAACAAATATCATATATCCATGCATATATGTGGAATCTAGAAAAATGGTACAGATGAACATATTTTCAAGGCAAGAATAGAGACGTAGATGTAGAGAATGGACATGTGGACATAGCAGGGGAAGAGAGGGTGGGTCGAATTGGAAGATTAAGTTTGACGTAAATACACTGCCATGTGTAAAACATATAGCTAGTGGAAACCTGCTGTATAGCACAGGGAGCTCAGTTTGGTGCCCTGTGATGACATAGATGGGTGGGATGGGAGGTGGGTGGGAGGGAGTTCCAAGCGGGAAGGGATATAGGTATACATATAGCTCTTTCACTTCATTGTACAGCCAAAACTAACACAACATTGTAAGGCAATTATATTCCAATAAAAAAATAAATAACAAAAAAAAAGAAAAAAAAAGATAATTTGAAGGGGGTTAATATATGATTTTTTTCCCAAATGTGAAGTGGATTTAGGGAAACTACAAACAATAGTACCATAATAACTGGATATCTGTCACCACCACCAGGTTTAAAATGATGAAGGGAAGAACAAGTTATTGGAATTTTTAGAAAAGTCTCATAGAGAGATGTCACCTTGGGAGGACCAGTTCCCTTTATTTTATTTTTTTCCAATTTTATTGAGATATAATTGGCATATAACATTTTATAAGCTTAAGGTGTACTATATAATGATTTGATACATGTGTATTCTCTGAAATAATTACCACAGTAAGCTTAGTTTACATCCAACACCTCACATAGTTACAATATTTCTCTTTGTGATGAAAACTTTTATAGAGTCACTTCACTATCAAAGAGACTGTAGGGAGGGAATGGGGTGGATGACTAAATACCTTGAATTTACTATTCTCCTTCCTCTAATTTTGTACTGGGGGTCCCCATTGATAAAGACCAACTTCAAGCGGAAGGCAAAGGAGCAGACAGATATAGTCCAAACAGGTAGGTCTTACAGAGAAGAAATGCTGAGAATGGATTGAAAGTGTAAATGTAAGCTGTCCAATAC
The DNA here is from genome assembly GCF_965194825.1 of Balaenoptera physalus. Lineage (NCBI taxonomy): Eukaryota > Metazoa > Chordata > Mammalia > Artiodactyla > Balaenopteridae > Balaenoptera > Balaenoptera physalus. Next base: position 70,943,667 of record NC_138903.1, on the reverse strand, counting down.
AATATTTATATGACATTTGGTTGTTTATAACTTGAAAAGGGCAATATTTGCATTTCACCAATGAAACATCCTGATACGTTTACTCTACTTTTGATTGTATTTTCATTACAACCCCATTCAGCCATTATCAGTCATAGCCCTCAAATAATGTTTTTGCTTTCCAAAAGGGCAGATGATAAACTTATTGGTAATCTTCACATGAATAACATTGGTCAGTAAAATTACCCACCAAATTTCTGATGAAATCTTAAAATCATCTTTGATGCTTCCTTTATCTTTATGTGCAGATCTTTCTAACATTTTTGCCAAAATGTTTTTGTTGTCTCTAATTCCTTCTATCTAGACAAAAGTTTCCTTCTTTATCTAAATTATTTCAGACTCCCAGTTAAAAAAAATGGGAATTATTCTAATGACTTTTTCATCCTATTCAGAATTCACCACCATCTCAGCTTTTTAAAAACTCCCATAGAGGAGTGTTAACATTTCTCTGATGCTCCCCAGTCTTTCTTACATTTACTCAAAAAAATAGCTCTACATTATACACTTCTAGTACTTTAGAAGATCTTCCTGGTGCTTTCTGGTGTCATCCATTACCAAAATGTATATCAAGTCCCTAAAGGCCTCACGGTTTTCAGTTTCTACAGAGATGATTTTCAGATAAAAATGGAAAACACTTTTACTATATGTTATGGAAGAACAAATGAAATATCATTCATGTGTTTATTATACTTTCTGTGTAAATCTCTAGTTGTTAATTACAAATAGATTAAAATGTGTTTTGTACATTTTAGATGAGGGATCTTATGTAAACATTCAGCTGCCTCTGATTGGAATCCTCTTACAAACACTATTTTGTTAAAATAAACTTACACATTGCAAATTAAATTATTTTACTAACTGTATGTACTAGGTATTACTGAATGTACCTCAATAGCCAATGCGTTTTAAGTGACCAATCATTTTCCTTACATTTATTGGTGACTCAAATCTCTGATTCGTGCTTCTTATGAAGTACTATATTCAGATTTGTAATTCAAATTGAAAATCTTTTTTAATTTTTTAAATGTAGAATGTTTGTTTTCCAAATATATAAAATGGTTAGATTTTGCCAAACCATATATCCCAAAATTAAAATATTGGAAATGTCTGCTACTGAAGTCTTCATGCTAGCCCATGGTTTATGTAGCAAGTGCCATGAAATCTGTGGGGGAAATACCCTGAGCTAACACCTTGAGATGATTAATCATGTTTACAACGCAATTCTGTAATAATTATTTTACAAGAACATTTATTCATAAGTTGATGTCCTGATTTAATAGCTTATTAATAGCTATTTAATAGCTTATTAAACTATCAAACTCACACACTTGAGTATTCACGTTAATTGCTCTCTCTGCTACTTAGACCCAGAAAATCTTCTTCCATGTAGAATTATACTCTTCGTATAGCAGTAGTATCTATAAATGAAGATATCCTATTCTAGCCAAAGGGAATACTAATTCTTACTACAAACAAAAGTGAACTGATTCTAAGTTTAAGTGGGCAAGATCAGATATTAACATTCAACAAATTTCACAACTGGTTCTGATTTTCTAATGGCACAATGTGATTCTGAGTTTTTAAAATGGAACCACAAACTCTAAAAAACCTATTAAGATGTTGCAAAGATTCAAGTCAAAGCCGATTGCTAGAGCTCATGATTCAGTGGGGATATGAATGTCTTTGTGTCAGAAGAAATTTTCTTCTTCAATTCACTTTCATTTTCTTAGAGGGGTAGTCAAATGCCAAGTGCTTTATCTAAAGGCATCTGTGTCTTCTACAAAAAAAAAAAAAAAAGAAAAGAAAAAAGTCCAAATTTTTTCTCTACCTTTTAGTACATTGTTTTTTTTTTTTTTTTCTTTTTGTCAGAAACTCATTGCCCTTTCTCATTTGTCAGTTAATGTTCTTGGTATGAAGTTCAGTCATTGCAAAAGCATTCGTAGTTACAGAAAATCAAAGAGCCTGTAACCAACTATATTGTACAATCCATGACTGCACTCCTGATTTGGACATTTTCACTGTGATTTGGATTATTAATGCATTCTTTTTCATCTACTTTTCCCCAAGCAGTATGTTTGTCGAGATAGAAGAGATATTAATCTATTTGCTACTTTAATTAAAAATATCAGGAGACTCCTGAAGGTCTGCCTGGGAAGAAACAGATTTCCTTTCTGCCTTAATGCATATTTTGGGGTTTTGACATTTTAAGAGCTGCTTTTGGTGATTTTTCCCATGAGGTAAACAGGAGGATTAAGTAAAGTAGCTTCGAAGTGTAATTGGTCTGGTTTAGACACTTAAAATATACCTAAATATAGAGAGAGAATCAGAGAGAGAGAAAAGTTTTTGAATTCCATTTATTCTATTATTAATGTCACATTGTGAGCTATCAAGAATGCTGTACATAATATAGTTTATAAAGTTTATTTTAGTTGCTATGAATGAACACCAATAACATAAAACAGATGCTCAAAGGAAAGAGAACAAAAGAGAAAATCTAAAGAAGCAGGGGAAAGAAGGGGAAGAGACCAAAAAATTGTTTCCATGGGATTTTGGTATGACATTTCTTTTTTTTTCAGGTAAACTAAGCCTCCTAGTATTTAAAAATTCCCAGAATTCCTGGCCATTCTTAACATTTGGGGAACTAGCACCAGAGAAAGTGTCTGCTGCCTGCCTTTTAGGTGTTACTGGCACAGGACCTCAGCAGCTGGCAGACTTGCTATCCTCTTTGTACTTGATAAATCCTCTGAGGAATATACATGGGGAAAGTCAGCAAAAGCTTTTCTGCCTTCTAGTAAAACATATGAGGGTTCCTTTGGGCTTCTCTGTTTCTGAATAGGTGGCAAATAAAATTGCCAGAATTAATGCCAAGTGCTTTATGTCATTCAGAACTCCAGAGAAAATCTTGGCACATCTAACTCTAGTCTTTCCTACCCAAATTCACCCAAATGTAACACTTCCTCCACCCCCTCAATATCTTCCAACTTCTAAGCACTGTATTTAGAAGCCTGGAATCATGACAAAAAGAATGCTTATGTCCCACAGCTGACAAAATCCTGTACCTCATGAGTTTGATAAGTTTTCTGTTGAAGAACTTGCAGAATATAGACTATGAACACACATACAAAATATACACACAGGCTGTATTAGGAGCACTCCATTGAGTACAAAACACAGAGTTTTTCTTTGTGCAGAAAAGACATAAAAAAAGACAAAAATTTTATTACAAACACTTTTGTAAATTCAAGTGGTATTAGTCATCAATAGAGTGGGGCCATTTTACATTGCAAATAGCATAAATTTCCTTTCCTTATGTAGCGTGTTTTTATTCTTAATAATTGCTCTGAGAGTTTGCAAGATTATTGACACAACATAATTTTTTATAAAAAATAAAAATACCACCATACAGAGTGACCTTTTTAACCCTTCATTTACAAAATTAATTTTGTCAAAGTATATTTCCAATTTTTAATTTTGAAAACTTCTCATCTATCATAATATATTTTTAAAATATTTTCAATTACTTCAGTTTGGAACATATAGTAGATATGCACCGAATAAAAGCATTGATTAAGTTTGATCCCATTTAAAAATTTCAACACAAGAAAAAAATAGCTTTTTCCCCCAGTTTTATTGAGAAATAATTGAATGCATAAGTTTAAGGCATATAGCATGATGGTTTGATTTACATATATTTTAATGTGATTATTGCAACAATTTCAGCTAAAATTAACAGCTTTTGAAGAAACAATTATGTCAGGATTTATAAAGAAGTGTATTTTGAGGGGGAATATGAATATTTATAATCATCAATTTGACTTTATAAAGTAAATGAAATTTTACTTCCTTAATATTTATTTTTACATAAAGGGGAATATAATTTTTCTTTTCAGTGGAAAAAAGAATTTGTAGTAGGTGTTAAATCAATGAAGAAAAGTCAAAAAGATCACAGTTGTACCAATTTTCCCTACTAAAAACTCAACATGAAGACTGATAGTCACATTAGTAGTAAGCATGTCTTTTATATGAAATTCAATATGAAGAACAACAAAAGTTAACAAAGAAATTCGGACTGTGTAGGTAAAATGATAGATGGTATATAGCGTGAGAAGTTAAAATATATTCTTGCAGAGTTATTTCTTCAAGTTTTTTCTTTTTGGAGAATGAACTAAAACTTGAAGCAGGAGCCTCAACATTTTGCTACAGAACTCATTTTTTTCTCCTGTATTTTTAAAATTTTTATTTTTTTTTAATTGAATATAGTTGATTTATAATGTTGTGTTAATTACTGATATACAGTAAAGTGATTCAATTACACATATATATGCATTATTTTTTGAATGTTCTTTTCCATTATGGTTTATCATAGGATCTTGAATATAGTTATCTGTGCTATGCAATAGGACCTTGTTGTTTATGCATTCTGTATATAAAAGCTTACATCTGCTAACCCCAACCTCCCACTCTATCCCTCCTCCAACTCCCTCCCCATTGGCAACCACTGGTCTGTTTTCTATGTTCCTGATTCTGTTTCTGTTTCACAGATAAGTTCATTTCTATCTCCAGCATTTTGTGACAACGACAATATAGGGAGAAATGTGTGCAGGCAGTGTAGTTGTGTGGGGAAGGATACCAGTCTACTGAAAGACCATGCTTTCTTACTCCATGCTAGAAATTACACAAATTGTTTATTTGTAAGCTAACAACTTTAAGTACTTAAGATCTGCAGATTGATTCTAATTCACCTCTTGAGCATATCTGACATAAAGAATTAATGATTTCTTATACTTATTTTTCTTCCTGCTCTATTATTCATATCAGTTGTTACCCTGAATACCAGGGAATTTCAGGACATACCTTGGTCATTATGGCTCATAGAATAAAACTTCAGGTGGCAACATAGGATCAGATTTATGAAATGTGAGAGCTGGAATCACTCTGACAGGTCAAGTCAAATGTATAATGCATTTGCAGATGAGGAGATTAGAGCTCAGAGAGGCTAAATAAATGGGCTAAAGACAAGACTAAAGCCAACTAGTCTATAAGACTGACCTTCAAGAAAATATGTCTTTCAATGAGAGTTTCTTCTTGGGTTTGAGAACGTATGTGAGGAAAAGGCTAGTATAATTAAGTTTGCAGTAATATTAAGGTGTGTATTTTATAGAATCAGAAAAGCCTTGTGACCATGGAGCCTAGATGACTAGGCTTTCATTTCTACACACTTATAATGTGAAAAAATTAATCCAGAAACCTGAAGTGGCTATTCTAATGTGGGATAACTTGTATTTCAGAAAATGTGTATTATCATAGACAAAATGAATATTTCTAATAATTAACGTTTCAATTAATCAAAAATAAATAACTATCCATATCTGCATGCACTTAATTACATATCTTCAAAATGTGTTAGTCAAAAGCTGATAAGGTTGGTAATGTCTGCAAGATGGTGAACTAAGAAGTTCAAGGTTCATGCTTTCCCTGGAAACATTAAATAAATAACAAAAAACTGAATACAAAATTAATAGGGTGATGTAAGTCAAACAGAGAAATACAAATATTATATGTTATCGCTTATATGTGGAATCTAAAATCAATACAAATGAATCTATTTACAAAACAGAAACAGACTAGCAGACAGAAAAGAAACTTATGGTTACAAAGGGGAAAGGGAGAGGGGAATAAATTAGGAGTATGGGATTAAAAGATACAAACTACTATGCATAAAATAGTTAAGCAACAATGATTTACTGTATAGCACAGGGAACTATATTTAATATCTTGTAACAACCTATAATGGAAAATAATATGAAATATATATACATCTGAATCACTTTGCTGTACATTGGAAATTAACACAATATTGTAAATCAACAATATTTCACTTAAAAATACTTAATAAGAGTTCTGAAAATCATGCAAAAGTCTTCACCAATCAAACAAACACCCAATAAAGAAAAAGCTACATTCAACATGGTAGGAAACTTTATGTTGCTTTTAATTCACCTTGCCCCATACCCTTCTTGATGTGGTACAGGATGGTTTGGGGGAAGGAGCAACCTGATTCTTAGTTCACTTCTGTGAACCAAAGAGAAAATTGCAATGTTTTAACTTGTCTGCAGGCTTCCTGAGTAATAGGACACTGTGACACCTAAGTTGGATCTCAGATAGTCAAAAGCAGCTGGAATCTCAGGCTAGTGGAAGACAAAAGAATCAACAGCATGATTCATGAATGCCACAGGGAAACTCAGTCTCACAGACAAAAAGGATAAGAGATTACTAATTAATATATGCAAGAAAGTAGCTAAAATTCTGTGTAGAAACAAAGGTAAGACCCTTAGGGAAATTAAGACATTTAAAAGCAGAAGTGTTTAAGGAGAATTGGGAAAAAATGCGTACGTGTATATACCCAGAGAAGGCACATGCACATAATATACAGAGAAACAATAAAGCCTTCATGTCTGACATATAGGTGAAAATCTTCCCCTGCATGGAACCAGTCTCCAAAGACAAGAGGGGCAGTTTTGTTTTTTTTTTTCAAATGTTCAATATTAAATAAATATCACAACACAAAGAAACAGAAAAACATAACCCATTATAGAAATATATTAGTCTCCATAAACCATCAATGAAAAAACACAGGCTTCATATTTATCAGACAAAAACTTTAAAACAACTGTCTTAATTATGCTCAAACACCTAAAGGAAAATATAGACAAAAAAAAAAAACTAATGGAAATCCAGAAAACAACATATGAACAAAATGAGAATATTGACAAAGAGATAGAAATTACAAAAAGAGCCGAAGAAAAATTCTGGAGCTGAAAAATGCAATAACTGAATTGAAAATTTTACCAGAAAGGTTCAACAGTAGACTCAAACAGGCAGAAGAAAAAAGTCAATACACTTGGTGACAAGTCATTTGAAATTATGTATTTGGAACAGCAAAAAGAAAAAAAAAGTGAATAAAAGTGAACAGATCTTAATGTGACACAATCAAAAAGACAAATATACACATGATAGAAGTCCAGGGAGGAGAATAGAGAGACAAAAGGGCAAAGAATTTTATTTGAAATAATAATTTCTGAGAACGTCCAAAAATTGAGAAAAGACAGAGCTATGCAAACACAAAAAGCTCAAGGAATACCAAGTAGGAAAAATACAAAGAGACTTGCACTGAGACACATTACAATCAAGCTGTCAAAAGACAAAGATAAAGAGAGAACCTTGAAACCAGCAAGAGGAAGGAGACTTATCATGTAAAAGGGATACTCAATAAGATTATCAGTAGATTTCTAAGCAGAAACCTTTCAGGACAAAAGACAGTGGGATTATACATTTAAAGTGCTGGAATTGAAAAAAAGAAAAAGAAAAAGAAACTGCCAACTAAAACTTCTATATGTTGTAAAACTTTCTTTCAAAAATGAGGAAAGAAATAACTCATTTTCAGATAAACAAAAGCTGAGAGAGTTGGCCTGTCCTATTAGAAATATTAAAAGAAGTCCTTCAAGTGGAAATGAAATTGGTTAAATGGTAACTAGAAGCCAATAAATATAAACTTTCTGAATAAAGGTAAATAAATACAAGAGCAAATATAAAAATTAGTATTATTGTAATTTTGGTTTAGAGCCCCATTTTTTATTCTTCCAAAGGATTTAAAGTAAAAGCACAAAAGTAATTATAAACCTATTTTAATCTAATCTATTTAATTAAATAGAGGTATAATTTGTGACCTCAATAACATAAAGGAGGGGATGTGAGCTGTAAAAGTATTTGTTAATGTGATTGAATTTAAGATATTTGTTTAAAATAAATTGTTATAACTATAGGATGTTATATATAATACCCATTGTAACAACAATGTATCTTTAGAATATATACAAAACGAGATAAGAAAAGAATGAAAATATGCCAGTACAAAAAAGAAATTAACTGATCACAAAAGAATGCAGTATGGGAGGAAATAAGAAACAAAAAAAAAGCTGTAAAATACACAGAATACAAATAACAAAATGGAAATAGTAAGTCCTTAACTATCAGTAATTACGTTAAAAGTAAATGGATTTAACTCCTCAATTAAAAAACAGATTGACAAAATTAATTAAAACAGGTTTCCACACACAAGGTTCTCCAATACATGCTCCCTACAAGAAACTCACTTTAGATCTAAGGATATGCATAATTTCAAGTCAAAGAATGGAAAAAGATATGTCATGCAAACGATAACCAAATGAGAACAAAGGTGGTTATACTAATACAAAGAAAAAAAAAAAACTTTAAGAAAAAAAAAACTCTTACAAGAGACAAAGAAAGGCATTATAGATAATGATAAAAGAATCAAATCTCCAAGGAGTTATGATGATTATAAACACACCAAACATCAGAGCTTTTAAGCATATGAAATAAATTGACAAAATAGAAGGGATAAATAGACAACTCTACTAAAATAATAGGAGACTTCAATATCCACTTTCAATTGTGAAAAAAACAACCAGACATAAGAACAATATGGAAATAGAGGATTTGAGTAAAACTACAGAGCAATTAGACCTAACAGACCTACACAGAATAACACCCAACAAAGGTAGACTATATATTCTTCTTAAGTGCACATGGAATATTCTCCAGGATAGATCACATATTAGGTTACAAAACATATCTTAGTTTTTTAATTGCAATTATATAAAATATATTTTCTAAACACAATGGATTAAAATTAGAAATCAATAACAGAAGGAAAACTGGAAAATCCACAAATATGATGGAAATTACACAATACACTCTTAAACAACCAATGAGTCAAAGATATCACTAGAGAAATTTTGAAATTCCTGAGACAAAGGAAAATGAAAACACAACATACTAAAACATACGAGAAGCAGCAAAAGCAGTGTTAAGAAGGAAATTCATGGCTGCAAATATTTACATTATAAAAGGTCTCAAATCAGCAACCTAAGTTTACTCCTTAAGGAACTGGAAAAAAAATAACAAATTAAACTCATAGGTAGAAGAACAAAGGAAAAATAAACTATAAATAAACAAAATAGGAAAGATAAATAATAAACCAAACAAAGAGTTGGCTTGTTGAAAAGGTCAATAAAACTAACAAAAGTTGAGCTACATTAAGGAAAAAAATGAAGACTCAAATAACTAAAATCAGAAATCAAAGAAGAGACATTATTGATTTACAGAAAAGAAAAATAAAAGATAATAAGAGAATAATATGAACAAAGGTATACCAACAAATTTGGTTAACACAGATGAAATGAACAAATTTCTAAATGTAGACAATTACCAAGAATGAATCATGAAGAAATAGTAAATCTGAATAGATCTATAGCCAATAAAAAGATTCAATGGGAAATTTAAAAATCTACCAACAAATAAAGCATAGGAAAAGATGGCTTCACTGACAGAATGAAAAAAAAAGAGAAGAAATCGCCTCAATTAAATATCAAAGTTATAATTTACCATTTTCTACTTCCCACAAAACACTAAAAGAGAATTCAGCCAAATTCTTTGCTACTTCATAAAAGAATAGAGGAGCTTCAAGATGGCGGAAGAGTAAGACGCAGAGATCACCTTCCTCCCCACAGATACATCAGAAATACATCTACACGTGGAACTGCTCCTATAGAACACCTACCGAACGCTGGCAGAAGACCTCAGACCTCCCAAAAGGCAAGAAACTCCCCATGTACCTGGATAGGGCAAAAGAAAAAACAGAGACAAAAGAATAGGGACAGGACCTGCACCAGTGGGAGGGAGCTGTGAAGGACGAAAGGTTTCCACACACTAGGAAGGCCCTACACGGGCGGAGACTGCGGGTGGCAGAGGGGGGAAGCTTCAAGCCACAGAGCAGAGCGCAGCAACAGGGGTGTGGAGGGCAAAGCGGAGAGATTCCCACACAGAGGATCAGTGCTGACCAGCACTCACCAGCCCAAGAGGCTTGTCTGCACACCCGCCGGGACCAGTGGGGGCTGGGAGCTGAGGCACGGACTTCTGAGGTCAGATCACAGGGGGAGGACTGGGGTTGTTTGAGTGAACACAGCCTCAAGGGGGCTAGTGCACCACAGCTAGCCAGAAGGGAGTCCAGGGAAAAGTCTGGAGCTGCCGAAGGGACAAGAGACTTTTTCTTGCCTCTTTGTTTCCTGGTGCTCGAGGAGAGGGGATTAAGAGCACCGCTTAAAGGAGCTCCAGAGACAGGCACGAGCCGTGGCTATCAGCGAGGACCACAGAGATGGGCATGAGACGCTAAGGCTGCTGCTGCAGCCACCAAGAAGCCTGTGTGCAAGCACAGGTCACTATATACACTGTCCCTAATGGGAGCCTGTGCAGCCCACCACTGCCAGGGTCCTGTGATCCAGGGACAACTTCCCCGGGAGAACGCATGGCACACCTCAGGCCGGTGCAACATCACGACGGCCTCTGCCACTGCAGGCTCGCCCCACACTCCGTACCCCTCCCTCCCCAAGCCTGAGTGAGCCAGAGCCCCTGACTCAGCTGTTCCTTTAACCCTGTCCTGTCTGAGTGAAGAACAGACGCCCTCAGGCGACCTACATGCAGAGGTGGGGGCAAATCCAAAACTGAACCCCAGGAGCTGTGTGAACAAAGAAGAGAAAGGGAAATCTCTCCCAGCAGCCTCAGGAGCAGCGGAATAAATCTCCACAATCAACTTGATGTACCCTGCATCTGTGGAATAACTGAATAGACAACGAATCATCCCAAATTGAGGAGGTGAACTTTGGGAGCAATGATATATATATATTTATTTCACTTTTTATCTTTTTGTGAGTGTGTATGTGTATGCTTCTGTGTGTGATTTTGTCTGCATAGCTTTGCTTTTACCATTTGTCCTAGGGTTCTGTCTGTCCATTTTTGTGTGTGTGTGTTTTTATTTTTGATTACATAAAAAATTTTTTTGTTAATAATTTTTTTTTTTATTTTTTATTTTAATAACGTTTTATTTTATTTTATTGTATATTCTTCTTTCTTTCTTTCATTTCTTTCTCCCGTTTATTCTGAACCTTGTGGAGGACAGGCTCATGGTGCTCCAGCCAGGCATCAGGGGTATGCCTCTAAGGTGGGAGAGCCAAGTTCAGGACACTGGTCCACAAGAGACCTCTCAGCTCCATGTAATATCAAATGGTGAAAATCTCCCACAGATCTCCATCTCAATGCCAAGACCCAGCTCCACTGAAAGACCAGCAAGCAACAGTCCTGGACACCTTATGCCAAACAACTAGCAAGACAGGAACACAACACCATCCATTAGTGCAGAGGCTGCCTAAAATCATAATAAGGCCATAGACACCCCAAAACACACCCCCAGATGTGGAGCAGCCCACCAGAAAGACAAGATCCAGCCTCATCCACCAGAACACAGGCACTAATCCCCTACACCAGGAAGCCTACACAACCCACTGAAACAACCTTAGCCACTTGGGACAGACACCAAAAACAAAAGAAACTACGAACCTGCAGCCTCCGTAAAGGAGACCCCAAACACAGTAAGTTAAGCAAAATGAGAAGACAGAGAAACACACAGCAGATGAAGGAGCAAGGCAAAAACACACCAGACCTAATAAATGAAGAGGAAATAGGCAGTCTACCTGAAAAATAATTCAGAATAATGATAGTAAAGATGATCCAAAATCTTGGAAATAGAATGGAGAAAACACAAGAAACATTTAACAAGGACCTAGAAGAACTAAAGAGCAAACAAACAGTGATGAACAACACAATAAATGAAATTAAAAATTCTCTAGAAGGGATCAATAGTAGAATAACTGAGGCAGAAAAATGGATAAGTGACCTAGAAGATTAAATAGTGGAAATAACTACTGCAGAGCATAATAAAGAAAAAAGAATGAAAAGACGTGAGGACACTCTCAGAGAATTCTGAGACAACACTAAATGCACCAACATTCGAATTATAGGTGTCCTAGAAGAAGAAGAGAAAGAGAAACGGTCTGAGAAATTATTTGAAGAGATTATAGTTTAAAACTTCCCTATATGGGAAAGGAAATAGTTAAAGTCCAGGAAGCACAGAGAGTCCCATACAGGATAAATCCAAGGACACACATGCCAAGACACCTATTAATCAAACTATCAAAAATTAAATACAAAGAACAAATATTAAAACCAGCAAGGGAAAAACAACAAATAATACATAAGGGAATCCACATAAGGTGAATAGCTAAACTTTCAGCTGTTACTCTGCAAGCCAGAAGGGAGTGGCAGGACATATTTAAAGTGCTTAAAGAGAAAAACCTACAACCAAGATTACTCTACTCAGAAAGGATCTCGTTCAGATTTGACAGAGAACTTAAAACCTTTACAGACGAGCAAAAGCTGAGAGAGTTCAACACCACTAAACCAGCTTTACAACAAATGATAAAGGAATTCTCTAGGCAGGAAACACAAAAGAAGGAAAACACCTACAATAATACACCAAAACAATTAAGAAAATGGTAATAGGAACATATATATCGATAAATACCTTAAATGTAAAGGGATTAAATGCTCCAACCAAAAAACATAGATTGGCTGAATGGATACAAAAACAAGACCCTATATATGCTGTCTACAAGAGACCCACTTCAGACCTAGGGACACATACAGACTGAAAGTGAGGGGATGGAAAGAGATATCCCAAACAAATGGAAATCAAAAGAAAGCTGGAGTAGCAATTCTCATATCAGACAAAATAGACTTTAAAATAAAGACTATTACAAGAGACAAAGAAGGACACTATATAATGATCAAGGGATCGATTCTAGAAGAAGATATAACAACTGTAAATATTTATGCACACAACATAGGAGGACCTCAATACATAAGGAAAATACTAACAGCCATCAAAGGGGGAATTGACAGTAACACAATCATACTAGGGGACTATAACACCCCACTTTCACCACTGGAGAGATCATCCGAAATGAAAATAAATAACAAAACACAAGCTTTAAATGATACAATAAAGAATATGGACTTAAATGATATTTATAGGACATTCCATCCAAAAACAACAGAATACACTTTCTTCTCAAGTGCTCATGGAACTTTCTCCAGGATAGATCATATCTTGGGTCACAAATCAAGCCTTGGTAAATTTAAGAAAATTAAAATCATATCAAGTATCTTTTCCAACCACAATGCTATGAGAGTAGATATCAATTACAGGAAAAAATCTGTAAGAAACACAAACACATGGAGGCTAAACAGCACACTACTTAATAACCAAGAGGTCACTGAAGAAATCAAAGAAGAAATCAAAAAATACCTAGAAACAAATGACAATGAAAACATGATGACACAAGACCTATGGGATGCAGCAAAAGCAGTTCTAAGAGGGAAGTTTAAAGAAATACAATCCTACCTTAAGAAACAAGAAACATCTCAAATAAACAACCTAACCTTACACCTAAAGCAATTAGAGAAAGAAGAACAAAAAACTCCAAAGTTAGCAGAAGGAAAGAAATCATAAAGATAATATGAGGAATAAAATAAAAAGAAATGAAGGAAACACTAGCAAAGATCAATAAAACTAAAAGAGGCTTCTTTGAGAAGATAAAAAAAAAATTGATAAATCATTAGCCAGACTTATCAAGGACAAAATGGAGAAGACTCAAATAAATAGAATTAGAAATGAAAAAGGAGAAGTAACAACTGACACTGCAGAAATACAAAGGATTATGAGAGGTTACTACAAGCAACTCTATGCCAATAAAATGGACAACCTGGAAGAAATGGATAAATTCTTATAAATGCACAACCTTCCTAGACTGAACCAAGAAGAAACAGAAAATATAAACAGACCAATTCCAAGCACTGAAATTGAAACTGTGATTAATAATCTTCCAACAAACAAAAGCCCAGGACCAGATGGCTTCACAGGCGAATTCTATCAAACATTTAAGGAAGAGCTAACACCTATCCTTCTCAAACTCTTCCAAAATATAGCAGAGGGAGGAACACTCCCAAAATCATTCTACGAGGTCACCATCACTCTGATACCAAAACCAGACAAAGATATCACAAAGAAAGAAAACTACAGGCCAATAACACTGATGAACATAGATGCAAAAATCCTCAACAAAATACTAGCAAACAGAATCCAACAGCACATTAAAAGGATCATACATTATGATCAAGTGGGGTTTATCCCAGGAATGCAAGGATTGTTCAATATACGCAAATCAATCAACGTGATAGACCATATTAACAAATTGAAGGAGAAAAACTATAGGATGACCTCAATAGATGCAGAGAAACTTTCGACAAAATTCAACACCCATTTCTGGTAAAAACCCTCCAGAATGTAGGCATAGAGGGAACTTTCCTCAACATAATAAAGGCCATATATGACAAACCCACAGGCAACATCATCCTCAATGGGGAAAAACTGAAACCATTTCCACTGAGATCAGGAACATGACAAGGTTGCCCACTCTCACCACTATTATTCACCATAGTTTTAGAAGTTTTAGCCACAGCAATCAGAGAAGAAAAAGAAACAAAAGGAATCTAAATTGGAAAAGAAGAAGTAAAGCTGTCACTATTTGCAGATGACATGATACTATACATAGAGAATCCTAAAGATACTACTAGAAAACTGCTAGAGCCAATCAATGAATTTGGTCAAGTAGCAGGATACAAAATTAATGCACAGAAATCTCTTGCATTCCTACACACTAATGTTGAAAGATCTGAAAGTGAAATTAAGAAAACACTCCCGTTTACCATTGCAACAAAAAGAATAAAATATCTAGGAATAAACCTACCAAAGGAGACAAAAGACCTGTATGCAGAAAATTATAAGACACTGATGAAAGATATTAAAGATGATACAAATAGATGGAGAGATATACCATGTTCTTGGATTGGAAGAATCAACATTGTGTAGATGACTATACTACCCAAAGCAATCTACAGATTCAATGCAATCCCTATCAAACTACCACTGACATTTTTCACAGAAATAGAACAGAAAATTTCACAATTTGTATCGAGACACAAAAGACCCTGTAAAGCCAAAGCAATCTTAAGAAAGAAAAACAGAGCTGGAGCAATCAGGCTCCCTGACTTCAGACTATACTACAAAGCTACAGTAATGAAGACAGTATGGTACTGGCACAGAAACAGAAATATAGGTCAGTGGAACAGGATAGAAAAACCAGAGATAAACCCATGCACATATGGTCACCTTATCTTTGATAAAGGAGACAAGAATATACAATTGAGAAAAGACAGCCTCTTCAATAAGTGGTGCTGGGAAAACTGTACAGCTACATGTAAAAGAAAAAATTTGAACACTCCCTAACACCATACACAAAAATAAACTCAAAATGGATTAAATACATAAATGTAAGGACAGACACTATCAAACTCTTAGAGGAAAACATAGGCAGAATACTCTATGACATAAATCACAGCAAGATCCTTTTTGACCCACCTCCAGGAGAAATGGAAATAAAAACAAAAATAAACAAATGGGACCTAATGAAACTTAAAAGCTTTTGCACAACAAAGGAAACCATAAACAAGATGAAAAAACAACCCTCATAATGGACGAAAATATTTGCAAATGAAGCAACTGACAAAGGATTAATCTCCAAAATTTACAAGCAGGTCATGCAGCTCAATAACAGAAAAACAAACAACCCAATCCAAAAATGGGCAGAAGACCTAAATAGACATTTCTCCAAAGAAGATATACAGATCGCCAACAGACACATGAAAGAATGCTCAACATCATTAATCATTAGAGAAATGCAAATCAAAACTACAATGAGATATCATCTCACTCCAGTCAGAATGGCCATCATGAAAAAATCTACAAACTAGGGCTTCCCTGGTGGCGCTGTGATTGTGAATCTGCCTGCCAATGCAGGGGACACGGGTTCGAGCCCTGGTCTGGGAAGATCCCACATGCCACGGAACAACTAGGCCCAAGAGCCACAATTACTGAGCCTGCACGTCTGAAGCCTGTGCTCTGCAACAAGAGAGGCCGCGATAATGAGAGGCCCGCACACAGTGATGAAGAGTGGCCCCCACTTGCCACAACTAGAGAAAGCTCTCACACAGAAACGAAGACCCAACACAGCCATAACTATTAATGCTGGAAAGGGTGTAGAGAAAAGGGAACCCTCTTGCACTGTTTTTTGGGAATGTAAATTGATACAGCCACTATGGAGAACAATATGGAGGTTCCTTAAAAACCTAAAACTAGAACTACCATAGGACCCAGCATTCCCACTACTGGGCATATACCCTGAGAAAACCATAATTCAAAAAGAGTCATGTAACACAATGTTCATTGCAGCTCTGTTTAAAATAGCCAGGTCATGGAAACAACCTAAGTGTCCATCAACAGATGAATGGATAAAGAAGATGTGGTACATATATACAATGTAGTATTATTCATTCATAAAAAGAACAAAACTGAGTTATTTTTAGTGAGCTGGAGGGACATAGAGACTGTCATACACAGTGAAGTAAGTCAGAAAGAGAAAAACAAATACAGTATGCTAACACATATATATAGAATCTAAAAAAAAAAAAAAAGTCATGAAGAACCTAGGAGCAAGACGGGAATAAAGATGCAGACCTTGTTTAGAATGGACTTGAGGATACTGGGAGGGGGAATGGTAAGCTGGGACAAAGTGAGAGAGTGGCATGGACATATATACACTACCAAATGTAAAATACATAGCTAGTGGGAAGCAGCCGCATAGCACAGGGGATCAGCTCTGTGCTTTGTGACCACCTAGAGGGGTGGGATAGGGAGGGTGAGAGGGAGGAGATGCAAGAGGGAAGAGATATCGTGACATATGTATATGTACAACTGATTCACTTTCTTATAAAGCAGAAACTAACACACCATTGTAATGCAATTATACTCCAATAAAGATGTTAAAAAAAATAATAATAGTATAGATGGTAAGTTCTTTGGGTGCACCGGTAAATGGTTTCAATTCTCATACATCTTAAAAGTGAAAGCGGGAAATATAAATAAATTATAGAGAAGTGTTTTCTTGAAGTTCAAAAAAAAAGAAAAAAAGAAAAGTAATTGCTCCTTTCAGAATCAGCTCATTATTCCAACCAAAGATTTTAATGTAAATTTGTATTAGATATCATAGTTGTGTTTTTCTGTAAATGTCACCTGCAAATTTGATAAGGTACTTTTCTATAGATTTATTCATATTATTGAAAAGTTTTGATAAAACTGATGTAATACAGAACTCCAAATAAAGCCATTACATACTGTGAAAAAAAATATAGAAATAAAAGAATAGACTTTCGTCTGAGATATCACCAGAAGCACCTTTAATGTTCATATTTCTACCAACTGTCTCTTCAAGGTAATCTATGACTTTAAAAATAATTATGCACCTCAAAACACTTCCAGCCTCCACCCATTACTTAGTTCTAAAGCCACTTCCACATTTCAAGGTATTTTTTTACATAGATATTCCACTTCAAATTACCAAATCTGTATTATTTGGCTAGGACTGCCGCAGACTGTGTAGCTTAAACAACAGAAATTTGCTTGTTCAATTCTGGTAAGTGATAACTTTGGTATTTAGCTGAGGGGATTTCTAAGCAAAGAATTGAAGGTGTTGCCTGGTTTCTCCTTGCTTGCACCAAAATCAAGGTGTTGTGGGTTTGCTTTCTTTTGTTGTCTCTCTCCTTGGCTAGCAGATGACCACCTTCTCAGTGTGTCTCCACATGGTGTTCTTTCTGTATTTGTCTGTGATCAAATTTTTTCTTTTATAAGTAAACCAGTCATATTGAATTAGAGCTAGCTCTCATGGCATAATTGTAATTTAATTACTTCTTTAAAGTTACTACCTCCAAATATATACACGATCTGAGGTACTCAAGATTAGGACCTAAACATATGAATTTGGGGGAACACAATTCTGCCCATTACAACTATATGTGAAAAACTCACTGTTAATGACATTTTCTTTTTTTTTTTTTTCTGATTAAGAACCTTTATTTTTAATTTAGAATCCAGATGACACACTCCCTCATTTCATAGAGATTTATAAATATTCTACATAAAAGAAATATCTAGAATTTTATTTGAGTAAAATAAGATTTATATATCTATGGCTTAATTTCTTTTTTTTTTTTTCTTAAACATCTTTATTGAAGTATAATTTCCTTACAATGGTGTGTTAGCTTCTGCTTTATAACAAAGTGAATCAGTTATACATATACAATATGTTCCCATTTCTCTTCCCTCTTGCATCTCCCTCCCTCCCACCCTCCCCATCCCACCCCTCTAGGTGGTCACAAAGCACCGAGCTGATCTCCCTGTGCTATGCGGCTGCTTCCCACTAGTTATCTATTTTACATTTGGTAGTGTATATATGTCCATGACACTCTCTTACCCTGTCACATCTCACCACACCCCTTCCCCATATCCTCAAGTCCATTCTCTAGGAGGTCTGTGTCTTTATTCCCGTCTTGCCACTAGCTTCTTCATGGCCTTTTTTTTTTTCCTTAGATTCCGTATATATGTGTTAGCATACTGTATTTGTTTTTCTCTTTCTGACTTACTTCACTCTGTATGACAGACTCTAACTCCATCCACTTCATTACAAATACCTCCATTTCATTTCTTTTTATGGCTGAGTAATATTCCATTGTATATATGTTCCACATCTTCTTTATCCATTCATCTGTTGATGGACATTTAGGTTGCTTCCATGTCCTGGCTATTGTAAATAGAGCTGCAATGAACATTTTGGTACATGACTCTTTTTGACCTATGGTTTTCTCAGGGTATATGCCCAGTATTGGGATTGCTGGGTCGAATGGTAGTTCTATTTGTAGTTTTTTAAGGAACCTCCTTACTGTTCTCCATAGTGGCTGTATCAATTTACATTCCCACCAACAGTGCAAGAGGGTTCCCTTTCCTCCACACCCTCTCCAGCATTTATTGTTTCTAGATTTGTTGATGATGGCCATTCTGACTGGTGTGAGATGATATCTCATTGTAGTTTTGATTTGCATTTCTCTAATGATTAATGATGTTGAGCATTCTTTCATGTGTCTGTAGGCCATCTGTATATCTTCTTTGGAGAAATGCCTATTTAGGTCTTCTGCCCATTTTTGGATTGGGTTGTTCGTTTTTTTGTTATTGAGCTGCATGAGCTGCTTGTAAGTCTTGGAGATTAATCCTTTGTCAGTTGCTTCATTTGCAAATATTTTCTCCCATTCTGAGGGTTGTCTTTTGGTCTTGTTTATGGTTTCCTTTGCTGTGCAAAAGCTTTTAAGTTTCATTAGGTCCCATTTGTTTATTTGTGTTCTTATTTCCATTTCTCTGGGAGCTGGGTCAAAAAGAATCTTGTTGTGATGTATGTCATAGAGTGTTTTGCCTATGTTTTCCTCTAAGAGTTTGATAGTGTCTGCCCTTACACTTAGGTCTTTAATCCATTTTGAGTTTATTTTTGTGCATGGTGTCAGGGAGTGTTCTAATTTTATACTTTTACATGTACCTGTCCAATTTTCCCAGCACCACTTATTGAAGAGGCTGTCTTTTCTCCACTGTATATGCTTGCCTCCTTTATCAAAGATAAGGTGACCATATGTGTTTGGGTTTATCTCTGGGCTTTCTATCCTGTTCCATTGATCTATATTTCTGTTTTTGTGCCAGTACCAAACTGACTTGATTACTGAAGCTTTGTAATATAGTCTGAAGTCAGGGAGCCTGATTCCCCCAGCTCCATTTTTCGTTCTCAAGATTGCTTTGGCTATTCGGGGTCTTTTGTGTTTCCATACAAATTGTGAAATTTTTTGTTCTAGTTCTGTGAAAAATGCCAGTGGTAGTTTGATAGGGATTGCATTGAATCTGTAGATTGCTTTGGGTAGTAGAGTCATTTTCACAATGTTGATTCTTCCAATCCAGGAACATGGTATATCTCTCCATCTATTTGTATCATCTTTAATTTCTTTCATCAGTGTCATAATTTTCTGCATACAGGTCTTTTGTCTCCTTAGGTAGGTTAATTCCTAGATATTTTATTCTTTTTGTTGCAATGGTAAATGGGAGTGTTTTCTTAATTTCAGTTTCAGATTTTTCATCATTAGTGTATAGAAATGCAAGAGATTTCTGTGCATTAATTTTGTATCCTGCTACTTTACCAAATTCATTGATTAGCTCTAGGAGTTTTCTGGTAGCATCTTTAGGATTCTCTATGTATAGTATCATGTCATCTGCAAATAGTGACAGCTTTACTTCTTCTTTTCCGATTTGGATTCCTTTTATTTCTTTGTCTTCTCTGATTGCTGTGGCTAACACTTCCAAAACTATGTTGAATAATAGTGGTGAGAGTGGGCAACCTTGTCTTGTTCCTGATCTTAGTGGAAATGGTTTCAGTTTTTCACCATTGAGGACAATGTTGGCTGTGGGTTTGTCATATATGGCCTTTATTATGTTGAGGAAAGTTCCCTCTATGCCTACTTTCTGCAGGGCTTTTATCATAAGTGGGTGTTGAATTTTGTCGAAAGCTTTCTCTGCATCTATTGAGATGATCATATGGTTTTTCTCCTTCAATTTGTTAATATGGTGTATGACGTTGATTGATTTGCGTATATTGAAGAATCCTTGCATTCCTGGGATAAATCCCACTTGATCATGGTGTATGATCCTTTTAATTTGCTGTTGGATTCTGTTTGCTAGTATTTTGTTGAGGATTTTTGCATCTATGTTCATCAGTGATATTGCCCTGTAGTTTTCTTTCTTTGTGACATCTTTGTCTGGTTTTGGTATCAGGGTGATGGTAGCCTCGTAGAATGAGTTTGGGAGTGTTCCTCCTTCTGCCATATTTTGGAAGAGTTTGAGAAGGATAGGTGTTAGCTCTTCTCTAAATATTTGATAGAATTCACCTGTGAAGCCATCTGGTCCTGGGCTTTTGTTTGTTGGAAGGTTTTTAATCACAGTTTCAGTTTCAGTGATTGTGATTGGTCTGTTCATATTTTCTATTTCTTCCTGGTTCAGTCTGGGCAGTTTGTGCATTTCTAAGAATTTGTCCATTTCTTCCAGGTTGTCCATTTTATTGGCATAGCGTTGCTTGTAGTAATCTCTCATGATTGTTTGTATTTCTGCAGTGTCAGTTGTTACTTCTCCTTTTTAATTTCTAATTCTATTGATCTGAGTCTTCTCCCTTTTTCTCTTGATGAGTCTGGCTAATGGTTTATCAATTTTGTTTATCTTCTCAAAGAACAAGCTTTTAGTTTCATTGATTTTTGCTATTGTTTCCTTCATTTCTTTTTCATTTATTTCTGACCTGATCTTTATAATTTCTTTCCTTCTGCTGGCTTTGGGTTTTTTTTTTCTTCTTTCTCTAATTGCTTTAGGTGCAAGGTTAGGTTGTTTATTTGAGATTTTTCCTGTTTCTTGAGGTAGGCTTGTATTGCTATAAACTTCCCTCTTAGCACTGCTTTTGCTGCGTCCCATAGGTTTTGGGTCGTCGTATCTCCATTGTCATTTGTTTCTAGGTATTTTTTGATTTCCCCTTTGATTTCTTCAGTAATCACTTCGTTATTAAGTAGTGTATTGTGTAGCCTCCATGTGTTTGTATTTTTTACAGATCTTTTCCTGTAATTGGTATCTAGTCTCATAGCATTGTGGTCGGAAAAGATACTTGATACGATTTCAATTTTCTTAAATTTACCAAGGCTTGATTTGTGACCCAAGATATGATCTATCCTGGAGAATGCTCCATGGGCACTTGAGAAAAATGTGTATTCTGTTGTTTTTGGGTGGAATGTTCTATAAATATCCATTAAGTCCATATTGTTTAATGTATCATTTAAAGCTTGTGTTTCCTTATTTATTTTCATTTTGGATGATCTGTCCATTGGTGAAAGTGGGGTGTTAAAGTCCCCTACTATGATTGTGTTGCTGTCGATTTCCCCTTTTATGGCTGTTAGTATTTGCCTTATGTATTGAGGTGCTCCTATGTTGGGTGCATAAATATTTACAATTGTTATACCTTCCTCTTGGATCGATCCCTTGATCATTATATAGTGTCCTTCTTTGTCTCTTGTAATAGTCTTTATTTTAAAGTCTATTTTGTCTGATATGAGAATTGCTACTCCAGCTTTCTTTTGATTTCCATTTGCATGGAATATCTTTTTCCATCCCCTCACTTTCAGTCTGTATGTGTCTCTAGGTCTGAAGTGGGTCTCTTGTAGACAGCATATATATGGGTCTTGTTTTTGTATCCATTCAGCCAGCCTGTGTGTTTTGGTGGGAGCATTTAATCCATTTACATTCAAGGTAATTATCGATATGTATGTTCCTATTCCCATTTTCTTAAATGTTTTGGGTTTATTATTGTAGGTGTTTTCCTTCTCTTGTGTTTCTTGCCTAGAGAAGTTCCTTTAGCATTTGTTGTAAAGCTGGTTTGGTGGTGCTGAACTCTCTCAGCTTTTGCTTGTCTGTAAAGCTTTTAATTTCTCCATCGAATCTGAATGAGATCCTTGCTGGGTAGAGTAATCTTGGTTGTAGGTTTTTCTCCTTCATCACTTTAAGTATATCCTGCAACTCCCTTCTGGCTTGCAGAGTTTCTGCTGAAAGATCAGATGTTAACCTTATGGGGATTCCCTTGTGTGTTATTTGTCATTTTTCCCTTGCTGCCTTTAATAGGTTTTCCTTATATTTAATTTTTGTCAGTTTGATTAATATGTGTCTTGGCGTGTTTCTCCTTGGGTTTATCCTGTATGGGACTCTCTGTGCTTCCAGGACTTGATTAACTATTTCCTTTCCCATATTAGGGAAATTTTCAACTATAATCTCTTCAACTATTTTCTCAGTCCCTTTCTTTTTCTCTTCTTCTTCTGGGACCCCTATAATTCGAATGTTGGTGCGTTTAATGTTGTCCCAGAGGTCTCTGAGACTGTCCTCAGTTCTTTTCATTCTTTTTTCTTTATCCTGCTCTGTAGTAGTTATTTCCACCATTTTATCTTCCAGGTCACTTATCCTTTCTTCTGCCTCAGTTATTCTGCTATTGATCCCATCTAGAGTATTTTTAATTTCATTTATTGTGGTTTTCATCATTGCTTGGTTCCTTTTTAGTTCTTCTACGTTCCTTGTTAAATGTTTCTTGCATTTTGTCTATTCTATTTCCAAGATTTTGGATCATCCTTACTATCATTATTCTGAATTCTTTTTCAGGTAGACTACCTATTTCCTCTTCATTTGTTAAGTCTGGTGTGTTTTGACCCTGCTCCTTCATCTGCTGTGTGTTTTTCTGTCGTCTCATTTTGCTTATCTTACTGTGTTTGGGGTCTCCTTTTCACAGGCTGCAGGTTCGTAGTTCCCGTTGTTTCTGGTATCTGTCCCCAGTGGCTAAGGTTGGTTCAGTGGGATGTGTAGGCTTCCTGGTGGAGGGAACTAGTGCCTGAGCTCTGGTGGATGAGGCTGGATCTTGTCTTTCTGGTGGGCACGTCCACGTCTGGTGGTGTATTTTGGGGTGTCTGTGGTCTTATTATGATTTTAGGCAGCCTCTCTTCTAATGGATGGGGCTGTGTTCCTGTCTTGCTAGTTGTTTGGCAAAGGGTGTCCAGCACTGTAGCTTGCTGGTCGTTGAGTGAAGCTGGGTCTTGATGTTGAGATGGAGATCTCTGAGAGATTTTTGCCGTTTGGTATTACGTGGAGCTGGGAGGTCTCTTGTGGACCAGTGTCCCGAAGTTGGCTCTCCCACCTCAGAGGCACGGCCCTGATGCCTGGCTGGAGCACCAAGAGCCTTTCGTCCACACGGCTCAGAGTAAAAGGGAGAAAAAATAGAAAGAAAGAAGGAAAGAGGCTATAATATAGTGAAGTAAAATAAAGCTATTGTAAAGCAAACCTATACAGACAAGATCTCACCCAGAAGCATATACATATACACTCACAAATAAAGGAAAAGGGGAAAAATTAATATATCCTACTCCCAAAGTCCACCTCCTGAATTTGGGATGATTCGTTGTCTATTCAGGTATTCAACAGATGCAGGCACATCAAGTTGTTTGTGGAGTTTTAATCCACTGCTTCTGAGGCTGCTGGGAGAGATTTCCCCTTCTCTTCTCTGTTCGCACAGCTCCTGGGGTTCAGCTTTGGATTTGGACCCGCCTCTGTGTGTAGGTCGCCTGAGGGCGTCTATTCCCTGCCCAGACAGGAGGGGGTTAAAGGAGCAGCTGCTTCGGGGGCTCTGGCTCACTGAGGCCAGGGGGAGGGAGGGGTACAGAGGAGGCGGAGCGAGCCTGCAGCGGCCGAGGCCGGCATGACGTTGCACCAGCCTGAGGCACCCCGTGTGTTCTCCCGGGGAAGTTGTCCCCAGAACACGAGACCCTGGCAGTGGTGGGCTGCACAGGCTCCCGGGAGGGGCGGTGTGGAGAGTGACCTGTGCTCGCACACAGGCTTTTTGGAGGCGGCAGCAGCAGCCCCAGCATCTCACGCCCGTCTCTGGGGTCTGCGCCGATCGCCGCGGCTCGCGCCCTTCTCTGGAGTTCGTTTAGGCGGCGCTCTGAATCCCCTCTCCTTGCGCGCAGTGAAACAAAGAGGCAAGAAAAAGTCTCTTGCCTCTTCGGCAGCTGCAGACCTTTTCCCGGTCTCCCTCCCAGCCAGCTGTGGTGCACTAGCCCCTTCAGGCTGTGTTCATGCCGCCAGCGCCAGTCCTCTCCCTGCGATCCGACCGAAGCCGAGCCTCAGCTCCCAGCCCCGCCCACCCCGGCGGGGGAGCAGACAAGCCTCTCGGGCTGCTGAGTGATGCTCCGCGCCGAGCCTCCGTGCGGGAGTCTCTCCGTTTTTCCCTCTGCGCCCCTGTTGCTGTGGGATCTGCGCTGATCGCCGCGGCTCGCGCCTGTCTCTGGAGTTCGTTTAGGCGGCGCTCTTAATCCCCTCTCCTCGCGCACCAGGAAACAAAGAGGGAAGAAAAAGTCTCTTGCCTCTTCGGCAGCTGCAGACTTTTTCCCGGACTCCCTCCCGGCTAGCTGTGGTGCACTAACCTCTTCAGGCTGTGTTCACGCCGCCAACCCCAGTCCTCTCCCTGCGATCCGACCGAAGCCGAGCCTCAGCTCCCAGCCCCGCCCGCCCCGGCGGGGGAGCAGACAAGCCTCTTGGGCTGGTGAGTGCTGGTCGGCACCGCTCCTCCGTGCGGGAACCTCTCCGCTTTGCCCTCCGCACCCCTGTGGCTGCGCTCTCCTCCGTGGCTCCGAAGCTTCCCCCCTCTGCCACCCGCAGTCTCTGCCCGCGAAGGGGCTTCCTAGTGCGTGGAAATCTTTCCTCCTTCACAGCTCCCTCCCACTGGTGCAGGTGCCGTCCCTATTCTTTTGTCTCTGTTATTTCTTTTTTCTTTTGCCCTACCCAAGTACGGGGGGAGTTTCTTGCCTTTTTGGAGGTCGGATGTTTTCTGCCAGCGTTCAGTGGGTGTTCTATAGGAGCAGTTCCACGTGTAGATGTAGTTCTAGTGTATCTGTGGGAAGGAAGGTAATCTCCGCGTCTTACTCTTCCGCCATCTTCTCTGCACTCTTAATGACATTTTCAATGGAGAAAGGCTGAAAGATTTCCTCTAAGAGCAGGAACAAAAAAAGGATGCACATTTTCACCACCTCTATTCAACATATTACTGCAAGTCTTAGATAGGGAAATTTTACATGAAAGAGAAAAAAAAAGGCATCCAAATTAGAATGGAATAAGTGAAATTATCTCTGCAGATGACATGATCTTATATGTAGAAAACACTAAATATTCCACAGTTTTTTGAACAAATAAACAAATTCAGCAAGGTTGCAGGTTAAAAATCAAAACTCAAAAATAAGTTGTTTGTGTACACTGACAATAAGCAACAGAAAAATGAAATTAAGAAAACAATTCCATTTACAATATCATGAAAAATAATAAAAAACTTAGGAATAAACTTAACAAATGAGCTAAAAGACTTGTACACTGGAAAATACAAAATATTGCTAAAAGAAATTAAGGAAAATGCAAATAAATTGAAAGATATTCCATGCACATGATTGAAAGACTTAAATTTTTTAAGGTGTCAATGCTGCTATCAAAGAAATCTAGAGATTCAATACAACGCTTAACAAAATTCCAACTTTTTTTGAGAAACAGAGAAATCCATCCCAATATTCATATTGAATCTCAAGAGACCATGAAGAGCCAAAATAACCTTTAAAAAAATAAAGCTGGAGGTCTTACACTGCCTGATCTCAAAACTTACCATAAAGCTACAGGAATGAAAACAGCATGATACTAACATAAAGAGCGATATAAAGACCAGTGGACTAGAATAGAGAGTCCAAAATAAACTCATATGAAAAGTCAAATTATTTTTGACAAGGATGCCAAGACCAACCAATTGGTTAAGGACAGTATTTTCAACAAATTGTGGGAAGAAACTAGATATCCATGTGCAAAAGAATGAAGTCAGATTCTTACTTTACACCATATACAAAAAATAACTCAAAATGATTCAAAACTTTAATATAAGAACTAAAAGCACAGATGAATATATATATATATATATGTGTGTGTATGTATATACATATGTATAATGTATATATAAACTTTTGTGCATCAAAGGATACTATCAACAGAATAAAGATGCAGCCATAGAATAGGAAAAATATTTGCCGCTAACATGTGCCATAAGATGTCAATATGGAGAATATATTTTACAAATTCTGATATTCAACAACAAAAAGAACAAACAACTCCATTATAAAATGAGAACAGGATTTGAACAGATGCTCAGCATCACTAATCATTAGAGAAATGCAAACCAAAACTCATGAGATGCTTCTTCACATCCTTTAGAATGGCTATTATCAAAAACCCAGAAAATAACAAGAATAGGAAAGAATATGGATAATTGGAAACCTTAGGCATTGTTGGTGGGAACACAAAATGGTGCAGCCTCCATGGAACCAGAATGGTGGTCCCTCAAAAAATTAAAAATATAATTACCATATGATCCAGAAATTCCATTTCTTGGTATATACTCAAAAGAACTGAATACAGGGAATGAAACATATTTATACACTCACGTTTATAACAGCATTATTCACAGGAGTCAAACGGTGGAAACTAGTGTTCATCAATGAATAAATAGATAAACAAAATGTGTAGTATGCATAAAATGAAGTATTATTTAGCCTTTAAAAGGGAATTCTGACACATGCTACAAGATTAATGGACCTTAAAGTGGTTATTGTCAGTGAAATAAGCCAGTCAGAAAAGTACAAATACTGTATAATTCCATTTATCTGAGCCACCTATAGTAGTCAAATTCATAGAGACAGAAATATAGGATGGTTGTTGCCAGTGACTGTGAGAATGGGAAAATGAGGAGTTTTTCTTTAATGTGTATAGTGTTTCAGTTTGTGAAGATGGGAAAATTTCTAGAGATGGATGTTGGTGATGGCTGCACAATAATGTGCATGTACTAATGCCACTGAACTGTACACTTAAAAATGTTTAATTTGATAATTTTTATATTATGTGAATTTTCCACAAAAAACTCAAAGAAATACTGATAGAATTGAAAGAACAAATAGACATATACATAGGATAATTGCTGTTTAAACCACACATCTGGAAAAGGAAAGCAGTGAGGATAAAACAGACCTAATGTTGCAAACCAATAGTAAAAATTTTTCTTTAAGGAAGAATAAATAAGATCCAGATCATAGCATATTTAATATGTCAAGGATACAATGGAAAACCACTGGTCATACCAACAATCAGGAAAATTACAACATAAACAAAAATAGACAATGACACATGGACAATTAGATGTTAGCAGATGTTGAAGTTATCTGACAAGAATTTTAAAGCAGCCACCACATAATTCCTTCAACAAGCAATTACAAACTTCCATGAAAAAAAAGGGAAAATAATAGAAAAATTCAGCAAAGAGATAAAAGTTATAAGAAGGAAAAAATATGAAATTATAGAAATAGGAATATGCACAAAAAAACAAAGCAAAAAGCTTACTGGATGATCTGAGTGCAGATGACTGATGATAGAATCCGAGAAATTGAGAACAATTCAATAACATTTACTGAATCAAAAAGAAAAAAGAGACAGGAAAAATATAAAAAGAATTTTAGGGGCATGTGAGATAATTAAAAGAGCTAATATTTGAGCCTCTGAAGGAGAGGAAAGAGTGGGCCTGATAAAATATTTAAAAAATAATAGCTGAATATTTACCAAATTTAATAAAAAACATAAACATACAACTTCAATAATTTGTGTGAACCTCAAATTGGTTAAACCCAAGCAAGTCCACAACAGGACATATAAGAGTTAAACTTCTGAAAACTAAATGGAAAGATCTTAAAACAACCAAAGTAAAAGGGGCATTACCTAATAGGGAAACACCAATTTGAATGACAGAATATTTCTCATCTAAAACCACAGAGGCCAGAAGAAAGTGGTACAATATTTTTTAAGTATTAACATAAAATAACTGTTAACTGAGTATTCTATCTCCCATGAAAATATCCTTCAGAAATGAAAGGACATTGAAGACATTTTCAAATAAAGAAAAACAGATAATTTGTTGCCAGGACATCTATCCTTTAAGAATGGTCAAAGGAGCTATCTAAACAGAAATAATGTGATAGAAGAATAAGTCTTGGAACTTCAGAACGTAGACCATCAGATGAGTAAAAACATATGGTAAATATAATAGATGACACCACTTATTATAAATTTACTAAATCCTATTCAGTGGTTGAAGCATAAGTTATAACACCATCTCATGTGGTTTTCAATGTGTATAGAGGTAATATTTAAAATAATTATATTTTAAAAGTGTGATAAAGAAGATGTGATGTATATATATATATATATATATATATATATATATATATATATATATATATATATAGACACATACATACAAAGGGATATTACTCACCCATAAAAAAAGAATGAAATAATGCCATTTGCAGCAACATGGAAGGATCTAGAGATTATCATATTAAGTGAAGTAAGTCAGACAAAGACAAATATCATATGATATCACTTATATGTGAAATCTAAAAAAAAAAAAAGATACAAATGAACTTCTTTACAAAACAGAAATAGACTCACAGACATAGAAAACAAACTTATGGTTACCAAAGGTGATAGTGGGGCAGAGAGATAAAATAGGAGTTTGAGATTAACATATACACACTACTATATATAAAAAAGGTAAACAAGAAAGACTTGCTGTATAGCACAGGGAAGTATACTCACTAACTTGTAATAACCTATAATGGAAAAGAATCTGAAAAAATATATATATACATATACATAACTGAATCTCTTTGCTGTACCTTTGAAACTAACAGAACTTTGTAAATTAACTATACTTCAATAAAATAAATAAATAAATAATTATTTTAAAGTGTGAGAGTAAACAGGAGTTTCCTTCACTTCATTCACATGGTTAAATGCCAGTACAAGTAGACTGCGATAAGTTCTTCATCTATGTTGTGATACCTAGACCAACCACAAAGAGACAAATGTGAAGTGAAATACTCAAAAACACTATAAATAAATCAAGATGAAATATTTTAAAATGTTCTAATACCTAAAAGAAATTTTAAAAAAGAGAAATATATATGAGATTAAACAGATAGGAAACTAATAATAAAATGCATACTTAAACACTAACATAGCAGTAATAATTACTCTTAAATAATTATGAATAAGTAATTAACTAATCATAAATCTTAATTACATTTTAATCACATTAAATAACACTAATTATATTAAATTATTTAATTCCATTATTATTTCCTGAATAATGTAAATGATATAAATACACCAATTAAAACACAGATATTGGCAGAGTCAATAAAGAAAAGGATCCAACAGTGTGCTGTGTACAAGAAACTTACTTCAAATAAATACAATGTTATGGTTAGTAGGTTCAAAGGAAAGGATGGAAAAACATATACTGTGCAAACATTCATTAAAAAAATACAGGAACAACTACATTAATATATGAAAAAGTAAAATTAAGAACAAACAACAGAGAGAAAGACAAAGATTAAACAATCAATCCACCAGGAAAGTATAACATTTCTTAATGTGCATACACCAAATAAGAACGTCAAAACATATGAAGCAAAAACTGTCCGATCTGAAAGAAAAGGGAAACAGCACCACAAAAATAGTGAAAACTTCAATACACCAATCTCAGAAATTGATATCAGTATTAGACAGACAGTCAGCCATAAGTTAGAAGAATGAGTTAATACCATAAACCAACAGGATCTAATTGACATATGGTACACTTGAGCCAACAGTAGAAGAACAAACTTTTTTTTCAAATGGATCATCCATCTGTATGCTGAACATTACAAAATGATGATGAAAAAAATCAAGGAAGGTCTAAATAAGCAAGCATATCATATACATGAATTGTAATATTGGACACAGTAAAGATTTTAATTCTCCCCCAATTTATCTATAGGTTTAAAGAAATACCTATCAAAATCCCAGTAATTGTTTTAAAGGTATTCATAGCTTTTTCTAAAATTTATATGAAGTGCATACCCTAGAATAGCTAAAACCATCTTGAAAAAGAATAGAGTGCAAGGAATCACTCTATCCAACACGGAGGCTTACCATATACCTCTAGTAATCATGAGAATATAGTATTGACAGAGAGATAGACATATAGATCAGTGGGATAGAGTTGAGAATCCAGAAAGATATCCACATAAGTGTGCTCAACTGATTGCAAATAAGGTGCAAAGCAATTAAATGGAGGAAAAATAGTCTTTTCAAGAAATGTTCCTGAAGCAATCATAGGTAAAAGAAAAAAAATCTCAACCAGTTTCACACCTTATACAAAAAATAACTCAAAATGGATTATGGACTTAAGTGTAAATTGTAAAACTATGACACTTTTAGAAGGAACAACTTAGGAGAAAACCTTTAACATCCTTGCCTAGGCAAATTGTTATTAAATTGATAACAAAAGCACAATCCATATTTTTTTTAAAAACATTGATAAATTAGACCTTGTGAGCAAAAACTTTTGCTCTATGAAAGGTCTTTTTAAGAGGATTTAAAACAAGGTAAACACCGAAAGAAAATATTTTCAAAGCACATATCTGACAAAATGTTATTATCTAGAACTTTTATAAGAATTCCCCAAACTGAACAATTAGAAAATGTGCAATGGTCATGAACATATACCTCACCAAAAAAGATATACAAATGGTAAATAAGCATATGAAAATATATTCAACATAATTAGACACTAAAGAAATGCCAATTAAAAGCACAATGACACAACACTACTCAGCAATAAGAATGACTAAAAACATCAGTGACAACATCAAATACTGGTGAAGGTGTAGAGAAAGTGGATCACTCATATATTGTTATTATGAATCTATAATATGTACATTCTCTCTGGAAATAGTCTTGCAGTGTGTTATAAAAACTAAACATGCACATACCATATAATCCAGCAATTGTTAACTTCCACATTAATCCCAGAGAAATGAAACTTTTACTCTACAGAAAAACCTATACACGAATACGCACAGCAGCTTTTTAATAATTGATAAAAAAGTGAAAACAACTCAGATGTCCACAAGAGGTGAATTGTTAAAGTACAGTTCATCTATACACGGAATACTACTAAGCAATAAAAAGGTATGAACTGTAGCTACTTGGCTGAATCTACGAGGTATTATGCTGAGTTCAAAATGATAATCCAAAAATTCACGTACTGTGATATTCAACTTATATAAAAATTTAAATGATAACAATACAGAAATGGAGAAGAGATTAGCAGTTGCCAGGTGTTAGGAAGGAGAATTGTGGAAAGGCGTTGCATGTGCCTATAAAACAGCAAGAAGTACCTTTGTGAGAATTGAACTGTTTTGTATTTTAACTTTGTTAGTGTCAATAACATGGTTGTGATACTGTCATACAGTTATTTTCCCACTCTATTCATATAACAGCTTTTTTGAGGTATACTTCACATGCCATACAATTCATCTATGTAAAGTGAATATATATACTTTAAAAAACATATTTATACAAATTCACAAGCTTCACATCCATTTTAGAACTTGTCATCACCCCTCAACAAT
This sequence comes from Balaenoptera physalus, assembly GCF_965194825.1. Taxonomy (NCBI): domain Eukaryota; kingdom Metazoa; phylum Chordata; class Mammalia; order Artiodactyla; family Balaenopteridae; genus Balaenoptera; species Balaenoptera physalus. The sequence continues at coordinate 70,911,513 of NC_138903.1, read as the reverse complement.
ACAATATACCCTTTAGTGGTCATTCCCCATTTTCTCTCCAACTGCCCTAGCCCTAGACAACAACTAATCTACTTTATATCTCTTTGATAGATTTCCGTATTCTGGCTCTCTCTGTTAACGTGAATGACCTACGGTTTAGTTTGTTAACCGCATGAAGCTACCAGCCTCCTCATTTTTTTTTTATCTTTTATTTTTTTAACATCTTTATTGGAGTATAATTGCTTTACATTGTTGTGTTAGTTTCTGCTGTATAACAAAGTGAATCAGCTATACGTATACATATATCCCCATATCCCCTCCCTTTTGTGTCTCCTTCCCACCCTCCCTATGTTGGTGAGAATGTAAATTGATACAGCCACTATGGAAAACAGTATGGAGGTTCCTTTAAAAACTAAAAATAGTATTACCATACCAGCCTCCTCTTAATTGCTTACCATCAACATCTCCATTGTTTTTAAGAGCATTCTTAGACTCAAATTTTCCCATACTCTGTTCAAAATAATGTCAGTTTCCTTGGGGAGAGTTTTGGACCTGTTTGATTGGCCTGGCTCTCCCCTTGGGTAAAACCTCTTCACCCACTGCTCTCAAAGCTTGAGATAGGAACAGTGGCCTGTTTCTCTCAAAGTGACACTCCCATCTTATGAGGATGGCCCTGACAAGGGTAGTAATCTGGGTTTGGCTTGCCCCTTTCAACATGGAAACTGCCCAAGTGAGCTTGGATGAGGGCAATCAAGACCACAGGATTTTCTAACTGCTACACCTGAGATAGAGCCCACTTCCTACCACTCTGGACTGAGTGGACTAAAGGAGCCTCCAAACTCTTAGCCACACTTATTTGTAATTTAGCCTTTGAAACACCAAGCAGGGAGGGGATGAGAAATGATGGCGACTCCCCCCTCCTTGAGATGTACTGCTCTTGACTGAGAGCTGGAGGAGGGGGAGTCTTGTTTTCTTGAAAACACACACCTGGAGTGGAAATTAAATACACTGAGCTGGGATGGGAGATTTGAGAGGAAATGTGCGGAGGCTAAAGTGCCGCAGTCTCTTCCTGCTTTTCACCAAGATTTAGTAGTTTATGTTGAATTAATTCTTTTTTCATTTTCTGTACACCCTTAAAATAATTTCTAGAGATTTTAAGTGGCTAAATATATATCATCTTTACAAGTTATCGTTTGACTAGAGAGAGGGTCAATAGAGTTCCTCACACTGAGAATTTGTAAGTCTTGTTCTATAGTGTTGCAAGATGTTACAATTTGGGGATGTTGAGTAAATGTTAAAAACTATTTCTTTGCATTATTGCTTACAACTGTATGTGAAGCTATAAGTTTCTTCTAAATAAACTTTTTAATTACAAATAACATTTCAATATCATAGAAACACAAAATACTTAGGGATAAATTTATGAAAATGTGTACATGGCATGTACATTTAATATTACCAAATTTGTAAAGATAGACATTTATCCCAAATTGATTTGTAATCAATAAAATCTCACCAAAAATCTCAAAAGGCTTTTTCATGTAATATGAAGAGCACATTCTAAACTGTATAATTAAGTGCAAAGAAAAATATACAAAAGGGAAACACATTTAGAGAATTTATACTACCTGATTTCAAGATTTACTCTAAAGCTGAAGTATTCAAGAGTGTGGTATTAACAAATGTATGGGCTTATATGTCGATAGAATAGTCTAGAAATCGACCTCTCATAAGTAATAAGTTGTTTTATTGTATTTATTTTACAATTAATAGAACATAATAGACAATTTATGTATAAGGTATACAGTTCAAAAAAATTTAACCAATGTATAGGTTCGTGTAACAACCAGCAGTACCAGGATAGGGAGCATTTCTATCATTCCCCCCAAATTCCCTTTTGTTGTTTCTTTGTAGGTGCATTCTACCCTCAACACTAACCCTTAGATAATTGACATTTTCTCCATCACTAAGGTTTGTCTTTATGAGATTGCTAAATAAATGAAGCCATGCTGTACTTAACCTTTTGAGGTTTGCTTTTTTTTTTCATCTATGATAATGCACTATCCAAGTTGTTGTGTGTATGTATCAATAGGTGGTCTTTTTATTTCTGATTATTTTTCAATAAATATTAAAAGTTCTCATCACAAGGAAAAAAAATATGTATGGTAGTGGATGTTAACTAGACTTATTGTGGTCATTATTTTGCAATATATAAAAATATTGATTCATTATATTGTACACCTGAAACTAATATAAAGTTGTATGTCAATTATACCTGAAAATTAAAAAGAACTCTCCCCCCAAATTGAGTACAGTTATTCCTCCTGCTTTATTCTTTTTCAAATATATTAAGTACTCTAACCTCAGTGTGTTTTTTTAAATATAATTTTTCAGGATAGTCTGCTCTAGGTCCACAATAAAATCTTGCATGAATTTTTATAGAAATTACATTCAGCCTATATATCAATTTGAGTAATACTGACAGCTCATCAAAGCTTTATAGTTTTAAGCATGCAAATCCTCTACATGTTGTGTTAGGTTTATATTTAAATGTTTCATTTCTTTTGAGTGACTACAATTAGTATTGCAGTTTAATTTCAATATCCAAATGGCCATTTCTAGTATATATAAATACACATTTTTTCACTGTTATTTATAATAAACATTAAATTTACCATCTTAAATATTTTAAGTGTATAGTTCAGTAGTGTGAAATATATTTACATTGCTGTGAAATAAACCTCTAGAATATTTTCATGTTACAAAGCTGAAACTCTATACCCATTAAATACTAGTTCATCATCTCTCCTCCCCCCTGTCCTCAGCAAACACACTTCTAATTTCTGTTTCTATGATTTTGGCCACCTTATATACTTATATGAGTGGAATAATACAAATAAGTACAAATACTTTTTACATGTTAATCTTATATCCCATGATATTTCTAAATTCACTTATTAATTATAGGAGATTTGTTGTGGATTCCTTTGTATTTTCCACATAGATCATAATGTCTTCTGCAATCAGGGACAGTTCCATTTATCATTTTTAATGTGGATAATTATTTTTGCATTATTGTGTTGGCTAGAAATTCCAGTGTTGTGTTGGAAAAGGGTGACAACAATGGACATCTTTGCTTTGACACTGATCTCAGAGGGTAAGCATTTAGTCTTTCACCTCAAGTGTGATGTTAAATGCAAGTTTTTGTAAATATTAAAGAAGTTCCCCTAGTTTTCTGAGAGTTTTTATTATGAATGTGTTTTGAATTTTCTCAAGTGTTGTTTTCTGTATTAATTTCTATGATCATGTGATTTTTCTCTTTTACCCTGTTAACATGGTGGATTGTATTGTTTGATTTTCAAATATTCAACCGGACTTGTAACACTGGAACAAACAACACATTGCCATGGTTTATAGTTAATGTTCCTAAATTGCTGAATTATATTTGCTAATGTTTTCTTTTTGTATTAAAATATATTTGGCATATAATATTGTGTAAATTTAAGGGATACAACATGTTAATTTAATTCATTGTAATATGGTTGCCATTTAAGTAATAATTATCACCTTTATCATGTTAAATAATTAATACTTTCTTTTTAGTAGCTGTACTAATTAAGTTCTAGTCCCTTAGCAAGTTTGATGATTATAGTAAAATATTATGGTTTAGATCCACTATACTGTGCATTCAGTCACTCGGGCTTATTTACTACTCATTGCATATTCTTACCCTTAAATAACATATGTCCTATCTCTACACTCACTATCCCCTGGTAACCAGTATTTTACTGTGTTTTTATGAGTTTAACTTTCTTAGATTCCACATATGGTGATATCATACAGTACTTGTCTTTCTCTCTCTAACTTATCTCACTTAGCATATTGTGCTCAAGGTCCCTCCATGTTGTCACAAATGGTAGGATGCCCTCCTTTCTCATGGCTGAATAATATTCCATTGTATACATATAGCACATATTCTTTATCCATTTATCTGTTGATGGGCACTTAGGTGGTTTTCATATCTTAGCTATTGTGAATAATGCTGCAATAAACATTACAGTGCAGATATCTCTTTGATATTCTGTTTTTATTTCAATTTGGTATATACCCAGAAGTGGAATTTTTGAATCATATGGTAGATCTATTTTTCATTTTTTTAACAACATCATGTTCTTTTTTATAGTGGTTGAAACAATTTACATTCCTACGAAGAATGTACAAGGGTTCCCTTTTCTCCACATTCTCACCAACATTTGTCGCACTTTTCTTTAAATTATATGTGGGGAAGGGGCATTTTATTTTATTTTTAAATATTTATTTATTTATTTTGGCTCCACTGGGTCTTAGTTGTGGCATGCATGTGGGATCTAGTTCCCTGACCAGGGATTGAACCCGGGCCCCCTGCATTGGGAGCATGGAATCTTACCCACTGGACCACCAGTGAAGCCCCGTGTTGCTCCTTTTCTTGATGATAGCCATTCTAACAAGTGTGAGATGACATCTTGTTGTGCTTTTGATTTGTACTTCCCTGATGATTAGTGATGTTGAACATCCTTTCATGTCCCTGTTTGTCCTTTGCATGTCTTCTTTGAAAAAAAAAATATTTAGTTTCTCTACCTATTTTTAATGGATTTTTTTGTTGTTATTGAGTTGTAAGAGGTTTTTATTTTGGATATTAATCCCTTATATTATGTATGGTTTCCAAAAGTTTTCTCCCATTCCGTATGTTGCCTTTTCACTTTTAAAACCATATCCTAAAAAAACAAACAAAACAAACAAACAAAAACATTTGCAGGACAATGTTGAGGAGCTTCTTCGCTACCTTTTCTTCAAGAGTTTAACGGTATCTGGTCTAATGTTTACATCTTTGATCCATTTCAAGTTAATTTTTGTGAGTGGTGCAAGATAGGCATCCAATTTCATTTTTCTGCATGTGGTTATCCAATTTTCCCAACACCATTTGTTGAAGGGACTATCTTCTCCACACTGGGTATTCTTAACTCCTTTGTCTAATAATAGTTGACCTTATGTATGTGGATATAATTTGGGGCTCTCTGTTTTTCTCCATTGGCCTATGTGTCTATTTTTATGCCAATACCATACTTCTTTTATTACTACAGCTCTGTAATATACTTTGAAATAAAGGTGATACCTCAAGCTTTGTTCTTTTTCTTCAGTGTTGCTTTAGCTTTTTTTTAAACATCTTTATTGTAGTATAATTCCTTTACAATGGTGTGTTAGTTTCTGCTTTATAACAAAGTGAATCAGCTATACATATACATATATCACATATCTCCTCTCTCTTGCGTCTCCCTCCCACCCTCCCTATCCCACCTCTCTAGGTGGTCACAAAACACTGAGTTGATCTCCCTGTGCTATGTGGCTGCTTCCCACTAGCTATCTATTTTACATTTGGTAGTGTATATATGTCCATGCCATGCCTTAGCTTTTTGATGTCTTTTGTGGTTCCATACACATTTTAGGATTTTTTTTTCTATTTCTGTGAAGAATGCTGTTGGTAATTTGATGGAGATTGATTTGAATCTATAGATTGTTTTGGGTAGCATGGACATTTTAATGATACTAATACTTCGGATTCATGAACACAGGATTTCTTTCCAGTTGTTTGTGTTTTATTTGATTTATTTCAGTAACTCCTGTGATTTTCACTGTACAGATCTTTCACTTCATTAGTCAAATTTATTCTTTGGTATATTATTAATTTTGATGCTATTGTGAATAGGATTATTTTATTTATTTCTTTTTCTGATGGTTTGTTGTTAGTGTATAGAAACACAATAGGTTTCTGTAAGCTGACTTTATATTTTCCAACTTTACAGAAATTGCTTGTTATTCCCAACTGTTTTTAGTTTGAGTCTTTGGAAGTTAATATATATAAAATCATATCATCTGAAAATAGTGACAATTTAACTTCCTTTCTTTCTTATTTGGGTGTCTTTTACTTTTTCTCTTGCCTAATTGTTCTAGCTAGAAATTTCAGTACTATGCTGAATAAGAGTGATGAGAATGGACAATCTGGTCTTGTTCCTGATCTTAGAGGAAAATTATTCAATTCTTCTCCATTGAATATGATGTTATCTGTGGGTGTATCATATATGATATATACCTCAACATACCTTTACAATGTTGTGGTATGTTGCTTCTATACACGATATGTCTAGGCTGTTACTCATAAAAGGATATTATATTTTGTTAAATGATTTATCTGCATGTATTGAGTTAATGATGCAGTTTTTTATCTTTCATTTCATTGAAGTGATTTATTGCATTTATTGATTTGTTCATGTTGAATCATCCTTTCATGTCAGGGATAAATCCCACCTAGTCAAGGTGTATAATCCTTTTAATGTGTTCTTGGATTCAATTTACTAATATTTTGTTGAGAATATTTGCATCTATATCCATCAAGGATATTGATTTATAGTTTCTTTTCTTGTAGTGTCTTTATCTGACTTTGAGCTGTCTGTAATGCTGGCTTCGTAGAAAGAGTTTGAGCATGTTGCCTCCTTTTTAATATTTTGGAAGAGTTTGAGAAGGATTTGCATTAATTCTACATTAAATATTTGGTAGAACTGACCATGAAGCCATCTTGTTCTGAGCTTTTCTGTGTTGGGAGGTTTTTGAAAACTGATTCAGTCTCCTTACTGACAATTGGTCTGTTCAGATTTTCTATTTCTCCCTGATTTAGTCTTGGTAAGTTGTGTATTTCTAGAAATTTATCCAATTCTTCAAATTTAATTAGTTTGTGGGTGTATAATTGTTCATAGTAGTCTCTTATGACCCTGTGTATTTCTGGACTATCAGTTATTTTGTCTTCTCTTTCATTATTAATTTTATTTATTTTTTCTTAATCTAAAGTTTTGCCGACTTTATTTTTTAGGAAAAAAAAGCTCAGTTTGGTTGATCCTTTCTATTTTTCTCCTGGTCTTATTTTATTTATTTTCACTCTGATATTTATTATTTTCTTCCTATTGCTAAACTTTGGCTTAACTTAATTTGTTCTTTTTCTAGTTCCTTGAGATGTAATTTAGGATATTTATTTGAGATCTTTCTGAATTTTTTTGTTTTGTTTTGGCCATGCCATGTGGCTTGTGGGATCATAGATCCCTGACCAGGGATTAAATCTGGGCCCAAGAATTGAAAGCACAGAGTCATAGCCACTGGACTGCCAGAGAATTCCCTCTAAGTTCTTAATATACATTTACATTGCTTTCAACATTCCTCTCAGAACAGTTTTGCATAAGAATCCTATAAGATGTTGTATGTTGTGTTTCTATGTTCATGTATTTTGAGATATTTTTTATTTCCCTTTGATTTCTTCTTTGACCCATTGGTTTCTCAGAAGTGAGTTGTTTACTTTCCATGTATTTGCAGATTTTCCAAATTTTCTTTTATTATTAATTTCTTGTTTCATATCATTTTGGTCACAGAAGATAGTTGGTATGATTTTAGTCTTCTTATATTTGCTAAGATGTTTCGTGTCCCTTCATATGATCTATCCTGCAGAATATTCTGTGTGTGTGCACTTGAAAAGAATGTGCATTCTGTGACTGTTAGATGGAATGTTTTATATACATATACATATACATATAGATATATAGATATATAGATATCCATTAAATCCATTTAGTCAGACGTATGATTCAATTCCAATCTTTTTATTTCCTGTCTAAATGATACATCCATTGCTTATATTGGATTATTGAGGTCATCTACAATTATTTTATTGTTGTCTATTTCTCCCTCCTGATCTGTTAGTATTTGCTTAATATATTTAGGTGCTGTGGTGTTGGGTGTGTCTGTATATATATATATATATATATATATATATATATATATATATATATATATATATATATATATATATATATATGTATATATATATATGTATTTATATATACACACATATATACAATTTTTATATCTTTTTTATGTATTGGTCACTTTATCATTATATAATGACTTTCTTTGGCTCTTGTTAAAATTTTTGGCTTAATGTCTATTTTATTTGATGTGAATGTAATTATCCCTGCTTTCTTTCTGTTTCCACTTGCATAGAATATTTTTCTGTCCCTTCACTTTAAGCCAGTGTGATTTTTTTAGAGCTGAAAGTAATCTCTTGTATGCAGCATATAGTCGGTTTGGGTTTTATTTGTTTGTTTGTTTGCTGTTCTTTATTTACCCTTGCAGACACTCTTTGTCTTTGATTGGTGAATTCAACCCATTTACATTTATAATTATTTATATGTAAGAAATTAATTACTATGCCTATCTTATTGTTTGTTTTCCTGCTGTTTGTTTGTTTCTTCCTCTGTTTCTGCCTACTTTTGAAAATTGGTGTTTTTCCATGGCGGTATGCATTATTTATTTATTTATTTATTTATTTATTATCATTTTTTTTAGGGTATAGTTGTTTTACAAAGTTGAGTTAGTTTCTACTGTACAGTGAAGTGAATCAGCTATATGTAAACATATATCTCTTCATTTTGGATTTCCTTCCCATGTAGGTCATCACATAGCACTAAGTAGTGTTCCCTGTGCTATACAGCCGGTTCTCATTAGTTATCTACTTTACACATATTTGTATATATATGCGTATCCCAATCTCCCAATTCATCCCTCCAGCTCCCCCCCCCCTTTGGTGTCCATATATTTGTTCTCCACTTCTGTGTCTCTATTTCTGCCTTACAAACAGGTTATTCTCTACCATTTTTCTAGATTGCACATATGTGGGTTAACATACAATATTTGTTTTCCTCTTTCTGACTTACTTCACTCTGTATGGCAGTCTCTAGCTCCATCCACGTCTCTACAAATGACCCAATTTCATTCCTTTTTATGGCGGAGTAATATTCCATTGTATATATGTGCCACATCTTCTTTTCTTTTTTACATCTTTATTGGAGTATAACTGCTTTACAATGTTGTGTTAGTTTCTGCTGTACAAAAAGGTGAGTCAACTATATGTATACATATATCCCCATATGCTCTCCCTCTTAAGCCTCACTCCCACCCTCTCTATCCCACCACTCTAGGTCATCATAAAGCACTGAGCTGATCTCCCTGTGCTACACAGCAGCTTCCCACTATCTATCTATTTTACATTTGATAGTGTATATATGTCAATGCTACTATCTCATTTCATTCCACCCTCCCCTGCTCCCCTCCGGTGTCCACATGCCCATACTCTATGTCTACATCTGTATTCCTGCTCTGCCACTAGGTTCACCAATACCATTTTTCTAGATTCCATATATATGTGTTAGCATATGGTATTTGTTTTTCTCTTTCTGATTTACTACACTCTGTATGACAGGCTCTAGGTCGATCCACCTCATTACAAATAACTCATTTTCCTTCCTATTTATGACTGAATAATATTCCATTCTATATATGTGCCACATCTTCTTTATCCATTTCTCTGTCAATGGACATTTAGGTTGCTCCCATGCCCTGGCTATTGTAAATAGTGCTGCAGTGAACAATGTGCTACATGTATCTTTTTGAATTATGGTTTTCTCAGGGTATATGCCCAGTAGTAGGATTGCTGGGTCATATGGTAGTTCTACTTTTAGTTTTCTCAGGAACCTCCATACTGTTCCCCAGAGAGACTGTATCAATTTACATTCCCACCAACAGTGTAAGAGGGTTCCCTTTTCTCCACACCATCTCCAGCTTTTTTTGTTTGTAGATTTTTTGATGTTGGCCATTCTGACCTGTGTGACATGATACCTCACTGTAGTTTAGATTTACATTTCTCTAATGATTAGTGATGTTGAGCATCCTTTCATGTGTTTGTTGGCAATCTGTATATCTTATTTTCAGAAATGTCTATTTAGATATTCTCCCCATTTTTAGATGAGGTTGTTTGCTTTTTTTTGATATTATGCTGCATGAGCTGCTTGTATAATTTGCAGATTAGTCTTTTGTCAATTGCTTCATTTGCAAATATTTTCTCCCATTCTAGGTCTGTCTTTTCATCTTGTCTATGGTTTCCTTTGCTGTGCAAAAGCTTTTAAGTTTCATTAGGTCCCATTTGTTTATTAATGTTTTTGTTTCCATATCTCTAGGAGGTGGGTCAAAAAGGATCTTGCTGTGATTTATGTCATAGAGTGTTCTGCCTATGTTTACCTCTAAGAATTTTATAGTGCCTGGCCTTATATTTAGGTCTTTAATACATTTTGAGTTTATTTTTGTGTATGGTGTTAGAAAGTGTTCTAATTTCTTTCTTTTACATGTAGCTGTCCAGTTTTCCTAGCACCACTTATTGAAGAGGCTGTCTTTTCTCCATTGTATATTCTTGCCTCCTTTGTCAAAGGTAAGGTGACCATATATGTGTGGGTTTATCTCTGGGCTATCTATCCTGTTCCATCAATCTATATTCTGGTTTTGTGCCAGTACCATACTCTTTTGATTACTGTGCCTTTGTAGTATAGTCTGAGTCAAGGAGCCTGATTCCTCCAACTCCGTTTTTCTTTCTCAAGATTGCTTTGGCTATTTGGAGTCTTTTCTGTTTCCATACAAATTATAAAATTTTTGTTCTAGTTCTGTGAAAAATGCCTTTGGTAATTTAATAGGGATTGCATTGAATCTGTAGATTGCTTTGGGTAATATAGTCATTTTGTCAACGTTGATTCTTCCAATTCAAGAACATTGTATATATCTCTATCTGTTTGTGTCTTCTTTGATTGCTTTCATCAGTGTTTTATAGTTTTCTGAATACAGCTCTCTTGTTTCCTTTGGTACGTTCATTCCTAGGTATTTTATTCCTTTTGTTGTGATGGTGAATGAAATTGTTTCCTTAATTTCCCTTTCTGTTTTTTTGTTGTTAGTGTATAAGAATGCATTAATTTTGTATCCTGCAACATTACCAAATTCATTGTTAAGCTCTAGTAGTTTTCTGGTGGCATCTTTAGGATTTTCTATGTACACATGTTCAACAGACATGTAGTCATAAGATTGTAGACAGGGCCAGAGATAGGTAGTAGAATAGGAATAGCTCTTATGTTGTGACTTGTTGAAAGAGCCACTGTCCAAAATCAAATTTCTCAACTGACTTGTCTCAGTGACCCAAATTGAAAATGTTTGCTTTTTGGTCAAGGTATTATTATCACAAGAAATTTTCTTAAAATATAACTCTCTCATAATCCAAAGTCATGGGGCTAATTTGTCAATGTGAGCTAAGAAGGCCATATGGAATAAGGCACAGAACAACTAAGTTTCTGTGGGCAGAGGGGCCCATGGTCTGCTCTCTCTGGGTCTCAGTCAGAAGCCTGTCATCACCATAGAAATTAACATGCTTTCTTCAGTTAATGCTCCATGTTGCTACTGATGAGTATTTCCCTTCAGTTTTAATCAATTATGTTTGGGTCATATTTATCCTCATTCTTCCTACACAAATAAGCAGGCAGTTCTTAATTTACAAACAAGCAAAACATTCAAATAGTAATTTCAGCCTCCTGCTGCCAATAAATTCTGAAAAACAGTGGAGCTTTTGGTGAATCTGAAGCTCTGATATAAGGAAGAAACGACTGCTTGAGTCAAGATGAGCTGGTTGACTCCATGGACAATCCCACTGGCCTACCTATATAGAGGCCAATTTCTCCCTCTCCTCATCCACAAATCTTTTCCACATATTGCCTAAAATTCCACTATAGAGTTTGCTTTGATTAAAAAAATTCACTCTACCTGAGAGAGAATTCATGTAAGGTCTGTAAGACTAATGGGAGCATGACAAAAAGCACATAGATGCCAAATTGGGGGCAATTTAAATATCAAAAGGATTAATGATGGCAATTAATTATAAAAGATTTAGTAAATGAAAACCCATAGTAATGTGATTATATAAAAGAATGTGCTAGTTTTTAGTTATGCAGGTGATATTAGGGGAAAAGTGTCATGATATTTGCAATGCATTTCCATACTGATATATAAAGAACAAATGACAAATGGTTATCAATTGATGAACCTAGTTGGTGGGTATAATGGTGGCTTTTGTACAATTCTTTCAACTTTTCTGTATTTAAAATTCTTTTTCTATAATACAAAGATTGGGGTAAATTAGCCCTGAGAAAAATTTAAAAAAAAAGAAACACAGACTTGCTGAATGGATACAAAACAAGACCCATGTATATGCTGTTTACAAGAGACCCACTTCAGATCTAAGGACACATACACATGGAAAGTGAGGGGATGAAAAAAGTAATTCCGTTTGAATGGAAATCAAAAGAAAGCTGGGGTACCAATACTCATATCACACAAAACAGACTTCAAAATGAAGAATGTTGCAAGAGACAAAGAAGGACATTAAATAATGATCAAAGGATCAATCCAAGAAGAAGATGTAACAATTGTAAAGATCAGCACAGAAATAAATGAAATACAGATGAAGAAAACAATAGCAAGATCAATGAAACTAAAAGCTGGTTCTTTGAGAAGATAAGTAAAATTGATAAACCTTTAACCAGACTCATCATGAAAAAGAAAGGAGAAGATTAATATCAATAAAATTAGAAAGGAAAATGGAGAAGTTACAACAGACACCACAAAAATATAAAGGACCATGCAACTGTATTCCAATAAAATGTAAAACTTAGAAGAAATGGACAAATTCTTAGAAAGTTGTAACCTCTCAAGACTGACCCAGGAAAAAATAGAATGTATGAGCAGACCAATCACAAGTACTGAAATGGAAACTTTGATTAAAAACCTTCCAACAAACAAAAGTCCAGGATGAGATGGCTTTACAGGCTAACTCTATCACACATATAGAGAAGAGTTAACACCTACATTTCTGAAACGTGTCTAAGAAATTGCAGAGGAAGGAACACTCCCAAGTTCATTCTATGAGGCAACCATCACCCTGATAGCAATACCATGAGGTTTTAATATAGCAGTCTCTATATACACAAGATTGTTTTAAGTTGCAGATCTCTTAATTTCAAATGTATTTCCAATATTCTGCATTTGTACTATCCTGTTCTCATGATTGCTGTTTTTTTATTGATTTTGGCCACAAATTAAGCCATGGTAAATTTAAGAAAAGTGAAATCATATCAAGAATATTTTCTGACCACAATGCTATCGGATTAGAAATGAATTACAGGAAAAAAATTAAAAAAACACAAAGAAGGGAATTCCTTGGAGGTCCAGTGGTTAGGATTCTGCATTTTCAATGCTGAGGGCGTGAGTTCACTACCTGTAGCGAAACTAACATCCTGCATGCCGTGTGGTGGTTGTGGTGCAGAAATGGAGGCTAAACAATATGTTACTAAACTACCAATGGATCACTGAAGAAATCAAAGAGAAAATTTTAAAAATTATCTAGAGACAAATGACAATGAAAACACAACAGACGAAAACCTTTGGGACACAGTAAAAGCAGTTCTAAGAGGAAAAATTTTAGCAATACAAACTTACTTCAGGAAACAAGAAAAATCTCAAACAACATAAACTTATACCTAAAGCAATTAGAAAAAGAGCAAACACAAAGTTAGTAGAAGGAAAGAAATCATAAAGATCAGAGCAGAAATAAATGAAATAGAGATGAAGAAAACAATAGCAAAAATCAATGAAACTAGCAGTCCCACTACTGGGCATATACCCTGAGAAAACCATAATTCACAAAGAGTCATGTACCAAAATGTTCATTGCAGCTCTATTTACAATAGCCAGGACATGGTAGCAACCTAAGTGTCCATCAACAGATGAATGGATAAAGAAGATGTGGCACATATATACAATGGACTATTACTCAGCCATAAAAAGGAACAAAACTGAGTTATTTGTAGTGAGGTGGATGGACCTAGAGACTGTCATACAGAGAGAAGTAAGTCAGAAACAGAAAAACAAATACCGTATGCTAACACATATATATGGAATCTTAAAAAAAAAAAAAAGAAAGAAAGAAAATGGTCAGAAGAACCAAGGGGCAAGACGGGAATAAAGATGCAGACCTACTAGAGAATGGACTAGAGGATACGGGGAGAGGGAAGGGTAAGCTGGGACAAAGTGAGAGAGTGGCATGGACATATATACACTACCAAACATAAAATAGATAGCTAGTGGGAAGCAGCTGCATAGAACAGGGAGATCAGCTCGGTGCTTTGTGACCACCTAGAGGGCTGGGATAGGGAGGGTGGAAGGGAGGGAGATGCAAGAGGGAAGAGATATGGGGACATATGTATATGTATAACTGATTCACTTTGTTATAAAGCAGAAACTGAAACAGCATTGTAAAGCAATTATACTCTAATAAAGATGTTAAAAAAAAACAATGAAACTAAAAGTTGGTTCTTTGAGAAGATAAACAAAATTGATAAAACTTTATCCAGACTCATGAAGAAAAAGAGGGAGAGGGCTCACATCAATAAAATTAAAAATAAAAAAGAAGTTATAACAGACACCAGATAAATACAAAAGATCTTAAGAGACTACTACAAACAACTATATGCCAATAAAATGGACAAATAGAAGAAATGGACAAATTCTTAGATAAGTACAAACTTCAAAGACTGGACCAGGAAGAAACAGATAGTATGGAAAGAACATTCATAAGCACTGAAATTGAAACAGTGATTAAAAAGCTTCCAGCAAACAAAAGTCCAGGACCAGACTGCTTCAGAGTCAAATCCTATCAAATATTTAGAGAAGGATAGTGCCTATTCTTCTGAAAATATTCCAGAAGATTGCAAAAGAAGGAACACTTACAAACTTATTATATCAGGCCACCATCACTCTGAGACCAAAACCAGACATATTGTTAAACACACACACACACACACACACACACACACACACACACACACACACACACACAAATTACAGGCACATAAATGCACATAGATGAAAATTTTCTCAAAAAAACACTAGCAATCAGAATCTAACAATACATTAAAAGGATCATGTACCATAATCAAGTAGGATATATCCCAGGGATGCAAAGGTTCTTCAATATACTTAAATCAATCAATGTGATACAACACATTAACAACTGAAGAATAAAAACCATGTAATAATCTCAATTGATGCAGAAAAAGTTTTTGACAAATTTGAACAATCATTTATGATAAAAGCTGTCTAGAAAGTGTGAAAAGAGGGAACTTTATTCAACATATTAAAGGCCATATATGACACACCCACAGCTAATATCATTCTCAGTGGTGAAAAGCTGAAAGCATTCCCTTTAAGATCAGGAAGAAGGAAATGATGTCCATTGTCAGCACTTCTATTCAACATAGTTTTGGAGAAATAAAAGAAATCCAAATTGGAAAAGAAGAACTAAAACTGTCACTGTTTGCAGAGGACATGATACTATACATAGAGAATACTAAAGATGCTACCAGAGACCTACTAGAGCTAATCAATGAATTTGGCACAATACCCTGATACAAAATTAATACACAGAAATTGCTAGCATTCCTATACACTAGAAACAAAAGATCAGAAAGGAAAAATAAGGAAACAATCTCATTTAGCATCTCATCAAAAGAATAAAATACCTAGGAATAAACATACATAAGGAGAAAAAAGGTTTCTACTGTGAAACCTATAAGATGCTGTTGAAAGAAATCAGAGATGACAGAAACAGGTGGAAGGATATACCATGTTCTTGGATGGGAAGAATCAATATTGTCAAATGAATATACTACGCTAGGCAATCTACAGATTCAATGCAATCCCTGTCAAATTACCAATGACATTTTTCACAGAACTAGAACAAAAAAATAAAAGAAAAGAAAATCTATGTGGAAACACAAAAGACCCTAAATAGCCAAAGCAATCTTGAGAAAAAATTTATAAATAAATAAATAAAA
Organism: Balaenoptera physalus; assembly: GCF_965194825.1. Classification (NCBI taxonomy): domain Eukaryota; kingdom Metazoa; phylum Chordata; class Mammalia; order Artiodactyla; family Balaenopteridae; genus Balaenoptera; species Balaenoptera physalus. The sequence continues at coordinate 70,895,698 of NC_138903.1, read as the reverse complement.
ACGGAGCTGGAGGAATCAGACTCCTTAACTGCAGACAATACTACAAATATACAGTCATCAAAAAATTATGGTTAAGGAACAAAAACAGAAATATAGATCAATGAAACAGGATAGAAAGCCCAGAAATAAACTCATACACCTGTGGTCAACTAATCTACGATAAAGGAAGCAAGAATATACAATGGAGAAAAAACAGTCTCTTCAATAAATGATGCTGTGAAAACTGGACAGTCACATGTAAAAAATGAAATTAGAACACTAACACCATACAGAAAAATATACTCTAAATATATCAAAGACCTAAACGTAAGGCTGGACATTATAAAACTCTTAAAGGAAAACCTATGCAGAACACTCTTTGACATAAATCATAGCACTATCTTCTTTGATCTGTCTCTTAGAGAAATGAAAATGAAAAACAAAAATAAACAAATGGGATCTCATTAAATTTAGAAGCTTCTGCACACAAAGGAAACCATAAACAAAAGGAAAAGACAACCCATAGAATGGGAGAAAATATTTGCAAATGAAGCAACTGACAAAGGATTAATCTCCAAAGTATAAAAAGAACTCCTGCAGCTCAATATCAAAACAGCAAACAACCAAATCAAAAAATGGGCAGAAAACCTAAATAGAGATTTCTCCAAAGAAGACATACAGATGGCTAAAAGCACATGAAAAAATGTTCAACACCACTAATTATCAGAAAAATGCACATCAAAACTGCAATGAGATATCACCACCCATCAGTCAGAATGGCCTTCATCAAAAAATCTACAAACAGTAAATGCTGGAGAGGGTGTGTAGAAAAGGCAACCTTCCTACAGTGTTGGTGGGAATATAAATTGGCACAACCATTATAGAGAATATTATGGAGGTTCCTTAAAAAGGTACAAATAGAACTGCCATATGATCCAGCAATCCCACTCCTGGGCATATATTGTGAGAAAACTCTAATTCAAAAACATTCAAGCATGCCAATGTTCATTGCAGCAGTATTTACAACAGCCAAGAAATGGAAGCTACCTAAATATCCATCGACAGATGAATGGATAAAAAGGTGTAGTATATATATATATATATATATATATATATATATATATATATATATATATATATATATTCTTTCATAAAGAAAGAATGAAACCATTTGTAGCAACATGGATGGACTTAGATATTATCATACTAAGTCAACTAATTCAGACAGAAAAAGACAAATATCATATGGCATTGCTTATTGTGGAATCTAAAAAAATGGTACAAATGAACTTATTTACAAAACAGAAATAGAGTCACAGATGTAGAAAGCAAACTTATGGTTACCGGGGGGAAAGGGGTTTCAGGGATAAATTGGGATTTGAAGACTGACATATACACAGTACTGTATATAAAATAGATAACTAATAAGGAGCTACTGTATAACACAGGGAACACTACTCAATACTCTGTAATGACCTACATGGGAAAAGAATCTAAAAAAGAGTGTGTATATGTATATGTATAACTGATTCACTTTGCTGTACAGCAGAAACTAACACAACATTGTAAATCAACTCTACTCCAATAAATTTTTAAAAAAATAATGTAGATGTATAGTTACTGAAATATATATATATAACATAACAGCAGGAACTATCTGGGAAGTGAGTTTTAGTAAATACACACCTTCATTAACAAAACTGGAATTTAATATTCACTGAAACATAATCTTTTTTTTTTAATTACCCTCATACATATCAAATATAACCAAATTAAGACTAATTTGTTTGCAAAATAAGTCTGGTCTCAATAAACATGGGCTGATGATTTACATAAATAGAATTGATCATATAGGCTTTTTTAAAAAATTGGCTTTGCTGAAACATTTGTAAGAAGTCACAGACTGAACCTTTAAAAGATTTCTCAGTGCTGGAAAAGTCACGCCAATGGCTTGTCACAGATTTCACGTAAAGATTTAGGTGAATTCCTCTGTTTTCAAGGTCCGCAGAATACCCTGAGATTCCTGTACCTGTTAGGAGGTGGGTTTCCTAAATTTATCTGATAAAGCTGCTGGGAGCCTAAGAGTTTCCAGTCTCTGGAGGGATCAGATAGAGACAAAGAGTAAACGTTTTAATTATGCTTATGAAGGTGTAATTTACCAAGTTACTCCAAGTCATAATTATCTTGAGGTGAAGGGTTTCCTTATATCTGGAAAACACAGATTAAATCCATTAACCATAAAAATTTTACAATATCCCCCAATTCACTCACTCCTATGTAACTAATCCTTATTTTTTTTAACATCTTTATTGGGGTATAAGTTTTTTTTAACATCTTTATTGGAGTATAATTGCTTTACAAATGGTGTGTTAGTTTCTGCTTTATAAAAAAGTGAATCAGCTATACATATACATATATCCCCATATCTCTTCCCTCTTGCGTCTCCCTCCCACTTTCCCTATCCCACTCCTCTAGGTGGTAGCAAAACACTGAGCTGATCTCCCTGTGTTATGTGGCTGCTTCCCACTAGCTATCTATTTTATATTTGGTAGTATATATAAGTCCATGCCACTCTCTCACTTCGTCCCAGCTTAAACTTCCCTCTCCCTGTGTCCTCAAGCCCATTCTCTAAATCTGCGTCTTTATTCCTGTCCTGCCCCTAGGTTCTTCAGAAACATTTTTATTTATTTATTTTTAGATTCCATACATATATGTTAGCATATGGTATTTGTTTTTCTCTTTCTGACTTACTTCACTCTGTATGACAGACTCTAGGTCCATCCACCTCACTATGATTGAATCAAATTTGTTTCTTTTTATGGCTAATATTCCATTGTATATATGTGCCACATCTTCTTTATACATTCATCTGTCGATGGACACTTAGGTTGTTTTCATGTTCTGGCTACTGTAAATAGAGCTGCAATGAACAGTGCGGTACATGATTCTTTTTGAATTATGATTTTGTCAGGGTATATGCCCAGTAGTGGGATTGCTGGGTCCTATGGTAGTTATATTTTTAGTTTTTTTGAGGAACATCTATACTGTTCTCCATAGTGGCTGTATCAATTTACATTCCCACCAACAGTGCAAGAGGGTTCCCTTTTCTCCACAGCATTTCCAGCATTTATTGTCTGTAGATTTTTTGATGATGGCTGTTCTGACCCGTGTGAGTTCATACCTAATTGTAGTTCTGATTTGCATTTCTCTAATGATTAGCGAGGTTGAACATCCTTTCATATGTTTGTTGGCAATCTGTGTCTCTTCTTTAGAGAAATGTCTATTTAGGTCTTCTGCCCATTTAGGATTGGGTTGTTTATTTTTTTTGATATTGAGCTGCATGGGCTGCTTGTAAATTTTGGGGATTAATCCTTTGTCAGTTGCTTCATTTGCAAGTATTTCCTCCCATTCTGAGGATTGTCTTTTCATCTTGTTTATGGTTTCCTTTGCTGTGAAAAAGCTTTTAAGTTTCATTATGTCCCATTTTATTATTTTTTTGTTTATTTCCATTTCTCTAGGAGGTGGGTCAAAAAGGATCTTGCTGTGATTTATGTCTTAGAGTATTCTGCCTATGTTTTCCTCTAAGAGTTTGATAGTGCCTGGCCTTACATTTAGGTCTTTAATCCATTTTGAGTTTACTTTTGTTTATGGTGTTAGGGAGGGTTCTAATTTCATTCTTTTATATGAAGCTGTCCAGTATTCCCAGCAACACTTATTGAAGAGGCTGTGTTTTCTCCATTGTATATTCTTGCCTCCTTTAGCAAAAATAAGGTGACCATATGTGCATGGGTTTATCTCTGGGCTTTCTATCCTGTTCCATTGATCTATGTTTCTGTTTTTGTGCCAGTACCATACTCTCTTGATTATTGTAGCTTTGTAGTATAGTCTGAAGTCAGGGAGCCTGATTCCTCCAGCTCCATTTTTCTGTCTCAAGATTGCTTTGAATATTCAGAGTCTTTTGTGTTTCCATACAAATTGTGAAATTTTTTGTTCTAGTTCTGTGAAAAATGCCATTGGTAGTTTGATAGGGATTGCATTGAATCTGTAGATTGCTTAGGGAAGTATAGTCATTTTCACAAGGTTGATTCTTCCAATCCAAGAACATGATATATCTCTCCATCTGTTTGTATCATCTTTAATTTCTTTCATCAGTGTCTTAAAGATTTTTTGCCTATAGGTCTTTTGTCTCCTTAGGTAGGTGTATTCCTAGGTATTTTTTTCTTTTTCTGGCAATGGTACGTGGAGTGTTTCATAATTTCTCTTTCAAATTTTTCATCATTAGTGTATAGAAATGCAAGAGATTTCTGTGCATTAATTTTGTAGCCTGCTACTTTACCAAATTCATTGATTAGCTCTAGTAGTTTTCTGGTAGCATTTTTAGGATCTTCTATGTATAATACCATGTCATCTGCAAACAGTGACAGCTTTACTTCTTCTTTTCTGATTTGAATTCCTTTATTTCTTTTTCTTCTCTGATTGCTGTGGCTAAAACTTCCAAAACTATGTGGAATAATAGTGGTGAGAGTGGACAACCTTATCTTGTTCCTGATCTTAGAGGAAATGGTTTCAATTTTTCACCATTGAGAATGATGTTGTCTGTGGGTTAGTCATGTATGGCCTTTATTATGTTCAGGTAAGTTCCCTCTATGCCTACTTTCTGGAGGGATTTTTATCATAAAACGGTGTTGAATTTTGTCAAAAGCTTTTTCTGCATATATTGAGATGATCATATCGTTTTTCTCCTTCAGTTTGTTAATATGGTTTATGACATTTACTGATTTGCATATATTGAAGAAATCCTGCATTCCTTGGGTAAACCCCACTTGATCATGGTGTAGATCCTTTTAATGTGCTGTTGGATTCTGTTTGCTAGTACTTTGTTGAGGACTTTTGCATCTATGTTCATGATTGATATTGGCCTATAGTTTTCTTTCTTTGTGACATCTTTGTCTGGTTTTGGTATCAAGGTGATGGTGGCCTTGTAGAATGAGTTTGGGTGTGTTCCTCCCTCTGGTATATTTTGGAAGAGTTTGAGAAGGATAGGTGTTAGCTGTTCTCTAAATGTTTGATAGAATTTGCCTGTGAAGCCATCTGGTCCTGGGCTTTTGTTTATTGGAAGATTTTTAATCACAGTCTTAATTTCAGTGCTTGTGATTGGTCTGTTTATATTTTCTATTTCTTCCTGGTTCAGTCTCAGAAGGCTGTTCTTTTCTAAGAATTTGTCCATTTCTTCCATGTTGTCCATTTTATTGGCATATAGTTGCTTGTAGTCATCTCCCATGATCCTGTGTATTTCTGCAGTGTCAGTTGTTACTTCTTTTTCATTTCTTATTCTATTGATTTGCATCTTCTCTCTTTTTTTCTTGATGAGTCTGGCTAATGGTTTATCAATTTTGTTTATCTTCTCGAAGAACCAGCTTTTAGCAACTAATCCTTTTTTTGTAACAGCTTTATGACGCTATCAGGTTTCCCATTATAATTCTTTAATTTCTTACCCTGTGCAGCATTATTGTCTGAAAGTCAGAAAGCTGTATATTTCCAAAAGTCCTTTCTGGACAGCTTCTTAAAGAGGAAGCATTTTTGCAAAGGCATCAGAGTAAAACCACAGCTGTCCATAATGACAAAAGACTTTAGAAGGTACTTGTAAAATCTGATTAAAATGCAATTGACAAAGAAGCTTTGTTACTGCTGTGAGATTCAACACTTTCAGATAATAATGAGAATTATGACTGATAAAATTTCCCAGGACATATCATATATTTAGGAACTCCATATAATTTATAAAATATCTATATTAATAACATTTACCATACAATATAATCGAAGAAAATTTATTGCTCATTTGACAATACTTCCCATGTAATTGACCATACCAGATGAAACTAATAAGTTTAATATCTGTCTTTGGGATTTTTCATGGGCCCTCTGAAGCATCCTAAAGTTAGCTAGAGGTCAAAAGAACTTCATTAGAAGTTGATATAGGAAGTTTTGTCAAACAATATTAAAATGTTTTAAAACGCCCCGTCAGATAGTATCACAAGTCACTGTGCAACAATAATTATTCACTTAGCCAAAATGACTATAAAAGATTTCAAGGGCAAATACAGACTGATCACTAAAAAGGTAAATAAACTTGAAATCTGTTATCAAAGACAGTTAAACATTTTAAGAAAGTTTGTCCTCTTAAGAGAGAGAGAAACCAAATTCAATTTTGCACCAGTTTACTTGTCTTTTAACATCTTTATTGGAGTATAATTGTTTTTTTTTAATTAATTAATTTATTTATTTATTTTTGGCTGTGTTGGGTCTTCGTTTCTGTGTGAGGGCTTTCTCTAGTTGTGGCAAGCGGGGACCACTCTTCATCGCGGTGTGTGGGCCTCTCACTATCACGGCCTCTCTTGTTGCGGAGCACAAGCTCCAGACGCACAGGCTCAGTAGTTGTGGCTCACGGGCCCAGTTGCTCCGCGGCATGTGGGATCTTCCCAGATCAGGGCTCGAACCCGTGTCCCCTGCATTGGCAGGCAGATTCTCAACCACTGCACCACCAGGGAAGCCTGGAGCATAATTGTTTTACAATGTTGTGTTAGTTTCTGCTGTTGCTTGTAGTTACTACAAGCAACTATGTATAACAAAGTGAATCAGCTATATGTATACATATATCCCCATATCCCTTCCCACTTGCATCTCCCTCCCACCCTCCTTATCCCACAATTTACTCAACTTAATTTTTTCTAAACTTAGTCAATCCTGACCATGCACAAAACTCTTTCCTCAGGGTTCACTTCCCACAAACTTTCCATTACTTTCTATATCCATCACTTTATTTTTTTCCATCCAGAAATAACCAGCTCTAAGACAGACTTACTTTCTTTTCCTTTAGTAAAATGCAATTCCATTCCTCATACATTCTTTACTGAAAACACACATTCTACTTTCCTACTGTATACTGAAATGTTTCCTTTATCATTTTATTAGCTTTAATTACATGTTTTATATAGAGTCCTCAACTCTTAAAAACCTTAATTTCTAGTGAAACGTAAGAAGTAAACAATTTTGAACTCTTTTACATTAGTGTTCTGTAGATTGGCAAACATAAACTTCAATAATAATTTCTTCAATAATGTGCTTTCTTATAGAAAATATCTCAGTGTGGCACCAAACATTTATATTAATAGTTCTAAACCTTTAGGTTGTCAGTAAAAGGAAGTCGATGTTCAGTAATTAATATTTCAGTATCTTATTTTATTTGGAAATTACCTAGCTATTCAATAAATTTCCATCATTTAACTTAACTTAGCACAACTCTAAAGTTTCAAGTTACCAAATATCTAGAGAGATTATTTTTAAGTAGATGTTCCAAGAACAAGTATTCCTAAAGAGTTCACCCAAAGCTCTTGTCTCATTTAATTTAATTTACTCATAAAAATTTTTATTATACCAAGTTATTTTTCTTGCTGACAATTTGCAACAGATACAGCAAGATTTTATTTAACATATTAAACCTAGGTGCAATAAAAGTATTATGCTTAATGTTGATGACTCTAAAAACCTCTCTATATTAATTAGCCTAACAAGCTTAAACATTAATATCAGTTATTACTTTAATACTGAATATTGCACAGTTCATGTGAACCTGAAATTAATTCTGGCCTGTTATTTTCTGTATTTTTGAGAATTTATACATGCTTAATTTCCTTTAAGCTGATTAAATAGAGCTCACTTTCAATTAATTTTGATAATACCATCCAAAGTTAAAAACAAAGAAAATGCACACATAAACATATAGACAGACACAAAAAAAGATCTCATAACTTCATTTTCCAAACTTACTCATGAAGCAGATTTCACAATATAAAATTGACTAGTTGTAAATAACGGAAAAAGTTAAATTAAAAAAAAAAAACAAAGCTTTTTTCCTGTTCTCCCCCCACCCCCACAGTCTCAGGAATTAGAGATGGTCTAGAATAAGATAAGTGTTTTTGTGAGCTCTGGTTTTCTGCAGTAAAAGCAAACTTTTGGTTTCTCTACTGGTTAGGAATTAAACGGGGATGGTTAACCATCAACTGCCATGAATACTTAATTGGCACAATTGAAGGTTCATAATTTTCATAGATATCCCCTTTTCTTTCTTTTAAATGGTTTTGAAAAGTTGATCAGCCAGTGTAACAAGGGGATTTGTATGTAATGCAGACCAACCTCGATTGTGTCTTTTGAGAAGACTATCCAAATCCTCATCTAAGCCTTCTAAAAAGGTTTTGTTAAGCAAAGGATCATTTGGTGGTTAGAGAATAATTTAGTAGACAAGACAGAATATTGCTTAAAAGTTTTTTCAAACCTTTCATAATAGTCCGGAAGTGATTCATCTGGTTTTTGCTTGCACTGCTGAATCTTTGTCCAGTCTACAGTTTTTGGAAAAAGCTCTGTGATAAGTTCGAGTAATTTCTGAATTTATTCCTTGCGTTCAGTGTGAGCCTGTGGACTATGTGATTCAAAATCCATTAAGAGTGTGTTTCCATCCTGCTTTCTCTGTGCATTCCCTTGCTTTGCTTTTAGAAACTAATAGCTCTATTAATTCATATAGATCTGAAAACCTCAGCTTGTAGGTCCAGGTAGTTAACTCAAATTCCTTAGCAAATCCTAATGGATCCTGACTCGGAAGGGGCCAAGGCTCTAAGTTCTGCTCAGGTCCATACATAAGCACCGAGGATGGTTCACCTCTCCCTATAATAGGTTTCTTTTTAAAGGGAGCTATAATTACTTCTGATTTTTTTATCCTCCTTTACTGGAGAAGAGGAAGCAGCGGGAGATGGAAGAGTTGGCAGAGAAAAAGAGATAGTGTCTGGGTCAGGCATTCAGATAGAAGAGGATACGTGGGAGGAGCAGAGAGAGAGACAGAGTCAGTGCTAGCGACCTTTTTAGTTCTGTATAGTTTCAAGCAATTTCTTGTTGGTTCCCTGCAAAGAGGTTACTCTATCATTTCCTCTTTTAGAAGCTTCTAAATACCAATCAAAGTAAGCATTCCATTCAGTCTGTTTGATCTTATGGCTGGATTTTTCTAACTGTGTGCACAAAAATATTAATTTTTGAATACCAAAAGAACCCCAATTTGGCCATTTAGGTTGAGATCTCATTTAGTATAATTTCTCCAATTAAGTAGGTACTTGCAAGTATGAGCTCCGTATGTATTGTACATGAATCTGGCTGGAGTGTTAGTCAGAGGTTGGTTTTCTGGCCCCCTTCATTTCTCCATCTGAGAGATTCTATATCCCCTTTTACTTGAATTGGTCAGGGATAAAATTTACTAATGAAATTGTGTGTTAGACTAGCATGCTGATTGTGAGCTTAACTCTCTAGACATCAACCTAGAGTCACTTCAGTCCTTTTACATTTCTCAGTTTCTCCCTTTCGTGGTCTAAGACCTCTGCAGGTGCTTAGATCACTGAATGGTCAATTCTTATGCATGACCCCTGGATGAGCAAGTCTTTTAATTAATGAGTGGGTTTCCCTATGGTACCACTGCATGGTATGAGGACTCTGCCTCCACCATTTGTAAATTTCTCAGTCACTAGAGAAAGCTGTAACTGGCTGGGAGCAGTCTTGTCCCTTTTCTTTGGAGCAAAGCTCTCATGTAATACCTTCACTTTTATCCCAACAAATTCAATAAGGCCGTCAAATTGAGGAAAAGTGTCTTACCTAACCACTCAGTCTCCCTCAACTGAACAAACCTCAGTATCCTTCAACACCCCCCACCAGTATCTTTCACCTGGGTGGGTATTTCCCTGGTTTCTTTCAACCCTCCTCCCCAGTATTTTGCAACTAGGAGTCAGGTACCTGTTACACACCACCAAATAAAACTCAGGATTATCAACCAGTACAGGAGGTCCGAGAACCAGGAAAGACTCACCCAGGTTTGTCTGGACTCTTCAAGGAGGTGGATGGGTGCAACTGGCCACTGCTGCTACAAAGGTTCTGGTCCCTTGTAGAGTTCAGGCAAAGGAGAGACGTCTACTCTGGTTCCCATATCTCTGGTCATCATAAACTCTCTACTGAAAAAAATACGCACAACGTGAGAGTTGTGAGTTAAGTTTTATTTGGAGTAAAATGAGGACTACATCCAGGAAGACATCATTTCAGATAGCTCTGAGAAACTGCTCCCAAGAGGAAGGGGGGAAGATCAGTGTATATGTGATTTTGGTGAAGGTGGAGTACATGCAATCAAGCACATAGTTTTTGCAAAAGGTTGCTGCTACTCGCATGAAGGTTACTTCTAGTCATGAGGAGCAGACATCACCATGAAGGATTTTAGTGTTTTTCTTGTTATGAGGACATACAAGAATTGGGCTTATAAAATCTTCTACTGAAAGTATCTAAAGATCTGTTCTGCCAGTTTTTCCCAGAGCACAGAGTGCCTCATTCCTGATCTCCACCCTGAAATACTTTCAGGTGGTGTTGAAGGTCAGCAGCTGCAGCAACTCATAATTTAATCCTTGTAGAGGTAGATGGCAAGTGCCATCTTGTAGATAGCAAGATATAATTGACATATAGAATTGCATACGTTTAAAGTGAACATATACATACATTTATATAACATAACATGATTATCACCTTACCAACTTAGCACTGGTTAACACCTCTATCACATTACATAATTATCATTTCTTTTTCTGTTGAGAAAAATTAACATGTAGTCTCTTAGGAACTTTGAAGTTTATAATACAGTATTGTTGACTGTAATCATTATAATATACTTTGTATCTCCAAACTTATCTACTAGTTGCAAGTTGTACCCTTAAACATCTCCCTAGTTCCTGCACCCAGCTCTCCCCAACCCCAGGCCCTGCTAATTATAATTCTACTCTTTGGTTTTACAAGTTCGGCTCTTTTAGACTCTACAAATAAGGGACATTGCACAATATTTGTCTTTCTCTGTCTGACTTATTTCACTTAGCATAATGCTCTCAAGGTCCAACAGTGTGGTTGCAAATGGCAAGATTTCTTTCTTTATCATGGCTAAATAAAATTCCATGGTATATACATACCAAACCTTCTTTACATATTCATCCATTGAAGGACACATAGGTTGTTGCCATACCTTGTCTACTGTGAATAATCCTGCAATAAACCTGAGAATTCAGATAGAATTCAAACATGATAATTCAAAATTCTGTTTTTGTTTCCTTTTATCATTTATGCAAGAGTGGGATTGTTGAATCATATGGTAATTCTAGTTTTATTTCTTTTTTCAAAACTCTATATAGTTTTCAATAGTGGCTGAGACAATTTGCATTCTGAAAGTGTTCCCTTTTTTCCACATCCTCACCAACAATTATCTCGTCATTCTGATGATAGCCATTCTAGCAGGTCTGAGGTAACATCACATGGTGGGTTTTTTTGTTGTGTTTTTTTAAAATTTTTATTGAAATACAGTTGACTTGCAGTATTGTATTAGTTTCAGATGCACAGCATAGTGATTGGATTTTTTATAGATTATACTCCATATAAACTTACTATAAAATAGTGTCTATATTCCCTGTGCTGTACATTATTTATTTTATACCTAGTAGTTTGTAGATATTAATTCCTTTCACCTATCTTTCTCTTCCCCGACCCCTCTCCCCTCTAGTAGTTTGTTCTCTGTATACGTGAGTCTATTTCTTTTCAGTTATATTTATTAGTTTGTATTATTTTGGATTTGCATTTCCTTAGTGAATAATGATGTTGAGCATCTTTTCTTGTAAGTGTTAGCCATCTTAATGTCTTCTTTGGAGAAATGTTTCTCTGCCTCTTTCCTATATTTATTATTTTTTAAATTATTGAATTACATGTGTTCTTTCTATATTTTGGATATTAACATCTTATCAGACATAAGGTTTGTAAATATTTTCTCCCATTTGATAGTTTTTTTTTTCATTTTGTTTTTTCCTTTGAAGTGCAGAAGCTTTTGGATGAAGCAGTTGGATGTAGTCCCACTTGATATTTGCTTTTGTTGCTTGTACTCTTGGTGTCATAGCTAAAAAGTTGTTGCTAAGACCAATGTCAGTGATGTTCTCTCCTATTTTAATTTTGAGGAGTTTTATGGTAGAGGTGTTAAGTTTAAGTCTTTAATGAATTTTAAGTTATGTTTTAATTACAAAAATCAGTTTTATTGGCATTCTATTTATTTTTCGCTTCCAGTTTTATAGAGATATAATTGACATACAACACTGTATAATTTTAAGATGTGCAGCATAATGGTTTGACTTACATAGTTCATGATATTATTAGCACAATAAGTTTAGGGAACTTTCAAAACTCATATAGATACAACATTAAGGAAATGAAAAAAAAATCCTTGTGAAGAGTTAGAACTCTTAGGAATTACTCTCTTAAACACTTTTATATATAATACACAGCAGTGTTAATTATATTTACCATGTTGTACATTACAACCCTACTACTTATTTATCTTATAACTGGGAGTTTGTACCCTTTGACTACCCTACTTTTATCCAATTTCCCCTCCACTCCTTCCCTTCTTTGGGTAACTACAAATCTGATCTCATTTTCTATGGGTTTGTTCGTTGGTTAGTTTGTTTTAGAAGTATAATGGACCTACAACACTATGTCAGTTCCTGGTACACAACATAGTGACTGAATATTTCTACACATTTCAAAATGATCACCAGGATAAGTCTAGTTACCATCTGTCACCATGCAAAGATATTACATAATTATTGACTGTATTCCCACCCTATAACTTTCATAACTGTGACTGATTTATTTTGTAACTGAAAGTTTGTACCTCTTAATCTTCTACATCCCTTTATCTCCTTTCTGCCAATTCCCTCCCCTCTGCGTCTGTTGGTCATCTGCATGTCTTCTTTGGAAAAATGTCTATTCAGGTCACTTGCCCGTTTTTTAATTGGGCTCTTTGATTTTTTTTTTCAATGTTGAGTTTTATGAGTTCTTTGTGTATTATGCATATTAACCCCTTATCAAATATGTCATTTGCAAATCTCTTCTCCTATTCAGTAGGCAGTCTTTTCATTTTGATTATAGTTTTCTTTGCTGTGCAAAAACTTTTTGGCTTGATATATTCCAATTTGTTTATTTTTGCCTTTATTTCCCTTGCCTGAGGAGACATATCAAAAAGAAAAAAGAAGAAATACTTTTCTAAGTCCAATATCAAAGGATGTATTGCATATATTTTATTCTAGACATTTTATGGTTTCAGGTCTTTAATCCATTTTGGGTTTATTTTTTTATATGGTGTGAGAAAGTAGTCCAGTTTGATTCTTTTGCATGTTGCTGTTCAGTTTTCCCAACACATTTTATTGAAGAGGCTCTGTTTTCTCATTTTTTATCCTTGCCTCCTTTGTCATAGATTAATTGACCATATAACTGTGGGTTCTTTTCTGGGCTCTCTATTTTGTTCCATTGTCTGGTTTTGTGCCAGTATTATGCTGTTTTAATTACTGCAGCTTGGTATTATAGCTTGAAATCAAGGAGCATGATACCCCCAGTTTTGTTCTTCTTTCTAAGAATGTTTTGGCTATTCAGGGTCTTTTGTGTTTCCATACAAATTTTAGAATTACTTGTTCTAGTTCTGTGAAAAATGCCATTGATATTTTGATAGAGATTGTACTGAATCTGTAGATTGTCTGGTGAGTATAATTATTTTAACAATATTATTTCATCCATCCATGAGCATGATCTATTTTTCCATGTTTTTGTGTCATCTTCAATTTCTTTCATCAGTGTCTTATAGTTTTCTGAATGCATGTCTTTTACCTCTTTAGTTAAACTTATTCCCAGTTATTTTATTCTTTTTGATGTGATTGTAAACGGGAATATTTTCTTAATTTCTCTTTCTGATAGATTGTCGTTAATTATAGAAATGCAACAGATTCGTCTATATTAATTTTGTATCCTGCAACTTTACTAAATTCATTGATGAGTTCTAGCAGTTTTTTGGTAGCATCTTTAGGATTTTCTATATACAGTATCATGTAATCTTCAAATAGTGGCAGTTTCACTTCTTCCTTTCCAATTTGAATTCCTTTTATTTATTTTTCTTATCAGATTGCTCTGGCAAGAACTTCCAATACTATGTTAAATAAAAGTGGCCAGAGTGGGCAATCTTGTCTTGTTTCTGATCTTAGAGGAAATGCTTTCAGCTTTCCACTGTTGAGTATCTTAGCTGCGGGCTTGTTGTATGTGGCCTGTATCATGCTGAGGTGTGTTCCCTCTTTAGGAACTTTGTTGTGAGTTTTTATCATGAAATATTTTGAATTGTATCAAATGCTTTTCCTGCATCTATTGAGATGATCATGTGATTTTTAGCTTTCTTTTTGTTAATGCGGTGTATCACATTGATTTGTGGATTTTGAAATTTCCTTCCATCCCTGGGAAAAATGGCACTTGATTATGGTGTATGATCCTTTTACTGCATTGGTGAATTTGGTTTGCTAATCTTTTGTTGAGGATTTTTGCATCTATGTTCATCAGTGATATTGGTCTGTCATTTTCTTTTTTTGTGTGATATCTTTTTTCTGGTTTTGATATAAGGTTGATTGTGGTCTCAGTAGAATGAGTTCAGAAACACTTGTTCCTCTGCATTTTTTGAGTTAATTTTGTGGGTGGTGTAATATAGGAATCCATTTTTCTTTTTTTCAGCATGTGTTTATCCAGTTTTCCCAACACAATTTGTTGAAGAGACTAACTTTCCCCATTGAATATTCTTGACTATCTTTTCTCTATTAGTTGACTGTATATCCAGGAATTTATTTCTGGGATCTCTATTCTGTTCCATTGGTCTATGTGTATATGTTTATGTCAATATTATACTCTTGATTACTATAGCTTTTAATACAGTTTGAAATATGGAAGTGTGATACCCATAGCTTTATTCTTTCTTAGAATTGTATTGGTTATTTGGCCTCTTTTGTGATATAACACAAATTTTAGGATTGCTTTTTTCTATTTCTGTGAAAAAGTCCATTACTATTTTTATAGGGATTACATTGAATATATACATGGCTTGGATAGTACAGACATTTTACCAATACTGATTCTTCCAATCCATGGAACCAAGATGTTTTCCCATTTGTATGTTCTTCTATTTCTTTCATCAAAGTCTTGTAGTTTTCATTGTACAGAACTTTCAATTACTTGGTTAAATTTATCATTAAGTATTTAATTGTCTTTGATGATATTGTGAAAGAAACACATTTTAAAATTTCCTGTGTGACCACCTAGAGGGGTGGGATAGGGAGGGTGGGAGGGATATGCAAGAGGGAGTGGATACGGGGATATATGTATACATATAGCTGGTTCACTTTGCTATACAGCAAAAACTAACAAAACATCATAAAGCAATTATACTCCAATAAAGATGTTAAAAACATTTCTTTGCAGATGTTTCACTGTTAGTTTATACAAATGCAACTGATTTCTGAATGTTGATTTTATATTGTTCAACTTTACTGAATTTGGTGATTACTTCCAACACGTTTTTGATTAAGTCTTTGGGACTCTCTGTATATAAAATTACAACATACATAAATGAAAATTTTACTTTGACTTTCCAATTAAGATGGCTTTTATTTATTTTTCTTTCCTATGTGCTTATATTGAGAGTTCCAAGACTATGTTGAATAAGTGGTGAGAGTGGGCACCCTTGTTTTTTGTTCCTGACATTAAAGAAAAAGCTTTCCATTTTTCAGCATTGAGTATGATCTTAGCTGTGAGTTTTGTTGTATATGCCCTGTATGATTCTGGGGTACATTCGTCCTATGTACAATATCTTGTGATCTTTTACCATGAATGAATGTTGCATTTTGTCACATGCTTTTACTGCATCTATTGAGATATCATACAATTTTTATCTTTCACTCTATGAATGTGATATATGACAAATATTGATTTGCAAATTTTGAACTATTCTTCCATTGAAGGCATAAATCCGACTTGGTCATGGTTTATAATCCTTTTAGTGAGTTCTTGAATTCAGTTAGCTAACATTTTGTGGAGAATTTTTGCATCTACTTTTATCAGAGACATTGATCTACAGTTTTCTTTCCTTGTAGTGTCCTATTCTTGCTTTGGTAACAGGGTGATACTGGTCTTATAAAATGAGTATAGAAGTGTTCCCTCCCTTTCATATTTTTGAAAGAGATTGAGATATATCAGTGTTAATTCTTCTTTAAATATTTGGTAGAATTTCCCAGTGAAAACATCTAGTCCTGGGGTTTTCTCTGTTGAAATTTTTTTTGAATACTGATTCAATCTCCTTACTCATTATTGGACTCTTTCAATTTTTCTGTTTCTTTGTGATTCAGTCTTGGTAGGTTATATGTTTCTAGGCATTTATCAATTTTTTAGGTTTTCTAATTTGTTAGCTATTTATCTTTTCTCTCTCTTTAGATTATCTAGCTAAATGTCAATTTTATTTTCTTTCAAAGTAAGAGTTCTTAGTTTCATTGACCTTTTCCATTGTTTTTCTGGTCTATATTTTGTTTATTTCTGTTCTGATTCTTCTTATTTTCTTCCTTCTGCTAACTTTAGGTTTATTTTGTTCTTCTCAGTTTCTTCAAGTGTAAGGTTAACCTGTTTATTTGAGATATTTATATTTTCTTAATATAAGCATTTATCATTATAAAGTTTCCTCTCAGAACTTTTGCAGCATTCCATAAGTTTAGATTATTTTGTGGTTTTAATTTTGTGTTTTGAGATACTTTTTTATTTCCTCTTTGATTTCTTCTTTTACCCATTTGTTATTCATTACTGTATTGTTTAGTTTCCATATACTTGTAAAATTTTCAGCTTTCCTCTTATTGATATCTAGTTGATACCATTGTGGTTGGAGAAGATACTTGGTATTATTGCAATCTTCCTAAATTTGCCAAAATTTGTTTTTTGTTTTGTTTTACTATATATCCTGCAGAATAATTTGTGTGCACTTAATAAGAATTGGTGTTATTCTGTTTTTGAGAGGAATGTTCTATAAATATCTGTTAGGTCCATTTGGTCTAATATTTGTATGGTTCAAGTCCAAAGTTTCTTGTTTATTTTCTTTCTGGATAAACTATCCATTGCTGAAAGAGGGTATCCCTTACTATTGTTGTATTGTTGTCTAGTTGTCCTTTCAGATATGTCAGCAATTCCTTTATATGTCACGTATATGATATATGTGTCACTAATGTTGTGTGAGTACATATTTATGATTGTTATAGCTTCTTGATGAATTAACTTGACCCCATTATCATTATCTAATGACATTCTTTGTCTTTTTTTTCTTTTACCATTTTTAGTTTGCCTATTTTAATTATTTGATGCAAATAAACTTACCCCCACTTTGTTTTGTTTTCCACATTCATGGAATATATTTTTCCAGCTCTTCACTTTGAACCTCTGTGTGCACGTAAATCTGAATTCGGTCTTTTCATTGTATGTTTTGTTTTGTTTTGTTTTGTTTGAATTCAGTCTTTTGTAGGCATCATATGATTGGGTCTTTAAAAAGAAAACCTATCCAGCAATTCTGTGCCTTTTGGTTGATGAATTCAATCCACTTACATATGGAGTAATTGTTGATAAGTAAGAACTTACTAATGCCATCTTATTTACAGAAACGTTTACAAATTGAAAGTTTGCGGCAACCATGCATGGAGGTAGTCTAATGGAGTCATTTGTCAAACAGCATTTGTTCATTTCATGACTCGGTGTCACATTTTGGTATTTCCCAAAATATTACAAACTTTATTATTGTTATATTTGTTTTGGTGATTTGTGAGCAGTGATCTTTGAAGTTTCCATTGTAATGTGTTTTTTTGTTTTGTTTTGTTTTGTATGTTTAAAGTAATGTACATATATATTTATTTTTAGACATAATGCTACTACACACAATAGACTACAGTATAGTATAAGCATATTTATGTATGCACTGGGAAAACAAAAAATGTGTGATTTTCTTTACTGCAGTATTCACTTCAACTTGGTAGTCTGGAACTGAACCCATTATATTTCTGAGTTATGCCTATATAGCTTTCTCTTTGTTTTGTATTTCCATTTCTCTCACTCTTGGTTTCTGCATATGTTTGAAAATTGGTAAATTTCTATGTGGATATGTTCTATTTCCCTTTTTTTATCATTTGTGAATCTACTCGGGATTATTGCTTTTCTTTTTTTTTAACATCTTTATTGGAGTATAATTACTTTACAATATTGTGTAAGTTTCTGCTGTATAACAAAGTGAATCAGCTTTATGTATACATATAACCCCATATCCCCTCCCTCTTGCGTCTCCTTCCCACCCTCCCTATCGACCCCTCTAGGTGGTCACAAAGCACAGAGTTGATCTCCTTGTGCTATGCGGCTGCTTCCCACTAGCTATCTATTTTATATTTGGTAGTGTATATATGGCAATGCCACTCTTTCACTTCGTCCCAGCTTACCCTTTCCCCTTTCCGTGTCCTCAAGTCCATTTTCTACATCTGTGTCTTTATTCCTGTCCTGCCTCTAAGTCCGTCAGAACCATTTTTTTTTTTTTTTTAGATTCCATGTATGTGTTAGCATACTGTATTTGTTTTTCTCTTTCTGACTTACTTCACTCTGTATGACAGACTCAAGGTCCATCCACCTCACAACAAATAACTCATTTTCGTTTCTTTTTATGGTGGAGTAATATTCAATTATACATATGTGCCACATCTTCTTTATCCATTCGTCTGTCGAGGAACACTTAGGTCGCTTCCATGTCCTGGCTATTGTAAATAGTGCTGCAATGAACATTGTGGTACATGACTCATTTTTGAATTATGGTTTTCTCGTGGTATGTGCCTAGTAGTGGGATTGCTGGATCGTATGGTAGGTCTACTTTTAGTTTTTTCAGGAACCTCCATATTGTTCTCCAGAGAAGCTGTATCAATTTATATTCCCACTAACAGTGCAAGTGGGTTCTGTTTTCTCCACACCCCCTCCAGCATTTATTGTTTGTAGATTTTTTGATTATGGCCATTCTGACCGTTGTGAGGTGATACCTCATTGTAGTTTTGATTTGCATTTCCCGAATAATTAGTGATGTTGAGCATCCTTTCATTTGTTTGCTGGCAATCTGTATAAATTCTTTGGAGAAATGTCTATTTAGAACTTCTGCTCATTTTTAGATTGGGTTGTTCGTTTTTTTGATATTGAGCTGCATGATCTGTCTGTATATTTTGGAGATTAATCCTTTGTTAGTTGCTCCATTAGCAAATATTTCCTCCCATTCTGAGGGCTTTCTTTTCGTTTTGTTTAAGTTTCCCTTTGCCCTGCAAAAGATTTTAAGTTTCATTAGGTCCCATTTGTTTATTTTGCTTTTATTTCCATTTGTCTAAGAGGTGGGTCAAAAAGGATCTTACTGTGACTCATTTAATAGAGTGTTCTGCCTATGTTTTCATCTAAGGGTTTTAGAATGTCTGGCCTTATATTTAGGTCTTTAATCCATTTTGAGTGTATTTTTGTGTATCATGTTAGGGATGTTCTAATTGCCTTCTTTTACACGTAGCTGTTGAGTTTTCCTAGCACCACTTATTGAAGAGGCTGTCTTTTCTCCATTGTTTATTCTGGTCTCCTTTATCAAAGATAAGGTGACCATGCATGCATGGGTGTATCTCTGGGCTTTCTATCCGGTTCCTTTGATCTATATTTCTGTTTTTGTGCCAGTACCATACTGTCTTGATGACTGTAGCTTTGTACGATAGTCTGAAGTCCAGGAGCCTGATTCCTCCAGCTCGTTTTTTCTTTCTCAAGATTGCTCTGGCTATTCGGGGTCTTTTGTGTTTCCATACAAATTGTGTAATTTTGTGTTCTAGTTCTGTGAAAATGCCATTGGTTCTTTGATAGGGATTGCATTAAATCTGGAGATTGCTTTGGGTAGTATAGTCATTTTCACAATGTTGATTCTTCCAATCCAAGAACATCGTATATCTCTCCATCTCTTTGTATCATCTCTAATTTCTTTCATAAGTGTCTTATAGTTTTCTGGATACAGGTCTTTTGTCACCTTGGATAGGTTTATTCCTAAGTATTTGATTTTTTTTGTTGCAATGGTAAATAGGATTGCTTCCTTAATCTCTCTTTCAGATTTTTCATCATTAGTGTATAGGAATGCAAGAGATTTCTGTGCATTAATTTTGTATCCTGCTACTTTACCAAATTCATTCATTAGTTCTAGTAGTTTTCTGGTAGCATCTTTAGGATTCTCCATGTATAGTATCATGTCATATGCAAACAGTGACAATTTTACTTCTTTTCCGATTTAGATCTCTTTTATTTTCTTTTCTTCTCTGATTGCTGTGGCTAAAACTTCCAAAATTATGTTGAATAATAGTGGTGAGAGTGGGCAAACTTATCTTGTTCCCGATCTTACTGGAAATGTTTCAGTTTTTCACCACTGAGAACGATGTTGGCTGTGAGTTTGTCATGTTTGTCCTTTATTATGTTAAAGTAATAGAATATGCATACTTTCCAGAGAGTTTTTATCATAAATGGGTGTTAAATTTTGTCAAAAGCTTTTTCTGTATCTATTGAGATTATCATATGGTCTTCTCATTCAATTTGTTAATATGATGCATCAAATTGATTGATTTGTGTATGTTGAAGACTCCTTGCATCCATGGGATAAACCTCACTTGATCATGTTCTATGATCCTTTTAATGTGCTGTTGGATTCTGTTTGCTAGTATTTTGTTGAGAATTTCTGCATGTATGGTCATCAGTGGTATTGGCCTGTAGTTTTCTTTCTTTGTGACATCTTTGTCTGGTTTTGGTATCAGGGTGATGGTGGCCTTGTCAAATGATTTCAGGAATTTTCCTCCCTCTGCTATATTTTGGAAGATTTTGAGAAGGATAGGTGTTAGCTCTTCTCTAAATGTTTGAGAGAATTCGTCTGTGAAGCCACCTGGTCCGGGGCTTTTGTTTGTTGGAAGATTTTTAATCACAGTTTCAATTTCAGTGCTTGAGATTGGTCTGTTTATATTTTCTATTTCTTCCTGGTTCAGTCTCAGAAGGTTGTGCTTTTCTAAAAATTTGTCCATTTCTTCCAGGTTGTCCATTTATTGGCATATAGTTGTTTGTAGTAATGTCTCATGATCCTTTGTATTTCTGCAGTGTCAGTGGTTATGTCTCCTTTTTCATTCCTAATTCTACTGATTTGAGTCTTCTCACTTTTTTCTTGATGAGTCTGGCTAATGGTTTATCAATTTTGTTTACCTTCTCAAAGAACCAGCTTTTAGTTTTATTGATCTTTGTTATTGTTTCCTTCATGTATTTTTCATTTATTTCTGATCAGTGTTTTTAATGATTTCTTTCCTTCAGCTAACTCTGGGTTATGCTGTTCTTCATTCTCTAATTGCATTATGTGTAAGGTTAGGGTGTTTATTTCAGATTTTTCTTGTTTCTTGAGGTAGGATTGCATTGCTGTAAACTTCACTCTTAGAACTGCTTTTCTGTATCCCATAGGTTTTGGTTGGTCGTGTTTTCATTGCCATTTGTTTCTAAGTATTTTTTGATTTCCTCTTTGATTTCTTCAGTGATCTCTTGATTATCTATCAGTGTATTGTTTAGCCTCCATGTGTTTGTATTTTTTACAATTTTTTTCCCTATAATTGTTATAAAGTCTCATAGCATTGTGGTCAGAAAAGATACTTGACATGATTTCAATTTTTTTTAATTTGCCAAGGCTTTATTTGTCACCCAAGATATGATCTATCCTGGAGAATATTCCATGAGCACTTGACAAGAAAGTGTATTCTGTTGTTTTTGGATGGAATGTCCTGTAAATATCAATTAAGTCTACCTGGTCTCATGTGTCATTTAAAGCTTGTGTTTCCTTATTTATATTCATTTTGGATGATCTGTCCATTGGTGAATGTGGGGTGTTAAAGTCCCCTATTATAACTGTGTTACTGTCAATTTCCCCTTTTATGGCTGTTAGCATTTGCCTTATGAATTGAGGTGCTGCTATGTTGCATGCATAAATATTTACAATTGTTATATCTTCTTCTTGGATTGATCCCTTAATCATTATGTGATGTCCTTCTTTGGCTCTTGTAATAGTCTTCATTTTAAAGTCTATTTTGTCTGCTATGAAAATTGCTACTCCAGCTTTCTTTTGATTTCCATTTGCATGGAATATCTTTTTCCATCCCTTCACTTTCAGTCTGTATGTGTCCTTGGTCTGAAGTGGGTCTCCTGTAGACAGCATAAATACTGATCTTGTTTCTGTATCCAAGCAGATAGTCTATGTCTTTTGCTTCGAGCATTTAATCCATTTACATTTAAGGTAATTATCGATATGTATGTTCTTATTACCATTTTCTTAATTGTTTTGGGTTGTTTATTGTAGATCTTTTCCTTCTCTTGTGTTTCCTGCCTAGAGAAGTTCCTTTAGCATTCGTTGTAAAGGTGGTTTGCTGGTGCTGCATTCTCATATATTTTTCTTTTCTGTAAAGGTTTTGATTTTTCTGTCAAATCTGAATGATATACTTGCTGGGTAGAGTAATCTTGGTTGTACATTTTTCCCTTTCATCACTTTAAATATGTCCTGCCACTCCCTTGTGGCTTGCCATGTTTCTGCTGAAAGATCAGCTGTTTACCTTATATTCCCTTGTATGTCTTTTGTTGCTTTTCCCTTGTTGCTTTTAATTTTTTTTCTTTGTATCTAATTTTTGATTGTTTGATTAATATATGTCTTGGATTTATTCTGCATGCGACTCTCTATGCTTCCTGGTCTTTATTGAGTATTTCCTTTCCAAATTAGGGACCTTTTCAACCATAATCTCTTCAAATATTTTCTCAGTCCCTTTCTTCTTCTGGGACCCCTATAATTTGAATGTCGTTGCGTTTAATGTTGTCCCAGTGGTCTCTGAGGCTGTCCTCAATTCTTATCATTTTTTTTTCTTTATTCTGCTCTGTGGTAGTTATTTCCACTATTTTATCTTCCAGGTCACTTCTCCATTCTTCTGCTTCAGTTATTCTGCTATTGATTCCTTCTAGAGAATTTTTAATTTCATTTAATGTGTTGTTCATCTTTTTTTTTTTTTTTTTTTTGCTTTTTCCTTGTTCTAGGTCCTTGGTAAACATTTCTTTTATTTTCTATATTCTATTTCCAAGATATTGGATCATCTTTACTATCATTTTTACTATCAATACTCTGAATTGTTTTTCATGTAGACTGCCTATTTTCTCTTCACTTGTTTGTTCTGATGGGTTTTTACCTTGTTCCTTCATCTGTTGTGTATTTCTCTGTCTTCCCATTTTCCTTAACTTACTGTGTTTGGGGTCTCCTTTTCACAGGCTGCAGGTTCATAGTTCCCATTGTTTTCCATGTCTGCCCCTTGTGGGTAGTGGGTTGTGTAGGCTTCCTCATGGAGGGGACTCGCTCCTGTGTTCTGGTGGATGTGGCTGGATCTTGTCTTTCTCCTGGTCAGGACCATGTCCGACGGTGTGTTTTGGGGTGTCTGTGAAATTAGTATGATTTTAGGCTGCCTCTCTGCTAAAGGGTTGGGCTGTGTTCCTGTTCCCTTAGTTGTTTGGCATGGGGTGTCCATCACTGGAGCTTGCTCGTCATTGAGAGGAGCTGGGTCTTAGCATTGAGACAGAGGTCTCTGGAAGACCTCTCACTGATTGATATTACATGGGCCTGGGAGCTCAGTAGTGCACCAATGTCTTGAACTTGGCTCTTCCACCACAGAGGCTCAGGCCTGACACCCGGCTGGAGGACCAAGACCCTGTCAGCCACGTGGCTTGCTACAGCACCAGGTAGACAGGTCTCTGAGGCTGGGGAGGACACAACCTCTGGGTTATTGCTTTTGAGTTAACATGAGGCCTACATAAAACACCTCATAGGTAAAATAGTCCATTTTAAGCTGATAACAACATAGCTTCCATCACAGAAAACACTATACCATTTTACTCCTCCTTTTATATTTTGATGTCACAATTTACCTCTTTCTATATTGTGTATTTGTTAATAAATTATAGTAGCTATTGTTATCTTTAACACTCTTTCTCTTTAGCCTTTATACTATAGCTAATTTGTTAACACTATCGGATTACTGATATAGATTTATGTCTGTCCACCAAGAAATAATTAAAAGGCATAACAAAATGCAAAAAAAAAATCCCACAATTTGAAGAGAGCAAACATCAGAATCAGACATGGTAGTGATGTTTGGAATTGAGATTCCAATTATAATCTTAAGAACTCTAACAATTATACAGACAGCATGCAGAAACAGATGGGCAACATAAGTAGAGAAAGGGAAGTCCCTTAAAAAACATTAAAGAAATGCTAGGAATTAAAAAAGAAACACTGAAATGAAGAATTTCTTTGACAGGAATATTAGTAGACTCGACACAGCTGAGGAAAGAATCTCTGAGCTGGAATATGTATTAAGAGAATCCTCAAAATAGTAAAGTAAAGAGAACAAAGACTGATAAAACAGAACAGTCTCTCCATGGACTGTGTAACTACTACACGAGGTGTAACACACATGTATTGGCATACTGGAAGGGGAAGAAACAGAGAAAGAAAGCAGAATAAATATTTGAAACAATAAGGACCTAGAAGTTCCCAATGTTAATGTCAGACACCAAATTACAGATCCAGGAAGCTCAGATAGCAATAAACAGAATGAATCCCTCCCTCCCCAAATTACCTGTACCTAGGTGTATTATCTTTAAACTACAGAAAATAAAAGATAAATAAATAATGCTGAAGTAAGCCAGCGGTGGGAATATAAAATCACCTTACCCATAGAGGAATAAAGACAAGAATTCCATCCAACTTCTCCTCAGAAACCATGCAAGCAAGAAGAAACAGGAGGAAAATATTTTATGTGTTGAGAGAGAAAAAAATACACAACAACCTATATATCTGTACCTTATGAAATTATCCATCAATAGTAAAGGAAGAATAAAGACTTTTTCAGGCAAACAAAAATTGAGGGGTTTTGTTGCCATTTGACCTTCTTTGTAAGAAATGTTGAAAGAAATTATTTAGAGAGAAGAAAAATAATATAGTTCATAAACGTGGATCTACATGAAAAAAAGAAGAACATTAAGGAAGGGATAAGTTAAGGTAAAATAAAAGCTTTAAATATTCTAATTCTTCTTTAAAAACTTTTCTTGGTGTATAATTGATTTACAATGTTGTGTTAGTTTCAGGTATACAGCAAAGTGAATCTGTTATGCAAATACATATATACACTCTTTTTTAGATTATTTTCAATATATGCTATTACAGAATATGGAGTATAGTTCCCTGTGTTATACAGTAGGTCCTTATTAGTTATCTATTTTATATATACTAGTGTGTCGGTGTCAATCCCAATCTTCCAATTTATCCCCCCCCCCAACCCCCCAGTAACCATAAGTTCATTTCTACATCTGTTATCCCTATTTTGGTTTTTTATATAAGTTCATTTGTAGCCTTTTTTTTTAAGATTCCATATGTAAGCAATATCACATGATATTCGTTTTTCTTTGTCTGACTTACTTCATTCAGTATGAAGATCTCTAGGTCCATCCATGTTGCTACAAATGGCATTATTTGGTTATTTTTTATAGATGAGCAATATTCCATTGTATATATGTACCACATTTTCTTTATTCATTCCTCTCTTGATGGACATTTAGGTTGTTTCTATGTCATGGCTATTGTGAATAGTGCTGCCATGAACATTGTGGTACATGTATCTTTTCGAATTATGGTTTTCTCCAGATATATGTCCAGGAGTGGAATTGTTGGATCATATGGTAGCTCTGTTTTCATTTTTTAAGGAACCTCCATACTGTTTTTCATAGTGGTGGCTCTAGAAGTTTGCATTCCCACAAACAGTGCAGGAATGTCCCCTTTTCTCTACACAATCTCCAGCATTTATTGTTTGTAGATTTTTTGATGATGGCCATTCTGATGGTGTTGTGATATCTAATTGTAGGTTTGATTTGCGTTTCTCTAATTATTAGTGATATTGTGCATCTTTTCACATGCTTTTTAACCATCTGTATGTGTTCTTTGGAGAAATGTCTATTTAGATCGTCTGCCCATTTTTTATTGGGTTGTTTTGCTTATTTTCTCACTAATCTTGATTTTTTTGTCCTTCCTTTGCTTGCTTTTGGTTCAACTTGTTAATTTCTAGTTTCTTAAACAGGTAAGTTAGGTTATGGATTTGAGATTGACTTTTTTATTGTAGATATTTTCAGCTATAAATTCACACTAAGCACTCTATTGTTAAATCCCATATGTTTCTTTTTTTTTTTTTTTTTTTGATGTGGACCAATTATTTTTGATGTGGACCAACTTTTTTGATGTGGAATATGTTACAATATTGCTTCTGTTTTATGTTTTGGTTTTTCAGCCACGAGACATGTGGGATCTTAGTTCCCCAATGAGGGATTGAACCCACACTCCCCCACCCCACCGCATTGGAAGGCAAAAAGTCTCAAACACTGGGTCACCAGGGAAGTCCCCCATATGTTTTTGTATATGTGTTTTTGGCTCCTTTTTACCATTTTTAATATCTAAAAAAAATTGTATTGAAGTATAGTTGATTTAGAATGTTGTGTTAGTTTCAGGTGTACAACAAAGTATGGCAAAGTGATTCAGTTATATATATATATATTAGTTTTGATTTTCATTTCTCTAATAATTAGCAATGTTGAGTATCTTTTCATGTGCTTTTGGCCATCAGTTTGTCTTCTTTGGAAAAATGTCCATTTAGATTTTTCTGTCCATTTTTTGATTAGGTTGTTTGCTTTTTTGATATTGAGCAGTATGAGCTGTTTTTATATTTTAGAGATTAATCCCTTGTTGGTAACACAGTTTGCACATATTTTCTCCCATTCTGTAGGTTGTAGGTTGTCTTTTAATTTTGTTTATGATTTCCTTTGCTGTGCAAAAGCTTTTGAGTTTAATTAGGTCCCATTTATTTATTTTTGCTCTTATATCCATTACTCTAAGAGACAGATCAAAATAAAAAATACTGCTGCAATTTATGTCAGAGAGTGTTCTGCCTATGTTTTCCTCTAGGAGTTTTATAGTATCTGGTTTTAAATTTAGGTCTTTAATTCATTTTGAGTTTATTTTTTAAATGGTGTTCGAGAATGTTCTAATTTCATTCTTTTACATATAGCTGTCTATTTTTCTTCACACCACTTATTGAAGAGACTGTCTTTTCTCCATTGTATATTCTTTCCTTCTTTGTCATAGATTAATTGACCATAGGTGTGTGGGTTTATTTCTAGGCTTTCTATCATGTTCCATTGATCTATATATCTGTTGTTGTGCCAATACCATACTCTTTTGATTACTATATCTTTGTAGTATAGTCTGAAAACTACTAGAGGTCATCAATAAATTCAGTAAAGTTGCAGGATACAAAATTAATACACAGAAATCTCTTGCATTGCTATACACTAACAATGAAGTATCAGAAAGAGAAATTAAGGAAACGATAGCATTTACCACTGCATCAAAAAGAATAAAATGACCTACCCAAGGAAGCAAAAGTCCTGTACTCTGAAAACTATAAGACAATCATGAAAGAAATTGAAGATGACACAAACAGATGGAAAGATATACCATTCTTTTGGACTGGAAAAATCAATATTGTCAAAATGACTGTACTACCCAAGGCAACCTATGGATTCAGTGCAATCTGTATCAAATTACCAATGGCATTTTTCACAGAACTAGAACAAAAATGTTAAATTTACATGGAGACACAAAAGACCCCAAAGAGCCAAAGCAATCTTGAGAAAGAAAAATGGAGCTGGAGGAATCAGGCTCCCTGACTTCCATTTTACCATGTTTAAAAGGAACAAAAGCAAAAGAAGAGGGATCACACCTCCCTCTGGCAACAGCCAAAATTGTATTTATTTTTAAGGACCCATTTGAATAAATTTTGTCCACGTAGTAATCCCAGATAATAGCCTCATCTTTATGTTCTTAACCTAATTTCATCTACAAAGTCCCTCTTGCCATGTAAACTAACATATCCAGTGGTTTTGGGGATTAAGAACATGAGCATAATTGGGGAGGAATTATAATATTCTGCCTATTGCAAAGGATTTATTCTCAAAAATTTGAGTTTTGAATGAGATTACAAAGCAGGAAGAGTGTTATTATCTATCCACTCCCACATTTTTATGTTAAAGTCCTAATACCAAATTTGATAACATTTGGAGGTGGGGTCTTCTAGATGTGATTAGGTTTAGAGAAGGCAGAGACCTTATAATGGGATTAATTGTTTATAAGAGGAGGAGTTCAGAGCTCTCATTTTCTCTACCGTCTGAGGACAGAGCATGATATTGGCCATCTGCAAACCAGGAAGAGGGCTCTCACTTAACACCAGATTTCCAGCTCCTTGATCTTGGACTTCCCAGCCTCCAGAAATATGAGAAATAAATATTTGTTGTTTATGCCACCCAGTTTGTGGCATTGTGTTATAACAGCCTGAACTGACTAAGAAAGTAATTGGTATCAGAAGCACAGCACTGTTGTAACAAATACCTGAAACAGGGAAGTAGCTTTGGAACTGGGTAATGGGTAGAAGCTGAAAGAATTTGGGCGTACATGTCAGAAAAAGCCAACATTGCCATGAAATTGCTGCTAATAGTGATTCTGGTGAGAGCTGAAAAAAAGGAAAGAGGAGAGTTGTAGAGAAATCTTCCATTTTCTTAAAGAACACATAAATAATCAAGTAAAGAATGTTGGTATAAATATGAACAGTAAAGGACATTAAGATGAGATTTCAGATACAAATAAGAAATATGTTATTGGACAATGGAAAAAAGGTCATCCTTATAATGTAGTGGCCAAGAACGTGCCTGAATTGCATTCATGTTCTAGTGTTTTGCAGAAGGTAGTAAGGTAGTATTTGCAATCAATGAAATTAGATATTTAGCTAAGTAAAGTTTTAAGCAAAATATGAAGGAGTGGCTTGGTTCCTGTTGGCTGCTTATAGTAAAATGCAAGAAGAGAAGAATAAATTGAAGAAAAATATTTAAGCAAATAATAATAATAATCCCATAACTTAAAGATTTGGAAAACTATCAACCATTCCATATTGAAAGAAAGAAAGTAAGAAAGAAAGAGAGAAAGAAAGAAAGAAAGAAAGAAAGAAAGAAAGAAAGAAAGAAAGAAAGAAAGAAAATGTATTTTGATGGAAATGCTAAGGTGTAACCAAGCAAACATTTGATGTGTATTGGTATGAGTGTGAACATAATCAGCCACACCAGCATGAACACTACCAGCTTGAACTAAAGGACACTGAGATGGAATTTAATGAAGAAAGGGTAAGAATGTTGGACTTAGACTATACAGCATGACAAAGCTCTTCAGATGTGAACTTGCATATTCTTCAATTAAAGGGAAGAGTGCCTTCAAAGAAGATTCAGAAATAATCAAGGCCACCGCCTCAATTTCAAGAGACCAGATAGCTTTCAAAAAAAACCTTTCTTCCTCAAGGCATAGGAGTCATGGAGGCAAGGTCACCCAGAGCCTTAGCAGAATAACCTTCACCGACAGAGCCATGGAGGTATGATCCCTGCCCAGCAGAGCCAGAGAGTGAAAGGGGTCCCTATAAAGAGTTACAGCCCCCCATTTATACCTGGGGTAATTTTGTTACCCCAGTGGGCCTGGAGGGCAGAGCATCAAACCAAAGAGGATTATTCTAGAACCTTACAATCTCATGGAATTTGCCTTGCTAGGTTTTGGACTTACTTGGAACCCATCACCACTTATTTTTCTCCCTTTCTGAATGGAAATGTCTATCATATACCTGTCCTACCATTGTATTTTGGAAGCACACAACTTGTTTGGTTTCACAGATTCACAGCTGGAGAGGAATTTTACCTCAGAATGAATCATACCTCGAGTTCCATTCCTATCTGATTTAGATAATACTTAGGTGAGACTTTGGATTTTAGATATTTGGGTTGATGTTGAAACTAGTTAAGACCTTTAGGACTGTTGGGGTAGAATTAATCTGTTTTGTATTTGTGAAGGGCATACATTTTGGGGACCAAAGGTAGAATGCTATGGACTGAATGCTTGTGTCCCTCCAAAATCATTATTCTGAAACCTTAACCCCCAATGTAATAGTATTTGGAGGTGGGGCTTTGGGGAGGTAATTAGACTTAGATAAAATTATGAGGGTGGGTCCCCATGATGGTATTAGTGCCTTTATAAACAGTAAAAGAGACCAGAGCCCTCTCTTTTCTGCCATATGAAGATACAGGAAGAAAAGGCAACCAGCTACAAACTAAGAAGTGCTTTCTCATCAGACACCAAATCTAGCAGCACTTTGAACTTGGACTTCCAAGCCTCCACAGTTGTGAGAAATAAATCTTTGTTGTTTAAGCTACCCATTCTAAGTTATGCTGTTATAGCAGCCTGAACTGCCTCAGATAAAGAGGAAGACAATACTTAGGTACTTTCTATATTTCTAATCACTGCTACCTTTGTGTATAATGTTTTGTATTCAATCTCTCATCACCCTCAATAGTTTTGTTTATTATGTTTATTGTTGCTTTATAAGCTATTAAGAGATTGGATTTAGACAGTGAGCCAGCTAAAAATGCATGTAGCTAAACAAGAAGTGCTCAATTAATTTTGGCTAGTGGTTGTTACTTTAAATATCTATATTAACAATATAGAGTTTTTAGTAGCTATTAATGTCCACTGAACTTTCTAGGGAAGATAAGTTTGAGACAATCATGAAACAAGGAGGTAAATATAAAAATATTAGAATGAAGACGTTTTGTAACCATGCAGAGATTAGATTGCCATAATTTACATTTCTTTTCTAAATGATAATGGGGCTTGGGGTTTTGTGTTGTATCCAGACATAAATTTAGATGAAACATAATTGATACTTGGATATATTTGTATCAACTAAAATGTTGTATGATGACTATGGGACCTATGGTTTGAAGCTGTTAGAGGGGGCACCCTTATACCTCTAGGGAAAAAAACAAAAACAAAAAAAAGAAAACTAATGAAGCCACTACACCCTTATTAGAATAGCCAAAATCCAGAACACTGATAACATCAAATGCTGGTGAGGATGTGGAGCAACAGGGAGTCTCATTCATTGCTGGGGGAATGCAAAATGGTACAGTCACTTTAGAAGATAGTTTGGGAGTTTTTACAAAACTAAACATACTTTTACCATATGAACCAGCAACTGTGTTCCTTGTTATTAACCCAAAGGATCTGAAAGCTTATGTCCTAACAAAAATCTATACATGGATGTTTATAGCAGCTTTATTCTTAACTGTCGATCTGTGGAAGCAACCAAGTATGCCCTTCAGTAGGTAAATAAATAAATAAACTTCAGTACATGCATACAATGAAATTTTATCTAGCACTAAAAAAAAAAGAAATGAGCTATCAAGTCACAAAAAGGTATGGAAGAAACTTAAATGCATATTACTAAGTGAAAGAAGTCCATTTGAAAAGGATATGTACTGTATGTTTCCAATAATATGACATCTGGAAAATGCAAAACTATGGAAGTAGTAAACAGATCAGTGGATGCCAGGAGTTTAAGAGAAAGAATGATTGAATAAGCAGAGCAAAGAAGATTTTTAGGGCAGTGTAACTACTCTGTATCATATTATAATGGCAGATACATTTGTCCAAATCCATAAAATGTACAACACCAAGAGTGAATTCTGATGTATACTATGGACTTTAAATGATAATTCTTTGTCAATGTAGTTTCATCAATTGTAACAAATGTACTACTGTGGTGGGAGATATTGATAATGAGAGAGGCTATGCATGTGTGGGGGCAAGAGGTATATGGGAAATCTCTGTAACGTTTGCTCAATTTTGCTGTGAGCCTAAAATTGCTCTAAAAATAAAGTCTTTAAAAAGGAAAAAAGTATATACACAAACAGTAGCATAAGCTTGAATACTTTTTATTACTTTTACCATATTTTAAATGGTTTTATATAAAAATGAAATTCTGGTTTGTGGGGAAAAAAAGAAGCAATGATGGGCTATTGACCAGTGGAAAGGTCCCATAGAGCAATCGTACCTGAAAAAGTTGTTTTTACAACAATCCTTTTCCTAAATAAGTAGATTAGCCAAATCCGGATTATTTGCATTGTATATCTTGTAATCATTAGAACAGTGCTTCCCAAACTTCAGTGAATATAGGAAACTCCTGGGGAGCTTGTTAAAGTGTTAATTTCTGGACCTGGTCTTCTCAGAAATTCTGATTCCCTGCTTGAGAAGCACTTTCTTAGGCTACCAGGATTATTGACATTTGTAAATTCTCAGAAGAACAAGCCATCTATGGAAAAAATGCATAGTTTGATATACACTTGAAAAGCTATGCTTAAAGGCCAAAGAGAAATTTTAAAGCACTTTAATAGCTTTTATGACATTTTAAAGCAAATAGACAAATATCCTAATAGTCCCTTCCTCAGGAGAAAAGTTCTATTCTCTGCAACTGTCAACTGAGATGCATTAGAGTCCTACAGACTAGTTTATGTATTACATATTTTAGGTTTTTGTTTTTATTGTAAAAGAGGAATCAATCATGGCAATTTTAGTACAGAATTTTAGCAAATAAAAGTGTCATGACAAAGGAGTTTGCTAAGTTGATATTTTAAATAGAAATCTCTAACTTCTATTACCACTTTGCTGACTCCTTAAAACTCTGAGATGGACTAGGAAATGTAGCATGAACTTTCCCTCTCAACTTTCACAGGCTTACCTAAGAAATTTGTCCAATAATTTCTTAACAATTTCAAGACAAGGAAACAAATGGTTGTGCCTATGAATTGATTGTGTATTACTGAATATCTCCCTGAAGTTAATTGAGAATGAGTTGATTATCTATAGAAGGTGATTGTGCTGAATTTTTATTACCTAAGAATGGTAATATTTCTTTTGCAAAGCAACACTGAAGTACTATTGGGTAAACACAAGGCTTACAATAAAGCAGTTTTTTTTTTTTTACTATCTTGTCATCTATATTTTCTAGTTAGATAACAAGAAAGTGCTTATAATTACACCACCGCAGAGCCAGTACTCTAATTCTTTCATATTTCCCTTTT
Organism: Balaenoptera physalus; assembly: GCF_965194825.1. Lineage (NCBI taxonomy): Eukaryota > Metazoa > Chordata > Mammalia > Artiodactyla > Balaenopteridae > Balaenoptera > Balaenoptera physalus. The sequence goes on along the minus strand of NC_138903.1, from coordinate 70,862,626 downwards.
GTTGACCTTTTGAGATATTTACTGTTTAGCATTAGTTTGCTTTTGTAAGAAAGTAACAATTTTTGTTCATTAAAATTATTGTACACTCATTTTATTGTTGTATGGTTTGTCTAGTTCTTTTCTATTGGCATTGTACAGGTTCTACCGAAGCAAAATTTAGTCATTTCAGAGAGTTGAAAGGAAACAATCTCTTATAGGTCAAATCCAACATTATCATACATAAACCTCATTTTCTATGGAATGTCTTCCTGTTTCTAGCTCATTAATTGAATGAAACCTATTTTGGCATTCAGGTAGGCATCACTGTCCTCCAACTAATGGAATGGTATCTTTAGAAAAGACAAGAAATAAGAAAAAAAACAGTAATTAGGAATATATAATGCAATGCACTAATTTTCCAGAGTAATAGAATAAAAATGTGCTGCTAGAAACATCAGCCACAGCAATGATAAGCTAAATTAGGAAAGATAAATTGAGATAAGTAAGTGTTCTTAAAATACCAAATCATTTGTTTAGTAAAATCTACTAAATATTTAATAGGGAATCCAGATTTTTTCCCACCTTAATTAAATCACTTTATATTTGAAAAGAAAAAGGTTTTATATTGAAATCAAATAACCAAATAGAGTACTCTCTCTGCCTTTTTCTCTGTATGATGGAAAACTCAATTCATTTTGTTCTTTACAAAATAAGTACCTGCCAATCTATAGAATCATAGTTACCTAACCATGAGGCACCCTGACGCATCATCCAGATTCACACTCATTCATTTTATTCTAAGCCTTCTTAACAAAGCCCCAGTAGCCCTGTGTGTATAATGAGAATGGCCTAAGAACTCTGGACTCACCCAAACTTCAAGACAGAGAACAAACGGTTATCTCCATTTGCCCACAGAGATAGTACCTCTTTGAAAAGAGCTCTTTGAAAATCTGCTGACACCTTTTAAAAACACAGGAAAAAAAAATCAAAACCAAAACCTGATTCCTAGGAGAATGTGCAAGAACTTCATGTGCATAACTTCATGGATAGAGCGGTAAGTCTTGGTTCCATCACTTGATGACAATGATTATAATAATAACACATCACATTTACATAACAAAGTGCTTTTGCATACATTATCTCAATTGCTATGCAACTAGAAACCACTCTATACCTTTTCTATTCCAGGGTTGACCTGTTTATGAAAACATAGCTTCCTGAAACAATGGATCATATTAACCATATTAACATAAGAAACATATATCAAGTTAGACCCTATGTCTATATAGTCTTTTGTCTCTGAGAGAGACGACAAATCTTTGCTGCAAGTGCAACAAAGCCACTACTGCATACCAAACAAACCAGATTTCCTTTGATAATCTATTATGGCTCTACCATCTATAAATTTATTTAAACTCTTTATGAAGCCATTACAATTTAAGCCTATATCTCCACTTGGTATCCTGATTTGAAATATTTTTCACACTGGGTAAAGAAGTAGTTCTTGTATTTGTCTTTTGAAATTTCTGATACATTCACATAGTTCAAAATCAAAAGTTACAAAAGGGTGTAAAGAAAAAGAAAAAAAAAAAAAAACAGTATTTCTCCTTCCCAGTCTCTGTGCTACAGCCATCTAAATCTCCTCTTCCATGGTAGCCACAGTAGTCTATTCCTAGTTTCACTTCACTGAGATAATATGTGTATGTTTAAGCAAGCACACAGGCACAATTCTTTTTAGCACAAATGCTATCAGCCTCACTACTCTGTTTCTTGCCTTTTCCACTTAACAATATATTTTTGAGATAATTCCCCTTATAAGTAGAAAAATTATCATACTTTCAAAAATATGTTAGTATACTGTTCCCTATAAAGAGCTGCACTGTCCAATGTGGTAGCTATTAGGCACATGTGAACATTGAACACTTGAAATGTGGCTTGTCTGTATTGAGTTGTGCCATAAGTGTAAAATACGGATTTTCTCAACTTACAAAGGGGTTACATCTAGATAAACCCATCATAAATTGAAAATATCATAAGTCAAGAAATGCATTATCCCACTTCTGACACAGCCTTAAAAAAATATATTTAATACTCCTAACTTACAGAACATCATAGCTTAGCTTAACCTATCTTAAACTTGCTCAAAACACATTAGCCTATAGTTTGGCAAAATTGTGTAATATAAAGCCTATTTTATAATAAAGTGTTTAATATCTCCTTAAAATAATTTATTGAATACTGTACTGAAAGTGAAAAATAGAATGGTTTTAAGAGTATAGAATGACTGTAAAGTGTATAAGTTGTTTATCCTCGTGATTGTGTGGCTGACTGAAAGCTCACACCTGCTGGCCAGAATCATGAGAGAATCATACCATATATCAATAGCCTGAAAAAAGGTCAAAATTCAAAACTCAACGTATGGTTTCTACTGAATGCGTATTGCTTTCCTACCAGTATAAAGTCAAAACATTTTACGTCAAATCGTGTAAGTCAGGGACCATTTGTATATTAGATTTCAAAGAATTTTTTTGAAAAAAGCATGTAAAATATCTCAATATTTATATATCGATTACATGTTGAAATGATAATATTTAAGATATATTTGGTTAACAAAATATGTTATTAAATTTTATTTCACTTTTGTCCTTTTGGCTTTTTTAATGTGATTATTACAAAATTTTAAATTATTTAAATAGCATTACATGGCTATTGGATAGCACTGATATAAATGAATCATTATTTATTTAACAAGTTTCCTATTCATGGACATTTATGTTGTTTCTGTTCATTTGCTATTACAGACAATACCAAAATAAATAATATTTTAAATCACTTTGTTGGACATATGTAATTCCTGCAACAAAACATACGCATATTTTATATTTTGTTAATTATTGCTAAATTGCCTTTTATAAAAGTTATAATAATTTACACTCTAGCAATGTATGAGGGTTTTTTTTTCCACATCTGGACAAAAATGATGTTAGCAAATGTTTTCATCTTATATAGAATGTGGTTGAATATCTCACATAAGTTTTTTAAAAAAATATTTATTTAATATTACTGTAAATTAATTAATTCATAAAATATTTATTGAGTGCATAGTACATTCTAGGTGTTTGGGGAAATATGAGCAAACAAAACAAATATATCTGCCTTCATAGTATTTAAATTATAGTGGTGAAAATGATCTATATATGTATCTGTCTATCTATCTAGCTATAATCTATCATATCTTAGAAGGGAAAAACTAGTATGGAATAAAAAGTAGGGTAAATAAAGGGGATGGCAAGTGCAGAGTTTCAGTGGAGTATCAACTCTCTCTTCGTCTTTCTTTTAAAATTTTAAAATGGTTTTGTCCTAAGTTTTTACAACTACTTCTTTCTAACATTATACACCTGTTAAAAACATACACATTCATACACATAAAAATCCTCTCCCCAACACAGACACACACACACACATTTGCCCTGGTGGCATGTAACACAGTAATTAAGAACATGGAGTGTGACATCAACCAGATCCACATTCAAATCCAACCTTTCCATATGTCTGTGAGATAGTGTGCAAGTTATTTAATCCCATTGAATTTAAATACCCTAGCATCAAATATGGGTAAATAATAGTACTTGTACTATTTGTATGTTATGCATATTAAATGAGATAACACACGTTAAATGTTTAGCATAGTGGCTGGTACATAATAAGCATTAATAAATACTGGTTATTATCTTGAGTAAGAATTCAGTCAGCAAGTCCTATCTCCTCCTTTACCACCTCTTTCATAAATTACAGACTGTTAGATGTCCCTTTATAGAATAAGCCCTAAACATTTAAGCTTTTTTTTTTTTTTTTTTAGTACAATAGACTCCATTTCCTCAGTCATTTTAGTTGACCTTCTCTGGACTATAAATGGTGCTAACTCAGCGGTCCCTAACCCTTCTGGCACCAGGGACCAGTTTCATGGAAGGCAATTTTTCCATGGACTGGAGGTGGAGGGAGGAGGTTCAGGAGGTAATGCAAGTGATGGAGTACAGCGGATGAAGCTTTGTTCACTCACCCGCTGCTCACCTCCTTCTGTGCAGCCCAGTTCCTAACAGGCCATGGACTGCTACCGGTACGCGGCCTGGGGGTTGGGGACTCCTGTGCTAACTGATGTTTGGTCCCTCATTAATACTTCATATTTACAATTTTTTTTTCTGTTTAATACTCTTAATGACTTACACATTTTTTTGTTGTTAAAAATTACAGAGATAATTATCCAGATCAAGTGTGTATGCAGGCATGCACACTTATATGCACATTTACCTATTTGTTTATAAAAATTAATGGATTAAAATATTTATATATCTATGTATACATACACACATGCACATACATTTCTTATTACTTAGATCCTTTAACTTTCCTGAGAAAAAGGATTAATGATTAATAGCTTAACTTACAGAACCTTACTCTTTATTTTTTTTGGGGGGGGCTGCATCGGGTCTTAGTTGCAGAACGTGGGATCTTCATTGAGGCATGTGGGATCTTTTGTTGCAGCTCGAGGGCTATTCGTTGTGGCTCGCGGGCTCCTCTCTAGTTGTGGTGTGCAGGTTTTTCTCTCTCTAGTTGTGGCACAGGGGCTCCAGAGCCTGTGGGCTCTGTAGTTTGTGGCACACGGGCTCTCTCTTTGAGGTGCACAAGCTCAGTAGTTGCAGTGTGCTGGCTTAGTTGCCCCGCGTCATGTGGGATCTTAGTTCCCTGACCAGGGATCGAACCCATGTCCCCTGCATTGTAAGGTGGATTATTTACCACTGGACCACCAGAAAAGTCCCCAGAACATTTCTCTTTTTACTTCACTATTAGATTATTTTCCCTTGAATTTTCTGGCTTTCCCATATTTACACCTCAGGAAAACAATGCATATATCTGCAGTTTTAATGTTTTATGTTAATTTTAGCTTTTATATTTTTCCAGAAGAATCTACCAGTTGAACATTTCTGTTTCCCAGGAACAACTAAGTCAGCTAGTTTGCTTGAAGTATCAAAGTTACTTTGTCTAATGACTATTTGTTCAGACATTCCAATGTACTTACAACAAATTCATACCACTCTTCTTAACACAAAGCTGAGAGAGATGAGTGCTTGATATATTTGAACTGAGGCTGTACTCTTTCCAATATACTTTGTAACCTTCTTAATTATGCATTTGTTCAAATATTTATTAAGTGCCTAATATGTGCCAGACGTTGTGTGAAGTTCTGAGTATATAATAATATAAGACAAACATGAAACTTTTAAAAAAGCAAATAAAATATTTGCCAAAGAAGAAAGACTGTGTTTTCTTTGTTTCTTTACCTATACAACTCCCTCTCTCCAATACTACCTTACACATTGCCTGACATAGAAATCTTCTGCCTATTATATATCTAAAAGAATGATTATTCCCATGATTAAAAACTGTCAAGTATATAAGATACTCTTCTAAATGCTAAATATATTGAATCAGACAAGTTGCAATAGCTAGCAGAATTAGCTTCTTGAATTAAATATTTTGCTTTAAATTTCCATGTTGCAATCAGTTTTAGCAATAAAGAATCTTTATTTTTGTTTCTAGTTTAATATTTCCCTTACTAGTAGGGTCAAGACATTGGTTTCCCTGTAGAGTTTTTCTTTTTCTCTCTCAATTATTCCTAACTTTATCGTATGCAATAAATTGCACACTGTTTGATTAAAGAGGTAATGCCACTCTAAAAATATCTGTGTTTGATTTAAATAATGATTTAGAGTGAGTGCAAATGCTTTAATATATGAACATTAGGATATTAAAAACACTTGTGATTTTATGTTGCATTTGGCAATACTGTTTTGGATGATATTTGAAAGATATAATGTGGTAGGGAGGTAGCAAAAATATTTATTTGAACTTAATTCAAGCATGTATTGAGTACCAAGAACGAACCAAAATGTGTTAAATGTTTTCAGGGATAAAAAGAAATGTGGAGCAACAAAAGAAAAAAATAGATAAATAATACTTCAACTATTTTTTTAAAGTGCATCAAAGGGTAATATCAACAGAATGAAAAAGCAACCCACAAAATGGAAGAAATTATTTGCAAATTATCTATCTGATAAGAGATTAATATCCAGAATATATAAAGCCCTACAACTCAACAACAACTAAAAGGAAAACACAATTTAAAAATGGGCAAAGGACTTGAATATATGTTTCTCCAAAGATGATATACAGATGATCAGTGAGCACATAAAAAGATGCATAATGTCACTAATCAGTAGGGGAGTGCAAGTCAAGATGACAATGAGATATCACAGAATCATTATGATGGCTATTCTTAAATAAAAATGATGTGGAGAAATTAGAACACTTACGCATGGTTGGTGGAAATGTAAAATGGTGCAGACACTGTAAAAAACATTATGACAGCTTCTCAAAAAATTAAACAGAATTACCATATGATCTAACTATTCAACTTTGGACATATACTCAAAGGAATTGAAAGCAGAGAGACAAACAGATGTGCACCAATGTTCTACAGCAGCATTACTCACTATAGCTAAAAGGTGTAAATAAACTCAAATGTCCGGTGACATATGACTGAATAAACAAAATGTAGTATACACGTACAATGGAATATTATTCAGCCTTAAAAAGGAATGAAATTTTGACACATGCCACAATATGGATGGACCTCAAAGAAGTTATGCTAGGTGAAATAAGTCAGTCACAAGAGAAAAAATATTGTATGGTTCCACTTACATGAGGTACCTTGAGTAGCCAAATTCATAGAGACAGAAAGTAGAAAGGTTGTTTCCTGGGGCTGAGGCAGAGAGGAGGCAAGTAGGGAGTTATTGTTTGATGGATGTTACCAAACCAAGCTTGGATCTTCTCGCCCACATGCAGTAAAACCAATCTACTGACACCAGGTTGTTGTGAAGGAAAATGCAGTGTTTATTGTAAGGCACCAGATAAGGAGTTCAGGGCAGCTAATGATAAAAAAAAACCAAACTCCCTGATGGGTTTCGGGGAGGCATTGTTAAAGGCAAGGTGAAGGAGGGGAGTCTCAAGGTATGTGATTAGCTCATGCATAATTCTCTGGTTGGTTGATGGTGAGGTAAGAGGGCAATGTCACAGAGGTTAACATTATCAATCCTCAGGCTTCAGCAGGTCTGGGGGCTATGTGCTCATAGTCATCAAGTAGTTAACTTTTTCCATTTGGTGGGGTTTTAGCATCTGTAAAACAACTAAGGAAATGTGTGTCAGGTACTGTTATCTAGGTATCTCACAGAAGAACTAAAGCAGAGAACCTAGGGGGAAAGGGTCTGTCTTGGGAAAGCTTCATAGGGTCCTGTTCTCTTACATATACAGAATTTCAGTTTGGGAAGATGAAAAAGTTCCAATGATGTATGGTGATAATGGTTGTTCAACAATGAAAATATGCTTAATGCCACTGGACTATACACTTAAAAACATTGTTAAAATGATAGATTTTATGTTTTATATATTTTACCACCTTAAAAAAAAAAAAGGTATGTGGCCATTAACATTGCCCCCAAAGAACTTACCTTTTGTTGCCAACAGAAGGCAAATGCATGAATTGTTAAAAAAATAAATAAACATATCATCAATGGTTAAGCTGAGTGTGATTCAGGCAGGAAATGGTTTGAGAGTTCACAAGAAAGAACAATCTGAGTAAAACTAAGTTGATAATTCTTCAGCCAGAAGAAGAAGTTGAGTCAGATTCTAAAGGATGTATATGATTTGAATAGATGGAAAAGAACCTGGATAATAATGCAGAGTTTAAAATGAACCTCACATTTTTAAGGAACGTTACCATGAAGAGACCCACACCTGTACAGAAGCTAACATTTTCTTTTTTTCCCCACATTACAATCTGTTCATTTATGTCCACAGCTGTGCTTGCTTAACAGAAACTAACACAGATGGCCACATAAGCAAAACTGCAGAACCAGCCTCAACCAGAAAGACGCCAAATGGCTACAGTCAGTGGCCCTAAACGAGTTTCAGCCTTACTACGAGGGCAGTGACTGCGCAGATGAGACTCAAAGTGTCCAAAAGTTGTCTTTGCTTCATTACCATGCTAAGATCTCTGTCCCAAGAGGGGACTTGGGCTTTGCTAGGCAAAATTAGTATCATGTGCAAGGGAGCTCAAAGGACTGGGAATACTCAACTCTTTCTGGAAATCTCTGCTTCTTTCTGCAAATTCTGGTGCTGTCCTCACCTCTTACCCTTTAAAAGTTTCCCACTTCCCTCCCTCAGGGAGAAGGGGTCTTTAGAGCACTTGCTCTCCTTCCCCATTCTTTGATCAATGAATAATTTCCTGCTCTGCTTTGCCAAACCTGGTCTTATTCAAATGGCACCAGGCAAGGAAAGGACTTAGGTCTACCTGATCCAAGAGGGTCAGTAACAGGAAGACAATTCTGACCAAAATGAAGTGAGAATTTTGGAGAACAGTGAGAGAGAAAATTGGTTAGAATGTGTAGAGCAAGACTGTGGAAGGCTTTATGGCTAAGACTGTGGAAGACTGAGACTATTTCTAACAGGCAATGGGTAAACACTGAGAGTTTGTGTAATGTAGAATTACAGGATATAAAAAAATAATTCAAAATAGTTATTTAGTCATTTCTGACTTATGGTCTAGAAGTATACCAAAAACTCTTAGATATATTTTTTTTCCTAAAAAGTAGTTGACAGCATTGTATGTTTCCTAATACAAAACTCCAAACAGAGCTTCGAGAACTCTCAAATTCTGATATCCTAAAATAGTGATTACAGTGTTCAATATATTTTAAAATCTATGTTTTGAGGCTAAAGTGTTTTCATTCAGTTTCAGGAAGATTGAACTTCTTGTGAATTCTATAAAGTGAATGTAATTTTTTTTATCAATTGCAACTATCAGAGAGCTTTTCTTTTATAGCAATAAGCATGACCGTTAAATATTTATTAATCAAAGAAATTTGAGAAAATACTTATTTGAAAGAAATTAATTAATGAAAGAGTTTAAATTGTTATGACTAAAATATTAAGTGTACATAGTCCTTTCAAAAAATGTGGAGATTGAAGCTTTAGTAATTTACTAAGATTTTCAAGATGACATCTTTTTTTTTCTTATGAGCCTTCAACTGATTTTTCACAGTTGACTTATTGTTTGGATTATGAAATAACTTACTTATAGTCTAGTTTTATAATATTCTGCAATATTCCCACTTCTTGTGCACATTCTACTTGCAAAATATTAGGTTCCTCTTGCAGGATATGATTAAAAAGGTCTGCCTATCAATATTTAATGAGTTACTAACAGAGGTTAGGTGTTGAACAGTTAACAGGAGACTAGGTAGGGCTCTCTCACTAAAATAACTACTAATTCAACTTGTCTTTTCACTGAAACCAACCTTATATAAAAGTAGAATAAAGGTTTCTCATATTTGTGATTTGATGGCCCTGGAATATATCAGTCCAATTCAACTCCTTCCACTTGCCTAAAACAGGACTTAAATTCTACTTTCCCTCTCTGGGTCACACTGTAAAATGTGTGAAGCTAGATCAAATCCTTCCTAGCTGTCAAAGTCTATGATCCCTGTTAACATAACAATGCTTTCCTCTAAAAGATTATGGTTAAGCTGAGTTGTTACTAGTCTTGAGCTCTGAATAAAGATGATGTCAGGATTGGATAAGCCAGGCATAGTGAGGAAAAGTACAGAAATACGTTGGGTCAGTGACTTAGGCTTAAATATACCCATAGGAGGAAACTTGGGAACTAGCCATCCAGAAAGACACACTTTGCTAAAGTTAATATCTTAATGTAGTTCTGAACCAAAGACCACATGGATTTGATGTAGGAATGCCCAGATCAAATTCTCTGAGAAACAATATAGCTAGTCAGGAACACCCTTTCCCTGGACTGTAGGCAAATGGCTGCCTTACATTTTATAAATCTCTGTACACTGTTGATGAGATTGTAAATTGATATGGCCATTGTGGAAAACAGTATGGATGTTCTTCAAAAAATTAATAATGGAACTAATATTTGATTCAGATCCCTCACTTCTGGGTATATTGAAAAAATTGAAAGCAAGTTCCTGACAAGATAACTGCACAACAATGACCAAAGAAACCCTGTTCACAATAGCCAAAATATGTAAACAAACGAAATGCCCATCAGGGGATGAATGTATAAAGAAAACTTGGCACACATACAATGGGATATTATCCAGCCTTCAGAAAGAAGGAAACCGTGCCATTTGTGACAACATGGATGAACCAAGAGGACGTTATGCTAAATGAAATAAGTCAGAGTAAACAATATGCTGTATGATCTCACTTATATTTGGAATCTAAGCTGAACTCATAGAAGCAGAGAGTAGAAAGGTGGTTGCCAGGGCTTGGGGAGGTGGTGGTTATGGAGGGATTTTGGCCACAGGATACAAACTTCCAGTTATAAAATAAATAATTTATGGAGATCTAATTTACAGCATGGTGACTATAGTTAATAATAATGTATACATGAAATTTACTAAGAGACTAGATCTTAAGTGTTCTCAGCACAAAAAAGTAAATATGTTAGGTAATGGATATGTTAATTAGTTTCATAGTAGTAATCCTTTCACAGTGTATATCAAGATATCACATCGTACACCTTAAATGTATACAATGTTTATTTTTCAATCATAACTCTATAAAGCTGGGGAAAAATGAAATAAAATTTTACTTCTTTCTTATCTGTTCCATCTCATCCCAAGAAGCCACACCTTTGAGAATATTTTCTCTATCTCTGAAGGTGAAAATCAGTGATCTCAATAAATATAAAACATTTATTCTACAATTTGTAACTTAATTATTTAGGCTTTTATCCAAGGGCCAAATATCACCATGGACACAGATGGTGCATTCTGGCCCACCAAAGAAGTTGACTCTAAGCCACAGATTTCATCATGTGCAGGAGTACAAATGTGATTAGGCAAAGCATATTGTGAATGTGGTCTCCCTCCAAGTTCACACTCCTAAAGGCATGTTGTATACATCTGTTCTTTATTATAGTATTTCTATTAATACACTGAAATTTCTTCCCTATTTTTCTTAAATGCAAGTGAAATATCTGGATTTTTAAAATAAAACACTGGAATCCATGATAGTGGAACACTGCATTGAATGAAGGATAGAGTTGTGCATTTAAATCACATCCTGCTTTCTTTTTTATGCTGCAGTTGTGAATTGTGATTTGATACTTACGATTTAGATTTTAAAATAATTTTGAAGAGACATAACGTGATGCAGTTTTCTCTGTGTGTCTGTATGCATTTCTCCACATACACACCAACACTTGATCTTGTCTGACTTTTATTTAAATTGACATACTAGTGTGTGATAAGTAGCTTCTCATTGTGGGTTTTCCTTTTTTTTCTTTTCATTGTGGTTTTTATTTACATCTAAAAATGACTAATAATATTGAGAATTTTTTCATGTTCTTTTTGGCAATCTGTATATCTTCTTTGGGGAAATGTCTATTCAGACTGTGCCCACTTTTTAACTGGGTTATTTGTCACTTTATTATTTCATTGTCAGAGTTCTTTATATAGTCTACATACAGTTCTTTTATCAGATATGTGATTTGCATATTTTCTGTCACCTGAAATTTCATAGTGATGTCAATGAATTTTGAGATTAATTTAGGGAGTATTGCCATCATAACTATTAAGTTTTATTATCCATGTACATGGGATATATTTCCATTTAGTGTAATCTTTAATTTCTTTCAACTATGTTTTATAGTTTTCAAAAACAGAGTTTACAATTTTTGATATATTTATAAGTATTATGGGTTTTTTGATGTTATTGTAAATTGAATTGTTTTAATTTCATTTTCAGAATTTTCATGCTACTGTGTGAAAATGCAATAATTTTTTGTACACTGATCTTCTTACTGAACTATAGTTGATTTAAAATGTTGTGTTAGTTTCAGGTGTACAGCAAAGTGATTCAGATATATATATGTATATATGTATGTATATATGAATATATGTATATATTATTTTTCATATTCTTTTCCATTATAGGTTATTCCAAGATAATTAATATAATTCTTTGTGCTATACCGTAGGTCTTTGTTGTTTATCTATTTTCTATAGAGTAGTGTGTATATGTTAATCCCAAACACCTAATTTATCCCTTCCTCATCCCCCACCTGCTTTGCCCTTTGATAACCATAAGTTTGTTTGCTATATCTGTGAGTCTTTTTCTGTTTTGTAAATAAGTTCATTTGTATCTTTTTTTTTAGATTCAACTTATAAATGATATCATATGATATTTGTCTTTCTCTATCTGACTTATTTCACTTAGCACGATAATGTCTAGGTCCATCCATGTTGCTGCAAATGGCATTATTTCATTCATTTTTATGGCTGAGTAATACACCACGTGTATATATATATATATATATATATATATATATATACCACATCTTCTTTATCCATTCATCTGTTGATGGACATTTAGGTTGCTTCCATATCTTAGATATTGTAAATAGTGCTGCAGTGAACATTGGGGTGTATGTATCTTTTTGAATGAGAGTTTTCTCTGGATACATGCCCAGGAGTAGGATTGCTGGATCATATGATATCTTTATTTTTAGATATTTCAGGAAACTCCAGACCGTTGTCCATAGTGGCTGCATCAATTTACATTCCTACCAACAGTGTAGGAGGGTTCACTTTGCTCCACACCCTCTCTGGCATTTATTATTTGTAGATATTTTAATGATGGACATTCTGACCAGTGTGAGGTGATACCTCATTGTAGTTTTTATTTGTATTTCTCTAATAATTAATGACGTTAAGCATCTTTTCATGTTCCTGTTGGCCATCTGTATGTCTTCTTAGTGAAATGTCTATTTAGGTATTCTGCTCAGTTTTGGATTGAGTTGTTTGGTTTTTTGTATTAAGCTGTTAGTATATTTTGGAAATTAAGCCCTTGTCGGTTACATCCTTTGCAATTATTTTCACCCATTACATAGCCTGTCTTTTCATTTTATTTAAGTTTTCCTTTTCTGTGCAAAATCTTTTATGCATAATTAGGCCCTATTTTTAAATTTTTGCTTTAATTTCCATTACTCTAGGTGATGGATCCAAAAAAAAAATACTCTTGTGATTTATGTCAGAGAGTGTTCTACCTATGTTTTCCTCTATGAGTTTTATAGTATCTGGTCTTACTTTTAGACCTTGAATCCATTTTGAGTTTATTTTTGTATATTGTGTTAGAGAATATTCTAATTTCATTCTTTTGAATGTAGCTGTCTAGTTTTCCCAGCACCACTTATTGGAGTGACTGTCTTTTCTCTATTGTATATTCTTGCCTCCTTTGTTGTAGATTAATTGAACAAAAGTGCTCGGGTTGGGACTTCCCTGGTGGCACAATGGTTAAGAATCTGCCTGCCAATGCAGAGGACATAGGTTCCAGCCCTGGTCCCGGAAGATCCCATATGCCGAGGAGCAACTAAACCTGGGAACCAAAACTACTGAGCACACGTACCACAATTACTGAAGCCCGCACGCCTAAAGCCTGTGCTCCACAGCAAGAGAAGCCACCGCAATGAGAAGCCCGTGCATCGCAAAGAAGAGTAGCACCTGCTCGCTGCAACTAGAGAAGGCCTGTGTGCAGCAATGAAGACCCAACGCAGCCAAAAATGAAAAGATAAACAAATAAATTTATTTTTAAAAAAGTGCTCAGGTTTATTTCTGGGCTTCCTATCCTATTCCACTGATCTATGTGTCTGCTTTTGTGCCAGTACAATACTGTTTTGATTCCTGTAATTTTGTAGTATACTGTAAAGTCAGGGAGTATGAGTCCTCCAGCTCTGTCCTTCTTCCTCAAGATTGTTTTGGCTGTTCGGGGTATTTTGTATTTCCATACAAATTTTAGAATTTTTTGTTCTAGTTCTGTGAAAAATGGCATTGGTAGTTTGATAGGGATTGCACTGAATCTGTAGATTGCATTGGGTAGTATGGCTATTTTAACCATACAGATTCTTGCAATCCACTAACATGGTATATATTTCCATCTACTTGTGTCATCTTCAATTTCTTTCATCAGTGCCTTACAGTTTTCTAAGTTAGGTCTTTTGCTTCCTTAAGTAGGTTTATCCCTAGGTATTTTATTCTTTTTGATGCAATGGTTAATGGGGTTGTTTTCTTAATTTCTCTTTCTGACATTTCATTAGTGTATAGAAATGCAACAAATTGTTGTATATTAATTTTGTATCCAGCAACCTTACCAAATTCATTCATGAGCTCTAGTAGTTTTCTAGTGGTCTTTTTAGGATTTTCTATGTATACTATCATGTTATGCACAAACAGTGACAGTTTTACTTATTTCTTTCCAACTTGGATTCCTTTATTTCTTTTTCTTCTCTGATTACTGTGGCTAGGATTTCCAAAACTATGTTGAATAAAAGTAGTGAGAGTCCACATCCTTGTCTTCTTCCTTATCTTAGAGGGAATGCTTTAAGCATTTCACCATTAAAGTATGATATTATCTGTGGGTTTGTCATATATGGCCTTTATTATGTTGAGATATGTTGCCTCTATGCCCACTTTCTGGAGAGTTTTTAATCATAAATTGGTGTTGAATTTTGTCAAAAGCTTTTTCTGCAACTATTGAGAAAATCATAAGGTTTTTATTCTTCAATTTGTTGATGTTGCGTATCACACTGATTGATTTGTGGATATTGAAAAATCCTTGCATCCCTGGGATAAATCCCACTTGATCATGGTGGATGATCCCTTTAACGTAGTGTTGGATTTTGTTTGCTAGTATTTTGTTGAGGATTTTTGCATCTATGGTCATCAGTGATATTGGCCTGTAATTTCCTTTTCTGTGTGTGTGATATCTTTGACTGGCTAGAATTTAACTACACGAAAATACATGAAAAAAAAAACACCTGGAGGCTAAACAATATACTACTAAAAAAGGAAATGAAATAGGAAATCAAAAAACCCCTAGAGACAAATGAAAATGAAAACACAATGAGCCAAAATCTATGGGATACAGCAAAAGCAGTTCCAAAAGGGAAGTTTATAGTGACACAAGCTTACCTCAGGAAACAACAAACAAAAATCTCAATTAAACAATCTAAACTCACACTTAAAGAAACTAGAGAAAGAAGAACAAACAAAATCCAAAGTTAATATAAGGAAAGAAATCATAAAATCAAAGCAGAAATAAATAGTGACTGAAATAAACAATGAAAAAGATCAATGGATCCACTCTAATCTATATAATTTCCTTCCTTCTTGCTTCAGGTTTACTGTTCTCCTCTCACCCAAGGTAGAAAGTTAAGTTTTGCTTTGGTATGTATCTTCTTTTTAAATGTAGGTTAAAACTTTTTCGATGTAGCTATGAATTGTCCTATAAGCACTACTTTAGCTGTATTCCATATGTTATTGTATGCTAAAATTTTATTTATTTCAATATATGTTCTAATCTCTAAATGAGTTGTTCTTTGACCTATTGGTTATTTAGAATTGTGTGGCTCATTTTCAACATATTTGGGATTTTTCTAAATATTTCTTTTATTAATTTCTAATTTTACTCCATTATGGTTATAGAACATATTTTCTATGATTTCAATCAATTTAAATTAATTGAAGCAAATGTATGGTCTACTATATGATCTATTCTAAAGTATGTTCCATATGCACTCCAGAAGAGTGTGTATTCTACTTTCGTTAGGGGGAGTGTTCCACTTGTTCATTGTTTATGTTTACTTTTTGGTTCATTTTTCTGCTTCTTAAGTTACATACATAAGTAGGTCTTTTAGTGGGGATTTTTGATGTTTAAACTCTGTATGTCCTCCTCTGAAAATGTTTTTATTCCGATCTTATTTTGAATAATATTTTGGATGTATACAGCTGCATATAGACTCCTGGAGTGATTGGTAATATTCACCAGCACTTTAAATATATTAGTCTGTTATGTCTCGTTCTTTATTTTTGCTATTGAGACAACTTCTGTCATTTTAATTGTTGTTTTTCCATAGATAATCAAATTTCTTTTATATTTTCTCTTTGTAGATATAATTTACTATTTTGTTATGAGATGTCTATGTATCAGTTTAGTTAATTCTTTTAATCATTTGCTTGTCTTAAAATTTAGGTTCCATATTTTCAATCGATAATGTAAAATATTTTCTGTTCAAGCATTACATTCATCCCTTCATATTTCATTACCATTTTTTTAGATTTTCTACCATTGATCTTTTGTATCATTTTTATATTGTATTTTATGACTCAAGCACCAGTTATTGTGCATTTGAAAATTGCCTTCTATCCTTTTCTATGATTAGATATTTGATGTTCTCTTACAAAAACGCTGGCTTTTGGTGGGGCAGGGGCGTGAAACATCTTTGATTCTGATTGTACTTCTTTTTAATTCTTCCTCCCCTTAGACAGTTATCACCCCACCCATCATCAAATCCTGCCTGTTATTTCTACATCACATCTTTATAATCTGTTTCTCCCACTCTATTCCTACTGGTACTATGCTCATCTAGGGCCAGTAGCTTTATAATGGCATTCCTGTTAAAGAAGCTTTCTTCCTGATTATCTTCATTTCATTTTATTTATCTCCCACACATTATAAATTGCATCTCAATAAAAATTATTATTATAAAGAAGTTGCAATATGTCATGCTCAAGTTCAGGTATGATCCTTTGTTTTGATATAATCATGCCCTAGGTCATCATTAATCTAATTTAGTCCACTCAACAGGTACTTTAAGGACTCTCCCTGACATGCTTTTTCACAATTAAAATAATTATATTAGGGACTTCCCTGGTGGCACAGTGGTTAAGTATCTGCCTGCCAAGGCAGGGGACACAGGTTCGAGCCCTGGTCTGGGAAGATCCCACATGCCGTGGAGCAACTAAGCCCGTGTGCCACAACTTCTGAGCCTGCACTCTAGAGCCCACAAGCCACAACTACTGAGCCTGTGAGACACAACTACTGAAGTCCTCGCACCTAGAGCCCATGCTCCACAATAAGAGAAGCCACTGCAATGAGAAGCCCAAGCACCTCAACGAAGAGTAGGCCCTGCTGGCCGCAACTAGAGAAAGCCCGTGTGCAGCAATGAAGACCCAACACAGCCAAATGAATTTTAAAAATATATTTTATTTTACCTTGAGGTTTACATCTGTTGAAGTTTCTTAGACTACTTCAATTTTTCTTTCTCAAAAAAATGATACTAATGGGCGGAGGAGGAAAATGGAATTGTGAAGACTTTGTATAGCTGTGGTAACCATTGTACCACATGGATTTACCTTAATTAAATAAAACACTGCCCAAATACAAGGAATGTAGTTAACTGTTATTTTCCAGATACTAACAGCTTCAGGTTCCACCTTCACTTTAGCAGTGAGAAGGTTGTTATTTCCAGACCATCCCAGCCAGTGATTGAGAATGGCCGAAGTGTCCAATTTGGTATTCTCTAACAGGTAATTTTGTTCTGAGATCAACCTTGAATTGGCCAACACATCAGATCTGCATCATGATCTGATGGTCTTCCTGTCCAAACATGTTCTTTCCCCTTTTCCTTTTATGGATATCAAAACAGTTTTGAAGACTAAAGTCTTCCTCCACATTTTATATTTCATAGGCATTTCTTGTTCTGCTATCTCTAATGTCAGCATCTATTTTCTTAAAATCTCAACTGACACAGGAGCTAATCTTAAAAATTTGGTCTTTTAATGGAATAATGGAGAGTTTGATCATGAAAATTACTGTGCAAAGAAAGAAGAGTGAGAAAGGCATTCTAAGTCAAGCCAGGAGCCACACAGTTAAGTAGGTGTCTTGTGAGGAAAATAATTTTGATTTGGAGTCAACAGGAAATGAACCTGCTTCTATAGGGCCTGAGGTTGCTGATCATATTAAATATGGATCTGGTAGTGATTAACATAATCTGGAACTCTAAGAATTGCTGCTAAGAGAATGAATTAAGGAAAATTCATTGTTGAAGCACCCAGCATAGGTGATTTACTAGTTTTAAACAATTGTGCAGAACCCTATAAGATTTTGTTTTATAATTGGGATCAGTTAAATATTATTGAATGCTTGCAATTCCTTCATATAGAAGGAAAGATTAAGTGCTATGCACCTATAGAAAGCTTAGAGATGATAGACTGCATTTATTAAAAAGAATCACAAAAGGCCCTGAATCTAATATTTTAATAATTGATAAAGGAATTACTAGTAGTTGAAAGGTATCCAAGGCAAGTGAAGATCAAAACTTGGCTTGGGAAAAATAAACCAGGCAGATATAATTATAATGGATAAAACGTTAAAATATGAGTCAGAAAAATTTTTGCCCTAAAATCCTATGATGTCTTGGGCAAGTTGTTAACCTTTCCCAGCTTCATTTCCTCATCCGTAAAATTACACAATAATTATTGTCATGTCTATGTAATAGTTTTGATTTACAGACTTTGCATACTAAAACACACTGTAACATTGAAGACAGTCCTTACTTTTGAAACCTGAAGCTGTTGGAAATATCACAAAGTTAAATGACTATTGGTGATATATTAATATATAGGCAGTTTACATGTGTGCTTTGAGGCTGGCTGTCTTTCCCACTAGCATAATTCTATCAAAATATTTTTGTGGTTAAAATATTTGACCTCTATGAGTGCCATGTTTAAATATAAATATTTTAACCTGCTACCCATTATAATATAATTTACTAGTCATAAGAGTTTATCGAATTAACTAGTAAATATTGGAGCAAGAAGAGAAAACAGACAGATGAAATTTGGAAGGCAATGGAGGAGTGAAAAATCCACAATGTGAATTGCTTATTGAGAAAGAAATCTTAGGAGACTGAGCCATGAGAAAGACTGGACTGCTGAAAGGCAGCTTGAGGGCTCCTGGTTCTTAGTGTGTTGAAAGGTGGGTGGGAGTTGGAAAAGGCAAGGCAGGTCATTGAAAGGTGAGATGGAAGTTACCAAAAACAAAAGTTTTCTATTCATAATTTTGTCCATGCTAAACGTGCTTCAGAAATTCCTGAAAGTGGGCATTTTGATCAATAAAGCCTTTATTAAACAAAAGGGTTATATCTCATGTTCAAACTACTGAGAAAACCAAAGAATTTAGCAAGCATCTCCACCTACAAAGGTCCTTTAAATGTAGTGCTTTCTTACGATTCTAATCTGATCATGCAACTTTAGCCAGAATTGGCAGGCAGAAAAAGCTAATAAAACTACTTTTGTAAACCAAACAATACAAGATCCACTTAAGGTAGTGACAATCTCATAACCTTCAAATTCCCATTTCATTAGTCTACTAGGAAAACAGTGCCAAAGTGCCCTTTCAGTGACACTGGAGCTGTGAGAGGTTTCCTGACTTGATTGCAGTCCTTTCTGTTAATTATTAGTGAAGAGTTCTCCTCACAAAGGCTGCTGTCCAGCTGTCCAGGCTGAGGGGCTTAGGCATTTTGGATGCAAGAGCTCTCACCCATTGGAAGCACTTACTTCAAACATCTCATTCAAGGTTTAGAATTCTTTTGTTGGTAAGTAAGGTCTTTGAGATCAATGTGGAAAGACCATCAGGAACACAGTGCATGGGATTTTTTGAATTAAAGCTTAGAGATTTCATCTGGCTCACATCTGAGTAGATAGTTTCTTTTAAACCTCCCCTGTATCTTACACAATCAGTTTAACGGTATCTTCTTGTTTGTAATGGCTTATTGGATCTATCACACATTTGGCCTTATCTGACTATACTGTGAGAATTTTAGCTAAAGTAAAATGCTATACAATTAAAAATTTTATTCAACACAACTCAGAAGCTGAAAGTATGAATTTTTCCAATACATTTTAGGTTAGGGTGTGTGAAGTTACCTTCTATAGGCTATTTTTTTCTTCTTAGATCCTATTCCTATAATTCACATGAATCACTACCAGGTGAAAAGTAATGTCTGGAGCTATGACCTCAAGCTAAGTTTTTCATAGTTTTAATTTACTAGAAAGTCATAAACCAACATGCAATTACCAAGTGGCCATGTTTTAAAAAATAATACACATATTTAAGGTACTAGATATTTATTTACTAGCAGCAAATAACTATATTTTTACAAAGCAATTCTAGTTTATTTACATGATGTGATAGAGGCTTACTATAACCACCATAGATGGTCTCAGGACTGTATAATTTTCTTTTTTACCCTGATGATTTTTTTGTCCTTCCTTTTAATATTGGAAATTTGTTATTACTGATCTAATGCTTTCTTCTACAGATTCACACTTTTTTCTCAGGTAAAAGTGACTTTTGGGGAAAGCACTCATGCCTCACTCTAAAGCCCTCCTTGGTGCTAGGAGACCTGCCTCAAGTGAAAGAATCTTATTTTAGGCTTTCTTGGAAGTTCTCCAAAATTGATATACTTTATGCTATATTCAAGTTCTTAGAAAATAATATTTTACAATAAGAAACTAGGTTATACTTAATATACTTTCTCCAAACCAAGTTGAGATGCAATGTATTTTGGGTCCTTGTGACATTCTCTTGGGTGAAATATCTGTTTGTGACTTTTGCCTATTTTCTAATTGGATTGTTTATTTTTATACTGTTGAATTTTGAGAGGTTTTTATATTTTCTAGATACTCATCCCATGTTGGATATGTGGTTTGCAAATATTTTCTCTGTGTGTGTCTTGTCTTTTTATCCTCTTCATGGGGCCTTTTGCAGAGCATTGTTTTTAAAAAAAGATAAAGTTACAATGTATCAATTTTTCCATTTCATGGATTATGCTTTTAGTTACATCTAAGAACTTTTTTTTTTGCCCTAGACATAGAAACTGAAGATTTTCTCCTATTTTTTTCTAAAAGTTTTAGTTTTACATTTTACACTTAAGTCTATTATCTTTTTTGAGTTAATTTTTTAAAAGATGTAAAACTCGAGGTTTGTTTGTTTATTTGTTTCATTTGTTTGTTTTTTGCCTATGAATAGTCAATTGTTTCAGCCCCATTTAACAAAAAGTCTATCCTCCCTTTACTGAGTTACTTTTTAACCTTTGTAAAAAATCAATTGACCATGTTTGTGTGGATTTATTTCTGGGTTCTCTACTCTCTTTCACTGGTCTATGTGTTTACTCTCCACCAATATCACATACCTTAATTAGTATAGCTATATAGAAGGACTTACTATTGGATAGAGTGATTTCTCCCAATGTAGTATTCTCTTTTAAGATTGTTTTAGTTATCCTAGGGTCTTTCTTTACATATCTTAGAAGAGTCTTATCGAAGTCTACAAAACTCTTGGCTGGTTTTGATAGGATTTTTATTAATCCTGTATATCAATTTGAGAATTGATATCTTTTCTAAATTGAGCTTTCTAACACATAAATATGATATACCTGTCTGTTTATTTAGGTCTTTGATTTCCTTCATTATGATTTTGTAATATTTTAACAAACAGATTCTATACATATTTTGCTAAGTTTATATCTATGTATTTCATACTTTTGGAGTGATTGTAAATGGTATTTTATTTTATTTTATTTTATTTTTTATTTTTATTTTTGGTTGTGTTGGGTCATCATTGCTGTGCATGGGCTTTCTCTAGTTGCGGTGAGCAGGGGCTACTCTTCGTTGCAGTGTGCAGGCTTCTCACTGTGGTGGCTTCTCTTGTTGTGGAGCACAGGCTCTAGGTATGCAGGCTTCAGTAGTTGTGGCTCATGGGCTCTCAAGCACAGGCTCAGCAGTTGTGGTGCACAGGCTTAGTTGCTCTGTGGCATGTAGGATCTTCCTGGACCAGGGCTTGAACTCATGTCCCCTGCATTGGCAGGCGGATTCTTAACCACTGCGTCACCAGGGGAGTCAATGGTATTGTATTTTAAAACTTTGCTTTCCACATGTTAATTGTCAGTATGTAAAAACACAATTGTTCTTTTTGTGTTAATTTATATCCTGCAAGTTTGCTGAACTCACTTATTATTAAGCAGTCATTTGTAAATTACTTGAGATTTTCTACATAGACAATCATATCATTTGCAAATAGGGAAAGTTTTATTTATCCCTTTCAATCTCTATTTCCATTGATTTATTTACTTATTTCTTTATGCCTTATCAGTCTGTAGAACTTCCAATAATATGTTAAATAGCAGTGGTGAGAGTAGATATTCATTTTTTTTTTAGAGATTTAAAAGTAATTTATTATGGACAATTTCAAACATACCTGAAAAATGGGGAGAACAGTTTAATGAATTGCCATATATTTATTACCCAGATTCAGCAATTATCAAAATTTTGTAAGACTTGCTTCATCTTTTCCCCTTGTGTGTGTGTTGATGAAGTATTTGGAAACAAAATTTAGACTTAATGCATCTCTAAAATATGTGAACTTTTTCTTACATAGACATAATGCCATTATCACATTTAACAAAATTAACAATAATTCCTTGGTATTCTCTAATATCAGGTCATATTCAAATTTCCCCAATTTTCTCAGAAATATCTTTTCATAGTTGGTCTGTTTGCGTTAGGATCTACATACTACATTTAGTAATTGTGTCTTTTTTTTGACATCTTTATTGGAGTATAATTGCTTTACAATGCTGTATTAGTTTCTGCTTTATAACAAAATGAATCAGTTATACATATACATATGTTCCCATATCTCTTCCCTCTTGCATCTCCCTCCCTCCCACCCTCCCTATCCCACCCCTCTAGGTGGTCACAAAGCACCAAGCAGATCTCCCTGTGCTATGCGGTTGCTTCCCACTAGCTATCTATTTTATGTTTGGTAGTGTATATATGTCCATGCCATTTTCTCACTTTGTCACATCTTACCCTTCCCCCTCCCAGTAACCTCAAGTCCATTCTCTAGTAGGTCTGTGTCTTTACCCCTGTCTTGCCCCTAAGTTCTTCATGATCTTTTTATTTTCTTTTTTTTTCTTAGATTCCATATATATGTGTTAGCATACTGTATTTGTTTTTTCTCTTTCTGACTTACTTCACTCTGTATGACAGAATCTAGGTCCATCCACCTCACTACAAATAACTCAGTTTTGTTCCTTTTTATGGCTGAGTAATAGTCCATTGTATATATGTGCCACATCTTCTTTATCCATTCATCTGTTGATGGACACTTTGGTTGCTTCCATGTCCTGGCTATTGTAAATAGAGCTGCAATGAACATTTTGGTACATGACTCTTTGTGAATTATGGTTTTCTCAGGGTATATGCCCAGTAGTGGGATTGCTAGGTCGTATGGTAGTTCTATTTTTAGTTTTTTAAGGAACAGAATCCAACAGCACATTAGTAGGATCATACAGCATGATCAAGTGGGGTTTATCCCAGGAATGCAAGGATTCTTCAATATATGCAAATCAATCAATGTGATACACCATATTAACAAATTGAAGGAGAAAAACCATATGATCATCTCAATCGATGCAGAGAAAGCTTTCAACAAAATTCAACACCCATTTATGATAAAAACACTGCAGAAAGTAGTCATAGAGGGAACTTTCCTCAACATAATAAAGGCCATATATGACAAACCCACAGCCAACATCGTCCTCAATGGTGAAAAACTGAAACCATTTCCACTAAGATCAGGAACAAGACAAGGTTGCCCACTCTCACCACTATTATTCAACATAGTTTTGGAAGTGTTAGCCACAGCAATCAGAGAAGAAAAGGAAATAAAAGGAATCCAAATTGGAAAAGAAGTAAAGCTGTCACTGTTTGCAGATGACATGATACTATACATAGAAAATCCTAACAATGCCACCAGAAAACTACTAGAGCACATCAGTGAATTTGGTAAAGTAGCAGGGTAAAAAATTAGTGCACAGAGAGTAGATATTCTTGACTTGATCTCAATCTTAGGGGCAAAGCACACCATCTTTCAACATTAAGTATGATGTTACCTGTAAGTTTCTCATAGATGGTCTTTCTAAATCATGAAAGGGTATTGGGTTTTACCAAATGTTTTTCCTACATCAATTTATATGATCACAGAACTTTCCTTCTTCCATGTTTTGCTATGGTTGATTACATCAATTGATTTCCAAATGTTGAACCAATTTGCATACCTAGAATAAAACTCACTTGTCCATGGTGTATAACTTTTTTATGCTTTATTTTGTGGAGGATTTTTGTGTTTAACTTTATAAGAAATGCTGGTCTTCAGTTTTCTTTTTTGTACTGTCTTTTTCTGGTTTTGGCATCAGGATAATATTGACCTCATAAAGTGAATTCAAAAGTGTCTTTCTTTTCTATTTTCTAGAACAAATTGTATAAAATTGACATTAATTCTTCTTTAAACACTTGACATACTCTTTCAATAAGGCCAACTGTGCCAATGGTAGTATTTTATGAAAGCTTGTTAATTATGAACTGAATTTACTTAATATTATAGGCCATTCATATTTTCTTAATTTAATTTTAGAAGTTTGTGATTTTCCAGGAATTGTTCTATGTCATCCAAATTGTAAGATTTATTAGTGTAATGTTCTTTGTAGTGTTTCCTTATTATCATTTTAATTGCTATAAAATCACTATTGTCCTCTGTTTTAATCTTGATATTAGTAATTTGTGTTTTGTGTTTTTTCTTCTTTATTTATTTGTCAGTCTTCTAGAGGTTTCTTTATGTTTTTTTAAGAACCACTAAAATTCATTTTATGCAAGAAATTATATTCCTCTTTCTTCCTCCTTCCATTTTATGACTGGTTTGTATTTTTCTGTTCTGATCAGGAGAAGCAGCTCTTAATATTAGGGAAATAACACTTCACAATGAGATCATGGGATTTGGCTGACGTTTGGTACTATTATTATTTTTTTCTTGTAAGGTTAGCCTGGGCCAAAATTCCTACCTCCTTTGGATCATCAGCAATGACTCACAATTCACTGCTCAGTCAGTCTGATAAGGATGTAATAGTTTATATTTCTGTGGCATGGAAGGTCCTCAGGATTTGGACTTTGTTTTACCTAATGATTACATCTATTATTTTAAAAATGTCATGACCTTGACAGCATCTCAGTGAATTATAATAACTCAAAAATAATCAGAAATTCAGAGACATCCTCCTTCATCTTTAAAAAAGTATAATGACAATTCATTTACCTGGCCATGCTACAAATGCAATGTTCTGCTTATGTGAATTTTACAGATAACCAAAGTGTTTCTCTACAAGCAATTCATATTTGTATTTTAACCTTTTTGGATGGATTTTTAAATTACATATTTATTTGTTGTCTCAAATAAAGGACATCAAATGTAACTGAATGATTTTCTTTCTTTTTTTTTAATAAATTTATTTATTTATTTATTTTTGGCTGTGGTGGGTCTTCGTTTCTGTGCAAGGGCTTTCTCCAGTTGCGGCGAGCGGGGGCCACTCTTCATCGTGGTGCACTGGCCTCTCACTGTCGCGGCCTCTCCCATTGCGGAGCACAGGCTCCAGACGCGCAGGCTTAGTAGTTGTGGCTCACGGGCTTAGTTGCTCCGCGGCATGTGGGATCTTCCCAGACCAGGGCTCAAACCCGTGTTCCCTGCATTGGAAGGCAGACTCTTAACCACTGCACCACCAAGGAAGCCCTGAATGATTTTCTTGATTATTTAATGTCATCACCATTATGGGTATCCTTCATTGGAAAATATTGGAAGATAGGTCTGTTTTTGTTTTTTTGTCACTTCTCACAACATCAGGAGGTCAGCAGTTTATTCCCTTGCTTTTACCATGCTTGCCTCTAATCAGACTCACCTCCCCTTACAATTTGTTATTTAGCTCTGAAAAAATAGAGCTTGTGAAAACTGTACTTTAAGTAAGAACCAAGGTTATGAGTAAGTTCAGAATTTATGGTAGCCATTTCAGACTCTTGGAGGAGTCTGATGCATTCTCGGGGAGAGGTTGTGTTTCAAATGCTTGTGGTAATTGAATAAGTGAGTCCGTTTTCTAATATTTGTTGAAAATCTACAGTAACATTGTCACTAACACCCAAGTTATTATACACTCTGCTGTATCATACTTAAGGAATTTGTGAGTTCCTTGAATTCTAAAAAAAGATTCAGTGTATGATGATCAAGATCTGCAGTAGTGTTTCATCTAAAGATCTTAATGTTAATAATAATAACATTTATTTTCAAGGAGTAATTAAAGACATTTTCTTAAGTGTTGAGTAAATGATAATAATGATGACATGTAGATATTACAAAATTCTTGAATGTGGAATTCAAATGACTAAAAGTTGGGAAACACTGCTCTGCCTCATGGGAGAACAAATTCTTCTAAATTTGCTAAAGTATACATGGACAAATTTTCACTAGCTAAAGCTATTAAGTAACTAGAAGAAATCCTGGTAGTTCAGGATTGTCTGGAGAACTTAAAAAGTGTTGCTTATCACGGCATTTTCATTTTTCTTTTTTTCAGTTATGACAATTATGTCTATTGCTAAACTAATTTGGTCTTCTTTGGTAATTGCTATTCTGTCTGCTAAAAGAATCACTAAATTTGGTTTGCTTGCTTGTTAATCAGGATCCATGTAACACTTTACTTTTTCTCCCCAGCATATGTAAATAATTCTATATGTAACAATATTAAAGTAATGGTGAGGATAAGCAATGCCAAAATATCAAAAATCACCTATAAATATTTTGTATATGTTTAGGTATCGATGTACATATATATGAATCACATTGCCATTTATTAGCAAAATAAACAGAACATCAAACATTATTATTAGCAATACACCCTGGTTGAGATGGTGGCTGAAACTTACGAGACTGAACCAGGAAGAAATAGAAAATATAAAAAGACCAATCACAAGCACTGAAATTGAAACTGTGATTAAAAATCTTCCAACAAACAAAAGTCTAAGACCAGATAGCTTCACAGGTGAATTGTATCAAACATTTAGAGAAGAGCTAACACCTATCCTTCTAAAACTCTTGTGAAATATAGCAGAGGGAGGAACACTCCCAAACTCATTCTGTGAGACCACCATCACCCTGATACCAAAACCAGACAAAGATGTCACAATAAAAGAAAGCTATAGGCCAATATCACTGAAGAACACAGATGCAGAAATTCTAAAAGAAATACTAGCAAACAGAATCCAACAGCACATTAAAGGGATCATACACCATGATCAAGTGGGGTTTCTCCCAGGAATGCAAAGATTCATTGAAATACACAAATCAATCAATGTGATACACCATATAAACAAACTGAAGGATAAAAACCATATGATCATCTCAATAGATGTAGAAAAAGCTTTCAACAAAATTCAACACTGATTTATGATAACCGCCCCCCCAGAAAGTAGGCATAGAGGGAACTTACTTCAACATAATAGAAGCCATATATGACAAACCCACAGGCAACATCATTCTCAATGGTGAAAAATTGAAAGAATTTGCACTAAGATCAGGAACAAGAGAAGGTTGCCCACTTTCACCATTACTATTCAACATATTTTGGAAGTTTTAGCCACAGCAATCAGAGAAGAAAAAGAAATCAAGGAATCCATATTGGAAAAGAAGAAGTAAAGCTGTCACTGTTTGCAGATGACATGATACTATACAGAGAGAATCTTAAAGATGCTACCACAAATTACTAAAGCTAATCAATGAAGTTGGTAAAGGAGCAGGATACAAAATTAATGCACAGAAATCTCTTGCACTCTTATACACTAATGATGAAAATTATGAAAGAGAAATTAAGGAAACACTCCCATTTACCATTTCAAGAAAAAGAATAAAATACCTAGGAATGAACCTACCTAAGCAGACAAAAGAACTATATGCAGAAAACTATAAGACACTGATGAAAGAAATTAAAGATGATACAAACAGATGGAGAGATATACCATGTTCTTGGATTGGAAGAATCAACATTATGAAAATGACTATACTACCCAAAGCAATCTACAGATTCAATGCAATCGCTATCAAACTACCAATGGCATTTTTCACAGAACTACAACAAAAATTTTCACAATTTCTATGGAAACACAGAAGAGCCTGTATAGCCAAAGCAATCTTGAGAAAGAAAAACAGAGCTGGAGGAATCAGGCTCCCTGACTTCAGACTATACTAGAAAGCTACAGTCATCAAGACAGTATGGTACTGACAAAAAACCCGAAATAGAAATCAATGGAACTGGATAGAAAGCCCAGAGATAAACCCACGCACATATGGTCACCTTATCTTTGATAAAAGAGGCAAGAATATACAGTGGAGAAAAGACAGCCTCTTCAGTAAGTGGTGTTGGGAAAACTGGACAGCTACATGTAAAAGAATGAAATGAGAACACTCCCTAACACCATACACAAAAACATACTCAAAATGGATTAAAGACCTAAAGGTAGGGCCAGACACTATCAAATGCTTAGAGGAAAACATAGGCAGAACACTCTATGACATAAATCACAGCAAGATCCTTTTTGACCGAGCTCCTAGAGAAATGGAAATAAAATCACAAATAAACAAACTGGACCTAATGAAACTTAAAAGCTTTTGAACAACAAAGGAAACTATAAACAAGACCTAAGGACAATGCTCAGAATGGGAGAAAATATTTGAAAGTGAAGCAACTGACAAAGGATTAATCTCCAAAATTTACAAGCAGCTCGTGCAGCTCAATATCAAAAAAGAAAAAAAACAACTCAGTCCAAAAATGGGCAGAACACCTGGGTAGACATTTCTCCAAAGAAGATATACAGATTGCCAACAAACACATAAAAGAATGCTCAGCATCATTAATCATTAAAGAAATGCAAATCAAAACTACAATGAGATATCATCTCACACTGTTCAGAATGGCCATCACCAAAAAATCTACAAAAAATGAATGCTGGAGAGGGTGTGGAGAAAAGGGAACCCTCTTGCACTATTGGTGGGAATGTAAATTGATACAGCCACTATGGAGAACAGTATGGAGTTTCATTAAAAAACTAAAAATAGAGCTACCATATGACCCAACAATCCCACTACTGGGTATATACCCTGAGAAAACCATAATTCAAAAAGAGTCATGTACCAAAATGTTCATTGCAGCTCTGTTTACAACAGCCAGGTCATGGAAGCAACCTAAGTGTCCATCAACACATGAATGGATAAAGAAGATGTGGCACATATATACAATGGAATATTACTCATCCATAAAAAGAAACGAAATTGAGTTATTTGTGGTGAGGTGGATCGACCTAGAGTCTGTCATACAGAGTGAAGTAAGTCAGAAAGAGAAAAACAAATACCGTATGCTAACACATATATATGGAATCTAAAAAAAAAAAAAAAGGTCCTGAAGAACCTAGGGGCAAGATGGGAATAAAGACACAGACCTACTGGAGAATGGACTCGGGGATATGCAGAGAGGGAAAGGTAAGCTGGGACAAGGTGAGAGAGTGGCCTGGACATACATATACTACCAAATGTAAAATAGATAGCTAGGGGGAAGCAGCCGCATAGCACAGGGAGATCAGCTCGGTGCTTTGTGACCACCTACAGGGGTGGGATAGGGAGGGAGGTAGACGCAAGAGGGAAGAGATATCGGGATATATGTATATGTATAACTGATTCACTTTGTTATAAAGCAGAAACTATCACACCATTTAAAGCAATTATACTCCAATAAAGACGTTAAAAAAATTAAAATGAAAAAGAAATGAATACAAAGTTTTTAATTAAAATATTTCAGGATAAAGGATCTATGAGAGTAAATGAAATAATTAAAAGGATTCTTAGTATTAAAATTCGAACATGGCTGATTTAAATTAATATGGGACCCATATAACACAGTGGTTCAGAATCAAGGCATGGTAGTTAGATTGATTTAAGTTCAAATCCTAACTCTCCTTGAGTATGCTACTTCTATTCTGTAAACCTCAGTGATTTTGAAATAACACTAATAAAATCTACTAAGTATTAAATAAAATAATGTGCATAAAAGTATTTTGAAAATTATAAAATACTACATAAATATTTAGCAGGATTACTTTTTGTTCTTTCATAAGGATTTTCCACTACTTCAAATCTTATCTCCAGATGTGTCACCATAATTTCTTGATTTATCTTGATCCTGAACTACAAAGATTTTATCCTTTGACATTGTTGGATGTTGAGATCTTTCCAAATCTCACATAATACCTTTATGAGGTCTGTTGTTTCACATCTCTTGTTTTGATCCAACTTGGTCATTTTTATTTAATTTCTATTCAAAAATAGCTAATGGAATTTGGCTAAATTCAAATAATTTCCCCACGCTTCTTTCATCTCTTTTATAGAATTTACTAGTTTCTTTGTAAAAATGTCTTTTTTCTTCAAGAGTGTCTATTGAAGCCAATCTTTACAGAAGCCCATTAGGATTTGGTGGTCTAAAGGATTAAGTCCCTTTTATAGGCCTGAAGTGGCTGAAGGAATTGTTTATATCTATTTCAATGATGGCTTGCACAAATTATTAGAAGAGGATTTTGCAATTTGGTCTTGTTGATTAAAAATACTCTGATGTTCCAATTGTCAAATTCCCTAGGCAATGCTGATGAGGTCTGTAATCGTGACAAACTTTGGTAGGTCAGCCACTTCATGGGAAGTGATTTTTATTATCATTATTAGGCAAACAAAGGCTGGTTCTGAGAGGCATTGGGCCAAATGTGCAGGGGTGTGACAGCCTTAAAGATGGAACACTGGCCTCCAAATCACATAGCTTCACGGACTTGTTATCTCTCATGGAAAGAGTTTTTCAAACATGTGCATTAGTGTTCAGTAAAAAGAACACAAATTTTTGGAAGGCATGCACCACAATGTTAACAGGAGTTATATTTAAATATGGGATTAGAGTGATTTTCTGTATATTTCAAACATTCCGTGTTAAACATGAATTATTTTTATAATAGGATAAAAAATATATATTACCTTTAATGCAAAATGACCTAACAGACCAGGTCTCCTGTTCATTTTTAGACTTCAAGATAAGGAGTCTTATCTTTCTCCTTATTGTAAGTTATACAGCGTCTTTAGTTGCTTTCTCTGCAGTTGGTATTTTCTTCCTGAATTAATTAACAGGAAAGACCCCCCGCCTTTGACTATTATTATACTTCAGCTAGGATTTATATGTGCAAATTATTTGATTGTATAATACCTGCTTGGCTTCCTGTTCACACAACCCTCTAGCCTTTCTATCTGGGGACACTTAACCCTAACTCAGGCACCCAAGCTCCAGTTCTGCCTCTAATGAGCAATTGCTCTAGGTCAACATTTCACTTTCTATCAGGTCAGACATTGAAAGTTTTGCGTTTAACTTTTTGGGATGTTTTGTAGTAGAAATTTTAAGAACTTTGGAACCAGAAAAGACTTGTTTCATAAATCTAGCTTCTGAATTTTGTAGCTGCTTGAATTCTGGCAAGCCACTTAGAATCTTTGCACAACGGTTTTCTCCCTTGTTTGGTGAGGATAATAATAGCACTTATCTCATTGGGTTGTAAGGAGTAAATAGAATAATATTTACATAGTATTTTGCCTTTTTTCTGCACATAGCGGGTGCTTGGCAAATGGTAGTTTGTATTTTATAATGCTTATAATAATAAAGTGTATAATTATAATTAATATTATTAATAATATCCTCATACTATAAGGACACATTCAAATTAGAAAATAAGAGGCTTAATTCTCTCTTTTGAAAATGAGGGTAGTGATTTTTCTCACCTCTCTTTTTAGAAAACTTTGAAGTGATTTCTCAGTTTTTAAAATGCAAATACCTTGAGAGCCATCTTTTTGAAATTCAAACATCTAGTTAGATATCTCCCTTATCTCCCATTTCCTGTGGGAGGGTAAAAGCCTGACTTTTGTGGATGCCTTGCTCCAATTTACAAACTACCTCTTATCATAAAAACATCAGAAGTTTGTTTTTCCTCTGGATAGAGCACATAAGTTAACACAGATGATCACCACATTTACTAGGTAAACTTAGGATGAACTATGTGTGAAAGAGGTTGCTAAGTCCTCTTACTTGTGGACTATTTATTGTTTATTTTGAAAATATGTATATAAATAGATTGTATCTACTTAGCTATATAAGGGAGTGAGATTCCTTTATGTTTTTGCATTTTGAATTCCTGTGGTACACATTACTTTCTGGTTTAATGCATATTCAATAATAAAAGTATTTTCTTTCTCCACTCTCTTTGCAGGGAGGGTTTCTTGAGTTGGGGGATTTTGCTTTTAATTATATTTCCCAACAAAACTCTACATCCAGATCTTTGCATGAGATTAAATCCACCCCTCCTGACTTGTCCTACTGCTGCCTAATCCAATGCTTGTTACAATATTTTCTTCTTGAGCTCTTCCTTCATATGTTTTAAATTTTTGTCTTCTTAATATATTTCAATCTTCTGACATATTTGGTTGGCTTTCTGGTCACCTATTGTCTTTTATAACTACCAACATTAATTCACCTATCTTACCACCCATTATCTTTCCCTTGATGGCCACTCTCATTCTTATTTTCTGTCCCTTCCCTCATTCTCCATTTTCTCTTCCAGGAGATAAGATTTTGTCTTTTCTTTATACGGATATGAACATCTGTGTACATATGCAAGTTCTAAGACGTGTGTAATGGAGGTTATGTATAAGTGATGATATAGATCATAGATGATATAGCCTAAAACTCATCAGATTTACATTTTGAGGTTCCCACTACAGAACTTTTTATTCTGAATACAAAATAAATTCATACAAAGTAGAAATAATGGTACAATGAACATCATATAGATGTCAACTAGATTCATCATTTTTTAGCATTTTGCTATATTTGATTTCTCTCTCTCTCTGTCTTTCCCTCCTCCCTCTATCTCTGTTGCTCTCCTTCCATTTCTTTCTTTCTGTTTCCACATACACATGCAAACGTACACATTTTCTGTTTATTTTTTGCTGAAGTATTTGAAAACATCTTAGATTTATGACATTTTACCCTAAATACTTTATTATGCAGCACTTAAGAATAAAGGTGGTCTCCTATATAAGCATAGTACGATTATCATACCTTAGAAAATTAAGATTAAGCCAATAATATAATCTAATATACATCCAGTATTCAGGTTTCCCCAAGTATTTAAAAAAAGTCTTTTGTACTTATGTGTGTTTGTGTGTGTGTGTGTGTTTTAAATTTAGGTTTCAATCACAGTTAATACAATGAAATTTATTGTATCGTTTTGGTATCCTTTATCTAAGGAATCCTTATATTTTTTAAAATTTTGTTTTAGTTTTTTAATTTGTATTTTGTGATTTGTCTTATTTTAAGATACTATTCCAATTATTTAGAAACACCCCACATTCTGATCTTGATACTTTGTGATTAGATTAAATATTGTTTTGTGATCCAGATTAAACATTTTTAGCAAGAAAACACACATATGTGATGTATCACATCAGAAGGTACATTATATCACTTTATATCAACTTGTCCCAGTGTTCATGTCTCACTCTTGGCAAAGATTTTGCAGTTTAGCATGGACTTTGGAATCTAATCTTATAAATATTCCCAGGAATTTTATTTATGATTTCGCACGTTTGGGAAGCACTGATGCTATGGTTTGAGGTGACATAACAAGGACCTAGGATTAATTTCCACTCCACCATTTATTTGTTTTGAGCTCTGTGATAAATTATTTAGATTTTAAGCATAAATTTCCTCATATAAAATGGGATTGACAGTAGTGCTTACTACATGGGATTGTTGCATTTATCCAAATTAAGTCAGATAATGCACCAAGGCTGCTTTGTCTATTGCTTGAATTTAGAAAACATTTAAATCATGTCATTAATTATGTAATTTTTATTGTCTCTGTGTGGATGATGATGAACATTGTAATTTACTATCATCATTACAAGGTGATTAGAGAGAAAGAGCTTACCTGTGTTCCCCAGGATTTCTGATGTACCCTCCATTGTCTACCTCACTATATCCACAGAATAACAGAAATAATAGAATTTTACATATCTTAATAAAATATTTCCTCAATGAAACAATATATAGAATTTCCACCAGAGAAGTTATCAGTAGCCATTCTTGATTAATAAAACTTTTCCTAAGTTGAGCCATAACTTGAATAAACCAGTCATTTGATTTAGAAATTAAAATCATCTTCATATAGGCTAATGCTATAATTTATCTTCAAATTTAAATATATCTAAAGGTCAAAATATATGGACAAATTATTGAATATAAAGTTCGTGTTGAAAACATTAAATGCTTACTTGCATTTGAAGGTAAATGAAAGTATTGATGTAATAGTTTGTAAATCAATCATTTAGTATTAATGAAGCAGCTAATGCCATATCTTTCCATGTAAGATTTAAGTTTAAAAATATGCTAGCAAATACATCCTAATATAAATAAGGAACCTTTACTAAGTACAATTTCAGACTCAACAAACTGTACACATAGGATTCTGGAACATGAAATAAAATCCCAAATCATTATTTTTTTAATTTATTTAAAACGTTTGAGTCACTGTGTTAATTCCTACTGGGTTGTGCATATTAGCTTATTTTACACTGCTTGCAAACACTACAAAAACATTATTTGAAGAGTGTGCTTCAAATTACTTTATAAAAATAAGCCAGGCTATGACAAAGAAATGCCACTTTGCTCCTCTCCTTTTCTCCAGATATAGCGTTAGAAAATCTATTTAAATGCAATTGTAGGGGCTTCCCTGGTCGTGCAGTGGTTAAGAATCCACCTGCCAATTCAGGGGACACGGGTTTGAACCCTGGTCCGGGAAGATCCCACATGCCATGGAGCAACCAAACCCACGAGCCACAACTACTGAAGCCTGCACACCTAAAGCCTGTGCTCTGCAGCAAGAGAAGCCACCGCAATGAGAAGCCTGCACACCGCAAAGAAGAGTAGCCCCTACTCGCCACAACAAGATAAAGCCCACGCACAGCAACGAAGACCCAGCAGAGCCAAAAATAAATAAATAAAATAATTTTGACTAGTTCTCCAAATTAATTATGTGTATAAGATTTAATATATATTCCTGTATTAATGGAAGCATCTTTTAAAAAAATCACCTTTTCGGTCTCACTTTATATATCAACTTCTGGGGAGGAAGGAATTTTTCTCTGCCATTCTAGTTTCTTCTGGCTGGTCTACCAATTAAATTGACATGAAACAGACTAACAGGAAAAAATCAAAATTTAATAATATGTATACATGGGATAGACCCAGGAAAAATAACCTCCTAAAATGACCAGAGCCTTCAACTTAATTACCATCTTCAGCTAAAGACAAAAGAGGATGTTGGGGGTAGTGGTTTGGGACTTCAAAGGGGAGGAAGATAATTCACATGGAACTTGAAAAGCAAATGTTTGGTAAACAAATGTTTGCTGAGCCATGCAAAGAAGATGGGACACAGAGTAGATTCTGATCTCTAGGCCCTGCCAAGTTTCCCACACCACACCTAGCCCATTTTCTTTGCAGATATCTCCAGTGATAGCTCTACTCCAGAATAGGCCTTTTACCTAAATTAATTTAGGCAGTTAAGGGAGAGATAACAAGAAAATCTTCCTGAGTCTTCTGTTTCTTAAAAATAATTAGTCTAAATTAATCTTCATACTAAAGAGACACATTTTGAAGTGACAAATTTTGCTCCCATATAAAACCATCCAAATAAATTTTCCCAGCTACTCCATCTAAAGATTTTTCTCCCATCTATTCTCTATCTACATTCTGTTTGTTTCCTTCATTATTTTTATTCCAACTTAAAATACTTGGATTTGTTTCTGAGATTTTTGGCCTACTTTCCATATTACAATTTAAGTTCCTTGAAGAAATGTGCCAGATTTATATTTATCAGCATTGTATCTCAAAACAGAGCCTGGTAAAAGGAAGGCTCTCAAAAAATATTATGTAATGATAGAATGAATAGATCAATATTAATATTGTATTAGTTTACATTAAAATTAATGTTTAATTTATTTTTATTAAGGTATAACTGACATATAACATTATATTAGTTTCAGATGTATGACACAATGACTCGATATTTGTATATATTGCACAATGAACACCATAGTAAGTCATGTTAACATCTTTACCATACATAGTTACACAGTTTTTTCTTGTGATGAGAACTTTTAATATTTACACTCAGCAACTTTCAAATAAGCAATAGCATATTATTAACTATAGTCACCATGCTGTATATTACATACCCATGAATATTTATTTTATAACTGAAATTTGTACCTTTTGACCCTTTTCATTCATCTTGCTCACCCTCCACCCCCTTCCTCCAGCAACCTCCAATTGGTTCCCTGTATCTCTGAGGTTTTTTTTTAAGATCTCACATATAACTGTCTTCATATGATATTTATTTTTCTCTGTGACTACTTTCACTTAGCATAATGCCCTCAAAGTCCAACCACAATGTTACAAATGGCAAGATTTTATTCTTTTTTATGGCTGAATAATAGTCCATTATATATACATTTACCATATTTTCCTTATCCATTTACCTATTGATGGACACTTAGGTTGTTTCCATATCTTGGTTATTGTAAATAAGGCTGCAATGAACATTAGGAGCAGATATCATGTTGATTTAGTCTTTTTGTTTTCTTCATAAAAACATTCAGAAGTGGAATTGTGCAATATATGGTAGCTCTATTTTTAATTTTTGAAGAAACTTCATACTATTTTCCATAGTGGCTGTACCAATTTACATTCCCACCAACAGTGCACAAGTGTTTCACTTTCTCCAGGTCCTAGCCAACACTTGTTATTTCTTAAGAAAATTTTTATTTGCTTAATTAATTACAAATATATTTAATATTCAATACATAAAAATTGCTACAGTTACTTTTTAAAGTTTATATTTTATTTTTCATTGGTATTGTTACAATAAAGATGCTTACTATGAAAATCAATTCTCTCACCAGGTTATGGTTTGGGCTTCGGTTAAGAATTAGGGACCTGAAACCAAAACCAAAGACAATACAAGGAAAGAAAACTGCAGACGAATAATCCCATATAAACATTAATACAAAAATACTCAACAAAATACTAGCAAACTGAATTCATCAATATATTAAAAAGATGACACTCCATGACGAAGTGGGATTTATTCCTGGAATGCAAGAATGGTTCAACACATGAAAATAAGTCAATGTAATATACCACATTAACAGAATAAATGGGAAAAATCACAGATCATCTCAATTCCTGTGGAAAAAGCATTTGACAAAATTAAACACTTTTCCATGAAAAAAACACTCAAACAAACTAAGAATAGAAGAAAACTAACTTAACATAATAAAAGCCATATTGAAAAAACACACTGTTAACATTATATTCAATGGTGAAAGACTGAAAGCTTTCCCTGTAAGATCAAGAATAAGTCAAGAATGTCTGTTTTGCCACATCTGCTCAACATAAAACTGGAAGTTCTAGACAGAGCAGTTACATTAAAGACCTAGGGAGATTGGTTCAAGATGGCTGAGTACAAGGACATGCTCTCACTCCCTCTTGTGAGAGCACCAGACTCACAACTAACTGCTGAACAATCTTCAACAGGAAGACACTGGAACTCACCAAAAAAGATACCCCCACAACCAAAGACAAAGGAAAAGCCACAATGAGACAGTAGAAGGGGTGTAATCACAATAAAATCAAATCCCATAACTGCTGAGTGGGTGACTCACAAACTAGAGAACACTTATACCACAGAAGTCCACCCACTGGAGTGAAGGCTCTGAGTGCCACGTCAGGCTTCCCAACCTGGGGGTCCAGCAATGGGAGGAGTAATTCTTAGAAAATCAGACATTGAAACCTAGCGGGATTTGATTACAGGACTTCAACAGGAATGGGGGAAACAGAGACTCCACTCTTGGAGGGCACACACAAAGTACAGTGCACATTGGCACCCAGGGGAAGGAGCAGTGACCTGATAGGAGACTGAACCAGACCTACCTGCTAGTGTTGGAGGGTCTCCTTCAAAGGTGGGGGGTGACTGTGTTTCACTGTGAGGACAAGTACAATGGCAGCAGAAGTTCTGGGAAGTACACCTTGGTGTGAGCCCTCCCAGAGTCAGCCATTAGCCACAACAAAGAGCCCGGGTAGGCTTGTGTTGGGTCACCTCAGGCCAAAGAACCAACAGGGAGGGGACACAGACACACCCATCAGCAGACAAGCAGATTAAAGTTTTACTGAGCTCTGTCAAACAGAGCAACAGCCAGCTCTACCCACCACAAGTCCACCCAACCAGGAGATTTGCACAAGCCTCTTACATAGCCACATCCACAGAGGACAGACAGCAGAAGCAAGAAGAACTACGATCCTGCAGCCTGTGGAACAAAAACCACATTCACCGAAAGATAGACAAGATGAAAAGGCAGAGGGCTATGTACCAGATGAAGGAACAAGATAAAACTCCAGAAAAACAACTAAATGAAGTGGAGATAGGAAACCTTGCAGAACAAGAATTCAGAATAATGATAGTGAAGATGATCCAGGACCTCAGAAAAAGAATGGACGCAAAGATCAAGAAGATGCAAGAAATGATTAACAAAGACCTAGAAGAATTAAAGAACAAACAAACAGAGATGGACAATAAAATAATTGAAATGAAAAATACACTAGAAAGAATCAATAGCAGAATAACCAAGGCAGAAGAATGGATAAGTGACCTGGAAGACAGAATGGTGGATTTCACTGCTGGAGAACAGAATAAAGAAAAAAGAATGAAAAGAAATGAAGACAGACTAAGAGACCTCTGGGAGAAGATTAAATGCAACCACATTCGAATTCTATGGGTCCCAAAAGAAGAAGAGACAGAGACAGGATCTGAGAAAATATTTGAACAGATGACAGTCGAAAACTTCCCTAACATGGGAAAGGAAATAAACTCCCAAGTCCAGGAAGTGCAGAGAGTCCCATATAGGATAAACCCAAGGAGAACCACACTGAAACACATATTAATAAAAAAAAAAACAAAAATTAAATTCAAAAAAATATATTAAATGCAGCAAGGGAAAAGCAACAAATAACATACAAGAGGATTTCCATAAGGTTATCAGCAGATGTTTCAACAGAAACTCTGAAGGCCATAAGGGAGTGACATGATATATTTAAAGTGATGGAAAGGAAGAACCTACAACCAAGATTACTCTACATGGAAAGGATCTCAGTCAGATTCAATGGAGAAATCAAAAGCTTTACAGACAAGCAAAAGCTAAGAGAATTCCACCCCACCAAACCAGCTC
Organism: Balaenoptera physalus; assembly: GCF_965194825.1. Lineage (NCBI taxonomy): Eukaryota > Metazoa > Chordata > Mammalia > Artiodactyla > Balaenopteridae > Balaenoptera > Balaenoptera physalus. The sequence goes on along the minus strand of NC_138903.1, from coordinate 70,823,380 downwards.
TAAAACAAATGCTAAAGGAACTTCTCTAAGTGGGAAAAACAAGAGAAGAAAATGACCTACAAAAACAAACCCAAAACAATTAAGAAAATGGTCATAGGAACATACATATCGATAATTACCTTAAAAGTGAATGGATTAAATGCTCCAACCAAAAGACACAGGCTCACTGAATTGATACATAAAAAAGACCCATATATATGCTGTCTACAAGAGACCCACTTCAGACCAAGGGACACATACAGACTGAAAGTGAGGGGACGGAAAAAGATATTCCATGCAAATGGAAATCAAAAGAAAGCTGGAGTAATAATACTCATATCAGATAAAAAAGACTTTAAAATAAAGAATGTTACAAAAGACAAGGAAGGAAACTATATAATGATCAAAAGATCAATCCAAGAAGAAGATATAACAATTATAAATATATATGCACCCAACATAGGAGCACCTCGATACATAAGGCAACTGCTAACATCTATAAAAAAGGAAATGAACAGTAACACAAAAATAGTGGGGGACATTAACACCTCACTTACACCAATGGACAGATCATCAAAACAAAATTAATAAAGAAACAAAAGCTTTAAATGACACAATAGAACAGACAGATTTAAATGATATTTATAGGACATTCCATGCAAAAACAGCAGATTACAATTTCTTCTCAAGTGTGTACGGAACCTTCTCCAGGATAGATCACATCTTGGGTCACAAATCGAGCCTCTGTAAATTTAACAAAATTGAAATCATATCAAGCATATTTTCTGACCACAATGCTATGAGATTAGAAATCAATTACAGGGAACAAAACATAAGAAACAAACACATGGAGGCTAAACAATACGTTACTAAATAACCAAGAGATCACTGAAGAAATCAAAGGGGAAATCAAAAAATACCTACAGACAAATGACAATGAAAACACGACAATCCAAAACCTATGGGATGCAGCAAATCAGTTATAAAAGGGAAGTTTATACCAATACAAGCTTACCTCAAGAAACATGAAACATCTCAAATAAACAATCTAACCTTACACCTAAAGGAAGTAGAGAAAGAAGAACAAACAAAACCCAAAGTTAGCAGAAGGAAAGAAATTATAAAGATCGGAGCAGAAGCAAATGAAATAGAAACAAAGAAAACAATAACAAAGATCAATAAAACTAAAAGCTGGTTCTTTGAGAAGATAAACAAAATTGATAAACCATTAGCCAAACTCATCAAAAAAAGAGGGAGAGGACTCAAATCAGTAAAATTAGAAATGAAAAAGGAGAAGTTACAACAGACACCACAGAAATACAAAGCATCCTAAGAGACTACTACAAGCAACTCTATGCCAATAAAATGGACACCCTGGAAGAAATGGGCAAATTCTTAGAAAGGTATAACTTTCCAAGACTGAACAAAGAAGAAATAGAAAATATGAACAGACCAATCACAAGTAATGAAATTGAAACTGTGATTAAAAATCTTCCAACAAACAAAAATCCAGGACCAGATGGCTTCACAGGTGAATTCTATCAAACATTTAGAGAAGAGCTAACACCCATCCTTCTCAAACTCTTCCAAAAAATTGCAGAGGAAAGAAGACCCCCAAACTCATTCTATGAGGCCACAATCACCCTGATACCAAAACCAGAAAAAGATACTACAAAAAAGAAAATTAAAGACCAATATCACTGATGAATATAGATGAAAAAATCCTCAACCAAATACTAGCAAACAGAATCCAACAACACATTAAAAGGATCTTACACCACGATCAAGTGGGATTTATCCCAGGGATGCAAGGATTCTTCAGTATAAGCAAATCATTCAATGTGATAAACCATATTAACAAATTGAAAAATAAAAACCATATGATCATCTCAATAGATGCAGAAAAAGTTTTGACAAAATTCAACACCCATTGATGATAAAAACTCTCCAGAAAGTGGGCATAGAGGGAACCTACATCAACATAATAAAGGACATATATGACAAACCCATAGCAAACATCATTCTCAGTGGTGAAAAACTGAAAGCATTTCCTCAAAGATCAGGAATGAGAAAAGGATGTCCACTCTCACCACTATTATTCAAGAGAGTTTTGGAAGGCTTAACCATGTCAATGAGAGAAGAAAAAGAAATAAAGGAGCTGCAATGAACATTGTGGTACATGACTCTTTTTGAATTATGGTTTTCTCAGGGTATATGACAAGTAGTGGGATTGCTGGGTCGTATGGTAATTCTATTTTTAGTTTTTTAAGGAACCTCCATACTGTTCTCCATAGTGGCTGTATCAATTTGCATTCCCACCAACAGTGCAAGAGTGTTCCCTTTACTCCACACCCTCTCCAGCATTTACTGTTTCTAGATTTTTTTCATGATGGCCATTCTGGCCAGTGTGAGATGATATCTCATTGTAGTTTTGATTTGCATTTCTCTAATGATTAATGATGTTGAGCATTCTTTCATGTGTTTATTGGCAATCTGTATATCTTCTTTGGAGAAATGTCTATTTAGGTCTTCTGCCCATTTTTGGATTGGGTTTTTTGTTTTTTTGTTAATGAGCTGCATGAGCTGCTTGTAAATTTTGGAGATTAATCCTTTGTCAGTTGCTTCATTTGCAAATATTTTCTCCATTCTGAGGGTTGTCTTTTGGTCTTGTTTATGGTTTCCTTTGCTGTGCAAAAGCTTTTAAGTTTGCAACAGACAGGACATGGAAGCAACCTAAGTGTCCATCAACAGATGAATGGATAAAGAAGATGTGGCACATATATACAAGGAATATTACTCAGCCATATAAGGAAACAAAATTGAGTTACTTGTAGTGAGGTGGATGGCCCTAGAGTCTGTCATACAGAGTGAAGTAAGACAGAAAGAGAAAAACAAATACCGTATGCTAACATATACATATGAAATCCAAGAAAAAAAAAAAAGGTTATGAAGAACCAAAGGGTAAGACGGGAATAAAGACACAGACCTACTAGAGAATGGACTTGAGGATATGGGGTGGGGAAGGGTAAGCTGTGACAAATTGAGAGAGTGGCATGGACATATATACACTACCAAACGTAAAATAGATAGCTAGTGGGAAGCAGCCGCATAGCACATTGAGATCAGCTCGGTGGTTTGTGACCAGCTGGGGGGGGGATAGGGAGGGTGGGAGTGAGGGAGATGCAAGAGGGAAGAGATATGGGAACATATTTACATGTATAACTGATTCAATTTGTTACAAAGCAGAAACTAACACACCATTGTAAAGCAATTATACTCCAATAAAGATGTTAAAAAAAATAATGGTAATAAGAAAATGGCTTATCCATTACACAATGAAAAAAAAAGAAAAAAGAAATAAAGAAATACAAATTGGAAAAGAAGAAGTAAAACTGTCAGTGTTTGCAGATGACATGATATTATACATAGAGAATCCTAAAGATGTCACCAGAAAACTACTAGAGCTCATCAATGAATTTGGTAAAGTTGCAGGATTCAAAATTAATGCACAGAAATCTCTTGCATTCCTATACACTAATGATGAAAAATCTGAAATAGAAATTAAGGAAACACTCCCATTTACCATTGCAACAAAAAGAATAAAATACCTAGGAATAAACCTACCTAGGGAGACAAAAAACCTATATGCAGATAACTATAAGACACTGATGAAAGAAATTAAAGATGATAAAACAGATGGAGAGATATGCCATGTCCTTGGATTGGAAGAATCAATATTGTGAATATGACTGTACTACCCAAAGCAATCTACAGATTCAATGCAATCCCTATCAAATTACCAATGGCATTTTTTACAGAACTACAACAAAAAATCTTAAAATTTGATTGGAGACACAAAAGACCCTGAATAGCCAAAGCAGTCTGGAGGGAAAAAAACAAAGCTGGATGAAACTAACTCCCTGACTTCAAACTATATTACAAAGCTAGAGTAATGAAGGCAATATGGTACTGGCACAAAACCGGAAATATAGATCAATGGAACAGGATAGAAAGCCCAGAGATAAACCCACACACCTATGGTCAAATAATCTACAACAAAGGAGGCAAGGATATACAATGAAGAAAGGACAGTCTCTTCAATAATTGGTGCTGGAAAAACTGGACAGCCACATGTAAAAGAACGAAATTAGAACACTCCCTAACACCATACACAAAAATAAACACAAAATGTCTTAGAGACCTAAATGTAAGACTGGACACTATAAAACTCTTAGAGGAAAACATAGGAAGAACACTCTTTTACATAAATCACAGCAAGATCTTTTTTGATCCACCTCCTAGAGTAATGGAAATAAAAACAAAAATAAACAAATGGGGCCTAATGAAACTTAAAAGCTTTTGTACAGCAAAGGAAACCATAAACAAGACTGAAAGACAACCCTCAGAATACGAGAAAATATTTGCAAAGGAATCAATGGACAAAGGATTAATCTCCAAAATATATAAACAGCTCATGCAGCTCAATATTAAAAAAAACAAACAATCCAATCCAAAAATGGGCAGAAGACCTAAATAGACATTTCTCCAAAGATGACATACAGATGGCCAAGAAGCACATGAAAAGCTGCTCAACATCACTAATTATTAGAGAAATGCAAATCAAACCTACAATGAGGTATTACTTCACACCAGTTAGAATGGGCAGCATCAGAAACTCTACAAATAACAAATGCTGGAGAGGCTGTGGAGAAAAGGGAACCCTCTTGCACTGTTGTTGGGAATGTAAATTGATAGAGCCACTATGGAGAACAGCATGGAGGTTCCTTAAAAACTAAAAATAGAATTACCATATGACCCAGCAATCCCACTACTGGGCATATACCCAGAGAAAACCATAGTTCAAAATGACACATGCACCCCAGTGTTCATTGCAGCACTATTTACAATAGCCAGGTCATGGAAGCAACCTAAATGCCCTTTGACAGACGAATGGACAAAGAAGATGTGGTACATATCTACAATGGAATATTACTCAGCCATAAAAAGGAACGAGATTGGGTCATTTGTAGAGATGTGGATGAATCTAGAGACTGTCATACCGAGTTAAATAAGTCAGAAAGAGAAAACAAGTATCATATATTAACACATATATGTGGAGCCTAGAAAAATGGTACAGATGAACCAGTGTGCAAAGTAGAATTTGAGAGACAGATGTAGAGAACAAACATATAGACACCAAGAGGGGAAAGCGGCTGGGAGGGGTGGTGGTGTGATGCATTGGCAGATTGGGTTTGACATATATACACTAATGTGTATTAAATCAATAACTAATAAGAACCTGCTTTATAAAAAAAATAAATAAAATTAAATTAAAAAAACAATAAGTAAATAAATAAAGACCTAGATAAAAGAACAAAGACTATAAAATTCTTAGGAGAAAACATAGGGCAAAATTTTATAACATTGTATTCGGCAATGATTTCTTGAATAGGACACCAAAGATACAAGCACTAAATTAATTAATTAGTTAATTAATTAATTAATTAATTTTTAAATATAGCCTTTTTTTACAATTTAATGAGTTTTATTTTATTTTTTTTTTATTTATTTTTTTTTATGTATACATGTATCCACTCATGTTTAGATTATTTTCCCTTATAGGTCATCTCATAGTACTGAGAAGAGTTTTCTGTGCTATACAATAGGTCCTTATTAGTTAACTATTTTATATATAGTAGTGTGTATTTGTCAGTCCCTGTCTCCCAGGTTATCCCTCTCCCCCTCCCCACTTTCTCCCCTGTTAACCGTAAGTTCTTTTTCTACATCTGTGACTCTATTTCTGTTTTGTAAATTAGTTCATTTCTACCATTTGTTTTAGATTCCACATATAAGCAATATCATATCATATTTGTCTTTCTCTGACTGACATACTTCACTCAGTATGACAATATCTAGATCCATCCATGTTGCTGCAGATGGCATTATTTCATTCTTTTTTATGGCTGAGTAAGATTCCATTGTATATATTTACCACAACTTCTTTATCCTTTCCTAGACTTAGTTTTTAGATTGCACATCAAAAAACATTTTCAATAGAATATTAAGGCAGCCCAAAATGTTGGAGAAAATATTTGCCAATCATATATTTGATAAGAGATTAATATCCAGAATATACAGAGAACTCTTCAAACTCAACAACATAAAAACAAACACCACAACACTTGTATAAGCATTTCTCTAAAAAGATATGCACATAACCAATAAACATATGAAAAGATGCTCAACATCACTAATTATTAGAAGAATACACATCAAATCCACAATGAAACACTACCTCAAACCCATTTGGATGACTACTATTAAAAAAAAGAACAAGTGTTCGTGAGGATGTGGAAAAATTGGAACTCTTATGCACTGTCAGTTGGAAGGTAAAACAGTATAGCTCCTATGGAAAACTGTCTGACAATTTCTCAAAAAATTAAAAATATAATTACAATATTATCCAGCAATATTTCTTCTGTGTACCTAAAAGAGTTGGAAGAAAGAATTTAAAAGAGATAATTGTATATCCATGTTTATAGTAGCATTAACTTTATTATAGTTAACATAGTTTATTAGTAAAAGATGGAAGCAAATCAAGTGTTCTTAGATGGATGAATGATAGCAAAATCTGGTATTTACATAAAATGCAATACTATTAATCCTTAAAAAGAAAATTAAATTCTGACATATGCTACAAAATGAAAGAATATTTGGTTAAGTAAAATAAGCCAGTCACAAAATGACAAATATTGTGTGATTTCACTTAGTGTTCAAAATCATAGAGTTAAAAAGTAGTATGATGGTTTTCAGGGGCTCTGGGGAAGGGTAGAATGATAGTTATTGTTGAATGAGAATAGAATTTCAGTTTTACTAGATAGCTTGCTTCTAGATTTGGGCTATTGCAAATAAATCTGTATCAAATATTCAGGTGCAGGCCTTCATGTTGACATATATTTTCATTTCTTTTGAATAGATACTTATGAGTGGAATTCTGGTTTGCATGATATTTTTATGTTAAGCTTTTAAAAATAACTTTAAAATATTCTTTATGATGGCTATAACATTTTACATTCCCTCCAGCAACTGATGAGGGTTTTCATTTATTTACATCATCACCAACTTTTTTTTGTCTTTCTTACTTAATAAAGTCATTCTAGGATATGCGAGGGACACAGTATCATGTTGAGGATTAGATTTACATTTCTATAATGACAAATGATATTAATGATCTTTTCATGCACTTATTTACCATTTGTGTATCTATGTTGGATAAGTGTATATTAAAATAATTTGCTGTTTTAGAGTAGGTATTTTTATCTTTTTATTGTTGAGACGAGTTTCTTATATACTTCAAATACAAGTTACTTGTCAAATATATGATTTGCAATTATTTTCTCTTGCTCTGTTGTTTATCTTTTCACTTTTTTGATGATATAATTACAAGCACAATTTTTTTTCTAATTTTGGTGAAATTCAATATAATTATTTTTCTTCATTTATGGACTCTGATTTTGATATTGTATATAAAAATATTTGTCTAATTAAACGTCTCAATTTTTTCTCCAATGTTTTCTTCTAAAAATCTTATTGTTTTGGGGGTGTGGGCAAGATGGCAGAAGAGTAAGACGTGGAGATCACCTTCCTTCCCAAAGATACATTAGAAATACATCTACACGTGGAACTACTCCTACCGAACACCCACTGAACGCTGGCAGAAGATGTCAGACCTCCCAAAAGGCAAGAAACTCCCCCCGTACTTGGGTAGGGCAAAAGAAAAAAGAAATAACAGAGGCAAAAGAATAGGGACGGGACCTGCACCAGTGGGAGGGAGCTGTGAAGGAGGAATGGTTTCCACACACTAGGAAGCCCCTTCGCAGGTGGAGACTGTGGGTGGCAGAGGGGGGAAGATTCGGAGCCGTGAAGGAGAGCGCAGCCACAAGGGGTGCAGAGGGCAAAGCAGAGAGATTCCCGCACGGAGGATCGGTGCCGAGGAGCACTCACCAGCCCGAGAGGCTTGTCTGCTTACCCTCTGGGGTGGGTGGGGGCTGGGAGCTGAGACTTGGGTTTCAGTCGGAATGCAGGGAGAAGACTGGGGTTGGCGGCGTGAACACAGCTTAAAGGGGTTAGCGCACCACAGCTAGCTGGGAGGGAGTCTGGGATAAAGTCTGGACCTGGCGAAGAGGCAAGAGACTTTTTCTTGCCTCTACGTTTCACGGCACGCAAGGAGAGGGGATTCAGAGCGCTGCCTAAATGAACTCCAGAGATGGGCGCGAGCCGCGGCTATCAGCGTGGACCCCAGAGACGGGCATGAGATGCTAAGTCTGCTGCTGCCGCCACCAAGAAGCCTGTGTGCAAGAACAGGTCACTCTCCACAGCGCCCCTCCCAGGAGCCAGTGCAGCCCGCCACAGTCAGACTCCCGTGATCCGGGGACAACGTCCCCGGGAGAACGCATGGCGCGCCTTGGGCTGGTGCAACGTCATGCCGGCCTCTGTGCCGCAGGCTCGCCCCGCATCTGTACCCTTCCTTCCCCCCCGCCTGAGTGAGCCAGAGCCCCCGAAACAGCTGCTTCTTTAACCCCGTTCTATCTGGGCAGAGAAAAGACGCCCTCAGGCGACCTACAGGCAGAGGCGGATCCAAATCCAAAGCTGAAGCCCGAGACCTGTAGGAACAAAGAAGAGAAAGGGGAATTTCTCCCAGTAGCCCTCAGAAGCAGAGGATTAAAACTCCAAAAACAACTTGATGTACCTGCATCTGTTGAATACCTGAATAGACAATGAATCATCCCAAATTCAGGAGGTGGACTTTGGGAGAAGGATATATTAATTTTTCCCCTTTTCGTTTTTTTGTGAGTGTATATGTGTATGCTTCTGGGTGAGATTTTTGTCTGTATAGCTTTGTTTTCAACATTTGTCCTAGGGTTCGGTCTGTCTGTTTTTTTTTTTTTTTTTTTACTTAAAAATTTTTTTCTTAATAAATGTTTTCTTAATAATTTTTCCTTATATCCTATTTTTAAAAATTAAAAAAACATTTTTTTCTTAATAAGTTTATGCATATTTTTTATTTAAAAAATTTTTTTCTTAATAATTTTTTTCTTATTTTTTATTATAATAGCTTTATTTTATTTTATTTTAACCTATTTCTTTCTTTCTTTCTATTTTTACTCCCTTTTATTCTGAGCCATGTGGATGAAAGGCTCTTGGTGCTCCAGCCAGGCATCAGGGCTGTGTCTCTGAGGTGGGAGAGCCAACTTCAGGACACTGGTCCACAAGAGACTTCCCAGCTCCATGTAATACCAAACGGTGAAAATCTCTCAGAGATCTCCATCTCAAAATCAAGACCCAGCTTCACTCAACGTCCAGCAAGCTACAGTGCTGGAGACCCTATGCCAAACAACTAGCAAGACAGGAACACAGCCCCATCCATTAGCAGAGAGGCTGCCCAAAATCATAATAAGGCCACAGACACCCCAAAATACACCACCAGACGTGGACGTGCCCACCAGAAAGACAAGATCCAGCCTCATCCACCAGAACACAGGCACTAGTCACCTCCACCAGGAAGCCTACACAACCCACTGAACCAACCTTAGCCAATGGGGACAGACACCAAAAACAACAGATCATCAAAATGAAAACAAATAAGGAAACACAAGCTTTAAATGACACATTAAACAAGATGGACTTAACTGATATTTATAGGACATTCCATCCAAAAACAACAGAATACACATTTTTCTCAATTGCTCATGGAACATTCTCCAGGATAGATCATATCTTGGGTCACAAATCAAGCCTTGGTAAATTTAAGAAAATTGAAATCGTATCAAGTATATTTTCCGACCACAACGCTATGAGACTAGATATCAATTACAGGGAAAGATCTGTAAAAAATACAAACACATGGAGGCTACACAATACACTACTTAATAACGAAGTGATCACTGAAGAAATCAAAGGGGAAATCAAAAAATACCTAGAAATAAATGACAATGGAGACACGACGACGCAAAACATATGGGATGCAGCAAAAGTAGTTCTAAGAGGGAAGTTTATAGCAATACAATCCTACATCATGAAACAGGAAACATCTCTAATAAACAACCTAACCTTGCACCTAAAGCAATGAGAGAAAGAAGAGCAAAAAAACCCCAAAGCTAGCAGAAGGAAAGAAATCATAAATATCATATCCGAAATAAATGAAAAAGAAATGAAGGCGACAATAGCAAAGATCAATAAAACTAAAAGCTGGTTCTTTGAGAAGATAAACAAAATTGATAAACCATTAGCCAGACTCATCAAGAGAAAAAGGGAGAAGACTCAAATCAATAGACTTAGAAATGAAAAAGAAGTAACCACTGACACTGCAGAAATACAAACGATCATGAGAGATTACTACAAGCAACTCTATGCCAATAAAATGGACACCCTGGAAGAAATGGACAGATTCTTAGAAATGCACAACCTGCCGAGACTGAACCAGGAAGAAATAGAAAATATAAACAGACCAATCACAAGCACTGAAATTGAAAATGTGATTAAAATCTTGCAACGAACAAAAGCCCAGGACCAGATGGCTTCACAGGCAAATTCTATCAAACATTTAGAGAAGAGCTAACACCTATCCTTCTCAAACTCTTACAAAATATTGCAGAGGGAGGAAGGAGGAACACTCCCCAACTCATTCTACGAGGCCACCATCACCCTGATACCAAAACCAGACAAAGATGTCACAAAGAAAGAAAACTACATGCCAATATCACTGATGAACATAGATGCAAAAATCCTCAACAAAATACTAGCAAACAGAATCCAACAGCAAATTAAAAGGATCATACACCATGATCAAGTGGAGTTTATTCCAGGAATGCAAGGATTCTTCAATATATGCAAATCAATCAACGTGATACATCATACTAACAAATTGAAGGAGAAAAACCATATGATCATCTCAATAGATGCAGAGAAAGCTTTCGACAAAATTCAACACCCATTTATGATAAAAGCCCTGTGGAAAGAACGCATAGAGGGAACTTTCCTCAACATAATAAAGGCCATATATGACAAACCCACAGCCAACATTGTCCTCAATGGTGAAAAACTGAAACCATTTCTACTAAGATCAGAAACAAGACAAGGTTGCCCACTCTCACCACTATTATTCAACATAGTTTTGGAAGTGTTAGCCACAGCAATCAGAGAAGAAAAAGAAATAAAAGGTATCCAAATAGGAAAATAAGAAGTAAAGCTGTCACTGTTTGCAGATGACCTGATAGTATACATAGACAATCCTAAAGATGCTACCAGAAAACTCCTAGAGCTAATCAATGAATTTGGTAAAGTAGCAGGATACAAAATTAATGCACAGAAATCTCTTGCATTCCTATACACTAATGATGAAAAACCTGAAAGTGAAATTAAGAAAACACTCCCGTTTACCATTGCAACAAAAAGAATAAAATATCTAGGAATAAACCTACTTAAGGAGACAACAGACCTGTCTGCAGAAAATTATAAGACACTGTTGAAAGAAATTAAAGATGATACAAATAGATGGAGAGATATACCATGTTCTTGGATTGGAAGAATCAACATTGTGAAAATGACTCTACTACCCAAAGCAAACTACAGATTCAATGCAATCCGTATCAAACCACCACTGTCATTTTTCAGAGAACTAGAAGAAACAATTTCACAATTTGTATGGAAACACAAAAGACTCCGAATAGCCAAAGCAATCTTGAGAACGAAACATGGAGCTGGAGGAATCAGGCTCTCTGACTTCAGACTACACTACAAAGCTACAGTAATCAAGACAGCATGGTACTGGCACAAAAACAGAAATATAGATCAATGGAACAGGAGAGAAAGTGCACAGATAAACCAACGCACATATGGTCACCTTATCTTTGATAAAGGAGGCAAGCATATACAGTGGAGAAAAGACGCCTCTTCAATAAGTGGTGCTGGGAAAACTGGACAGGTACATGTAAAAGTATGAAATTAGAACACTCCCTGACACCATACACAAAAATAAACTCAAAATGGATTAAAACCCTAAGTGTAAGGCCAGACACTATCAAACTCTTAGAGGAAAACATAGGCAAAACACTCTATGACATACATCACAACAAGATTCTTTTTGACCCAGCTCCCAGAGAAATGGAAATAAGAACACAAATAAACAAATGGGACCTAATGAAACTTAAAAGCTTTTGCACAGCAAAGGAAACCATAAACAAGACCAAAAGACAACCCTCAGAATGGGAGAAAATATTTGCAAATGAAGCAACTGACAAAGGATTAATCTCCAAGACTTACAAGCAGCTCATGCAGCTCAATAACAAAAAAACGAACAACCCAATCCAAAAATGGGCAGAAGACCTAAATAGACATTTCTCCAAAGAAGATATACAGATTGCCAACAGACACATGAAAGAATGCTCAACATAATTAATCATTAGAGAAATGCAAATCAAAACTACAATGAGATATCATCTCACACCGATCAGAATGGCCATCATCAAAAAATCTAGAAACAATAAATCCTGGAGAGGGTGTGGAGGAAAGGGAACACTCTTGCACTGTTGGTGGGAATGTAAATTGATACAGCCACTATGGAGAACAGTATGGAGGTTCCTTAAAAAACTAAAAATAGAACTACCAAACGACCCAGCAATCCCACTACTGGGCATATACCCTGAGAAAACCATAATTCAAAAAGAGTCATGTACCAAAATGTTCATTGCAGCTCTGTTTACAATAGTCAGGACATGGAAGTAACCTAACTGTCCATCATCAGATGAATGGATAAAGAAGATGTGGCACATATATACAATGGAATATTACTCAGCCATAAAAATAAATGAAATGGAGGTATTTGTAGTGAGGTGGATGGAGTTAGAGTCTATCATACAGAGTGAAGTAAGTCAGAAAGGGAAAAACAAATACAGTATGCTAACACATATATATGGAATGTAAGGGAAAAAAAAGTTCATGAAGAACCTAGTGGCAAGACAGGAATAAAGACACAGATCTACTAGAGAATGCACTTGAGGATATGGGGAGGGGGAGGGGTAAGATGTGACAGGGTGAGAGAGTGGCTACACTACCAAATGCAAAATAGATAGCTAGTGGGAAGCAGCCGCATAGCACAGGGAGATCAGCTCGGTGCTTGGTGACCACCTAGAGGGGTGGAATAGGGGGGGTGAGAGGGAGGGAGACACAAGAGGGAAGAGTTATGGGAACATATGTATATGTATAACTGATTCACTTTGTTATAAAGCAGAAACTAACACACCATTGTAAAGCAATTATACTCCAATAAAGATGTTTTTTAAAAAATGTCCTATTGTTTTAGCTGTTACTTATAAGTCTATGATTTATTTTCATTTATTATTTTCTGTATGATCTGAGGAAGTAAGTCAACAATTTTTTGTATGTGGTTTTACAGTTGTCCTAACACTATTTGTGAAACAGACTTTCCTTCTACTAATGCTTTGACTTGGCACTTTTGTTACAAATCAACTGAATATAAATGTAGGGAATTTTTTCCTGGACACTCAGGTCTTTTCCTTTGACATAAATATGCATCCTCTGTGATTACCACACAGTTTTGATAAATCTAACTGCATAGTAAAGTTAAAATTGAGAAGTAAAAGTTCTCATTGTTCTTCTTTTCCAAAATTGTTTTGAATAAGCTAAGAGATTTTTATTTTTAAATAAATTTTTAAATATGCTTTTGATTTTGGCAAAAATCCTACTGGTATTTTTACAGGTAGTAAATTGAATTTACAGGTGAATTTGTGGAGAAATGCTATTTTAACAACATCAATTCTTCCAATACATGAACATGGAACATCTTTCCTTTTATTTATATTATCTTTAATTTCTCTCTATAAAGTTTTGGAATTTTTAAAATGTGCAAGTTAAGTGATTGTTTTGTGAAATTTATTCTTGACTATTTTATTATCTTTGATGTTATTTCTGAATTCAAGTATAACCTTAAATTTATTTTTTGTTTATTACCTGTATGTAAAAATACCAGTCATTTTTTTTCTATATTGACTTTGTATGCTTCAACTTTGCTAAAATTACTAGTTCTAGTGGTATTATTAGATACTATCTTGTGGTGTTCTACATCCAGGGTCATGTTCCCTAGAAATAAAGATAGTATTATTTTTTTTTATTTCCATTAAGAACACATTTTATTTCTTCTTTTTCTGATTGCAATAGTTAGGACTTTCAGTTTTATGTTGAATACCAGAAGCAAGAGCAGGCATTCTTACCTTTTACTCAATCTTTGGAAAAAAAAAAAAAAAGTAGTTTGTTTGTTTAATGACCTTACCAAGCTAATTCTGTAAAGTCTTTAAGATTGATGTTGAAAATCTTATTTTTTACACTACCAATGAACAATCATAAAAGTAATTTAAGAAAACAATTCTATATGCATTTGCAAAAAGAAAGAAAAATACTTAGGAACAGATTTAGAAAATAACTGGTGGTATTGTTCAATTAAAACTCCAAAACATTGTTCATATACATTAAAAAAACACTAAATGAATGAAAATATCTCTTGCATTTTTGGATTGGAAAACTTAATATTGTTAAGATTTCAGTATTATCAGAAATTGAGTTAGAGATTCAGTGCAATGCTTACCAAACACTAACTGACTTTTTAACCCAAAACTGACTACTTGATCCTAAAATTCATATGGAAATTCCAGGAACCCAGAATAGCTGAATGTATCTTGAAAATTAAGAACATAATTAAAGAGCTCACATTTCCCAATCTTAAAGTTTACTACACAGCTATACATGTCAATACAGTGGGGTACTTGTACATAGCAATACATGGATGAATAGAATAGAATTGTGAATCCAGATATAAATCCTTATGTAGATGGTCAATTGATTCTTTATAAAAGTAGCAAGACAATTCAATGTGGACAGAATCGTTTTTTTCAACAAATGGTTCTGGGAGAACAGGATATTTACATGCAAAGGAATGAGGTTGGAATCCTGACTCAAACACTATACAAAAAAAAATTAACTAAAAATGGATCTGAGATCCAAATGTTAGAGCTAAAACTATAAAATATGAGAATAAAATATAGAAAAAATATTTGTTACTTTGGACTTAGGCAATGGTTACTTAGACCTGACCACAAAAGCAGATGTGACAAAAGAAAAAAATAAGTTGAGATTCAAAAATGTAAACCCTTTCTATTTTAAAGTACATTATCAAAAAAAAATTAAATTGGAATAAAATATGTGCGTATAATATGTTTGATAAGTGAATACACCCAGAATATATTAAAAAAATTGCATTTCAAAAATAAAATGTATATAATCCAAATTAAAAAGGGCAAAGTATTTGTATGGACATTTCTTCAAGGATGCTATACAAATGGCCAATAAGCATGTGAAGAAATTCTCAAGACCATTAGACATTAGGACATGTAAATGAAAATCAAAATGAGATACCACTTCAAACACACGAAAATGGCTATTACATAAAAAGTGGGAGATACTAAGTTTTGGCAAGGATAGGTAGAAATTGGAAATATCATACATTGTTGGTGAGATAACAAAATTTTGCACCATTTTGGGAAATGTTTTGTAAGTTACACAAAATATGAAACATAGTTACCATATGAAGGAACAATTCCAATTCTAGATACATACCCAAAGTGTCCATTGACAGATGAATGGATAAAAATGTGGTACGTATATACAATGGAATACTACTCAGCCATAAAAAAATAATGCCATTTGCAGCAACATGGATGCAACTAGAGATTAGCATACTAAGTGAAGTAAGTCAGAAAGAGAAAGACAAATACCATATGATATCACTTATATGTGGAATCTAAAATATGGTACCAATGAACCTATCTACAAAACAGAAACAGACTCACAGACATAGAGAACAAGCTTGTTGCCAAGGGGGAGGGGGTTGGGGCAGAGAAGAACTGGGAGTGTGAGATTAGCAGATGTGAACTATTATATATAGGATGGATAAACAACAAGTTCCTACTGCATAGAACAGGGAACTATATTCAATATACTGTGATAAACCATAATGGAAAAGAATATTTTAAAAAAGAATGTCTATATGTGTATACCTGAGTCACTTTGCTGTACAGCAGAGATTGGCACAACATTGTAAATAAGCTATACTTCAATTTAAAAAAATTAAATTAAAAAAAGAAAATATACATGCACACAAAAACATGTACTTTAACATTCATAGCAGCATTAATATATAATAGCGAAAAGTGAAGAGATTGCTTGAAGATGGCAGAATAGGAAGACCCTGAGCTCACCTTCTCCCATGGACATACATACCAATATTATGACTAAAGCAAACTATTGACGAGAATGACTTGAAGACTAACAAAGAACCAAAAGAGATGGGTAACTGGGGCAGAGATGCAGTACAATGAAGACCCCTCCCCCCACATAGGTGGCCCACGAATGGGGAATTAATCACAATTTCAGAGATGCTCCCCAAGGAGTGAAGGATCTTAGGCACACTTTGGGCTCTCCAGCCAGGAAGTCCTGCAACAAGATGAGTCCCCAGAACATTTGGCTTCAAAAGCCAGTGGCACTTGCATATGGGAGAACAAGAGGGCTGAAGGAAACAGAGAATCTACTCTTAGAATGAAGACAAAATCTCACATGTTCCAAGAACATTCAGAGGCAGTAATATGAAGGGATCCTGCATCAGACCCAATTGTTGATCTAGGAGAGCCTCACAGAGAGGAAGGAGACAAATAGGATTACCCTGGGGACATAGATATTGACAGAAGCCATTTGGGGGAGGTTGCTCTACCAAGAGGACAATGGGGCTGCCAAGATCTATTTGGCAGTTCTCACTCATCTTATTATCCTATTAGCGTCAGAATCTTACCCACAACCAGCCAGATGGCAACAGTCTTGGGACCCATCAGGCCTAGCAGTGAGCCATGTGGGGACACAGCCGTGCCCACCAGTGAACCAGCACTAGCCCCAGAACTCCCAGGTCCTGCAGACAGCT
Source organism: Balaenoptera physalus (assembly GCF_965194825.1). Lineage (NCBI taxonomy): Eukaryota > Metazoa > Chordata > Mammalia > Artiodactyla > Balaenopteridae > Balaenoptera > Balaenoptera physalus. The sequence continues at coordinate 70,806,360 of NC_138903.1, read as the reverse complement.
GTCGTGGGAAACAGCCCCCTCACCAATGGGCTGGCATGAGGCCTGACACCCCTGAGCTCTGCAAGAAGCCACACTGAGACTATGCTCTCAATACCAGTTGACTAACACCAGTACCAGGGTCCCTTGAGCAATGGAGCCAGCCTCCTAGAATAGAGCCCAAACCTGAAGTGGGCCTGTAGAAGCCCTGAGTCCCTATGGGCCATGCAGGGAGCTGGCAAGCTTTGCAAGTGGGAGTGCTTGGCAGGCAATCAGGCCAGAGGTCAAACCCCACCTACCAGTGTGCCTAAAGTAGTTGACCCCAACACAAAAGAAGGGTCCATGTAGCCCATATAGGGGGCACCATTAGAGCATGTAGCTCTGGTTACAAGAGGGGAATGTGCTGCTGGGCCTCATAGGATGTCTCCTACATAAGATCACTTTTCTAAGATCAGGAAACACAACCAACCTACTTAATACATAGAAATAAACACAGAGAATTAGGCAAAACAAGGTGACACAAGAACATGCTCCAAACAAATGAACAAGATAAAACCCCCAAAGAAAACTATGTGAAGAAAATTATGTGGAGATATAAGCAATCAACTTGATAAAGTGCTCAAGGTAATGGTAATAAAGATACTCAATGAACTCAGTAGAAGAGTGGATGAACACAGTGAGAAGTTTAAGAAGGAATTAGAAAATATAATCAAAATGAGCTGAAGAATACAATAACTGAAATAATAGAAAATACACTGAAAGAATCAACATTAAATTAGATAATACAGAGGAATGAATGAGCAAACTGGAAAATAGAGTAGTGGAAATCACCCAAGCTGAACAGAAAAAAAAATGAATTTTAAAAATGAGGATAGTTTAAGAGACTTCTGCAACAACATCAAGCTTACAAACATTCCCATTATACAGGTCCAAGGAGGTGAAGAAAGAGAAAAAGGAGCAGATAATTATTTGAAGAAATAATATCTGAAAAGTTCTCTAACCTGGGAAAGGAAACAGACATCCAACTCCATGAAGCACAGAGTCCCAAAAAGGATGAACACAAAGAGATCCACAAGAAGACACATTGTAATTAAAGTGGTAAAAATTAAAGATAGAGAATCTTAAAAGTATCAAGGGAAAAGCAACTGGTTACAAGCAAAGGAGCTCCCATAAATTTGTGAGCTAATTTTTCAGCAGAAATGTTGCAGGCAGAAGGGAGTAGCATGATATATTTAAAGTAATGAAAGGGAAAAACTTACAACCAATAATACTTCAACCAGCAAGGTTTTAATTCAGATGTGAAGGAGAGATAAAGTGTTTTACAGACAAGGAAAATCTAAGAGTTTAACACCACTAACCTGACATTACAAGAAATGATAGATGGACTTCTCTAAGTGGAAAAGCCACAACTAGAAATATAAAAATTATGAAAGAAAAAATTTCATTGGTAAAGACAAACATACAGAAAAAGTAGTACATCAACCACTTATAAAGCTAATAGGAAGATTAAAAGAAAGAAGTATGAAAATCATCTATATCCACAATAAGTAGTTAAAGGATGCACAAAAAATTATGTAAAATATGATGCCAAAAACATCATTTGTGACAGGGGGAAGTAAAAATGCAGGGTTGTTAGAATGCATTTAAACATAAGAGGCCATGAACTTAAAATAATCATATATAGGTATATGCCTCATGGTAACCACAAACTAAACATGTATAATAGATACACATACACACACACACAACAGAAAGGAATACTAAACATGTTCACCAAATGACAAAGTAAGAGCACAAAAGCAAAATGGAACAAAAAATAACTGCATAAGCAATGTCAAGACAACAAAAATTAAATAAGTACATATATATCAATAATTACTTTAATGTGAATTGACTAAATGCTCCAACCAAAGGACATAAAGTGTCTGAATGAATAAATACAAAAGACAATATATTTGCTCCTTATGAAAGACTCATTTCTGATCTAAAGACCCAAAGAGTAAAACTGAAGAGATGGAAAAAAGAATTCCATGCAAATAAACATGAAACTAAAGCTGGGGTAGTAATACACATATGAGATAAAATACTTTATAACAAAGGCTGTAACAAGATGTAAAGAAGAAAATTACTTAATGATTCAACAAGAAGATACAACAATTGTCAGTATATATGCACCCAACATTGGAGCACCTAAATACGTAAAGCAAATATTAATAAATATTAGTGAGTAATTAACAGTAACACAGTAATAGTAGCAAATTTAATCACCCCACTTACATCAGTGGACAGATCATCCAGACATAAAATCAATAAGGAAAATTGGCCTTAAAGGATACATTATACAAGATGCACTTAATATATACGTATAGAACATTCCATGCAAAAGCAGAAGAATACACATTCTTTTCAAGTGCACATGAAATATACTCCAGGACTGATTACATGTTAGGCCACAAAACAATGTTCAATAAATTTAAAAAGATTGAAATCATATCAAGTATCTTTTTTGACCATGATGGCCTGAGACTAGAAATCAACTATAAGAAAAATAACTGCAAAAAACATAAACACAGGAAGGTTAAACAATATGCAACTAAACAACCCATGGGTCAATAAACAAATCAAAGAGAAAATTTTAAAATACCTGGATACAAAAATGGAAGCACAGTAGTCCAAACTCTGTTAAATGCAGCAAAAGCATTTCTAAGAGAAAAGTTTACAGCGATAAAAGCCTAACTCAAGAAACAGAAAAAATATCAAATAAACAACCTAAAATCTATATCTGAAGGAACTAGAAAAAGGAAAACAAACAAAACCCGTTAGTAGAAGGAAAGAAATAATAAAGATCATAATGGAAGTAAATTAAATAGAGACAAAAAACAATAGAAAAGATCAATGAAACTAAGAGCTTGTTCTCTGGAAAGATTTTTTAAAAATGTGATAATCCTTTAGCCAGAGTCATCAAGAATAAAACAGAGACAACTAGGGTGCCTGCTGGAGGCTGGTGGGGGACCTCAAAGCCAAGGAGATGGGAGGAACCCCTGAGTGACTGGGTATGACATGGGTGGAGTGAGGGGGGAGGAGAAGTGGAGGCCAGACAGGACCAGCGCCCCTGAGGGGTGGCTGGGAGGCAGAAGGGGTCCCCACTCTTGGAGGGACCCTCAGGGGTCTGGAGGATCAGGAGGGAGTGCACCTAACGTTTCCCCTGTCCAATAAGGTCCTGGGAAGCCTGCAGGGCTCCCAGGCAGGGTCCTCCACCCTCTGAGGCCCCCACCAGGCCGCTTTGGTCCTAGAAGCGAAGGAGGGAGGCAGGGGGAGAAGAGGAGAGGTGAATGGGAAGGGACCTCCAGAACTGGAGGATCATGGGAGGTGCAACGGGCATTTCCCCTGCTCACTTGGTCCCCGGCACACCTGCTGGGCTGCCAGGTCTGGCCCTCCATTCTCTGGGGACCATTCTGGCTTTGTGGGTCTTAGGGGCATGGGAGGGAGGGAGGATAGGTGAAGAGGAGGAGAGGTGAACTTGAGGGGATACACCCCAGGTCTAGAGGATCAGGGGAAATGTGCCTAGCGTTTTCCATACACACTTGGGCCCAGTGAGCCTGCTGTAGTCCTGGACCTGGTCCTCCACTTTCCAAGGTCACAGACACTTCTGGGCCCTTCCCACTGCATTAAGCATAATCCCCACCCTCACCCACCCAAGACCCTTTTCCTTCCCTGTGGATCCTAAGCAAGGCCTTGCCCACCCCTAACCCTGCCCCTGTCTAAGCCCCGCCTCTCACAGCCTAGGACATTTCTGGCTTTTTTTTTTCCTTTTTCACTATAGTGGTTCTGTTTTAGCTTCCAGGTGTTGTTTCATCTATATATATTTTTTCTAGTATATCTCTTAGTTTTCTAACTTTATTTTTTTATTTTTGGTTTTTGTTCTGCTCCTTTTTTCTTTTTTTTTATTTGCTGCCCTGCACAGCTTGAAGGATCTTGCTTCATGAAGTGGGGATCAGGACAGTGCCCCCACGCTGGGAGCTCTGAGTCCAAACCACTGGACTAACAGAGAACCTTAGACCCAAGGAATATACATTAGAGTGAGTTCCCCTGGAGATCCTCATCTCAGCACCAAGACCAAACTCTATCCAACAGCCTACAAACTCCAGTGTTGGAAGCCTCAGGCCAAACAAACACTAAGACCGAAACACAATTCCACCCATCAGAAAAAAATGAGATGACAATAAATATGTCACAGATGAAGGAGCAAGGTAAAAACGTACAAGACCAAATAAATGAAGAGGAAATAGGCAACTGACCTGAAAAAGAATTCAGAGTAATGATAGTAGAGATGATCCAGAATCTCGGAAATAGAATGGAGGCATGGATTTAGAAAATTAAAAAAAATATTAAGAAAGATCTAAAAGAACTAAAGGACAAACAGAGATGAACAGCACAATAACTGAAATGAAAAATACACTAGAAGGAATCAATAACAGAATAACTAAGGCAGAAGAAAGAATAAGTGAGCTGGAAGAAAGAATGGTGGAAATAACTGCCAAGGAGCAGAATAAAGAAAAAGGAATGAAAAGAATTGAAGACAATCTCAGAGACCTCTGGGACAGCACTAAATGCACCAACATTCCTATTATAGGGGGCCCAGAAGAAGAAGTAAAAAAGAAAGTGTCTGAGAAAACATTTGAATACGTAATAGTGGAAAACTTCCCTAACATGGGAAAGGAAATAGTTACCCAAGTCCAGGAAGTGCAGAGAGTCCCATATATGATAAAACCTAGGAGAAACACACCAAGATACATACTAATCAAACTAACAAAAATTAAATTCAAAGAAAAAATATTAAAAGCAGCAAGGGAAAAGCAAAAAATAACATACAAGGGAATCCCCATAAGGTTATCAGCTGATTTTTCAGCACAAACTCTGCAGGCAAGAAGGGAGTGGCAGGATATACTCAAAGTGATGAAACAAAAAAACCTATAACCAAGATTACCCTACCCAGCAATGATATCATTCAGATTTGACAGATAAATCAAAAGCTTTACAGACAAGCAAAAGCTAAGAGAATTCAGCACCACCAAACCAGTGTTACAAAAAACGCTAAAGGACTTTCTCTAGGCGGGAAACACAAGAGAAGAAAAAGACACACAAAAACAAACCCAAAACAATTAAGAAAATGATAATAGGAACATATATATCAATAATAACCTTGATTGTAAATGGATTCAATGATCCAACCAAAAGACACAGACTGGCTGAATGGATACAAAAATTATACCCATATATATGCTGTCTACAAGAGACCGACTTCAGACCTAGGGACACATACACACTGAAAGTGAAGGGATGGAAAGATATATTCCATGCAAATGGAAATCAAAAGAAAGCTGTAGTAGCAATATTCATATCAGATAAAATAGACTTTAAAATAAAGACTGTTACAAGAGACAAAGAAGGACACTACATAATGATCGAGGGATCAATCCAAGAAGAAGTTATGACAATTATAAATATTTATGCACCCAACATTGGAGCACCTCAATACATAAGGCAAATGCTAACAACCATAAAATGGGATACTGACAGTAACACAATAATAGAAGGGGACATTAACACCCTACTTATACCAATGGACAGATCATCCAAACAGAAACTAAATAAAGAAACATAAGCTTTAAATGACACAATAAATAAGATAGATTTAATTGATATTTATAGGACATTCCACCCCAAAGTGGCAAAATACACTTTCTTCTCAAGTGCTCATGGAACATTCTCCAGGAGAGATCACATCTTGGGTCACAAATCAAGCCTCTCTCTGAAAATTGAAGAAAATTGAAATCATATCAAGCATGTTTTCTGACCACAATGCTATGAGATTGGAAATCAATTATAGGGAAAAAAATGTAAAAAAACAAAAAAAAAAACATGAAGGCTAAACTGTGCACTACTAAGTAAACAGGAGATCACTGAAGAAATCAAAGAAGAAATAAGAAAATACATAGAAACCAATGACAATGAAAACACGACAACCCAAAACCTATGTGATGCAGCAAAAGCAGTACTAAGAGGGAAGTTTATAGCAATTCAATCTCACCTCAAGAAACAAGAAAAATCTCAAATGAACAATCTAATCTTACACCTAAATCAATTAGAGAAAGAAGAACAAAGAAAACCCAAAGTCAGTAGAAGGGAAGAAATCATAAAGATCAGAGCAGAAATAAATGAAATAGAAATGAAGAAAACAATAGCAAAGATAAATAACACTAAAAGTTGGTTCTTTGGGAAGATAAACAAAATTAATAAACGTTTAGCCAGACTCATCAAAAAAAAAAAAAAAAGGGAGAGGATGCAAATCAATAAAATTAGAAATGAAAAAGGAGGAATCACAACTGACACCACAGAAATACAAAGGATTATAGGAGACTACTACAAACAACTATATGCCAAGAAAATGGACAACTATGAAGAAATGGACAAATTCTTGGAAAGGTACAATTTTCCAAGACTGAACCAGGAAGAAATAGAAAATATAAACAGATCTATCACAAGTAATGGAATTAAAAATCTTCCAACAAACAAAAGCCCAGGACCAGATGGCTTCACAGGCGAATTCTATCAAACATTTGGAGAATAGCTAACACTTATCCTTTTCTAACTCTTCCAAAAAATTACAGAGGGAGGAACACTACCAAATTCGTTCTACAATGCCACCATCATCCTGATACCAAAACGAGACAAAGATATCAAAAAAAAAAACAGAAAAGAAAAGAAAATTACAGGCCAATATCACTGATGAACATAGATGCAAAAATCCTGAACAAACTCTCAAAATGGATTAAAGATCTATATGTAAGACCAGACACTCTAGAACTCTCTTAGAGGAAAACAGGAAAATCATTCTTTGATTTAAACCACAGCAAGATCATTTATGACCCACCACGTAGAGTAATGAAAATAAAAAAAAATAAATAAAAAAATGACACCTAATTAAACTTAGAAGCTTTTGCACAGCAAAGGAAACTGTAAACAAGATGAAAAGACAACCCTCAGAATGGGAGAAAATATTTGCAAATGAAGTAATGAACAAAGGATTATTCTCTATACTATACAAATAGCACATAGAGCTGAATATCAAAACACAAACCACCCAATTACAAAATGGGCAGAAGATCTAAATAGACATTTCACCAAAGAAGACATATAGATGGCCAAGAGGCACATGAAAAGTGTTCATCATTGCTAATTATTAGAGAAATGAAAATCAAAACTACAATGAGGTATCACCTTACACCGTTCAAAATAGCTGTTGTCAAAAAATTTACAAATAATAAATGCTGAAGGGAGTGTGGAGAAAAGGGAACCCTTTTGCACTGTTGGTGGGAGTGTAAATTGATAGAGCCACTATGGAGAACAGAATAAATGTTCCTTATAAAACTTAAAATAGAACTACCATATGACCCAGCAATCACACTACTGAGCATATACCCTGAGAAAACCATAATCCAAAAGGACACATGTACCCCAATGTTCATTGCAGCACTATTTACAATAGCCAGGACATGGAAACAACCTTAATGTCCAACGATAGATAATGGATAAAGAATATGTGTTATATATATACAATGGAATATCACTCAGCCATAAAAAAGAACAAAATTAGATCATTTGTAGAGATGTGGATGGACCTAGAGTCTGTCATACAGAGTGAAGTAAGCCAGGAAGAGAAAAACAAATATTGTATATTAACAATTATATGTGGAATCTAGAACAATGGTACAGATGAACCTATTTGTAGGGCAGGAATAGAGATGTTGACATAGAGAACAGACATGTGGACATGGTGGGGGGGAAGGGGCGTGGGACGAATTAGAGACTAGTTTTGACAAATATACCCTACCATGTGTAAAATAGATAGCTAGTGGGAACCTGCTGTATAGCACAGAGAGTTCAGCTCAGTGCTCTGTGATGACCTAGATGGGTGAGATTGGGAGTTTTAAGGGAGATCTGAGAGGGAGGGGATATAGGTATCCATTTAGCTGATTCACTTCATCATACCGCAGAAACTAACAAAACATTGTAAAGCAATTTTACTCCAATAAAAATAAATAAATAAATAGATAGATAGATAGATAGATAGATAGATAGAAACTGGACCATTAAAAAAAAAGAAGAAGGAAAGAGAGAGGGCCCAAATCAATAAAATCAGAAAAGAAAAAAGAGAAGTTACATCCAACACCACAGAAATACAAGTGTTCATAAGAGATTACTACAGTTATATGCCAACAAATTGGACCATCTATAAGAAATGGATGAATTCCTAGAAATGTACAATCTCCCAAGAAATAGAGAGTATAAACAGACCAATTTCCAGTAATAAAACTGAATCATTAGTTAAAAACTGACAACTAACAAAAGTTCAGGATTAGATGGTTTCACAGGTGAATTTGCCAGACATTTAAGGAAGAGATAAGACCTATCCATCTCAAACTATTCTAAAAAATTAAAGAGGAAGAAGTGCTTCCTCACTCATTCTATGAAGCCAGCGCCACCATGATAACAAAACCGTACAAAGACACCAGAAAATGAAAGGAATTACAGGTCAATATGACTAATAAACATAGATGCAAAACCCTCAACAAAATATTAGCAAAACAGTTTCAACAATACATTAAAAGAATCATACACTATAACCAAATGACATTTATCCCAGGGTGCAGGGATGCTTAAACATTCATGAATCAATCAATATAATACACTACATTAACAAATTAAAGAATAAAAATCATATGATCATCTCAAGAGATGCCAATAAAGTTTCTGATAAAATTCAACATAGATTTATGATTAAAACCCTTTGCACAAGTGGGTATAGAGGGAGCATACCGCAACATAATAAAGGCCATATATGACACACTCACCACAAACATTATATTCAATGTTGTAAAGCTGAAAACATTTCCTCCAAGAGCAAAAATAAGACAATGAGTCCCACTTTTGCCACTTTCATTCAAAATAATATTGGAATTCCTAGCCACAGACAAAAAAAGAAAAAACGAAATTAAAAACAATTCAAATTGGAAAGAAGTAAAATGGTTACTGTTTGCAGATGACATGAAAATCCTAAAGATACCACCAAAAAGTATTAACACTAATAAATGAATTCAGTAAAACTGCCAGATGCAAAATTAATATACCAAAATCTGTTGCATTTCTATGCACTAACAAGAACTCTCAGAAAGAGAAATTAAGAAAACAACCCCATGTACAATCACAGCAACAGGAATAAAATACCCGGAAACAAATCAAACTAAGGAGGTAAAAACCTGTATTCTGAAATCTATAAGTCACTGATGAAGGAAATTTAATATGACAAAAACAGATGGAAAGATATAATGTGCTCATGGAATGGAAGAATCAATATTGTTAAAATGACCATACTCTACAATCTGTAATACAATCTACAGATTAAGTGCAATCCCTATTAAAATACCAGTGGCATTTTTTACAGAACTAGCATAAATAATTCTAAAATTACATGGAAACACAAAAGACCCTAAATAGTCAAAACAATCTTGAGAAAGTAGAAAGGAGCAGAACGTATTACACTCCCAGATTTCAAACTATAGTACAAAGCTATGATAATCAATGAAGTATGCTATTGGCACAAAAACAGAAACATAGATAAATGGAATGGAATAGAGAGCATATAAATAATGCCACACTTATATGGTCAATTAATCTATGAGAAAAGAGGCAACAATTTTCAATGGGGAAAGAACAACTTCTTCAATAAATTGTGTTGGGAAAAGTAGACAGCTACATGCAAGAAAATAAAACTAGACTACTTTCTCACACCATATTAAAAAAAAAACATAATGGATTACAAATTTAAATGTAAGTCTTTAAATGAAACCATAAAACTTCTAGATGAAAACATAGGCAGGAAACTTTTTGACTTCTGTCTTAATAATATGCATTTTTGGATATGTTTCCCAGGCAAGGGAGACAAAAAAATGGGACTACATCAAACTAAAAATATATTTCACAGTGAAGAAAACTATCAACAAAACAAAAACCACCTACTGAATGGGGGAAGATATTTTCAAATATATCTGATAAGGGATTAATATACAAAATATAAAAGAACTCATACAACTCAACATCAGGAAAAGAAAAAATTTAAAATGAGCTGAGGATCTGAATAGACATTTTTCCAAAGAAGACATACAGACAGCCAACAGGCACATGAAACATTGCTCAACATCATTAATTATCAGGGAAATGCAAATCAAAGCCATAGCCACTTCAAATCTGTCAGAATGGCTATTATCAAAAAGACAACAAGTAGCAATTTTTGACTTGGATGTGGAGAAAAGTGAACCCTCATGCACTTTTGGTGGGACTGTAAATTGGTGTGGTCATTTTGTAAAACACTATGAAGGTTCATAAAAAAAATATATAAAATATCTTGCAATCCAGTTATTCAATTTCTGGGTATTTTTCCCAAGAAAACAAAGTTACTTCTTTGAGAAGATATATGTCCCCCTATGTTCATTGTAACATTAATTACAATAGCCAAGTTATGGAAGCAACCTATGTGTTCATCAATAGATAAATGGATAATGAAGATGAAGATGTGATATATATATAAAGTATTACTCAGCCATAAAAAAATGAAATATTCCCATTTGCAACAACATGAAAGGATCTAGAAAGTATTATGACTAGTAGAATAAGTTAGGTAGAGAAAGGCAAATACCATATTATTTCACTTATATGTGGAATCTGAAAAACAAAGCAAATGAACAAACTTATAGAAACAGACTCATAGACACAGGGAACAAACTTTTGCTCCCAAAGCAGAGAGTGGTGGGGGTATGAATGAAATAAGTGAGGGAGACTGAGTTACAAACTTTCAGTTACAAAATAAATGAGCCCAGGAATGAAAAGCACAGCATGAGGAATATGGTCAATATTAATTTTTTGCTTTGTTTTGATTTTTTATTGAAGTATAGTTGATTTACAATGTTGAGTTAGTTTCAGGTGTACAGCAAAGTGATTCAGTGCTATATATAAATATATATTCTTTTTCAGATTCTTTTCCATTATAGGTTATTACAAGATATTGAATATAGTTCTCTATGCTATACAGTAGGTCCTTGTTCTTTATCTATTTTATATATGGTGGTATGTATCTGTTATATCCCAAAATCCAAATGTATCCCTCCCCCCACTTTCCCCTTTGGTAATCATAAGTTTATCTTCTATGTCTGAGTCTATTTCTGTTTTGTAAATAAGTTCATTTGTATCATTTTTTTAAGATTCCACGTATAAATGGTATCATATGGTATTTGTCTTTCTCTGTCTGACTTCCTTTACTTAGTATAATAATCTCTAGGTCCATCCATGTTGCTGCAAATGGAATTATTTCATTATTTTTTTATAGCTGAGTAACATTCCATCATTCATATATATATATATACCACATGTTTATCCATTCATTTGTGGGTGGACATTTAGGTTGCTTCCATATCTTGGCTATTGTAAAAAGTGCTGTTATGAACTTTGGGATACATGGTATCTCTTTGAATTAAAGCTTTCATCTTTTCTGGTTATATGCACAGGAGTGGAATTGTTAGATCATATGGTGACACTACTGAGTTGCCACTATTTAAAATGTCAAGTTTTCAACCAAGAGTTATAAGATATACAAAGAAATGTGAAAGAAAGACCCATACACAGGAAAAAAACAGTCAATAGAAACTGTCCATGAGGAAGTGTAGATGTTACTAGATGTTTGACTTATTAGACAAAGACTTTGAATAAATTGTTTTAAATATGTTCAAAAAGTAAAGGCAACCATGCACAAAGAAATAAAAGAAAGTATGAGAATAAGGTATCACCATATAGAGAATATCAATAACAAGATTTAGAGTATCAGAGACCTGTGGGGCACCATCAAGTGCTCCTGGGACTACACAGCGGCAGTCCCAAGAGAGAGAAAGAGAGGCAAAAGAACAGTTTAAGAAATAATGTTTGAAAAATTCTTAATTAATTAATGGAAAGCATAAATCTACATATTGAAAGCAGCAAAACAGAAATGTCAAAATCAAGGAGTCCATAATAATACTAACAATTGATTTCTCATCAGAAACCATGGAAGCAAGAAGGCAGTGAGATGATATACATATTCAGAGTGCTGAAAGAAGATTGTCAGTCAAGAATTCTATATTTAGCAACACTATTCTTCAAAAATTAGAAGACATTAGCTGCTAAGCAAAACCAGAATTCACTGCTAGCAGACCTTCCCTTCAAGAAAAACTGAAGTAGTCCTTCAGGCTGGAATGAAAGGATACTGTACAGTAACATGAAGAAATAAATACCAGTGCAACTACACAGGTAAGTATAATGTATTTTTGTTTACTACCTTTTTCTTCTCTCTGATTTAAAACACAATTACATAAAACAATAATTATAAAATTGTGTTGATAGGCCTATACTGTAGAAAGGTATAATTTGTAGGACAATAATACTATTAATAGTTGCATAAAAGAAGGGAAAAGGAAAGTTTTTGTATATTACTGAAATTAAGTTGAGATTAATCTTAACTAGATATTTATAAATTGTGATATTAGTTTTTTAAATTTTATTGGAATATAGTTAATTTACAATGTTGTGTTAGTTTCAGGTGTACAGCAAAGTGATTCAGCCATACATATACATATAATCATTCTTTTTCCGATTATTTTCCTATATAGGTGATTACAGAATATTGAGTAGAGTTCCCTGTGCTATAAGTCCTTGTGAGTTATCATTTTTATACATAGTAGTGTGTGTATGTTAACTCCAACCTCCTAATTTATCCCACCCCATGTTTGCCCTTTGGTAACCATAAGTTTGTTTTTGAAATCTGTGAGTCTGTTTCTGTTTTGTAAATAAGTTCATTTATACCACTTAAAAAAATAGATTTCACATCATGGTCAATATTATTTTAATAATTTAATAGGGTGACACATGGTGACTAGATTTATTTTCGTGATCATTTTTTAAGTATGGAAAAATCAAATCACTGTGCTGCATTCCTGGAACTAACATATTGTAAGCCAATTATACTTCGATAAAAATGGAAACAATTCAAGCTGTTGATATCAGTTGATGGATATCAACTGGTGAGTAGTTTAAAAATATAGTGTCATGGGTAGAGATAAGAGCAAGATGGCAAGTTGGGAAATATCAGTTTTCATCCCCACAAAAGAAAAAAAACAATAATTACAATAATTAGACATCTATCAACCAGCAAAAAGCACTCCTGGGAGGGCTCAAGAGCCCAATTAAGAACATGTAACAACACAGTTGAATGAAAAAAGAGTAACAGCATAGAAAAAATCACTGGGATGATCAGTGTAGCTGAGACATCTGGAGACAGCTAAGAGCAAAGAGAAAGGGTGGGGCTCATCAGTATCTGCCATGCAAAAGGTGCCACTGCAGTCCCCAGTGGCCTACTATGTAGAGGACCTTGGCTGCCTTTGTCCTGAAGACCTCAACATCCCCAGAATTTTCAAAGCAGAAGACCCCATATTGTTTATCAGTGAGGATCCCAGCAGTCTGCTCCCCAAAGGTTACTGATGGCTTTTGTCACAGAGGTAATCAACAGCCATTGTAGCTACAGACCCCCTAGTCTGGGAAATGCTTCTGAGTCCTCTCCATGAAGGATCCACTGTTGCATTGCCTTGGGACTGGGACTGCAACCCTCTCCAAACTGCCTCACACCCAGAGCTTCAAATCTTTGGCCACTCAGCACAAACTATGTCCCAGGCCCTTGTTCTAAATCCAATTCATGCATATTTGTGTCTCAGGAACTGGAGCCAGCACTGCTGAAAGATAGACTGAGCCCTGGACCCTGGAGCCACTGTTGCTCTACACATGCATGTACTTAAGAACCTGACTTTGTGGCCACTTAATGAATATCCATGTCTAGGACACTGGAGCTACTACCACAGTGTGCATATTTGGCCCAGAAAGCTTATTTAAAGAAATAGTAGTTTAAAACTTGCCAAATCTTGGGAAAGATATGGACAGCAGGTACATGAAGCTTAAAGACTTCCAAAAAGTACAATCCAAAGAGTCCTTCATCTACACACATTATAATCAAACTTCAAAAAGAATTTTGAAAGCATCAAGAACAAAGTGACTCATCACATAAAAAGGAACTCACAGAAGGCTGTAAGTGGTTTTCTGCTATTTCTCAGCAGAAACCTTGAAAGCAAGGAGAAAGTGGGATTAAAGTCTTGCAACAAAAAACAAAAGCCAGCCAAGCAAGAATGCTTTACATGACAAAGCTACTCTTCCAAGTTGTAGGAGAGATAGACATTATCAGACATACAAAAGCTGAAGTAGTACATCACCAATAGACATGCTTTACAAGAAAAGCTAAAAGGAGTTCTTCAAGTTGAGAAGAAAAGATGCTGTCTATTACATGAAAATATGTGAAAGTAAACAATGCACTGATAAAGGCTAGTGTATAGTCAAATTCAGGATACTCTAATACTGAAATGTTTGTGTGGAAATCACTTTTATCTCTAGTAAAAGGTTAGGAGACAAAGTATTAAAAATTACAGTAGCTATAATAATTTGTTAATGGATACATGATATAAAATATGTAAATTGTGACATCAAAAAAGATAAATGTAGGGTGAGGTAAGTAAAGGGTAGATATTTTGCATGCAAAGTTAACATTTATTACCTTAGGATAGATTTTTATAAGTATAAAATATTTTATGTAAGCCATATGGAAACCACAAAGAAAAACATATATAGATACATAAATATAAAGAAAAAGAAATTTAAAATTAGCACTAAATAAAATTATCAAATTAAGAAGGAAGACAGCAAAGAGGAAGAACAAACAAAAGGACAATAATAAGTCCTTACCTCTCAGTAATTAAACGTAAAGAGAGTAAATTATTCAAACAAAACTCATAGAATAGCTAAATTTATAAAAATACAAGACCTAGTAATATGGTGCCTACAAGAGGCTCATCTCAGCTTTAAGAACACACTGGTTCAAAGTGAAGGTGTCAAAAAAGATATTTCATATTAATAGAATGAAAAAGAGAGGAGGGTTAGCCATACATATATAGACAAAGTAGATTTTAAGTGAAAAGCTATAACAAGAGAAAAAAAGTCATTATATAATGACAAAGAAGTCAATTTTTCAAGAGGAAATTACAATAGTAAATATATATATATATATATATATATATATATACCCATAATCAAAGCACCTAATTATATAAAATGAATACTAAAAGAAATAGACAGCAATACAATAATGGAAGGGGACTTTAATATATTACTTTCAACAATAGATAGATCATAAAGACACTAAATCTATGTGAAACATTGTACTTGAACTAGTTAGACCAATGAACCTAACAGACATACACATAACGTTCCATCCAACAGCAGCAGAATTCACATTCTTCTCAAACACACATAGAACATCTTTTAGGGTAGATCGTATGTTGGATTATTAAAAGAAAAAAGTCTTAACAAATTTAAGCGATTGAAATCATATCAAGTATTTCTTCTGAATGCAATGCTATGAAAGTAGAAATCAATACCAGGAGGAACACTGGAACATTTACAAATATTTATATATGAAACAACACATTCCTGAACAGTTGGTCAAAAAATAAATAATAAAGAAAACTTTAAAAATAATTTGAAAAAACAAAAATGGAAAGACAGCACACCAAAATTCATGAGATGTAGCAAAAATATTTCTAAGAAGGTATTTTATAATAATAAAGGCCTACATTAGGAAAAATACAAGATCTCAAAAAAATCCTAAATTTGCAACTCAAAGAACTAGAAAAAGAGCAAACTAAGCCCAAAATTAGCACAAGCAAAGAAATAACAAAGATGAACACAGATATACACCAAATAGAGTTTAGAAATACAATAGAAAAAAAATCAACAAAATTAAGAGTTGGTTTCTCTGAAGAAGAAAGAAAATGGACAAACCTTTAGCTAGACTAGGAAAAAAAGAGAAAAGGCTCAAACTAATAAAATCAGGAATGAAAGAGAGGACGTATTGCACCTGATACCACAGAACTAAAAACAATCATAAGACTGCTATCAACAATTATACCTAAACAAATGGCATAACCTAGAGGAAATGGATAAATTCACAGAAACGTTCAAGCTATCAAGACTGAATCATGAAGAAATAGAAAATCTGAGCAAACCAATAATGAGAGAATAAAAGTGAGAGAGTAGCATTGACATATATACACTATCAAATGTAAAATAGATAGCTAGTGGGAAGCAGCTACATAGCACAGGGAGATCGGCTCAGTGCTTTGTGACCACCTAGAGGGGTGGGATAGGGAGGGTGGGAGGGAGGTGCAAGAGGGAGGAGATATGGGGATATATGTATACATATGGCTGATTCACTTTGTTATACAGCAGAAACTAACATAACATTGTAAAGCAATTATACTCCAATAAAGATGTTTTAAAAATTCAACAATATATAAAAAGATTCATATATCATGATGAAGTGGGCTATATGCTAGGGATGCAAGAATGTTTCAATACCAAAATTCAATCAATATGATACACCACATTAACAAAAGGAAGGATGAAAATTAAATGATCATCTCTATAGAAACAGAAAAAGCATTTGATAGCATGCAACATTCATTCATGATAAAAACTCCATTCAAAGTTGGCATAGAGGAAACAAATCTCAACATAATAAAGCCTATTTATAACAAAGCAACAGATAAAATCATACTCAATGGTGAAAAACTGAAAGCTTTTCTTCTAGAATAAGGATCACAACAAGAATACCCATTCTCACCACTTCTATTTAACATAGTATGGGAAGTCCTAGCCACATCAATCAGACAAGTAAAAGAAATAAAAGACATTCAAAGTGGAAGGGAATTAGTAAGGGTAGGATGTGGAGAAAAGGGAGCACTAGTATACTATTGAAAGAAATGTAAATTGTTGCTTTCACTATGGAAACAATATGGAGTTTCCTCAAAAAACTAAAAATAAAACTATGATAAGATCCAGCAGTTCCACTCCTGGGTATATACCCAAAGAAACTAAAACACTAATGTAAAATATACATGCAACCCAATGTTCATAGCAACATTATTTCTAATAGCCAATATATGGAAACAAATTAAGTTTCTGTCAATAGATGAATGGTTAAGAAGATGTGAGATATATATATATATATATATATATATATATATATATATATATATATACACACACATACATATATATGTGTGTGTGTGTGTGTGTGTGTGTGTATGTGTACACACACACACACACAGTGGAGTATTGCTCAGCCATAAAAAGAATAAAATTTTCCTTTTTCAGCAACATGGATTGATCTGGAGGGTATTATGCTTAGTGAAATATGTCAAACAAAGAAAGACAAATACTGAATAATATCACTTGTATGTGGAAGCTAAAAATAAAACAACAAAAAAGAAACAGACTCACAGATATAGAGAATAAACTAGTAGTTTCCAGTGGGGAGAGAGAAGGAGAAAGAGCCAAGATAGGGATAGGGGACTAAGAGGAAAACCTACCATGTATAAAAGAAATAAACTACAAGGATATATTGTACAGCTCAGGGAACATATCCAATATTTTATAATAACTTCAAGTGGAGTATAATCTATAAAAATATTGAATCACTTCGTTGTGCACCTGAATCTAATATAATATTGTAAATCAACTATAGGTCAATTAAGAAAAAATATGACCTAGGAAATAATTGTCCAAAAATACATGTACAAGTACATTTCTTACAGTTTATGTTAATAGGAACACACTGTCAAAAATCTAAATGTAAAAACAAAAAGAAATGAACTTGTCTGAGTCCATATGTCAGGGTATTATGTAACCATTACATTTAGAGTGCAGAGATATATTAATTGACATGAGGGAGTTTATAATATATTTTAAAACTGTTTTTTGCCAAAGAATAGCAAAGAAAAATATAAATATGAATATTCCCAGGAGAGAGGTCAGTAATATTGCCAAAGAGGAGATCCCCAGCCCTGGTCCTCCCACAGACTCACTGATTTGACAAACATCCATGGAAAAAAGTGATTTTGTGGGAGCTTCAGGATCTAGGTAGGAGGTTTAAAACCTGGGTGGAGTCCAGGACCAAGGAAAGATGCTTTTAGAAGGAAGAAATCACACCCCTGATAACAAGCTCACTGACCAAAGACCTGGCTGCTGATATGGAAGAAATCACATCCACCTCTGGACTTTGTTCCAACTCCACTTGTTTATTGTCCTGCAGCCAGCCCTGCCTGCCCACAGGCCCAGTAGCAGCCACATCTGCCCAAGACACTGGTAACAGGCTTTTGGATCATGGACCAAACTATGGGCCCAGAGGCAATCCTATCCTCCAGCAGACTCAGTTGCAAACTTGCTAATATGCAGTCCCAGAGGTAATCTCATCTACTGACAGACCTAGCAGAAGCCACAACAGCCACTTTCCAGAGTAGCAGTCTCCTGGACCATAGATACTACTGCTATCCTAGAGATTGTTCCATCCAAACATGGTCTTAATGACTGCTCAACCAACCCACAGACACAGAGACATCCCTCCTTAATTGCAGATCTGGTGACAGCTCTGCAAGAACACCCACAGACATAGCTCCAATCTGACCCATTGCTAGACCAGATAACCGTGGTCAATGATACCAGCAATAGGTTTACCAATGGACACTGTCAGATGACTTGCTCACAAACTCTGCTAACCGACCAGCCCAGAATGTCTGACTGTGCTAACTGGTGAAGGTCTTTACCTTCTGAAGCCAATTTGTAAAGACTGAAAGAGATGATTATTCCTACAAATGCACAGACACCAACAAAAGACTACAGAATCATAAAGAATCAAGCAAACATAACACCAGCAAAGGAAATAAACAAAGATATAGAAACAGACCCTACATAAATGTAGATCTATGAACTTCTTGAAAAAGAACTTAAAATATCATCACAAAGAAGTTCAATGAACTACAATAGAACACACATAAGCAACTAAACAAACTGAGGGAAAAATACATGAAAAAATGAGAAATTCAATAAAGAAATAGAAACGGTTAAAAAGAACCAGACAACATTCCTGGAGCTAAAGAATACAATGACTGAATAGAAAAATCCAATAAGGAACTTCAACAGCAGGCTTGAGCAAGCAGAAGAAGGAATCGGTGAAATTTTAGACAGGTCATTTGAAAATATTCAGTTGGAGGAATAAAAAGGAAAAAGAATGAAAGAGTGAAGGAAGCCTATGGCAGACACAGAGCATCACTTAGAATACAACATATGCATTATAGGAGTTTCACAAGGAGAGGAGAGAAAGGAGCAGAAACCTTATTTAATGGAATAATGACTGAAGACTTCTGAAACCTTGGAAGAGAAACAGACATACAATTTCATGAAGTTTTCAAATAGGATGAGCCCAAACAGAACTATGCTTAGGCACATTATAATTAAATTATCAAAACTCAATGACAGAATTTTGAAAGCATCAATATAAAAGCAACTTATCACATATAAAGAAACCCCCTTAGGACTATCAGTGAGTTTCTCAACATAAGCTTTACAGGTCAGTGAAGTCTGGGATAATATTTTCAAAGTGTTGAAAGAGAAAAACAGCCAATGAAGAATACTTTACCCAGCAACTGTCCTTTACAAATAAAGAAAATACAAAAAATATCAGACAAACAAAAACCACTAGATCCGCCTTAGAAGTGGTGCCAAAAAAAGTTCTTTTAAGTTGAAACAAAAAGGTGCTAAACAATAATGTGAAAGCATATGAAAGTATAAATCTCACTGCTAAAAGTAAATATAAACACAAACACTGAATATTGCCATACTCTAATACTAAAATGTAAAACACTTTAAATATTATTATATAAATTTAAAAAGCAAGTAGAAATTATAACTATAAACATATAAATGTATTAATGGAAACCCAATATAAGAAGAAGAAAAAACTGACATTGATCACATAAATTATTTGTGAATATAAAGTGTATAGATTCTATATGCAACTGAAGTTTTTATCAGCTTAAAACAGACTGCTATAACTATAAAACTTTGGATGCAAGCTCTGTAGTACTCAGAACCAAAAATATACAGTTATACACCAAAGACAAAGAAAAAAGAATCAAAGCACACAGCTGAAAAAAAATCAACAATTCACAAATAAAGTCAGTAAAAGAAGAGGTGTGCAAGTCTACAAAAGACAGAAAACAATTAATAAAATGGCAATGGTAAATCCTTACCTATCAATTATTACTTTAAATATTAATGGCTTAACTTCCCAATCAAAAAACATAGAGTGACTGAAGAGATTTAAAAAAAAAAAGACTCAACTATACACTGCATACATAAGACTCCCTTTAGATATAAGGACACACATAGGCAGAAAGTGAAGGTGTGAAAAAAACATGTCCAAAGCAAATTATAACTGAAAGAGAGCAGAGATTGCTTAACTTATATCAGAGAGGATATACTAAGTAAAAAACTGTCACAAGTAACAAATGTCATTATATAGTGATAAGAGATTCAATTCAACACAGACATATAAATATTATAAATAGTATGCACCCAACAAATTACTTAAATATATTAAGCAAACATTGATAGATATGAAGGGAGAAATAGACAGCAATATAACAATAGTGGGAAATTTCTGTACCCCACTCTCTACAATGGATAGCTCTTCTGGAAAGAAAACCAATAAGAAAACAGGAAAACTGAAAAACACTATAGACCACGTAGACCTGGCAGACATATATAGGACATTCCACACAATAACAACTGAATACTCATTTTTCTCAGGTGCACAGGTATAAATCTCCAGAATAGATTACAGGAAATGTCACAAATAAAGTCTTAATCTATTTAAGAAGATTGAAATAATCCCATTTATTATTTGTGTCCACAATAATACTAGAAATCAATAATAGAAATATAACAGGAATATTCACTTATACATGGAAGTTAAACAACACATTTTTAAACAACTGTTGAGTCAAAGAAGAAATCAAAATGGAAATTAAGAATTCTCTTGAGACAAAGAAATGAAAGACAACATACAAAAAGTTGTGGGATGCAGCAAAATCAGTACTAAGAAGAAAGTTTACAGCAATAAAAGCCTACATTAAAAAAGAAGAAAATAAACAACTTTACATTTCAAGAAACTAGAAAAAAGGAGAATTTAAAGTAAACCAAAATTTATCAAAAGCAATAAATAATGAAGATTAAAGCAGAAGTAATAAAATAGAAAAGAGAAAATCTATTTTAAAAATCAACAAAAGACATGGTTTCCAGAAAAGATAAATTAAATCAACACGAATTCAGCTAGAATAACTATGAAAGAAGACAGACTACAAAAATAAATAAAATTGGAAATGACAAAGGAGACATTGCAACTGATCTCACAGGAAAAAAAAAAGATCATTAGGGACTATTTTAAGCAATTATACACCAACAAAATATACAACCTAAAATAAATGAATAAATTCGTACAAATATACAACCTACAAAGACTGAATCAAGGAGAAATAGAAAGCCTGAGCAGATAAATAAGAAATAAAGATATTGAAGGAATAATTTTAAAACTCCCAACAAAGAAAATCTAAGTGTCAGATGGCTTCAGAAGTAAATTCTGCCTAACCTTTAAAGAATAATTAATGCCAATTCTTATACTCTCCTAAAAAATAAAAGGGAATATCTTCAAATTCATTCTATGGGGCCATCATTATCCTGATACCATAGCCAGACAAAGACACCACAAAAAATAAAAGCTACAGACCAATATTCCTAATGAGCATGAATGAAAAAATCCTCAAGGAAATACTAGCAAACCAAATAAAACAACACTTTAAAAGAATGATACAACATAAACAATTAACCCCGATTGGTTATTCCTGAGTGTCCAATGACAGTCCAACATATTCAAAGGAAACTTTACTTCCCACTACAAACAGAAATAACCTCCAGCTGGATTTAATATATAAATGTGAAAGGTAAAACATTAAATATTTTATATTAAAACATAATACAGTATATTTGGGACATTGCAGAAAAGATATGTTTATTGACTGGACAAATAAATCATTGATTATAGAGGAAAAATGTATAAATTGGACTACATTAAAAATAATCTGTCCTGAGTTTCACATTTGGAATGACCACATGAGGAGCTCTGTGTATTAACTTCCAAGTTGTATAATCATAACTGTTGGAAATTACTTTTTCTCATATTCTCTGGATATTTCCTTTAAAAAATTCAGCAGATGAAGAAACATATATTCACAACACTGTACCAAACATCATTAAGAACAGTAAGAGTCTGTGGCACTTGGGATATAACCTGATCCTTTCCTCTCCACTTCCCTAGCTCAAACTGACAAAAGCCCCATTGCTGTTGAGCATGGCAAATAAGACATGGATTTCTCTTCCATTAGATACAAATCAATGGATACAGTGTCTTATTAGGTGGGACTGGCAACCAGCATTTTTCATTCCTTTCAGTTTCAATTTGAAGAAGCTATATTCCTGGTGAATACACTTTAAGTTAGGTTCTCCATTCCACCACCAAGCCTACACCAGCTCTAACCCAGTGGTGGCAGGATGAAAATATTGAGGCCTCATGTGCCATAACACTATGTTGATATGAGGGCCGATGTTACACACAAAAGGTACAACAAGAAGACCAGATGCTACTGCCCATCCCAGCACCTGGAGTAGTGGCTGGGTGATTCTTCCCAGGAGAAGAAATTGTCCATAAGAATAGAAAGTTTACAAGCTTACCCAAAAGAGCTGATTTTATTTGATACAGAAGGTGGGGAATTTCAAGTCTAAGGATTCCTTCACAAATAATAGCTTTTCTTAATTTAGGACAAGCTAAACCATAGGCTAATTAGTTCACCAGAAAAAATCATGGAAAGAGATATCTAAAAGAACATTCTTGGGGTCAGAAAATTAACCTCAAAGAATGGCATAAAAAATTAGCCCAGTAAATGGCCTTAAATTTAATTAGATCAAATGTGAAGCAATTTATGCTACAAGGCATTGTCAAAAATAATAATATAACCAGCCAGAACTCAATGGATTAACTACATCAATTAAATATTATGTGAGTATCAGAAGGCAAAATCAGAGAGAAAGCAGCAGTAAAACTATTGGAAGAAATAATGGCTGAAAATTTTCCATATTTTACAAAAAAATATTATCTACACATCCAAAATGCTCAATAAATTCCAAGTAGAATAATCACAAAGATGTTCATACCCAGGCACAACATAGTGAAATTGTTGAGAGACAAAGAGAAAAGTCTCGAAAGCATCAAGAGACAACTGACTTTCACAAGGAGACTCCTCTAATATTAATAAATGTTTAGTCATTATGAACAATGGAAATCAAAAAGAAGTGGAAAAACATGTTCAAATGCTTTAAAATATGGTGAATAGAGAATCATATTCACCAAAACTGAAGCAAATATGAAAGCAAAATAAAGGCATTCTCAGATTAACAAAAATAATGTATTTCTAACAGGACTGTCCTACAGTACATGCTTCAGGCTTCAAGGAAGTTCTTTGGGCTTAAAGCAAATGATCCCAGGTGTTAATTTGAATCTGTATGCACACACAAAAAAGCAAAAATAAAGATAATTATGTAATTTTGAAAGACAATATAAATTCACACTTCTATTTTTTTTTCTCTTAACTGAATGAGAAAACAGCTGTATAAAACAATATGTGTATTGATGGGGTCATAATATATAAGAATGTAATATATTTGGAAATAAGAGCAAAAAAGAGGTGATGGGAGCAAAATTCTATGGACTAATGAAATGACACCAGATGATAACTAGAACTTTCAGGGAGAAATGAACAGAACAGAAAAAAGTAAAATGGTTATTTACAAAAATCTATAAATATATAATTGCTATTCTTTCTTTCCTCAGCTCCTTTACTATACGTAAAATTGTGTAAAGTTATAATTAGAACAATCTTTTATTGAGGTTGTAACATGTATAGATGTAATATGTAAAACTATAATAGCACAAAAACAGGAAGAGAATATAGAACTACAAAAGGGTAATGTTTTTACATCTTGTTGTAGTCATGTGTATAAATATGAAGTAAATTCTTATAAGACATATATGATAAGCCTTAGAACAACCAACAGGAATAAAACTTAAATAAACAGAGAAAAATTTATTAAAGAAATTAAAATATTTCACTAGAAAATTTTTTCTTAGTGGGAATAAAATTAGAAAAGGAGGAATAGAATTAAAATATATGAAATATATAAAAAACAGAAATTAAAATATCACATGTAAATCCACCTATATCAATTGATCATTGAATGCAAATTGGTTAAACAATCAAACCAAAGACAGTGATTATCAGACCAGTTACAAACAATATCCAAATATATCTGTCTATAGGAGACACACTTTAGATTCAAAGATACAAAAAGATTGAAACTAGAAGAATGGATAAAGATATATTATGAAACTAGCAATTATAAGAAAGCTGGGGTGTCCAGACTAATATCAGACAAAATAAACTTTAAGCAAAAATTGTTATTTGAGAAAAAATAATGACATTTAATCATGACAAGAATGGTCAATATGGCAGAAAAATATAATAATTATAAACATATATGTACCTAAGAAAGGAGAAATAAAATATATGAAGGAAAATTAATGTAAATATCAAAGGGGAAAATTGACCATTCAACAATAATAGAGACTTCAATTTCTCACTTTCAATAATGAAAACAAAAATGAGACAGAAAATCAACAAAAAAATAGTAGACTTGAATAACACTGTAAGACAACTAGACCTAACAAAAATCTACAAAACAGTCCACTCAACAAAAACAGAATATATATTCTTCTTCAGGGCACGTGGTCTATTCAGTCTGACTACATGCTAAACCATAAAATAAGCCTCCATACATTTAAAAAGATTGAAATTGTACACAAATTGTTCCCTAGAAACAATGAAATAGAATTAGAAGTTAAAAAAATCAGAGAAATGTTTAAATGTGGAAATTAAACACACCTCTAAATAACAAATGTGTCATAGAAGGAATAACAAGAAAATTAGACAGTACTTTGTGATGAATAAAAATTAAGGCACAACATCCCAAAATATATGGGATGTAAGTAACATGGTGCTTAGAGGAAATTTTATAGCTGTAAATGCCTAAAAAATAAAAAAGAAGAAATATATCCTCTCTATAACCTAACCTACCACATTATAACTCTAGAAAAATAAGAGCATACTAAAACTATATAAAGCGGTAGGAATAAAACAATAAGTATTCTAGTGGAAGTTAATGAAATAATGAATAGAAAAATGATAGAGAAAATCAATAAAACCTAAACTTCAAAAAAAATCAGCAAAACCAACAAACCTTTACATAGACTGATCAAGCAAAATAAAACAAATTACTAAAATCAATATCAGAAAAGAAATCATTGCATTGCAAATGACCTTACAGAAATAAAACTGATAATAAGAATGTAATATTAAGAACTGTACACCTAAGTTTGTGAGTCTGTTTCTGTTGTGTAAATAAGTTAATTTGTATCATTTTTAAGATTCTGCATGTAAGTGATATCATATATGTGTCTTCCTCTGACTTACTTTACTTAGTATGATAATCTCTAGGTCCATCCATGTTGCTGCAAGTGGCATTATTTCATTTTTTTAATGGCTGAGTAATATTCCATTCTATATATGTACCATGTTTTCTTTATCCATTCATCTATTGATGGACATTAAAGTCACATCCATGTCTTGGCTATTGTAAACACTGCAATGAACATTGGCGTTCAAGTATCTTTTCAAACTATGTTTTTCTCTGGATATATGCCCAGGAGTGGGATTGTAGGATCATATGGTAGTTCTGTTTTTAGTTTCTTAAGGAATTTCCGTACAGTTCTCCATAGTGTCTATACCAATTTACATTCTCACCAACTATGTAGGAGGGTTCCCTTTACTCCAGACCCTCTCTAGAATTTATTGTTTGTAGATTTTTCTGATGGCCAATCTGAGTGGTTTGAGGAGATATTTCATGGTAGTTTTGATTTGCATTTCTATAATAATTATCAAAATTATTTGCAAAACAGAAACAGACCCACAGACTTAGAGAACAAACTTATACCAGGGGGGAAGGGGGGGATAGATAGGGAGATTGAGATTGACATGTACACACTGCTATATTTAAAACAGATAACCAACAAGGACCTACTGTATAATACAGAAAACACTACTAAATATTCTGTAATAACATAAAGATGAAAATAATTTGAAAAAGAATTGATAAATGTATATGTATAACAGAATAAATTTGCTGTACACATGAAACTAACACAATGATGTTAATCAACTAAATTCCAAAAAAAAACAAAAATTAAAAATAAATAAAAAGAGTCATATGCCAACAAGATAGATAACAAAGGAAATTGCCAAATTCTTAAAATTATATTAACTACTGAACTGAGTCAAGAAGAATTAGAAAATCTAAATGAACCTAAAAGAAGTAAAGAGAAACCATTCCCACTAAGATCAGGAAACAGACAAGGTTGCCCACTCTCACCACTATTATTCAACATAGTTTTGGAAGTTTTAGCTACAGCAATCAGAGAAGAAAAAGAAATAAAAGAAATCCAAATCAGAAAAGAAGAAGTAAAGCTGTCACTGTTCACAGATGACATGATACTATACATAGAGAATCCTAAAGATGCTACCAGAACACTACTAGAGTTAATCAAGTAATTTGGTAAAGTAGCAGGATATAAAATTAATGCACAGAAATCTCTTGCATTTTTATACACTAATTATGAAAAATCTGAAAAAAAACTTAAGGAAACTCTCACATTTATGTTTGCAAATGAAAAAAAAAAAACCTAGGAATATACCTACCTAAAGGGAAAGAAGACCTGTATGCAGAAAACTATAAGACACGGATGAAAGAAATTAAAGATGATACAAACAGATGGAGAGATACACCATGTTCTTGGATTGGAAGAATCAACATTGTGAAAATGACTCTACTACCCAAAGCAATCTACAGATTCAATGCAATCCCTATCAAACTACCAATGGCATTTTTCACAGAACTAGAACAAAAAATTTCACAATTTGTATGGAAACATAAAAGAACCCAAATAGCCAAAGCAATCTTGAGAAAGATAAATGGAGCTGGAGGAATCAGGCTCCCTGACTTCAGACTATACTACAAAGCTACAGTAATCAAGACAGTATGGTACTGGCAGAAAAACAGAAATATACATCAATGGAAAAGGATAGAAAGCCCAAGATAAACCCATGCACATATGGTCACCTTATCTTTGATGAAGGAGGCAAGAATATACAATGGAGAAAAGACAGCCTCTTCAATAAGTGGTGCTGGGAAAACTGGACAGCTACATGTAAAAGAATGAAATTAGAACACTCCCTAACACCATACACAAAAATAAACTCAAAATAGATTAAAGACCTAAATGTAAGGCCAGACACTATAAAACTCTGAGAGGAAAACATAGGCAGAACACTCTATGACATAAATCACAGCAAGATCCTTTTTGACCCAGCTCCTAGAGAAATGCAAATCAAAACACAAATAAACAAATGGGACCTAATGAAACTTCAAAGCATTTGCACAGTAAAGGAAACCATAAACAAGAAGAAAAGACAACCCTCAGAATGGGAGAAAATATTTGCAAATGAAGCAACTGACAAAGGATTAATCTCCAAGATTTACAAGCAGCTCATTCAGCTCAATATAAAAAAAAACAAACAACCCAATCCAAAAATGGGCAGAAGACCTAAATAGACACTTCTCCAAAGAAGATATGCAGATTGCCAACAAACACATGAAAGAATTCTCAACATCATTAATCATTAGAGAAATGCAAATCAAAAGTACAATGATGTATCACCTCACACCAGTCAGAATGGCCATGATCAAAAAATCTACACACAATACATGCTGGAGAGGGTGTGGAGAAAAGGGAACCCTCTTGCGCTGTTGGTGGGAATGTAAATTGATACAGCCACTATGCAGAGCAGTATGGAGGTCCCTTAAAAAATTAAAAATTGAACTACCATATGACCCAGCAATCCCACTACTGGGCATATACCCTGAGAAAACGATAATTCAAAAAGAGTCATGTACCACAATGTTCATTGCAGCTGTATTTACAATAGTCAGGACATAGAAGCAACCTAAGTGTGCATCGACAGAGGAATGGATAAAGAAGATATGGCACATATATACAATGGAATATAAGCCATAAAAAGAAACGAAACTGAGTTATTTGTACTGAGGTGGATGGACATAGAGTCTGTCATACAGAGTGAAGGTAGTCAGAAAGAGAAAAACAAATACCGTATGCTAACACATATATACGGAATCAAAAAAAAAAAAAAAAGGTTCTGAAGAACCTAGGGGTAGGACATGAATAAAGACACAGATGTAGAGAATGGACTTGAGGACATGGGGAAGGGGAAGTTTAACCTGGGACGAAATGAGAGAGTGACATGGACTTATATATACTACCAAATGTAAAATAGATAGCTAGTGGGAAGCAGCCACATAGCACAGGGAGATCAGCTCAGTGCTTTGTGACCACCTCGAGGGTTGGGATGGAGGGGTGGGAGAGAGACTCAAGAAGGAGGAGATATGGGGATATATGTAAATGTATAGCTGATTCACTATGTTATAAAGCAGAAACTATCACACCATTTTAAAGCAATTATACTCCAATAAAGATGTTAAAAAATAATAATAATAAAAATTGAATGAAATAAAAAATATATTGAAAAAAGAAGAAGTAAAGAGATAGGATATTTAATTTAAAAAAATCCTCTAACAAAAGTCAAGGAGCAAATGTTTTCCCTGATAAATTCCACCAAGCATTTAAAGAATATGTAATAAAATCTCCTCACATTATTCCAAACAATGGAGGAGTGAGTACTTCTCAATTAAAAATATGTGGCCAGTATTTAGTGATAGCAAAAACAGACAAAGACATTACAGAATACCACTACTACAAACCAGTATATCATGAATACAGATACAAAGCCTCAAAACAACATACTGACATACCTTATTAAGAAATATATAAAAAGATTCATAAACCATGAGCAAGTGGAATTCACTGGAATACAAGTTTGGTTTCAAATCTGATAATCAATTAATATAATTAAATTTATCAATAGGAAAAAACACATGATCTTCCCAATTGACATGGAAAATCATTTGGGAAAATTCTCCACCTTTTTATGATAAAAGTTACCAAGAATCTAAAAATAGAAGAAAATTCTCAACCTGATAAAGGGCAACAATATATAACCCACTGCTAAACTCAAGAGTGAAAGCCTGAAAGATTCCCCCTCTATGATCAGGAACAAGACTGTAATATTCACTCCTATCACTTCAAGTTGCCATTTACCTGGAGGTTCTAGCCAGGGAAATTAAGCAAGGAAATGAAACAAACTGCATTCAGACTGGAAAAAAAACAGACTATCTCTCTTTGCAGATTGCATGATTAGGTATGTAGAAATCCCTAAGGAATACTCCAAAAAATATTATACCTAGGAAATAAGTTCAATACGACTGTAAATTATAAGATCAATATACAAAAGTTTTTTTTGTGTTTTTATACAGCAGGAATAAACAGTCCAACAATGAAATTAATGACATTTTCAATAGTATAAAAAATAATAAAATACTGAGGAATAAATTTAAGAAAATTTAAATTTAAGAAAAGTAGTGCAAAATTACAACTTGAGGAAGTATAAAATATGGTTAAAACAAGCTAAAGAAGCTCTCAAAAATAGAAAGACTTCCCAGTTTATGTACTGGATATTTAATATAGTTGTGATAACAATAAATCCCAATTTAATCTACAGGTTCAGCACAGTCTTTCCCAAAACCTATCTGTCTTTTTTGCAGATATTATCAGGCTGATTCTAAAATTCATGTAAAAAATACAAGGCATTTAAAATGACCAAAACAATATTGAAAAACAAGAAAATATAGGAAGACATATTCTTCCTGATTTCCAAACTTACTAAAAAGCTATAGTAATCAGAGCAGTTTGGTAATGGCATATGAGAGACATATAGGTCAATGGAATAGAACTGTGTGTCCAGAAGTAAACCATCATACTTACTATTAATTGATTTTTGGTAAGGTTGCCAAGACAATTCACTTAGGGAAAATATATTTTCAACAAATGGTGTTGTACTAAATTGGTATCCATATGCAAAAAAATAGATTAACTTCCACATTAATCACATCAAACACAGAAATTGACTCAGAATTGAACAAAGACTGAAAGTAATGGCTAAAACTGTAAAATTTTGAAGAACACATTGGCATAAATATCTGTGACTTTGTATTAGACAATGGTTTATTAATTATAACACAAAAAATAACAAAATAAAAAAATGGATAGATGGGACATAATCAAAAAAGTCATCTTGCCACTCCCTTCTGGCCTGCAATACTTCTGTAGAGAAATTAGCTGATAGCTTTTTGAGGGTTCCCTTGTAACTACTGGCAAGATATATGGACAGTCCCAAAAGATAAAACTTGCAACCTAAGATACTCCACCCAGCAAAATTGTAATTTAGAATAGAAGGAGAGATAAAGAATTTCTCAGACAAGCAAAATCTAATGGAATATGACAATACTAAGTCTATCCTAAGAGAAATGTTGAAAGGTCTTTGCTAAATAGAAAAGAAGCAAGAAACTATATGAAAGAGGGGGGAAAAAAAGGAAAATAAATCACTTAAATAAGCCAGTAGATAGATTTAAAGTAATCAAAACAATTTTGTGAAAGCAATGATAACTACAATGAAGGGCAAAAGAATAAGCAAGAAGATGTAAAAGAGGACATCAAAATCATAAAATGTGGGGGAGGGTAGTAAAAAATGTAGATTTTCTTTAGAAAGTATTTGAGCCTATATGCCTGCCAGCATAAAGCAAGTAGATATAATAATGGGTTAACCTACTTGAAAAACAGGGTAACCACAAATAAAAATATACAATAGATTCACAAAGCACTAAAAAGAAGAGAACACAAGCACAATAAAAAAGAAAATCATCAAAAAACAAAAGGAAAAACAAAAGGAAAAATAAAGTAACAAAGAAGAAATACAAAATCAACTGGAAAAAAACCGTTTACAATAGCAATAAATACATACTATTGATAATTACCTTAAGTTTCAATGGACTATATATTCCAATCAAAAGACATAATGTGACAGATTAGGTAATAAAACAACAGCTTACACTATGCTGCCTACAAGAGACCCAATTTACAGTGAAGGACACACATAGATTGAAAGTGTGGGGATGGAAAAAGATATTTCATGCAAAACGAAATGGCAAGAGAACAGGTTGCAATAATGATATCAGACAAAATGGTCTTTAAAACAAAGGTCATAAAGAAAGATAAAGAAGGAAACTATATAATGATAAAAGGATCAATACAAGAAGGGGATATTGAACTCATTAACATATATGCACCCAATTTAGGATCACCCAAATACATAAAACAAATACTAACATACAAAAAGAGAGAAACTGATGGGAGTCAAATTATAATAGGAGGATTTAACACCCCAGTGACATCAATGGACAGATCTTCCAGACAGAAAATCAATAAGGCAACAGAGGTCCTAAATGATAAATAGAACAGTTAGACTTATGATATTTTCAAGATATTACATCAAAAAACAACAACAACAACCCCAGAATACACACTTTTTACAGGTGCACATGGAACATTCTCTAGGATAGACCACTGAAGATGACAAAAAACAAGCCTCAACAAATTTAAAAGGATAGAAATTATTCCAAGCATCTTTTCTTACCACAACAGCATGAAACTAGAAATCAAACACAGGAAGAGAAATGAGAAAAAAACAATTACATGGAGACTAAACAACATGTTACTTAAAAAAACAATTGGTCAATGATGAAATCAAAGAGGAAATTTAAAAATACCTTGATACAAATAGCAAAGAAAACTAAACCATACAAAATGTATGGGATGCAACAAAAACACTCCTAAGAAGAAAGTTCACAGTAATACAGTCCTTCCTCAAAAAAGAAGAAAAATTCCAAATAAACAATCTAACCTACCACCTAAAAGATTTAGAAAAAGAAAAAACAAAACATAAAGTCAACATAAGGAAGGAATTAATAAAGATCAGAGAATAAATAAATGGAATAGAGATTAAAATCATTAGAAAAAAACTCAATAAAATCAAGAACTGGTTCTTTGAAAAAGTAAATAATATCAAGAAACCCTTGGTCAGGCTCACCAAGAAGAAAAGAGAGAGGACTCAAATGAACAAAATAGGAAATGAAAGAGGAGTAGTAACAACCAATACCATAGAAATATATTTAAAGAAAATTAAGAGAATACTACACACAATTATATGCTCAAAACTTGGGCAACATAGAAGAAATGGACAAGTTTTCAGAAACATACAGCCCATCAAAGCTGAATCAAAATGAAATAGATAACTTGAACAGACTGATCACTAGAAGTGAAATTGAATCTGTAATAAAATAAAACTCCCTGCAAACAAAAGTCCAGGTCCAGATGGCTTCACTGGTGGATTCTACCAAACATACAAAGAAGAATTTATTCCAATCCTTCTCAAAGTTTTCCAAAAGATTGAAGAGGCAGGAACACTCCCTAAGTCATTCTATGAAGCCACCATCACCCTGACAACAAAACCAGATAAAGGCATTACCAAAAAATGAAATTACAGGCCAATATCTTTGATGAATATAGACACACAAATTCTAAACTAAATATGAGCAAAATGAATCCAACAACACATAAAAAAGATCATACATCACAATCAAGTTGGATTCATCCCAGGGTCGCATGGATGGTTCAACATAAGCAAATCAATCAATGTGATATACCACATCAACAAAAGAAATGACAAAAACCACATGATCATCTCAGATGCAGAAAAAGCATTTGATAAAATTCAACATCCATTCATGATAAAATCTCTTACGAAAGTTGGTATAGAGGGAGTATATATCAACATAATGAAAGCTATTTATGACCAACCTACAGCCTACATAATACTAAATGGTGAAAAATTGAAAGTCTTCCCACTAAAATCTGGAACAAGACAAGGATGCTCAATCTCATCACTTCTATTCAACACAGTACTGGAAGTCCTAACCACAACAGTCAGACAAGAAAAAGACATAAATTTGTCCAAATTGGAAGGGAAAAGGTAAATCTGTCATTAAATGAAGATGACATGATACTCTATATAGAAAAGCATAAAGACTCCACACAAAAACTACTAGAACTAATAAAAGATTTCAGCAAGGTAGGAGGATACAAGATTAACATTTGCATTTATTTACACTAACAATGAAACAAAGAAAGGGAAAGTGGAAAAAAAATCCCTTTTAAAATCACATCAAAAATATAAAATACTTAGGAATAAACCTGACCAAGGAGTTGAGAAACTCATACACTGAGAACTATTAAAAAAATTGGTAAGGAAAATTGAAGATAGTTTAAAGAAATGAATATGTATATCATTTTCTTGGATTGAAAAATTAATATTGTTAATATTGCCATAGAACCCACAGCAATCTACAGAATTAACATGATCCTTGACAAATTTCCCATGACATTTTTCACAGAACTAGAACAAATAATCCTAAGATTTATATGGAACCATAAAAGAGACAGAATTGCCAAAGCACTCCTGAGGAAAACAGAACAAAGCTGGAGGCATAACTCTCCCAGACTTCAGACAATTCTACAAAGCTATAATAATCAAAACAGTGTGGTATGGATCAATGGAACAGAACGGAGATCCCAGAAATAAACCCACAAACCTATGGTTAATTAATCTTTGACAAAATATTCGAGAATATACAATGGAGAGGGAGGAGAGAAGATGGCGGAAGAGTAAGACGCGGAGATCACCTTCCTTCCCACAGATACAGTAGAAATACATTTACACCTGGAACTGCTCCTACAGAACACCCACTGAACGCTGACAGAAAACGTCAGACCTCCAAAAAGGCAAGAAACTCCCCCCGTACTTGGGTAGAGCAAAAGAAAAAATAAATAACAGAGACAAAAGAATAGGACGGGACCTGCACCAGTGGGAGGGAGCCATGAAGGAGGAAAGATTTCCACGCACTAGGAAGCCCCTTCGTGGGCAGAGACTGCGGGTGGCAGAAGGGGGAAGCTTCTGAGCCACAGAAGAGAACGCAGCCACAGGGGTGCGGAGGGCAAAGCGGAGAGAATCCCGCATGGAGGATTGGCACCGAGCAGCACTCACCAGCCTGAGAGAGGCTTGTCTGCTCAGCCGCCGGGGCCGGGGGGGGCTGGGAGCTGAGGCTCGGGCTTCGGTCGGATCGCAGGGAGAGGACTGGGGTTGGCGGCGTGAACACAGCCTGAAGGGGTTAGCACACCACAGCTGGCTGGGAGGGAGTCCGGGAAAAAGTCTGCAGCTGCCAAAGAGGCAAGAGACTTTTTCTTGCCTCTTTGTTTCACGGCGCGCAAGGAGAGGGGATTCAGAGCGCCGCCTAAACAAGCTCCACAGACCGGCGCGAGCCGCGGCGATCAGCGCAGGCCCCAGCGCAGGCGTGAGATGCTGGGGCTGCTGCTGCCACCTCCAAAAAGCCTGTGTGCGAGCACAGGTCACTCTCCACACTGCCCCTGCCGGTAGCCTGTGCACCCCGCCACTGCCAGGGTCCCGTGATCCGGGGAAAACTTCCCCGGGAGAATGCACGGCGCGCCTCAGGCTGGTGCAACGTCACGCCGGCCTCTGACGCCGCAGGCTCGCCCTGCCTCCTCTGAACCCCTCCCTCACCGCGGCCTGGGTGAGCCAGAGCCCCCGGAGCAGCTGCTCCTTTAACCCCGTCCTGTCTGTGCGGGGAATAGAGGCCCTCAGGCGACCTACACGCAGAGGCGGGTCCAAATCCAAAGCTGAACCCCAGGAGCTGTGTGAACAGAGAAGAGAAAGGGAAGTCTCTCCCAGCAGCCTCCGAAGCAGCGGATTAAAACTCCACAAACAACTTGATGTGCCTGCATCTGTTGAATACCTGAATAGACAACGAATCATCCCAAATTCAGGAGGTGGACTTTGGGAGCAGGATATATTAATTTTTCCCCTTTTCCTTTTTTTGTGAGGGTATATGTATATGCTTCTGGGTGACATTTTGTCTGTATAGCTTTGCTTTATAATAGCTTTATTTTACTTCACTATATAATAGCCTCTTTCTTTCTTTCTTTCTATTTTTTCTCCCTTTTACTCTGAGCCGTGTGGACAAAAGGCTCTTGGTGCTCCAGCCAGGCATCAGGGCCGTGCCTCTGAGGTGGGAGAGCCAACTTCAGAACAATGGTCCACAAGAGACCTCCCAGCTCCACGTAATACCAAACGGCAAAAATCTCTCAGAGATCTCCATCTCAACATCAAGACCCAACTTCACTCAACGACCAGCAAGCTACAGTGCTGGACACCCTATATCAAACAACTAGCAAGACAGGAACACAGCCCCATCCATTAGCAGAGAGGCTGCCTAAAATCATAATAAGGCCACAGACACCCCAAAACACACCACCAAACGTGGACGTGCCCACCAGAAAGACTAGTTCCAGCCTCATCCACCAGAAATCAGGCACTAGTTCCCTCCACCAGGAAGCCTACACAACCCACTGAACCAACCTTAGCCACTGGGGACAGATACCAAAAACAACAGGAACTACGAACCTGCAGCCTGTGAAAAGGAGACCCCAAACACAGTAAGATAAGCAAAATGAGATGACAGAAAAACACACAGCAGATGAAGCAGCAGGGTCAAAACATACCAGACTTAACAAATGAAGAGGAAATAGGTAGTCTACCTGAAGAAGAATTCAGAATAATGATAGTAAGGATGATCCAAAATCTTGGAAATAGAATAGACAAAATGCAAGAAACATTTAACAAGGATGTAGAAGAACTAAAGAGGAACCAAGCAACGAGGAAAAACACAATAAATGAAATTAAAAATACTCTAGACAGGATCACTAGCAGAATAACTGAGGAAGAAGAAAGGATAAGTGACCTGGAAGATAAAATGGTGGAAATAACTACTGCAGAGCAGGATAAAGAAAAAAAGAATGAAAGGAACTTAGGACAGCCTCAGAGACCTCTGGGACAACATTAAACACACCAACATTCGAATTATAGGGGTCCCAGAAGAAGAAGAGAAAAAGAAAGGGACTGAGAAAATATTTGAAGAGATTATAGTTGAAAACTTCCCTAATATGGGAAAGGAAATAGTTAATCAAGTCCTGGAAGCACAGAGAGACCCATACAGGATAAACCGAAGGAGAAACACACCAAGACACATATTAATCAAACTGTCAAAAATTAAATATAAGGAAAACATATTAAAAGCAGCAAGGGAAAAACAACAAATAACACACAAGGGAATCTCCATAATGTTAACATATGATCTTTCAGCAGAAACTCTGCAAGCCAGAAGGGAGTGGCAGGATATACTTAAAGTGATGAAGGGGAAAAACCTACAACCAAGATTACTCTACCCAGCAACGATCTCATTCAGATTCGATGGAGAAATTAAAACCTTTACAGACAAGCAAAAGCTGAGAGAGTTCAGCACCACCAAACCAGCTTTACAACAAATGCTAAAGGACCTTCTCTAGGCAAGAAACACAAGAGAAGGAAAACACCTACAATAGCAAACGCAAAACATTTAAGAAAATGGGAATAGGAACATACATATCGATAATTACCTTGAATGTAAATGGATTAAATGCTCCCACCAAAAGACACAGGATGGCTGAATGCACACAAAAACAAGACCCATATATATGCTGTCTACAAGAGACCCACTTCAGACCTAGAGACACATACAGACTGAAAGTGAGGGGATGGAAAAAGATATTCCATGCAAATGGAAATCAAAAGAAAGCTGGAGTAGCAATTCTCATATCAGACAAAATAGACTTTAAAATAAAGACTATTACAAGAGACAAAGAAGGACACTATATAATGATCAAGGGATCGATCCAAGAGGAAGGTATAACAATTGTAAATATTTATGCACCCAACATAGGAGCACCTCAATACATAAGGCAAATACTAACAGCCATAAAAGGGGAAATCGACAGTAACACAATCATAGTACGGGACTTTAACACCCCACTTTCACCAATGGATAGATAATCCAAAATGAAAATAAATAAGGAAACACAAGCTTTAAAAGATACATTAAACAGGATGGACTTAATTGATATTTATAGGACATTCCACCCCAAAACAACAGAATACACATTTTTCTCAAGTGCTCATGGAACATTCTCCAGGGTAGAGCATATCTTAGGTCACAAATCAAGCCTTGGTAAATTTAAGAAAATTGAAATCGTATCAAGTATCTTTTCCGACCACAACGCTATGAGACTAGATATAAATTACAGGAAAAGATCTGTAAAAAATACAAACACATGGAGGCTACACAATACACTACTTAATAACGAAGTGATCATTGAAGAAGTCAAAGGGGAAATCAAAAAATACCTAGAAACAAATGACAACGGAGATACGACGACCCAAACCTATGGGACGCAGCAAAAGCAGTGCTAAGAGGGAAGTTTATAGCAATACAAGCCTACCTCAAGAAACAGGAAACATCTCAAATAAACAACCTAACCTTGCACCTAAAGCAATTAGAGAAAGAAGAACAAAAAAACCCCAAAGCCAGCAGAAGGAAAGAAATTATAAAGATCAGGTCAGAAATAAATGAAAAAGAAATGAAGGAAACAATAGCAAAAATCAATGAAACTAAAAGCTGGTTCTTTAAGAAGATAAACAAAATTGATAAACCATTAGCCAGACTCATCAAGAGAAAACGGGAGAGGACTCAAATCAATAGAATTAGAAATGAAAAAGGAGAAGTAACCACTGACACTGCAGAAATACAAACGATCATGAGAGATTACTACAAGCAACTCTATGCCAATAAAATGGACAACCTGGAGGAAATGGACAGATTCTTAGAAATGAACAAACTGCCGTGACTGAACCAGGAAGAAACAGAAAATATGAACAGACCAAGCACAAGCCCTGAAATTGAAACTGTGATTAAAAACCTTCCAACAAACAAAAGCCCAGGACCAGATGGCTTCACAGATGAATTCTATCAAACATTTAGAGAAGACCTAACACCTATCCTTCTCAAACTCTTCCAAAATATTGCAGAGGGAGGAACACGCCCAAACTCATTCTACGAGGCCACCATCACCCTGATACCAAAACCAGACAAAGATGTCACAAAGAAAGAAAACTACAGGCCAATATCACTGATGAACATAGATGCAAAAATCCTCAACAAAATACTAGCAAACAGAATCCAACAGCACATTAAAAGGATCATACACCATGATCAAGTGGGGTTCATCCCAGGAATGCAAGGATTCTTCAATATACGCAAATCAATCAATGTGATACACCATATTAACAAATTGAAGGAGAAAAACCATATGATCATCTCAATAGATGCAGAGAAAGCTTTCGACAAAATTCAACACCCGTTTATGATAAAAGCCCTACAGAAAGTAGGCATAGAGGGAACTTTCCTCAACATAATAAAGGCCATATATGACAAACCCACAGCCAACATTGTCCTCAATGGTGAAAAACTGAAACCATTTCCACTAAGATCAGGAACAAGACAAGGTTGCCCACTCTCACCACTATTATTCAACATAGTTTTGGAAGTGTTAGCCACAGCAATCAGAGAAGACAAAGAAATAAAAGGAATCCAAATCGGAAAAGAAGAAGTAAAGCTGTCACTATTTGCAGATGACATGATACTATACATAGAGAATCCTAAAGATGCTACCAGAAAACTCCTAGAGCTAATCAATGAATTTGGTAAAGTAGCAGGATACAAAATTAATGCACAGAAATCTCTGCATTCCTATACACTAATGACGAAAAATCTGAAAGTGAAATTAAGAAAACACTCCCGTTTACCATTGCAACAAAAGGAATAAAATATCTAGGAATAAACCTACCTAAGGAGACAAAAGACCTGTATGCAGAAAATTATAAGACACTGATGAAAGAAATTAAAGATGATACAAATAGATGGAGAGATATACCATGTTCCTGGATTAGAAGAATCAACATTGTGAAAATGACTCTACTACCCAAAGCAATCTACAGATTCAATGCAATCCCTATCAAACTACCACTGGCATTTTTCACAGAACTAGAACAAAAAATTTCACAATTTGTATGGAAACACAAAAGACCCCGAATAGCCAAAGCAATCTTGAGAACGAAAAATGGAGCTGGAGGAATCAGGCTCCCTGACTTCAGACTATACTGCAAAGCTACAGTAATCAAGACAGTTTGGTACTGGCACAAAAACAGAAATATAGATCAATGGAACAGGATAGAAAGCCCAGAGATAAACCCAAACACATATGGTCACCTTATCTTTGATAAAGGAGGCAGGCATATATAGTGGAGAAAAGGCAGCCTCTTCAATAAGTGGTGCTGGGAAAATTGGACAGATACATGTAAAAGTATGAAATTAGAACACTCCCTGTCACCATGCACAAAAATAAACTCAAAATGGATTAAAGACCTAAGTGTAAGGGCAGACACTATCAAACTCTTAGAGGAAAACATAGGCAGAACACTCTATGACATACATCACAGCAAGATTCTTTTTGACCCAGCTCCCAGAGAAATGGAAATAAGAACACAAATAAACAAATGGGACCTAATGAAACTTAAAAGCTTCTGCACAGCAAAGGAAACCATAAACAAGACCAAAAGACAACCCTAAGAATGGGAGAAAATATTTGCAAATGAAGCAACTGACAAAGGATTAATCTCCAAGATTTACAAGCAGCTCATGCAGCTCAATAACAAAAAAACGAACAACCCAATCCAAAAATGGGCAGAAGACCTAAATAGACATTTCTCCAAAGAAGATATACAGATTGCCAACAGACACATGAAAGAATGCTCAACATAATTAATCATTAGAGAAATGCAAATCAAAACTACAATGAGATATCATCTCACACCGATCAGAATGGCCATCATCAAAAAATCTAGAAACAATAAATCCTGGAGAGGGTGTGGAGGAAAGGGAACACTCTTGCACTGTTGGTGGGAATGTAAATTGATACAGCCACTATGGAGAATAGTATGTAGGTTCCTTAAAAAACTAAAAATAGAATTACCATACGAGCCAGCAATCCCACTACTGGGCATATACCCTGAGAAATCCATATTTCAAAAAGAGTCATGTACCAAAATATTCATTGCAGCTCTATTTACAATAGCCAGGACATGGAAGCAACCTAAATGTCCATCGACAGATGAATGGATAAAGAAGATGTGGTACATATATACAATGGAATATTACTCAGTCATAAAAAGAAATGAAATGGAGGTATTTGTAATGAGGTGGATGGAGTTAGAGTCTGTCATACAGAGTGAAGAAAGTCAGAAAGAGAAAAACAAATACAGTATGCTAACACATATATACGG
Organism: Balaenoptera physalus; assembly: GCF_965194825.1. NCBI lineage: Eukaryota > Metazoa > Chordata > Mammalia > Artiodactyla > Balaenopteridae > Balaenoptera > Balaenoptera physalus. The sequence continues at coordinate 70,765,711 of NC_138903.1, read as the reverse complement.
AATCTAAGGAAAAAAAAAAGGCCATGAAGAAGCTAGTGGCAAGACGGGAATAAAGACACAGACCTACTAGATAATGGACTTGAGGATATGGGGAGGGGGTGGGGTGAGATGTGACAGGGTAAGAGAGTGTCATGGACATATATACACTACCAAATGTAAAATAGATAGCTAGTGGGAAGCAGCCACATAGCACAGGGAGATCAGCTCGGTGCTTTGTGACCACCTAGAGGGGTGGGATGGGGAGGGTGGGAGGGAGGGAGATGCAAGAGGGAAGAGATATGGGAACATATTCTATATGTATAACTGATTCACTTTGTTATAAAGCAGAAGCTAACACACCATTGTAAGGCAATTATACTTCAATAAAGAAGTTTAAAAAAAAAAAGAATATACAATGGAGAAAAGACAGGCTCTTTCACAAGTGGTGTTGGGAAGGCTGGACAGCTGCATGCAAATCAGTGAACTTATAATGCTCTCTCACGCCGTACATAAAAATATACTCAAAATGGCTTAAAGACTTAAATATAGGTCAGGACAACATAAAACTCCTAGAAGAGAACATAGGAAAAACTTTCTCTGACATAAATCGTAGCAATTTTCTCTTTGGTCAGTTTCCCAAGGCAATAGAAGTTAAAGCAAAAATAAGCTAAAGGAACCTAATCAAACATAAGCTTTTGCACAGCAAAGGAAACCATGAACAAAATGAAAAGACAAACTACACAATGGGAAACAATTATCTGCAAACTATGCGACTGACAAGGGACTAATCTCCAAAATATACAAACTCCTTCATACAACTAGATAATAAAAAATAGACAAACTAATCAAAAAATGGGAAGAAAACTTAAATAGACATTTCTCCAAAGAAGAAATACAGATGGTCAATAGGCACATTAAAAGATGCTCAACATCACTAATTATCAGAAAATTACAAATCAAACTACAATGAGGTATCACTTCACACCCGTCAGAATGGCCATCATAAAAAAAGTTTATAAATATTAAATGCTGGAGAGGGTGTGAAGAAAAAGGAACCCTCCTACACTGTGGGTGGTAATGTAAATTTGTGCAGCCACTATGGAAATCAGTATGGATGTTCCTTACAAAACTAAAAATAGAGTTACCATATGATACAGAAATCCCAGTCCTGGGCACATATATGGAGAAAACTAATTTTAAAAGATACGTGAACACAATGTTCATAGCAGGACTATTTACAATAGCCAAGGCATGGAAACAACCTAAATGTCCATCGACAGATGAATGGATTAAGATGTTGTGGTAAGTATGTGTGTGTATACACACACACACACACACACACATATACACACACAATGGAATACTACTCATCCATAAAAAATAATAAAATAATGTCATTTGCAGCAACATGGATGGACCTAGAGATATCATACTAAGTCAGACAGAAAAAGACAAATATGTGATATCACTTATATGTGGAAACTAAAATAAGATGCAAATGAACTTATTTACAAAACAGAAAGGTCATCACAGGCATAGAAAACAAACTTATGGTTACCAAATGGGCAAGAGAGGAAGGATAAATTAGTAGTTTGAAATCAGCAGATACAAAATACTACATATAAAACAGATAAACCAAAATGTCCTACTGTATGGTGAAAACTCTTTCCAATACATTGTCAAAAAAATAATAAAAATGTAATTCTTAGCAAATTTATAAAACAAGTGGAAAGAGAAATGAAAAAATGGAATAAAATATTTGCAAATTTCATATCAGATAAGGCATTTGTTTCTAGAATATGAAAAGAACACTTACAAATCAGTAAAAGACAAATAATACATTTTTTAATAAGCAAAGGATTTGTATAAACAATTGTTTCCCAAAATTGCCAATAAGCACATAGAAAACTTAATCATTAAGGAAATGAAAATCAAAACCAGATAGAGCCACCTGTTAACACACATTAGAATGACTATAATAATAAAAAAAAGACATATGACAACAAGTATTGGCAAGTATTTGGAGAAATTGGAATACTCGTACATTGTTAATGGGCATATAAAATGGTGTACTGGTTGTGGTAAACAATTTGTTAAAGACTTACCATATGACTCAGTATTTCCACTTCTAGGTATAAACCCAAGAGAAATGAAAACATTGTCACAAAAATGTGTACACATATGTTCATAGCAGGATTATTCATAATGGATAAAAAGTAGATACAAAATGTGCATCAACTAATGAATTGATAAATTAAATGTGGTATACCCTTGCAACTGACTATTATTTGGAAATAAAAATAAAGTCCTGACATTTGGGTGAAACTTAAAATATATGCAAAATAAAATAAGCTAATCACTTGCTGTATGATTCCATTTGTATGAAACATGCTGAAATGGCACAGAAAGTAGATTGGGGACTGTCTAGGGCTGGGATTTGCAGTGAAGGGGAGAGCAACAGGCAATAGATATGGAATCTTATTTTATAGATGATATAACTATTATAACATTGATTGTGGTGATGTTTGCACAAATTTGTGAATATACTATAAACCAATGAATTATACATTTTATATGAATGTATTTCAAGATATGTGAATCATACCTTAAAAGTTATCTTTTTTTAAAAAACAGTAGGCACATTTCTTCATAAAAAGATATGCTAAGAGAGTACAAAAGCAAGATAATAGGTGGAAAAAATATTTGAAATCTGTATATATCTGACAAAGGACTTATATCCAGAATATAAAATGAATACTCATATAATTTAATAAGAAAAGGACTGACAACCCAATAGCAAACCGTTCAAAAATCTTGAATGGACATTTCATAAAAGATCATAATTAAATGGCCAATAATGATAGTATGTGGTGCTCAACTTTAGAAGCCATCCAATAAATACAAATAAAATACCAACATATTCTTCCTGGAATGACAAAATTAAGACTTAAAATACTATGTATTCCTGAAAATGTGGAGAAGCTGAACTCTAATAGGCTGCTTGTTTAAGTAAATATTGGTATAATCATTTTAGAGATCTTGACAGTGCCAATAAAGCTAAATATTGTAATTACAATGATCCAGAGGTTCCCAATGAATATACCCAAAAGAAATGCATGCATGCCTTCACCAAAAGACATGTACAAGAATGTTCATAGTGATTTTCTTAGTATTTGCCTCACACTTGAACACCCTAAATGCCCAAGAAGAGTAAAATGTACATCTATTGGATGGGAAAATACATTTGCAAATTATATGACTTACAAACAGTTAATATCTAAAACCTATATAAAGCTCATGATACTTAATATTAAAAAAAAGCAAACAACTGAATTGAAAAATGGGCAGAAGACCTGAATAAACATTTTCTCTAAAGAAAACATACAGATGGCTAACAGGGACATGAAAAGATGCTCAACATGGCTAATGATCAGAGAAGTGCAAATCAAAACAAAAGGAAATATCACCTCATATCTGTCAGGATGGCTATCATCAAAAAGACAACAAATAACGAGTGTTGGTGAGGATGTGGAGAAAAGGGAACAGTACTCTGTTGCTTTGAGTGTAATTTGGTGCAGTCACTGTGGAAAACAGTATGAAGGTTCCTCAAATAACTAAAAATTGAACTACTATGTGATCTAGCAATTCAACTCCTGGTTATATACTTGGAAAATATGAAGACACTAATCTAAAAAAATACAAGCATCCCAATGTTCATAGCTGCACTATTTAAAATAATCAAGGTCTGAAGTATGGAAGGAACTCAAAGGCCCATCAACAGACATATGGAAAAATAAGATTTTATATATACATATATATATATACACACACACATATATAATCTTATATATATTATATATAAGATATAATATATTTAAAATATATAATATATACAGTAAATATTATAGATTATTCCACATATATATGCAATAATAGCCATTTGCACAACATGGATGGACCTAGAGATTATTATGCTCAGTGAAAAAAGTTAGAGAAAGACAAATACTGTATGATATCACTTATATGTGGAAGCTAAACTATAATATAAATGAATTTATATACAAAACACAAAGAGACTCATGGATATAAAAAAGTGACTCATGGTTACCAAAGGGGAGAGGGAAGGAGAAGGGGCAAATTAGGGATGTGGGATTAAAAGGTACAATCTACTATGTATAAAGTAGAAAAGCAAAAAGATATATTGTATAGCACAGGGTATTATAGCCATTATCTTGTAATAACTTTTAATGGAGTACAGTCTATGAAAATACTTAATCTCTATGCTGTACACTTGAAAATAACATAATATTGTATAATTTTGTATAATATAATAAATCAACTATACTTCAAAAAAGAGTAATATATATATATATATATATATATATATATATATATATATATATATATATATATATAAATAGTGGTTTCTCCATTCAATGAAATGCTCTACAGTGATAATTATAAAGAAACTATTGAGAGGAAGAGAAGATGGCGGAAGAGTAAGACACGGATATCACCTTCCTCCCCACAGATACATCAGAAATACATCTACACGTGGAACTGCTCCTATAGAACACCTACTGAACGCTGGCAGAAGACCTCAGACCTCCCAAAAGGCAAGAAACTCCCCACGCACCTGGGTAGAGCAAAAGAATAAAGAAAAAACAGAGACAAAAGAATAGGGATGGGACCTGCACCAGTGGGAGGGAGCTGTGAAGGAGGAAAGGTTTCCACACACTAGGAAGGCAACTTCTCAGGTGGAGACTGTGGGTGGTGGAGAGGGGAGCTTCAAAGCCACGGAGGAGAGCGCAGCAACAGGGGTGCAGAGGGTGAAGCAGAGAGATTCCCGCACAGAGGATCAGTGCCAACCAGCACTCACCAGCCCGAGAGGCTTGTCTGCTCACCCGCTGGGGTGGGCAGGGGCTGGGAGCTGAGGCTCGCGCTTTGGTCAGATCGTAGGGAGAGGACTGGGGTTGGCGGCATGAACACAGTCTGAAGGGGGCTAGTGAGCCACAGATAGCCAGGAGGGAGTCCAGGAAAAAGTCTGGACCTGCAGAAGAGGCAAGAGACATTCTCTTCCCTCTTTGTTTCCTGGTGTGGGAGGAGAGGGGATTCAGAGCGCCACTTAAAGGAGCTCCAGAGACGGAAACGAGCCGCGGCTATCAGCGCGGACCCCAGAGACGGGCATGAGATGCTAAGGTTGCTGCTGCCGCCAAGAAGCCTGTGTGCAAGTGCAGGTCACTCTCCACACCTCCCCTCCCAGAAGCCTGTGCACCCCACCAGTGCCAGGGTCCCGTGATCCAGGGACAACTTCCAGAGGAGAATGCATGGCGTGCCTCAGGCTGTTGCAACGTCATGCAGGCCTCTGCCGCAGTAGGCTCATCCCGCATTCCGTAACCCTCTCTCCCCCCGGCCTGAGTGAGCCCGAGCCCCCGAAGCAGCTGCTCCATTAACCCCGTCCTGTCTGAGCAAAGAACAGACACCCTCAGGCGACCTACACGCAGAGGCGGGGCCAAATCCAAAGCTGAACCCGGGCGCTGTGTGAACAAAGAAGAGAAAGGGAAATCTCTCCCAGCAGCCTCAGAAGCAGCGGATTAAAGCTCCACAATCAACTTGATGTACCCTGCATCTGTGGAATACCTGAATAGACAATGAATCATCCCAAATTGAGGAGGTGGACTTTCGGAGCAAGATATATTATTTTTTCACCTTTTCCTCTTTTTGTGAGTGTGTATGTATATGCTTCTGTGTGAGATTTTGTCTGTATAGCCTTGCTTTCACCATTTGTCTTAGGATTCTGTCTGTCTGTTCTTTTTTTCTTTTTTTTTTTTACTTTTTAAAATTTTTTTCATAATTATCATTTTTTATTTTTAATTTTAATAACTTTATTTTATTTTATGTTACCTTATTTTATTTTATTTTATTTTATCCTCTTTCTTTCTATTTTTTCTCCCTTTTTTTCTGAGCCGTGTGGATGAAAGGCTCTTGGTGCTCCAGCCAGGAGTCAGTGCTGTGCCTCTGAGATGGGAGAGCCAACTTCAGGACACTGGTCCACAAGAGACCTCCCAGCTCCACATAATATCAAACGGAGAAAATCTCCCAGAGATCTCCATCTCAACATCAAGACCCAGTTCACTCAATGACCAGCAACCTACAGTGCTGGACACCCTATGCCAGACAACTAGCAAGACAGGAACACAGCCCCATCCATTAGCAGAGAGGCTGCCTAAAATCATGATAAGGCCACAGACACCCCTAAACACACCACCAGACGAGGACGTGCCCACCAGAAAGACAAGATCCAGCCTCATCCACCAGAACACAGGCACTAGTCACCTCCACCAGGAAGCCTACACAACCCACTGAACCAACCTTAGCCAATGGGGACAGACACCAAAAACAACAGGAACTACAAAACAGCAGCCTGCGAAAAGGAGACTCCAAACACAGTAAGATAAGCAAAATGAGAAGACAGAAAAACACACAGCAGATGAAGGAGCAAGGTAAAAACCCACCAGACCTAACAAATGAAGAGGAAATAGGCAGTCTACATGAAAAAGAATTCAGAATAATGATAGTAGAAATGATCCACAATTTTGGAAATAGAATAGAGAAAATGCAAGAAACATTTAACATGGACCTAGAAGAACGAAAGAGGAAACAAATAATGATGAACAACACAATAAATGAAATATAAAATACTCTAGAAGGGATCAATAGCAGAATAACTGAGGCAGAAAAAGGATAAGTGACCTGGAAGATAAAATAGTGGAAATAACTACTGCAGAGCAGAATAAAGAAAAAAGAATGAAAAGAATTGAGGACAGTCTCAGAGACCTCTGGGACAACATTAATCACAACAACATTCGAATTATAGGGGTCCCAGAAGAAGAAGAGAAAAAGAAAGGGACTGAGAAAATATTTGAAGAGATTATAGTTGAAAACTTCCCTAATATGGGAAAGGAAATAGTTAATCAAGTCCAGGAAGCACAGAGAGTCCCATACACGATAAATCCAAGGAGAAACAAGCCAAGACACATATTAATCAAACTATCAAACATTAAATACAAAGAAACCATATTAAAAGCAGCAAGGGAAAAACAACAAATAACACACAAGGGAATCCCCATAAGGTTAACAGCTGATCTTTCAGCAGAAACTCTGCAAGCCAGAAGGGAGTGGCAGGACACATTTAAAGTGATGAAGGAGAAAAACCTACAACCAAGATTACTCTACCCAGCAAGGATCTCATTCAGATTTGATGGAGAAATTAAAACCTTTACAGACAAGCAAAAGCTGAGAGAGTTCAGCACCACCAAACCAGCTTTACAACAAATAGTAAAGGAATTTCTCTAGGCAAGAAACAGAAGGGAAGGAAAAGACCTACAATAACAAAACCAAGACAATTCAGAAAATGGGAATAGCAACATACATATCGATATTTACCTTAAATGTAAATGGATTAAACACTCCCACCAAAAGACACAGACTGACTGAATGGATACAAAAACAAGAACTGTAGATATGCTGTCTACAAGAGACCCACTTCAGACCTAGGGACACATACAGACTGAAAGTGAGGGGATGGAAAAAGATATTCCATGCAAATGGAAATCAAAAGAAAGCTGGAGTAGCAATTCTCATATCAGACAAAATAGACTTTAAAATAAAGACTATTACAAGAGACAAAGAAGGACACTATATAATGATCAAGGGATCGATCCAAGAGGAAGGTATAACAATTGTAAATATTTATGCACCCAACATAGGAGCACCTCAATACATAAGGCAAATACTAACAGCCATAAAAGGGGAAATCGACAGTAACACAATCATAGTACGGGACTTTAACACCCCACTTTCACCAATGGATAGATCATCCAAAATGAAAATAAATAAGGAAACACAAGCTTTAAATGATACATTAAACAGGATGGACTTAATTGATATTTATAGGACATTCCACCCAAAAACAACAGAATACACATTTTTCTCAAGTGCTCATGGAACATTCCCCAGGGTAGATCATATCTTGGGTCACAAATCAAGCCTTTGTAAATTTAAGAAAATTGAAATCGTATCAAGTATCTTTTCTGTCCACAACGCTATGAGACCATATATCAATTACAGGAAAAGATCTGTAAAATATACAAACACATGGAGGCTAAACAATACACTACTTAATAACCAAGAGATCACTGAAGAAATCAAAGAGGAAATCAAAAAATACCTAGAAACAAATGACAATGAAAACACGATGACCCAAAACCTATGGGATGTAGCAAAATCAGTTCTAAGAGGGAAGTTTATAGCAATACAAACCTACATCAAGAAACAGGAAACATCTTAAATAAACAACCTAACCTTGCACCTAAAGCAATTAGAGAAAGAAGAACAAAAAACCCCCAGAGTTAGCAGAAGGAAAGAAACCATAAAGATCTGATCAGAAATAATTGAAAAAGAAATGAAGGAAATGATAGCAAAGATTAATAAAACTAAAAGCTGGTTCTTTGAGAGGATAAACAAAATTGATAAACCATTAGCCAGACTCATCAAGAGAAAAAGGGAGAAGACTCAAATCAATAGAATTCGAAATGGAACAAGAAAAGTAACAACTGACACTGCAGAAATACAAATGATCATGAGAGATTACTACAAGCAAGTCTTCGCTAATAAATTGGACAACCTGGAAGAAATGGATAAATTCGTAGAAATGTACAACCAGCCAAGACTGAACCAGGAAGAAATAGAAAATATGAACAGACCAATCACAAGCACTGAAATTGAAACTGTGATTTTAAATCTTCTAACAAAGAAAAGCCCAGGACCAGATGGCTTCACAGGCGGATTCTGTCAAACATTTAGAGAAGAGCTAATACCTATCCTTCTCAAAATCTTCTGAAATATAGCAGAGGGAAGAACACTCCCAAACTCGTTTTACGAGGCCACCATCACCATGATACCAAAAGCAGACAAAGATGTCACAAAGAAAGAAAACTACAGGCCAATATCACTGATGAACATAGATGCAAAAATCTTCAACAATAAACTAGCAAACAGAATCCAACAGCACATTAAAAGGATCATACAACATGATCAAGTGGGGTTTAGTCCAGGAATGCAAGGATTCTTCAATATACGCAAATCAATCAATGTGATACACCATATTAACAAATTGAAGGAGAAAAACCATATGATCATCTCAATAGATGCAGAGAAAGCTTTTGACAAAAGTCAACACCCATTTAAGATAAAAATCCTGCAGAAAGTAGGTATAGAGGTTACTTTCCTCAACATAATAAAGGCCATATATGACAAACCCACAGCCAACATTGTCCTCAATTTTGAAAAACTGAAACCATTTCCACTAAGATCAGGAACAAGACAAGGTTGCCCACACTCAGCACTATTATTCACCATAGTTTTGGATGTTTTAGCCACAGCAATCAGAGAAGAAAAAGAAATAAAAGGAATCCAAATCAGAAAAGAAGAAGTAAAGCTGTCACTCTTCGCAGATGACATGATATTATACATAGAGAATCCTAAAGATGCTACCAGAAAACTACTAGAGATAATAAATGAATTTGGTAGAGTAGCAGGATACAAAATTAATGCACAGTTATCTCTTGCATTCTTATACACCAATGATTAAAAATCCGACAGTGAAATTAAGAAAACACTCCCATTTACCACTGCAACAAAAAGAATAAATTATCTAGGAATAAACCTATCTAAGGAGACAAAAGACCTGTATGCAGAAAATTATAAGACAGTGATGAAAGAAATTAAAGATGATACAAATATATGGAGAGATACACCATGTTCTTGGGTAGGAAGAATCAACATTGTGAAAATGACTGTACTACACAAAGCAATCTACCGATTCAATGCAATCTCTATCAAACTACCTCTGGCATTTTTCACAGAACTAGAACAAAAAATTTCACAATTTGTATGGAAACACAAAAGACCCCGTGTAGCCAAAGCAATCTTGAGAACGAAAAATGGAGCTGGAGGAATCAGGCTCCCTGACTTCAGACTATACTGCAAAGCTACAGTAATCAAGACAGCATGGTACTGGCACTAAAACAGAAATATAGATCAATGGAACAGGATACAAAGCCCAGAGATAAACCCACGCACATATGGTCACCTTATCTTTGATAAAGGAGGCAGGCATATACAGTGGAGAAAAGACAGCCTCTTCAATAAGTGGTGCCTGGAAAACTGGGCAGGTACATGTAAAAGTATGAAATTACAACACTCCCTGTCACCATACACAAAAATAAACTCAAAATGGATTAAAGACCTAAATGTAAGGCCAGACACTATCAAACTCTTAGAGGAAAACATATGCAGAACACTCTATGACATGAATCACAACAAGATTCTTTTTGACCCACCTGCTAGCGAAATCGAAATAAAAAAAATAAACAAATGGGACCTAATGAAACTTAAAAGCTTTTGCACAGCAAAGGAAACCATAAACAAGACCAAAAGACAACCCTCAGAATGGGAGAAAATATTTGCAAATGAAGCAACTGATAAAGGATTAATCTCCAAGATTTACAAGCAGCTCATGCAGCTCAATAACAAAAAGCAAACAGCCCAATCCAAAAATGGGCAGAAGACCTAAATAGACATTTCTCCAAAGAAGATATACAGATTGCCAACACACACATGAAAGAATGCTCAACATCATTAATCATTAGAGAAATGCAAATCAAAACTACAATGAGATATCATCTCACACCAGTCAGAATGGCCATCATCAAAATATCTAGAAACAATAAATGCTGGAGAGGGTGTGGAGAAATGGGAACACTCTTGCACTGTTGGTGGGAATGTTAATTGATACAACCATTATGGAGAACAGTATGGTGGTTCCTTAAAAAACTAAAAATAGAGCTACTATAGGACCCATCAATCCCACTACTGGGCATATACCCTGAGAAATCCATAATTCAAAAAGAGTCATGTACAAAAATGTTCATTGCAGCTCTATTTACAATAGCCAGGACATGGAAACAACCTAAGTGTCCATCAACAGATGAATGGATAAAGAAGATGTGGCACATATATACAATGGAATATTACTCAGCCATTAAAATAAACAAAATTGTTATTTTTAGTGCGGTGGATAGACCTAGAGTATGTCATACAGAGTGAAGTAAGTCAGAAAGAGGAAAACAAATATCGTATGCTAACACATATATATGGAATGTAAGAAAAAAAAAGGTCATGAAGAACCTAGGAGTAAGATGGGAATAAAGACACAGACCTACTCCAGAACGGACTTGAGTATATGGAGATGGGGAAGGGTAAGCTGGGACAAAGTGAGAGAGTGGCATGGACGTATATACACTACCAAACGTAAAATAGATAGCTAGTGGGAAGTAGCTGCATAGCACAGGGAGACCAGCTAGGTGGTTTGTGAGCACCTAGAGGGGTGGGATAGGGAGGGTGGAAGGGAGGGAGACGCAAGAGGGAACAGATATGGGAACATATGTATATGTATAACTGATTTACTTTGTTATAAAGCAGAAACTAACACACCATTGTAAAGCAATTATACTCCAATAAAGATGTTAAAAAAAAAAAGAAGTATTGGGGAGGTGGTGGAATGAATTGGGAGATTGTGCTTGACATATAGGCACTAATATGTATAAAATAGATAACTAATAAGAACCTGCTTTATAAAAAATGAATAAAGTAAAATTGTTTTAAAAAAAAACTATTGCTGTATGCAACAATGAGAAACTCACAAACAATATTGAAAGATGCCACATACGAATACACACTATATGATATATAAATATAAAAAAAACTACAGAAAGTTATTTATGATGGTAGAATGCAGGAGAGTAATAATTCTAGCAGGAAATGACCTAGAGAATTCAATGAAGGGTTTCTGATATGTTAATAATCTTCTATTTTTTAATGTGGTTGGTGATTACATGGGTATGATTTCTAAATGATTTGTTTACATTTTTTCCATTTTATCACATTTTAAATTGTATAAAAAGATAAGTTAAAAAATAAAAGGGAACTTTACTTAGAAAAACTCAGAAAAATCCTTCATATTCTGGAATTACTGGTTGTTCAGCATAATTTCTACCATCCTTCCTGATAGACTTTGGAATAAAAATAATGTCAAGAGAGAAGAGAATTTTTAATATATATTAACTATTAAATTCAGAAAGTTTTATATATGTATATTCTTTATAACAAGAAAACAGGGTACGATAAAAAGAGACAGAGAACTACTCAAGCTCTTAATAGTAAAAAAAAAATACATTATTTCAAAATTATAAGTAAATTAATTGGAGAATATTGATAATGCCAATATTTCCAGAAGGAATAACAATATGTCAGGTTTAGAAAGAGAGAAAAGATAATAAAACTAGAAGATCAATCCAGGTGTTCCAATATCTCAGTAAGGATACCTAAAAATCACTAATTAAACAAATAATGACATTATCTAAGAAATAATACAAGTGAATTTTCTCTCTCTAAAAGTCATGGATTTCTAGAGTTAAATGCCTCAAAAAATTGAAAATCAGAAAAATCATTGAAAAAATAAAAGAAAAATCTCCAAGTAAGATCAATTTTTAAGAATGACATAGGATTTCCATTAGCAACACTGGATACTAGAACAAAATGAATAAACACCTTCAAAATTCTGAGAGAAAATAACTTAAAATCTAGAAATTTTGGTCTAACCAAATTATCAATCAAGCATGAGGGAATAAAATAATTATTTTCGGATATTTATGGACAGAAATATTTATCTCTCATATTCAAACATTTTCTAGCAGATACTTGAAAATGTACTCCAGGAAAAATGAGCTGATAAACCATGGAATATAGGAAACACTGATTCACCCAGGAGAATATTGATGGAAGTTGAGGCCTAAAGATCAATGAGTCAAAATTGGAGGAGGAAGTCACATTTGTCAAAGAATGAAACTAGTTGAGAATTTGGAGTAACTGAAAATTGCAATAAAATTATAGAATTAAAGGGAGAAAGCAATTATTAACAAAAAGGAAAACAAAGCTATAAAATGAAATAAATGCAATTAGAGTATACCCTGATGCCTATGCAATTAATACATTTTACATACTTTATTTAAACACTATTGATTTCAAACTTTTTGAATTATCCTAAAGCAAGGAATAAAAGATCCAATTTTGATTACAGAAGAGAATTTAAATATTTTAAATATTAACCAACATAAATTTTTAAAATATATGTAAAAGGGAAATTCAAAGGTAGAAATGGAAAACAGGTAGAAAGACATACTAAAGATGTTCCTGATTTTATCTTACAAAATAAAGAGAAAACTTCCCTATAATTCATAAGTTCAGAAATAAAAGTCCAAGCATATTTTATTTCAAAAGATAATATTCAAAAAAGACTGATGAAGCAATATTCAAAGGGAGAAAGTGAGAAATAGTGAAATTTTCATTAGATATAGCAGGGAGTCAAAAGATGTTAACAAATATGGAGAAATCAAGAAATATTTACGTATATTACTTGATAATATGAGGTAACTAAAGAATTGAACAAACATTCTAAGGGCTGTCTTTTCATCTTGTTTATGGTTTCCTTTGCTGTGCAAAAGCTTTTGTTTCATTAGGTCCCATTTGTTCATTTTTGTTTTTATTTCTATTTCTCTTGTAGGTGGGTCAAAAACAGATCATGCTGTTATTTATGTCCAAGGGTGTTATTCCTATATTTTCCTCTAAGAGTTTTACAGTATCTAGTCTTAGATTTAGGTCTTTAATCCATTTTGAGTTTGTTTTTGTGTATGGTGTTAGGGAGTGTTCTAATTTTATTCTTTTACCTGTGGCTGTCCAGTTTTCTCAGCACCACTTATTGAAGAGACTCTCTTTTATCCAGTATATATCCTTGCCTCCTCTGTCATAGAATAGTTGACCATAGGTGCGTGGGTTTATCTCTGGGCTTTCTATCCTGTTTCATTGATCTATATTATTGTTTTTGTACCAGTGCCATACTGTCTTGTTTACTGTAGTTTTGTAGTATAGTCTGAAGTCAGGGAGTCTGATTCTTCCAGCTCCGTTTTTTTCCCTCAGGATTGCTTTGGCTATTCGGGGTCTTCTGTGTCTCCATATAGGTTTTAAGATTTTTTGTTCTAGATCGGTGAAAAAAGCCATTGGTAATTTGATAGGGATTGCATTGAATCTGTAGATTACTTTGTGTAATATAGCCATTTTCACAATATTGATTCTTCCAATCCAAGAACATGGTATATCTCTTCATCTGTTTGTATCACCCTTAATTTCTTTCATCAGTGTCTTATAATTTTCTGCATAAAGGTCTTTTGTCTCCTTAGATTGGCTTATTCCTAGGTATTTCATTATTTCTGTTGCAATGGTGAATGGAATGGTTTCCTTAATTTCTCTTTCTGATCATTCATTGTTAGTGTATATGAATGCAAGAGATTTTTGTGCATTAATTCTGTTTCCTGCAACTTTACTGATTTCATTGATTAGCTCTAGTAGTTTTCTGGCAGCATCTTTAGGATTCTCTATCTATAGTATCATGTCATCTGCAAACAGTGACAGTTTTACTTTTTCTTTTCCAATTTGGATTCCTTTTATTCATTTTTGTTCTCTGATTGCTGTGGCTGGGACTTCCAAACTATGTTGAATAACAGTGGTGAGAGTGGACAATCCTCAGAAGGGGTAAAATATTTGCAAATGAATAACGGGAAAAGGATTAATCTCCAAAATATAAAACGAGCTCATGCAGCTCAATATCAAAAAAACAAACAACCCGATTAAAAAATGGGCAGAAGACCTAAATAGACGTTTCTCCAAAGAAGACATGCAGATGGCCAAGAGGCACATGGAAAGCTGCTCAACAACACTAATTTTTAGAGAAATGCAAACCAAAACTAAAATGAGGTATCACCTCACACCAGTTAGAATGGCCATCATCAAAATATCTAAAAACTATAAATGCCAGAGAGGGCGTGGAGAAAGGGGAACCCTCTTGCACTGTTGGTGGGAATGTAAATTGACACAACCACTATGGAGAATCATATGGAGGTTCCTTAAATTTCTAAAAATAGAATTACCATATGACCAGCAATCCCACTACTGGGCATATACCCAGATAAAACCATATTTCAAAAAGACACATGCATCCCAATGTTCATTGCAGCACTATTTACAATAGTCAGGTCATGGAAGCAACCTAAATGTCCATCAACAGACAAATGTAAAAAGAAGATGTACATATATACAATGGAATATTACTCAGCCATAAAAAGGAATGAAATTGTCTCATTTGTAGAGGTTGGATGGACCTGGAGACTGTCATACAGAGTGAAGTAAGTCAGAAAGAATAAAGCAAATATCGTATATTAACACATATTTGTGAAATCTAGAAAATTGGTACAGATTTACTGACTTGCAAAGCAGAAATAGAGACACAAATGTAAAGAACAAATGTATGGACACCAAGGGGGGAAACGGGGGGTGGGATGAATTGGGCGATTGGGATTAACATATATACAATAATAGGTATAAAATAGATAACTATTGGGAACCTGCTGTATAGCACAAGGAACTCTACTTCACTTCCCTGTACAGTAGAAGGTAACACAACGTTGTAAAACAGCTATACCCCAATAAAAGAAAATGAAAAATAAAGACAGTGAATAAGATTAAATGTAAATTTCCACTAACAAAATACAAACATACAAGAGGGAAAAAAAGCGTAATGCCTATGGTACAATTCATCACCAGAAATTTTATGGCAGAAAAATGTTTTTAATTTATAATGGCAATAATAAGTGGCATTGGGCAAAGCCTGAAAGAGACTTCTTTTTTTCCTACCAGGAGTCTTCTAGGAATAGAATAGAGATGTAATCATTACTCATCCTTAGATGCTGAATGTTTAAAGGCATCTTACGCAACAGCATGCATTTTATTACCCTGCTATATACACCAGGCAGAAAAATTTTACCAAAACTGAAACTCTCATGCCCTGTTTATCATAACTGAGTCCAATTAAGGCCACAAGGTGGATAAAGTGGAGGGTTCTCTCCTTGTCAGAACCTGAAGGCTGACTTTGAGAATTTCAACAATAGAGCCAGTCCTAAGACAGGAGCCATGTTCTAGTGTTTGGCTTAAAAGAAATGTATTTTAAATGAGTCTAACCCTGGGGACACACACACACACACACACACACACACACGCACACAGTTTCATTGGCAGATTTTTCTGTCAAATGGAATGCAGTGGTAGAGAACTCACTGAGCACTGTTCCCAAAGCCCACCATGCACATGTCCAAGGCATTATTCCATGCTTTCTTGTTTCACTCTCCTCTCTACAGATGGGACGTCACCAGGAGTACTTATTCACCACCTTCACTGTAACTCTTCTACCCCCCAACCCCTATATCACCTTCATTCATTCATTTACATTTACTAAAATATTCAAATCAACAAATATTTATAGTATGACAATATATCAAGCATTAAAAATACAATGGTGATTATGACATGATCCCCTATTTTTAAGGCAAGAAGTTCCTAATTTAGTAGAGTGGATAGCTGAGCAAACAATCATGCCACTGCACGACTGCATGATAAGGGCTCTGCTACAGGGTGTTCTAGGTACTGAGATTTATAGGTAACAGGATAGAATAACACATTTAGCATGGAGGCACTGAGAGAATGCTTCCTGGAGGAGATGCCCTTTTTTTTAAATAAATGTATGTATGTATGTATTTTTGGCTGTTTTGGGTCTTCGTTGCTGTGCACGGGCTTTCTTTAGTTGCGGAGAGTGGGGGCTACTCTTCATTGCAGTGCACGGCCTTCTCATTGTGGTGCCTTCTCTTGTTGCAGAGCATGGGCTCTAGGCACGTGGGCTTCAGTAGTTGTGGAACATGGGCTCAGTAGTTGTGGCTTGTGGGCTCTAAAGTGCAGGCTCAGTAGTTGTGGCACGTGGGCTTAGTATGGGATCTTCCCGGACCAGGGCTCAAACCCGTGTCCCCTGCATTGGCAGGCAGATTCTTAACCACTATGCCACCAGGGAAGTCCCGAGATACCCTTTGTTAAGTTGAGTTGTGATGCACGAGTGGGCATTTTCTAGTAGGAAACATGTAGAAAGACAAGGCAGGCAGAAGGAACAAGATGTGAAAAATGGAAAAATGTGAGAAATGGATGCAGCATGTGCACAGAGCGGTGAGTGTGGAGTGGAGCTGAAGAACTAAGCCTAAGGGCTCTTCCCTGGCGGTCCAGTGGTTAAGACTCCACTGTAGGGGCACAGGTTCAATCCATGGTCTGGGAACTAAGATCCTGCATACTGCGTAGTGTGGCCAAGAAAAAAATATCTCTACTGAATAGCACAGGGAACTCTACTCGCAATACTCTAATGGCCTATATGGGAAAATAATCTAAAAATAAGGTGGATATATGTATATGTATAACTGATTCACTTTGCTGTACACCTGAAACTAACACTGCATTGTAAATCAACTAGACTCCAGTAAAACTTTTTAAAAAAGAATTTAAAAAACAAAATTTAAAAGAATTAGAATATTTTTTGAATAGTTATATTGGGATAAATTTTAGTATTGGCAGAGACTATAAAATTGATTTTTTAAACCCTGTTTATGCATTACTTTGATAAATTAAACAAATAAAATATTTAAATATAAAATTAACACAAATATGCTTTGGCCCTGAACTTCCTCTTTGTAGACTCTAACATATAGACTTAATATATCAGTTGTTCCTTAATTTATTTACTTCTTTATTCAAGTGCATTTGTTGAACCCCTACCATATGCCTGTCCCTATCTTAAGAATTAGAGATAAGTGGTGAGAGAAAAACCCACAAGCCTGGGTATCTATCAATACAAAAATTGTTGTATACATTATTATATGCCCAACCTATGAGTTATTATCCAGCTAATAAAGTATATGAACTTGCTGATCTCTTCATTGGTTTTGGAAGCACATCTGTTCCAAACTGTTGACCACTATATAATAACAGGTAACAGTTCCCCCACTGGATACACCAATTATATCCTGCTCAATTTATTTGCAACTTACATTTTCAAGTGTTGATATCTATTAGTTTAAATTTGTTTTTAAATTTCAAAAGGAACATTTTTCACAAATTTGACCTCTTTTCCTATTGTTTGTTTGGAATATAATTGACCTACAACACTATGTTTGTTCCTGTTGCATGACATAGATGTTCTGATATTTCTATACATTACAAAATGATCACCACAATAAGTCTAGTTGTGATCTGTTACCATATTAAGAAATTACATAGTTATTGACTATACTCCTCACACAGTACATATCGTGCAACATTTATTTTGCAACTGGAAGTGTGTGACTATCAATTTTCCTCAACCAATTCTTTCCTCCCCCTAACCCACTTTCCTCTGGCAACAGCTTCTTTGTTCTCAGTATCTATGACTCTGTTTCAGTTTTGTTATGTGTGTTTATTTGTTTTGTTTTTAAGATTCCACATATAAGTGAAATCATACAGTATTTGTCTTTCTCTGTCCGATTTATTTCAATTAGGATAGTACTTTCTACGTCCATTCATGCAGTTGCAAATGACAAAATTTTATTCTTTTTTATAGCAAAAAAAACCCAAAAAACATTGCTAGACCTGTTTTATGGTTTCAGATTTTACTCTATTTTGAGTTTATTTTGGTACATAGTGTTAGAAAGTAGTCCAGTTTGATTTTTTGCATGTAGCTGTTCATTTTACTCAACACCATTTATTGAACAGGCTGTGTTTTCCCATTGTATATTTTTGTCTCTTTTTCATAGACTAATTGACCATATAAGTGTAGGTACTTTTCTGGGCTCTCTATTCTGTTATATTGATCTATATGTCTGGTTTTGTACCAGTACTATACTATTTTATTTACTGTAGCTTGTTAGTATAATTTGAAATCAAGAAGCATGATACCACCAGTTTTGTTCTTTCTTAAGATTGTCTGGCTACTCAGGAACTTTTTTGTTTCCATACAAATTTTGGAAATATTTGTTCTAATTCTGTGACAAATGCCATTGGTGTTTGAAAGGAATTATTGAGATATCGAATCTGTAGACTGGTTGTGGAGTATGATCATTTTAACAATATTATTTAGTTCAATCTACGAGCATAGTATATGTTTCCATCTGTTTATGTGATCTTCAATTTCTTTCATCAGTGTCATAGTTTTCCAAGGACAGGTCTTTACCATGTTACTGAGATTTATTCCTAGGTATTTTATTCTTTTTGATGCAATTATAAGTGGGATTGTTTTCTTAATTTCTCTTTCTGATAATTCATTGTTTGTATATAGAAATGTAACATATTTCTGTATATTAATTTTTTGTCCAGCTACTTTAGTAAATTTATTGATGAATTCCAGTAGTTTTTTTGTGGCATGTTTAGGATTTTTCTATGTATAGTATAATGTCATCTACAAAGAGTGACAGTATTAGTGTCCCTTTGCCAATTATTTATTCCTTATATTTCTTTCCTTGTGTGATTGCTGTGGCTATGACTTCTAATACTTGTTGCATAAAAGTGGTGAGAGTGGGCATCCTTGTTTTGTTCCTGATCTTAGAGGAATCGTTTTCAGCTTTTCACTTGTGAATAAAATGTGAGCTGGAAACTTGCCATATGTGGCCTTTATTATGTTGAGGTATGTTTCCCTCATACCTTGTTTCGTTAGAGTTTTTATCATAAATGGATGTTGAATTTTGTCAAAATCATGTTATCCATTTATTGAGATAATCGTATGATATTTATTCTTCACTTTGTTAACATGGTTTATCACAATTACAGATTTTTGGATATTGAAACATACTTCCAACCCTTGAATAAATCCTACTTGATCATGGTGTATGATCCCTTTAATGTATTGTTGAATTTGGTTTGCTAATATTTCAGTGAGGAATTTTTGCACTTATGTTCATCTGTTATGTTGACACATAATTTTCATTTTTGTGTTAATTTTGTCTGGTTGTGGTATCACTGTGAAACTCATAGATGTGACCCTTCCTCTGCAATTTTTTGGAGTAGTTTGAGAAGAATGGGTGCTAACTCTTTTCCAAATGTTTGGTAGATTTCACCTGTGTAGTCATCTGGTCCTGGAATTTTGTTTGCTGGGAGTGTTTTGTTTTTGTTTTCATTTTTGTTTTATGGTGATTCAGTTTCATTACTGGTAATTGATGTTTTCATATTTTCTATTTCTTCCTGGTTCAATTTTGGGAGAATGTACATTTTTAGGAATTTGTTCATTTCTTCTAGATTGCCCATTCTATTGGCATATAATTGTTTATACTAATATCTTATGATCCTTCATATCTTTTATAGTTTCAGTTGTAACTTCTTTTTCATTTCTAATTTTATTGATTTGGGTCATCTCACTTTTTCTCTTGATGATTCTGGCTAAAATGTATCAATTTTGTTTATCTCTTCAAATAACCAGCTCTGAGCTTCAGAAAGTTGCTTTTTTTGCCTCAATTTTATTTGTTTCTCCTCTAACCACTATGATCATTTTTCTTCTACTAACTTTGGTTTTTGTTTGTCCTTCTTTTTCTAGTTACTTTAGGTGTAGGTTTAGGTTGTTTATTTGAGATTTTTCTTGTTTCCTGATGTAGGCTTCTATCACTGTAAACGTCCTTCTTATTACTGATTTTGCTCTGTCCCATAGACTTTGTATCATCATGTCTGTTTTCATTTGCCTCCAGATATTCTTTGATTTCTTCAATGATCCGTTGTTTGTTTAGTACCATATTGTTTAACCTCTAAAAGTTCATCTTTTTATGCAGTTTTCTTTTTGTTGATTTCTAGTCACATAGTGTTGTGGTCAGAAAACTTGCTTGATATGATTTCAATTTTCTTAAATTTACTGAGACTTCTTTTATGCCCTAGTGCATGATCTATCCTGGAGAATGCTCCATGTGCACTTAAAAAAAATGGATATTTGGCTGTTTTGGATGAAATGTTTTATATATATGTATTTCTCTCTCTCTCTCTCTCTCTATATATATATATATTAAGAAATATATATATTTCTTAATTCCATCAGGTCTAATGTGTCATTTAAAGCCAGTGTTTCCTTACTGATTTTGTTTCTGGATGATCTGTTCATTCATGTCGGTGTGGTGTAAAGTTCCCTACTATTATTGTGCTCCTGTCAATTTCTCTTTATGTCTGTTAACATATGCTTCATATATTTAAGTGATCATATGTTGGGTGCATATATATTTATAGCTGTTATATCTTTTTCTTGGATTGATAGCTTGGGCATTATATGTTTTTCTTGGTTTCTTGTTTCAGTATTTGTTTTAAATTCGGTTTTGTCTGATATAAGTATTGCTACCCTGGCATTATTTTCATTTACATTTACATGAAATATCTTTTTTTCATGTGCTCCGTTTCACTCTATGTGTGTCTTTAGATCTGCAGTGAGTCTCTGGTAGTCTCTCTCTCCTCCTATCTATCTATGTCTCTATCTATCTATGTTTCTATCTATCTATCTATCTAATATTGTGTTTGCTTACATTCAGGCAATCTATGTGTTTTGGTTAGAACATTTAGTCCATTTACATTTAAACTAATTATTGATAAGTATGTACTTATTGCCATTTTGTAAATTGTTTTTTTTTCCTGTTCTCATTAGTGCTGCATTTTTTGTTTTTGTTTTTTTTTAATTTTCATTGGGGTATAGTTGATTTACAATTTTGTGTTAATTTCAGTTGCACAGCAAGCAGAATTTGTTATACACATACAAATATCCACTCTTTTTTAGATTATTTTCCTATATAGGCCATTACAGAGTATTGAGTAGAGTTCACTGTGCCATACAGTAGGTCCTTATTAGTTATCTATTTCATATATAGTAGTGTGTATGAGTCAATCTCAATCTTCCAATGTATCCCTCCACACCCCTTACCCCCAGTAACCATAACTTTATTTTCTACATCTGCAACTCTAATTCTGTTTTGTAGATACGTTCACTTTTGGCCTTTTGTTTAGATTCGACATATTAGCAATATCATATGATATTTGTCTTTCTCTGTCTGACTTCCTTCACTCAGTATGACAATCTCTAGGTCCATCCATCTTGCTACAAGTGGCATAATTCTGTCCTTTTTTATAGCTAATATGCCATTGTATATATGTACTACATCTTCTTTATCCATTCCCCTGTTGATATACATTTAGGTTTATTCCATGTCCTGGCTGTTGTAAATAGTACTGCAATGAACATGGGGGTGCATGCATGTTTTTGAATGATGGTTTTCTCCAGATATATGCCCAGGACTGGGATTGTTGGATCATATGGTAGCTCTATTTTTATTTTTTTAAGGAACTTCCATACTGTTCTCCATAGTGGCTGTATCAGTTTACATTCCCACCAACACTGTAGGAAGATTCCCTTTTTTCCAAACCCTCTCCAGCATTTATTGCTTGCAGATTTTTTGATGATGGCCATTTTAACCGGTGTAAGGAGATACTACATAATAGTTTTGATTTGCATTTCTCTAATAATTAGTGATGTTTAACATCTTTTCACATGCTTGTTAACCATCTGTATGGCTTCTTTGGAGCAATATCTATGTAGAACTTCCCCCAATTTTTTGATTTTTTTTTGTTTTTATATTATTTGAGCTGCATGAGCTGTTTGTATATTTTGGAGATTAATCCCTTGTCAGTTGCTTCGTTTGCAAATATTTTCTCCCATCTGAGGTTTGTATTTTCATCTTATTTATGGTTTCATTTGGTGTGAAAGCTTTTAAGTTTACTAGGTCTCATTCATTTATTTTTCTTTTTAATTTCATTATTCTAGGATGTGGATCAAAAAAGACATTGCTGCAATTTATAGCAGGGAGTGTTCTGCCTATGTTTTCCCCTAAGGGTTTTATATATCTGACATTACATTTAGGTCTTTAATCCATTTTGAGTTTATTTTTGTGTATGGCATTAGGGTGTGTTCTAAGTTAATTACTTTACATGTAGCAGTCTAGTTTTCCCAGCGTCACTTGTTGAAAAGGCTCTCTTTTCTTCATTGTATACTCTTGCCTCCTTTTTCATAGATTAGGTGACCATAGGTGCCTGTGTTTATCTCTGCACTTTCTATCCTTTTCCATTGACCTATATTTTTGTTTATGTGTCAATACCATACTGTTTTGATGACTGTAGCTTTGTAGTATTTGTCTGACATCAGGAAGCGTGATCCTTCCAGCTGCGTTTTTCCTTCTCAAGATTGCTTGGGCTATTCGGTTTTTTTGTGTTTCTATATAATTTTTTTGTTTTAATTCAGTGAAAAATGTCATTGGTAATTTGATAGAGATTGCATTGAATCTGTAGATTGCTTTGGGTAGTATAGTCATTTTCTCAGTATTGATTCTCCCAATCCAAGAACATGGTATATCTCTCCATCTGTTTCTACCAACTTTTATTTCTTTCCTCAATTTTTTATAGTTTTCTGAGTACAGGTGTTTTGCCTCTTTAGGTTTTTTTTTTTCTTTTTGCTGTGGTGATAACTGGGATTGTTTCCTTGATTTCTCTTTCCAATCTTTTATTGTTAGTGTGTAGGAATTCAAGAGATTTCTGCATATTAATTTTGTATCCTGAAACTTTACCAAATTCATTGATTAGCTCTAGTATTTCTCTGTTGGCACTTTTAGGATTTTCTATGTATAGAATCATGTCATTTGCAAAACTGTCACTACAATTTTACTTCTTCTTTTCCAATTTGGATTCCTTTTTATTTTTTTTTCTTCTCTGATTACCATTGCTAGGACTTCCAAAACTGTGTTGAATAATAGTGATGTGACAGGACTTCCTTGTCTTCTTCCTGATCTTAGAGAAAATGTTTTCAGTTTTTCACTATTGAGAATGATGCTTGCTGTCGGTTTGTCATATATGGCCTTTATTATGTTGAGGTAGGTTCCCTCTGTGCCCATTTTCTGGAGAGTTTTTTTATCATAAATGGGTGTTCAATTTTGTCAAAAGTTTTTCTGCATCTACTGAGATGATCATATGGTTTTTATTTCTCAATTTTTGATGTGGTGTATCACACAGGTTGATTTGTGGATATTGAAAAATTCTTGCACTTCTGGAATAAATCCCACTTGATCATGGTGTATGATTCTTTTAATGCGTTGTTGGATTCTGTTTGCTAGTATTTTGTTGAGGATATTTGCGTCTATGTTCATCAGTGATATTGGTCTGTAATTTTCTTTTTTGTGATATCTTTGTCTGGTTTTGGTATCAGGGTGATGGTGGCATCGTAGAATGAGCTTCAAATTGTTCCTTCCTCTGCAATTTTTTGGGAAGAGTTTCAGAAGGGTAGGTGTTCACTCTTCTCTAAATATTTGATAGAATTAGCCTGTGAAGCCGTCTAGTTCTGAACTTTTGCTTGTTGGAAGATTTTTTAATCACATTTTCAATTTCAGTACTTGTGACTGATCTGTTCCTATTTTCTATTTCTTCTTGGTTCAGACTGAGGAAACCATATCTTTCTAATAATTTGTCCATTTCTTCTAGGTTGTCCATTTTACTGGTGTATATTTGCTTGTTGTAGTCTCTTGTGATTTTTTTTATTTCTGTGGTGTTTGTTATAAATACTTTTTTTATTTCTAATTTTATTTATTTGAGCCCTCTCCCTCTTTTTCTTGATTAGTCTGGCTACAATTTTATCAATTTTTATCAATTTTGCTTATCTCTTTAAAGAACCATCTTTTAGTTTCATTGATCTTTGCTAATGTTTTTATTCATCTCTATTCACCTATTTCTGCTCTGATCTTTATGGATTCTTTCCTTTTACTAAATTTGGGTTTTGTTTGTTCTTCTTTCTCTAGTTGCTTTAGGTGTAAGGTTAGGTTGTTTCTTTGGGATTTTTCTTGTTTCCTGAAGCAAGGTTTTATTTCTATAAACTTTCCTCTTAGAACTGATTTTGCTGCATCACATAGGTTTTGGATCATCGTGTTTTCATTGTCATTTGTCTCTTGGTATTTTTAAAATTTTCTCTTTGCTTTCTTCTCTGATCCATTGATTATTTAGTAACATATTTAGCCTTCATGTGTTTGTGTATTTTAAAGTGTTTTTTTTTTTTTTTTACAGTAATTGATTTCTAGTCTCATAGCATTGTGGTCAGAAAAGATGCTTGATTTGATTTCAGTTTTCTTAAATTTACTGAGGCCTGATTTGTGACCCAAGATGTGACCTATCCTGGAAAATGTTCCAAGTGCATTTGAGAACTAAGTGTATTCTGCTGCTTTCGGATGGAATGTCCTCTTAATATCAATTAAGTGCATCTGGTTTAATGTGTCATTTAAGGCACGTGTTTCCTTATTAAATTTCTCTCTGGATGGTCTATCCATTGGTGTAACTGGGATATTAAAACCTCCATTATTATTGTGTTACTGTCAATTTCCCCTTTGATGGCTGTTAACATTTGCCTTATATATTGAGGTGCTCCTATGTTGGGTGCATATATATTTACAAGGGGTCTTGTTTTTGTATCCATTCAGCCAGTCTATGTCCTTTAGTTGGAGCATTTGATCCATTTACATTTAAGGTAATTATTGATATGTATGTTCCTTTTACCATTTCCTTCATTGTTTTGGTTTTGTTATTGTAAGTCTTTTCCTTGTCTTGTGTTTTCTGCCTAGAGAAGTTTCTTTAGCATTTGTTGTAAGCTGGTTTGGTGGTGCTGAATTCTCTTAGCTTTTGCTTGTCTGAAAATGTTTTAATTGCTCTGTTGAATCTGAATGAGATCCTCGCTGGGTAGAGTAATCTTGGTGGTAGGTTTTTCCCTTTCATCACTTTAAATATGTCCTGCCACTCCCTTCTGGCTTTCAGGGTTTCTGCTGAAAGATCAGCTGTTAACCTTACGGGGTTCCCTTGTATGTTATTTGTTGCTTTTCCCTTGCTGCTTTTATTTTTTTTTTCTCTGTATTCAATTGTTGATAGTTTGATTAATATGTGTCTTGGTGTGTTTCTCTCTGGATTTATCCTGTATGGGACTCTCTGCCCTTCCTGGACTTGATTGACTATTTCCTTTCCCATATTAGGGAAGTTTTCAACTATAATCTCTTCAAATATGTTCTCCATCCCTTCTTTTTTCCCTTCTTCTTCTGGTACCCCTATAATTCAAATGTTGGTGTGTTTAATATTGTCCCAGAGGTCTCTGAGACTGTCCTCAATTCTTTTCATTCTTTTTTCTTTATCTGCTCTGCAGTAGTTATTTCCACTATATTATCTTCCAGGTTACTTATCCGTTTTTCTGCCTCAGTTATTCTACTATTGTTTCTGTCTAGAGAATTTTTAATTTCATTTATTGTATTGTTCATCATTGTTTGTTTTCCTTTAGTTCTTCTAGGTCCTTGTTAAACATTTCTAGTATTTTCTCCATTCTATTTCCAAGAATCTGGATCAGCTTTACTATCATTACTCTGAATTCATTTTCAGATAGATGGACTATTTCCCCTTTATTTATTTGGTCTCATTGGTGTTTACCTTGCTCCTTCATTTGCTGTGCATTTCTCTGTCTTCTCATTTTGTTTAACTTACTGTGTTTGGAGTCTCCTTTTTGCAGGCTACAGGTTAGTAGTTCCCATTGTTTTTGGTGTCTGCCCCCAGTGGATAGGGTTGGTTCAGTGGGTTCTGTAGTTTTCCTGGTGGAGGGGAGTGGTGTCTGTGTTCTGGTGGATGAGGCTCAATCTTGTCTTTCTTGTGGGCAGGACCACAGGTGCTGGTGCATTTTGGGGTGTATGTGAACTTATTTTGATTTTAGGCAGCCTCTCTTCTAATGGGTGGGGTTGTGTTCCTGTCTTGCTAGTTGTTTAGCATAGGGTGTCTAGCACTGGAGCTTGCTGGTGTTGAGTGTAGTTGGGTCTTAACATTGAGATGGAGATTTCTGGGAGAGTTTTCACCATTTGATATTATGTGGGGCTGAGAAATCTTTGGTAGACAAATGTCCTGAACTTGCCTCTCCCAGAGGTTCAGGCCTGATACCTGGCCAGAGCACCAAGACCCTGTCAGCCACTTGGCTCAGAAGAAAAGGGATAAAAATAAAAGAAAGTAAGAAATAAAATAAAATAAAATAAAGTTGTTAAAATAAAAATAATTATTAAAAATATAAATATGAAAAGGTAATTTTAAAAAAAGTAAGAAAGAAGAGAGCAACCAAACCAAAAAACAAATTCACAAATGATAGCAAGCAATAAAAACTATACTAAAAATCTAAATAAATATAAGGACACACAGAACCTTAGCACAAATGGTAAAAGCAAAGCTGTGCAGACAGAATCACATAAAGAAGCATACACATACACACTCACAAAAAGAGGAAAAGGAAAATATATATATATATATATATATAATGGAAGACAGCACCCAAATCAATAAACAAATCTACCAATAATGATAAGCTCTAAATAGTAAACTAAAATAAACATAAAACTAGAAAAAAGTAGATACAGAAAGCAAACCCAAAACTACAGTTACTCCCAAAGTCCACTGCCTCAGTTTTGGGATGATTCGTTGTCTATTCAGGTATTCCACAGATGCAGAGTACATCAACTTGATTGTGGAGATTTAATCCACTGCTCTGAGGCTGCTGGGAGAAATTTCCCTTTCTCTTCTTTGTTCGCACAGCTCCTGGGGTTCAGCTTTGGATTTGGCCCCACCTCTGCATGTAGGTCACCTGTTGGTGTCTGTTCCCTGCCCAGACATGACGAGGTTAAAGGAGCAGCTGATTAGCAGGCTCCGACTCACTCAGGCTGGGGAGAGGGAAGGGTACAGAATGTGAGGCGAGCCTGTGGTGGCTGAGGCCAGCATGACGTTGCAACAGCTTGGGGCATGCCGTGTATTCTCCCGGGGAAGTTGTTCCTGGATTATGGGACTTTGACAGTGGTGAGCTGCACAGGCTCCTGGGAAGGAGGTGTGGATAGTGACCTGTGCTTGCACACAGGCTTCTTGGTGGCTGCAGCAGCAGCCTTAGTGTTTCATGCCCATCTCTGGTGTCCGCACTGATATCCACAACTCACGCCTGTCTCTGGAGCTTGTTTAGGTGGTGCTCTGAAACCCCTCTCCTCATGCACCCTGAAACAATGGTCCCTTGCCTCTTAGGCAGTTTTTTTCCCGCACTCCCTCCCGGCTAGCTGTGGTGCACTAGCCCCCTTCAGGCTGTGTTCATGCAACCAACCCCAGTCCTCTCCCTGGGATCTGAACTCCGAAACCTGAGCCTCAGCTCCCAGCCCCCACCCGCCCTGGTGGGTGAGCAGACAAGCCTCTCAAGCTGGTGAGTGCTAGTCAGCACCAATCCTCTGTGTGGGAATCTCTCTGCTTTGACCTCTGCACCCCTGGTGCTGCGCTCTCCTCTGTGGCTCAAAACTTCTCCCCCGACTCCCCGTCTCCAACAGTGAAGAGGCTTCCTAGTGTGTGGAAACTTTTCCTTCATAGCTCCCTCCCAGAGGTGCAGGTCCCGTCCCTATTCTTTTGTCTCTGTTTTTTCTTTTGCCCTACCCAAGTATGTGGGAATTTTCTTGCATTTGGGAAATCTGAGGTCTTCTGCCATCATTCAGTAGGTGTTCTGAAGGAGTTGTTCCACATATAGATGTATTTTTGATGTATTTGTGGGGAGGAAGGTGATCTCCACATCTTACTCCTCTGCCATCTTGAAGGTCCCTCCTCTTTTTCTATTTCTTTAATTTTGTAGTTATATGAGATGATGAATGTTCACTAAACTTATTGTGATAATCATGTCATGATATGTGTAAGTCAAGTCATTATTCTGTACACCTTAAACTCCTACAGTACTATGTGTCTGTATATCTCAATAAAACTGGAGGAGAAAAAGGGTACAAGGATGAATCATGTCCTTCATTCTGAAAATCATTTCAAACATCAGAATTTCAGGGCCATGAGTTTTTTTATATTTGTGCTTTTGTTGTGTATTAATTACTTAGTATTAGTGATTGCAATATGTAGGCTCACAATCTCTCTTTATATTTAAAGATTAATGTGACGCAAGGATTAATATCCATTCAACTTATGGAAAGAACAACATCCTGCACAGTTTTCCCCAGACTGTGGCCATGGCTGAACAATTTAATAAAGCATATAGTTGTCTTGACTATATGACTTATCTTGGAAAACCCATGTACCTTAATGTAGACATGTCTGCTTCCTCCAATGCCTCAATTTATTGCAAAATGAGCCTGAGTGGGAAGTTTATTTTGCCCCTTCTGCTCTGTAGTCTCTCATAAGAGCAATGTCTGGCCCACTAACCAGCTGGAGCCTCTAGTTTGAAAGATAAAAGACTAGAGCCCCAGCTGAGAGCTATTCTCCAGATGAACACAAGGATGATGAATTTCCAAGCATTGTTCAAGAACGCGGCCTCTCAGTGTTGAATATATATAAGTGGATTTGACCTTAAATTTTGACACAGCCAACAACCCCCTCATCATTTCTGATGACCTGAGGATTGTCCGTGTATGTATTTCAAACAGAAAAGGAAGACACATGCTGAGAGATTCAACAATTCGACTTATGTCCTGGGCTTACCTAGGTTCACCTTTGGCCACCAGTTCATCCACCTTGGTTCATCCACTCTGGGAGGTGGATATGGGGACAAAGAACGAATGGGATGTCAGTGTTTGCAAAGAGCCTCTTAATGGAGAAGGGACAATTCTACAGTCTACAGAACATGGCTTCCGAAGCCTGAGTTTGAAAAATCGAGAGTTCTCAGCCAGTACTGTGCCTTTTACTAGTCTCTCAGAGCCCCCAGTTAACCTGAGTAGGGGTTTTCCCAGATATGATTATTGGAGTTATTTCCTTCTGTAACATTCATGATGGATCCCATATTTTAACATTCAGTAAAATTTCTGCTGCAGAGTCACTGTGTCCATTTTTTGTTCCTGCACATCTGATTAAGGAAGATCAAGGCCTCCTGAGAATCTGTTCTGTGATGATTCAGGCATTGCAAGTCCTTCAGTGAGTCCTGGGCAAGGCAAATGAACCTTTACTACAGAAACATTCAAAGAAAATTCCTGTGTGTTCATAGCCATACCTAGTATAATTTCCAATGGTATACATATGGTACAAAAGTATAACTGATAAATATGGAAAAATTCATGAGTCTTGAATACAAATGAATTGTATTAATTAGGGAACTTTTCATTTATACTATTAAATATTTTCATATTTTCCCTTGTTTATTCTGTTTTAGTTAATATTTTCTGAACTTTCAGATCAATTTCCAAATATTTTCATTTTTATTTTCTGCAAAATTAACTTAGTGTGTAATGGAGGTTATCAACTAAATAAAAATTTGGATGTGAACCCAACCAAAAAAGGTACATCTTTTGGCTTATACTCTGAACTTTTTTTTGCCTTCATTAATGTTTTATTCTCTGTGTCTTTGTATTTTTAATAGCTAGATATTTAATAGTTACAATGTTTATTTACATGGCCTATTGTGTTTGTGTTTCAAAGATAAATCTAATGTATGTTGGCTAACACTAAAACTAATATCTAGTTTAAAAAATTATTTAAGGTAAGAACTGGACATTCATACAGAAAAGTGGTCATTTCTTCTAAGCTTATTTACAAACAAATCTTAAATAGTTCACTGCAGTCATACGCTGTGTATATATCATGTAAACATCCAGATAAAATTAAAAAGTTTCAATAACATGCTCAGATGTAAGGCTACCCAATGCCAAACAGTCATAAATAGCTGGAAGCCTGAACATGATGTTCACATTTTATCCAGCCGTTTGTAGTCACATATTGGCAGCCAAAGATAATAATATCTAATAGAATGTCTAATTACTTGATTCCTATATCAAAAAATTCTATGTCAAATTAATAAATTCCACGCTGAAAATATTTTGAAAAATTTTCCTAATATTTCAGTAAATAGCTAAATAGATTATTTGGGGGTATTGATAAGAACTGTGTATCATGAAATAAACTTTTCTCAAGGCCTAGAAAGAATGCATTCAACCCTGCACTACCCTCAGATCTCTCCTGGTATTCATGTATTCCCATGGTCTAGAGACAGAGCAAGGATGGGAGACACTTATGCTGACATCTGAGAAAAACAAATATTTATTGTCACTTTGTCTCTGACTTAGCAAAAACCTTGCTACTGTACCTTAATAGGTACTCCTCATCCAGCTAGCTCAAAAAGGTTTTTGTGGAAAGCTGGAAATTCTGTCCAGCCACCCATTCTTGGAACATATCCTATCCTATCTCACCATATGGAGCTGCCAATCTCTTCCCAGGATACTCTGAACACTTTTATTACCGTAAGTAATTTCTATTTAACACGAAATTCCTTTTTAGTGTACTTTATTTTCCCCTACCCCTTACAGCACTTGTGTATATATCTAATCAGTGGCCATTTTTCTCCCAGCATCCTATCCCTGTCCCAACCCTGATGGTCAATAATTTTCCAGAAACTTAGTTGCTTTGTTTTTAGAATAGACTATATTTTACCAAACACGTGCCTATTATCAACTGTCTAATGGTTGTTTGCCTACCTCCAGGCTTTGGAAAATCCTCAGCTCAGATATATATATATCAGCTGGCTTATGACAAAGTACTCATCATTCCAGTGCACTTCACATGTTAACACAGATCCAAAATTATTCTGCCCACGAACCTTGATGTAGAATAAACTCTTAAATAATCAATCATAAAGCACTTAAGTAGAGTGTATTTGCTTGAATTTTATACCACCATACTGATGAACTTTATTCCCAGATAAATTTTCCTAGAGAACTGCAGTGAGAGTAAGCTAGCACTTGTTTGCAGATACATTTCTATAATAGATAATGAGAAATGGAGTCATTGAATGAGACAGTTATGGAGGAAAGGAAAGTATTTTTTAATAGGTATATTTTGTATATGTAATATATTTTAGAGCCTTGAGGAATCTATTAGTGTTTTCAACTCTAGTAATCAATAGAAAACTTTGTTGATTAACATCTTTAATTGGATCTGATAAATTGTGTTGATATGGTTATTCTATTTGAAAATCTTACTTATGATTTTAGAAAATACTTAACAGAATTTCAGTTGAATTTTTCAATACAGGTTGAGTAATTTCTTCATTCTATTTATAAAAAAAACAAATCAACATCACATGGAGCATAATATGATCCCACATATGTATTACCCTTAAAGGGTTAAATGTAACTTTTTTTAGCCTATGGAATCTGATGAAATTTAATTTTAGTTTTTCCCATACTATTATTTCATTTGGAAAACTAAAAACATTACTTTTCCAAAAATATATTGAAAGTATTTTTACAACATGAAGAATAACTTAATTGTTTTCCTATTTGTTCTTTTACTCCTCTTTTTTTCCCTCACATTTTGCTATAGCAGGCTTTTATTCTTTGGGAGCATTTATGTTACATATTTTAGAAAGATAATTTTGGTTATTGATACTTTCTATATATTATACTTTATTCTGGTACTTGAAACCAGTATTTTAAATTAGATTTAATTAGAAGGCTTTGTGTAGATTCTTTTTAAAATTTTGTTTCTTGCCTCATTTACAAATAACTTCTCCAAATGATGGCTAATTGTACTAGTTAATATGTAAAGAAGATTTCACATATGATTCTAAACTTTGGCCATTTTTAAGTGTGTGACACAAAACTGAATGAAACATTCAAGTGATTATATGGATACCTTACATCCCACAACTGGTCTCAACTATCTGGATTGTTTAAAAACTCATACCAAAGTGGTTTGGTCCTAAATGTTCTGATTAGTTGTATCAATTCTTTTTTTTTTTTTTAACTTTGCATAAGAAGCCAGTTTTAATATTATAGAATGCAAATCTGTTATAAACATATTTTCACTTTCTGAAAGATATAGGTATGTGCATGTACTTTGGCCTCCAATTACTCAAGGCATTTACAGCCATATGCATAGGTAGATACAGGCATGCATATGTAAATAATCATGTTCATGCCTTTCTCACGCACAATTTTTTCTCATCATACCAGTACAGTAATTTCTGTCAGTAATTGGATTGAGGACTGCTTTCAGTCATTTCACATCATTTACTATTAATCTAACCAGTATGGTCTGCATTTCCCTTAATGCTGATTTTCAAAAATACATAAGAGAAAAAGAACTTTAAAAAAATTCTCATTCTGCAACTTACACATTTTTTGTATCAACCTACTTGCTAGTGACATACATAAGTGTTTCCTCTGAACAGATTTAATTTTTAATTTTCCTGAATCAGTGTTAACCAGGAAAAAGGTAATTGTTGTCAAGAGTATTCAAACTGTCAGAATATCCTTCAATCTAAAAGCTGTTAGAATCTGTGCAAAAGTAATTACTGAAACTCTATTCAGCTGTAATAATAACCTGCCACTGATGACAGCAATTACTGGGAAAGTGTAATAGAAATCAAAGGCACATTTTTCTCTGACAAGTACATTTCTAACTAAGGTTTACATTGGCTGAATAGTGTTGACTATGATGATGTGCTGTATCATTCTTAATCACAGCTGGCATGATGTTACAATTTGAACTGCTCACTGTTAGAAAGAAACTAATTGCTTGTTTAATTTGACACTGTCCAGGCTCTCCATACATAGGGATATATATTTTAAATGAATAAAGGTTAAATGTTATGCTTCTTTGCCTGTTTTACATCTTTTTAAGTGCGGGTTTTAAGTATATTCGACTTCAAATAAAATAAATTGCAGTTAAGCCAAACTGGCAAGGCAAACTTCTAAGATTTTTTAAATGATTTGTTAATCCATAACTAGGTCAAATAATGGGTGTTTCTTTCAATTCCAACCTTTTGCAGTGGTCACTTTTATTATCAGTATTTTTGACCATGCTTCCTGCAATGTCTTGAGGTGATAGTGCATAGGCTCCTTTAGAGGGTATTCTCCAATACCATCAATAAGTACTAACAACAATAAGTACTAACAACAAAAACTGGTCGAGCTATCAGGTGGAATATTTTCTGAAATGAATGTTAAAGTGATACAAGGTAAGTGGTTTATTTTCCTCTGAAGAAATTTTAATTGTTACAAAGTAATTTTTAAACTTTAAGAAAAATTTATTTATTTTTGGCTGTGTTGGGTCTCTGTTGCTGCACGTGGACTTTCTCTAGTTGTGGCAAGGGGGGCTACTCTTTGTTGTGGTGTGTGGGCTTCTCACCACAGTGACTTCTCTTGTTGTGGAGCACAGGCACTAGGTGCTTGGGCTTCAGTAGTTGCGGTGCATGGGCTCAGTGTTTGGCTCGTGGGCTCTGGAGCGCAGGCTCAGTAGTTGTGGCACACGGGCTCAGTTGTTCTGCAACATGTGGGATCTTCCCGGACCAGGGATTGAACCTGTGTCCCCTACATTGGCAGGCGGATTTTTAACCACTGAGCCACCAGAGAAGTCCCTAATTTTTAAAAATATATAATTCAGCTTTCACGGAAGAGACATAGAAATAGTATAAAATTTAAGTGACTTTAATAAAAATATTTAACATTTCCTACTTTGTAGAATTGAACTGGATTCTCTCCAATAGTTGAATTACAAAAGACTTGTACTGCAATTTGCTCTCTCATTTATTTATTGGTTAATATATCACTAACAAAATCGTAGGACAGAATCAACACAAATATTTATTTTGGGGAGATCATGTGTTTGTTTGTCTCAAAGTCCAGGACACAAAATAATGTTTTGGATAAGAACAACTACTCCCTGAGTTTGAGACTAGGCTCAATTCTCCTAGACAAAATTTTAATCAATTTTTTTTTATTGAAGTATAGCTGATTTACATTGTGTTAATTTCTGCTGTACAACAAAGTCATTCAGGTATACATATATATACATTCTTTTTTTTTAATATTCTTTTCCATTATGGTTTATCATAGGATATTGAATATAGTTCTCTGTGCTATACAGTAAGGCCTTGTTGTTTATCCATTCTGTATATAAAAGCTTACATCTGCTAATCCCAACCTCCCACTACATCCCTCCTCCAACTCCCTCTGCCTTGGCAACCACCAGTCTGTTCTCTTATGTCCCGGACAAAATTTTAAAATCAAGCTAACTAAACTGCTGTATGCTATTAGTTTTTTTTTTTTTTTGTCCTAGACTTGACTCTGGCATGTGCCCAGTGAATTAAGCCCAGTAATTGTTAATAAATTATTCAACAATAGTTAACTTTAGAATGTGATTTAACACCTTTGGTAAATGAAACAATAGGCTGTAGGGACTACCAAGAATATAGTTTCTGCATCTTCCACATTCAAGGAGTCTGTAAACTTCTCTACAAAGACAAAAAGAGTAAATATACTGTCCTCTGAAATCTGAGAGCAAGTTATGGGGATTCACACATTCACTTTAATAATATTAACTTCTATACCTTCATTCATTATTGTCTCTTTACTGGTTAGAAGAACAAACATAATAAACTTTGGGTGAAAAGAATCTTTCATTTGACTTCAAGACTACAGATTTCCAAAGAGCAATTTTAGAGAGGATGCAAAGTTAAACAATGATTTCTCTACGTTTTTAACATAATTGCATATGGGAATGTGGACAATAATTGTTACTTCTTTCTTTGGCATAACATGAATTATAGATATGGAAGCAGCAGTGAAGTAGGCACTAGAAAACCTGAATTTTATATTCAGCTCTAGTAATTATCATTCATTATATGAATTGAGGCATGTCATAAAACTGATGAAACTTGGTATCTTAATCTGTAAAATGGAATACTAATATCTACCTTGTCTACTCTACAATTGTTTCAAGAATCAAGAAAGATAGTGCAGGGTTTCCCTGGAGCACAGTGGTTGATAATCTGCCTGCCAATGCAGGGGACGCGGGTTCGAGCCCTGGTCTGGGAAGATCCCACATGCCGCGGAGCAACTCGTCCCGTGAGCCACAATTACTGAGCCTGCGCGTCTGGAGCCTGTGCTCGGCAACGAGAGGCCGCGATAGTGAGAGGCCCGCGCACCGCGATGAAGAGTGGCCCCCGCTTGCCACACCTAGAGAAAGCCCTCGCACAGAAACGAAGACCCAACACAGCCATACATACATACATACATACATAAATAAAAAGAATGTAAGCAGACAAGAATAGCAGTAAAAAAAAAATTTAAATAATTTAAAAAAATTTTAAAAAAGAAAGATAGTGCATATTAAATTACTTAAAAAATTATAAATTGCTTTACAGTTATGAGATGTTATCATTTTACCCTTTGAGAATCTGGGCCTATGCTCTGAGAGTAAATAATTTATTTATGCAATTTTAGTAGATACCAGTTATTATGTCCTGACCCAGCTAGAATTCTTTAACCCTACATTTCATATAAAGTACAGTGCCAAAACCACCCAGGGGGAAAAATATGTGCAAACAAGGGGAAACCATACTTTGAACTTCAAATATGGTCATATGTGTTAATGACAGGCTATATAGTTCATTGTGCACCCATGTCCACTGAAGAGAATGCACTGATTGACCAAATGAGACTTCAGGCTTGGGCAGGAAATCGAGGCCTTCTCAGTAGCCTCTGCCCTATCTATAATACTTCAATTTGTTTCAAATCTCTTTTAAGGACAGATACCCTGTTTGAACAAACATTGCTAGGACAGCACAAATTATTTCTTGATAGATTACTTTATACTTACAACAGTAGCCTCCATTGTATTCTCAAATTTTAAATTCTCAATGAGAACAATTCATGTTTGTGCCTCTTCAAAGGAATATTTGGGATAGATTAGGCAATTCAGTTTTCCCAATTCAGTTTTCAACTGTTGAGTTTTTCTCATCTTGTAACACAAAACACAAAACAAAATTGTTCCTTAGTGTATTTTTGTGTGTGTTTAAATGAATGAATTCTAGAAGGGATTTGAAATCTGATCTAATTATTTGCTTAGAGTCTCAGTGAGACAATACCATCCAAAGATTTTTCTAAATATAAGCACATGAAGAAAAGAAAAAATAAATTAAATTAAATCTGAGGCTCTAAGAAATAAGTTGTTCAGTTAGGGGGTTGGATTTTTTCCTAATATTTTGTTACTCTGTATTTAAATGCATCCTATTTAATTCTGCATGCTCCCTCCTTTGCCACGGATAGTGCACAGCATTTACTTTACTGTTGTTTTATATCAACAACATGAATCATCCCCTAAAATCATCATGTGCTCAAATAACTTAGGTTCTTCTGCTCCTTTGATCTGGGCTGATTATGCCAAAGATCAGCGGGAAGGATTCTTTCGTGGCTTGAGCCACTGGCTTTCAGAATGGGATTATTGGAGGCATGGGCATGTTGGATAATTCAGCAGAGAGACCGTTTTCATAGAGGCCTGCATAGTTCTCTATGTGGAAAACCTGAGAGCCTATGAAGAGTAAGACCATGTTCATAGAAATTAAAAAAAAACCTCTGACTGCGTTTTTACAATGTTTTACAGTGTTTCTTGCATTGTCGTGTAGGAAAAGGAATGTGGAAGTAAAAGTTAATGAAGATCAACATATTCCACCTTTCAGTGCAGTTTTTCCTCAAAATGTGGTTGCTAATCACCTGCATCAAATCTTCTGGAGTATTTAAAACTTGAGGTTAGATGATGCAAGTTTCTATTTTAAATTTTCAAATGTAATTAAGTTGGGGTGACCTGGAACTATAACTTATTAAGCAATTTGAAAGCAATCCTCCGTATAAATTAAATATAACCTGTGATTTGTTCAATAGTTACAAAATGCTTTTGTAAAGGCAATGGGACAACACAGTAATGCACTTTTTAAGCTGAATATGCAAAGTTATCAATAGAAAATATTTATTAGTTCCAGATAATCCTACCTGGTGAAAAAATTAGTCTCTCTTTCAGTAGCTCCCAAACAATTTTTAGGTGCAGATTCCTGGGCCCAATTCTAGCCAACTTACAAAAAATTAATAAAAATGATACATATTTAAGGTGTACAACATATATATATATATATAAATATATATATATATGATTATTTTAGGCAATGTAGTTAACAGTAACATAACATCTCTTCATACAGTTGCCTTTTTGTGTGTGTGATGTGAGCACCTGTAATCTACTCTATTAGCACAATTCCAGTATTCTATACAGTGTTATTAACTATAGGCATCGTGCTGAATATTAGATCTCTAGACTTATTCATCCTATATAACTGCAACTTTGCACTCTTTAACCAATATCTTCCCATTTTCCCCACCATTCTATCCCATGATCACTACCATTCTAATCTCTGCTTCTACGAATTTGACTCTTTTAGATTCCACGTACAAGTGAGAGCTTTCAATATTTGTTTTTCTGTGCCTGACTTATTTCACATAGCATAATGTCCTCCAGGTTCATCCATTGTTGTTGCATGTGGCCAAAAGTTAAATCTCTGCAGATATGAATTTTTAATATGTACCCAAGGTAATTCTGATACAGGCAGTCAATGGATTACTCTTTGAGAAATACCATTCTAATTATTGCATGTTCCAGAGCCTTTATAAACTTATTTGTAAGGAACTTGAAAAGAAAAACAAGCAGGGATTTCCCTGGTGGCCCAGTGGTTAAGACCCCATGCTCCCAATGCAGGGGGCAAGGGTTCAATCCCTGGTCGGGGAACTAAGATCTGGCATGCTACACAGCACAGCCAAGAAACAAAAGAAAGAAAAACAAGCAAACATTCCTGAGCCTCCTAAATTTCTAAATTTTCTGACAGATTAGTATGTGAGCACAGAGATGGATAGTTCTCAGGACTACTTTACTATTTCTTCCTTGATTATTGGGAGATTAAAAGACATATTATAGTTTAGTTAGAAAACTGCCTACATGATGAGATGTGAGGCTCATCAATACGGCCTTAACAAAAACATTTTCTCTTCTACATAGTCATAGTGCCCAGAAATCTACCATTATAAATGTATTCTTGTAGATTTTAAAGGTTTTTCAGTTCTTTCATTTAACTGCTTTTTCACTGAGTGCGTACTATGTGATAGACATTGTTCTAAGCCAGACAATCTTGCAGTGTTCTGTATTAAAGTACAATATAACTATGTCACTGTGCTGTACAGCAGAAATTAACGCATTGTAAATTAACTATACTTCAATAAAATGATAAATTAAAAAATGATACTTGTGTGAACACATGGATAATCTGTATCAACTAGTATGGAATGATAATAACTAACATCTATTAAGCACTTTATTATGTGTAACAGACTCTTCAAAGTGCTTTATATATATTAACTCTCCCAACAATCCAATTTTGGGTAATATTATTATTACCATTTTATAGAAGAAGAAACTGAGTCACATAAAGTTTAAGTAACTTGTCTACAACTAGCTAGTAAATGACAGAGCAAAGATTCAAATATAAAATGTTTATCACCACAGCCTCACATTTTTAATCACTCTGCTAGACTGAGATAATCAAATATATTTTCTCTGGAGCTAAGAATATGGTCCTAAAGACATAGGATAGCTTTGTAATTGTGCTTGAGGTGGAGGCAGAAGAAAAGCACAGAGAGGCACAAAAATAGGAAGTGGAAGGCAATCAAATATAAACCTTGTTTTCTTCATCACCCTGATGGCCTTTTTAGTGGAATCAGAACAGGCAGTCTGCCTCTTTATATCAATATGAGCATACTGATCCCTCAGATTTGTGTAGCACTTTATTCATCTCTTCCATACCTTTTCTTTCATTTAAAAGCCATAATTCTGTGAAGTACGCAGGATTGGCATTATTATCACTATAGATGAATAAACACACACAAAAAGAATACATCCCAAAGTTATACAGTTCCAATTTAATTCTTTAGATTTTAGTCTGATTTTGTAAATCCCTTGATATATTTACTACATGTTTAACCCCATCCAGACAGGAAAGAAAGTGAGATAAAAGGTTGTTAGAAAAGAAACACTAAATTTGCTGATTCTCTCTTAACCTTACCAATAACTGGGAAAGCACCTGAAAGCATCACCATTCCTTAGATGCATTAACAGTAGCTAGGTTTCATGCTTTCTGGGAATTCACATAAAACATCTCATATTTCCACTTTGATAGCACTCTCATGCCTGTTTTATCTTCTTCAGTTTGGCTCTGAGGAGAATGTTTAAAATTTTAAAATGAAAGAGAATTCATGCTTCATCAGTTCTGGTATCCTACATGAGAGCATGAAAGTGTCAGCACTTAGGGGAAAGCTAGAGAAACATGCAAACCTGTACAGCTGAAGAAGGGCTCAGGATGGAAGAAAAATATTTGATAAACAATTCACAGCCTTAGAGAGGGGAAAAAGGAACATGCTCAAATGTTGAAAATACTGACACATATGAAATCATCCCAAACTGCCTCTTGGGGCCTTTTCTCTATTAAAGTCTTACCTGTTATGAAGAGGACCATGCAGGAAATGAATAATGCTTATTAATTTCCAGGAGATAAGTGAAATGTTCTTGTCTCAGTAGGGAGGTATTCAAATTAGCAATTAATATCACTAAACAAAATTCTATAGTATTGTTCAGGCAATATTAACCTTAGAATTGCCCACATACTGAGGAAATTTACATTCCAAAATCTCCTATATATACAGGAATAAATAATCACAGG
The DNA here is from genome assembly GCF_965194825.1 of Balaenoptera physalus. NCBI lineage: Eukaryota > Metazoa > Chordata > Mammalia > Artiodactyla > Balaenopteridae > Balaenoptera > Balaenoptera physalus. Next base: position 70,725,102 of record NC_138903.1, on the reverse strand, counting down.
TTCAAGACTTGTTGTGAATATATTCTAAAAGTGATAATACTGGAATGGAAAGAAATAAAAAGAAAGTTTATATCTGCAGACTAAGTAAACTAATTCATAAAGGAATCAAGGAGAGATTTCACACAACTTCTTAATCCAGCATTTCTCCATATCCTACTCTTTGAAGAAATGTGTTCAAACTATACCATCCTTGTCTCTCAAAGTGGTGGTCATGCCAAATTTACTGTTATGCAAAAAATAAAAATAAAATGTTTATTAAGAATCTACTGTAGGCAGAGCCCTGTGTTAATCTTAGTAGCAATAATGCAACACGAGGTATCACTCATATTTGTTCTCGTGCTTAAGGCCTAGGAAGGGAGACTATAAATTTTAAAAGAAGTGTTGCTATGCCAAACCCTCTAAAACATTCAGACATAAAACACTACAGTACAAAATATTACTTAAATGCACCAAGAGCTCCAGAGAACAGAGCATTGCTACGTCATATAGAAAGTATAACTGCATCAGTAAAATCTACACCTCTAGGAATAAAAGTAGCTTAAACCAGATAATGTTCAGCAAAAGCCATCATGGCCATGGACACTATGTGTAGGGGAAAGACTCCCTGACACAATTTCACAAGCAGTGTAATATCTAGTCATTAGCAAGGGCTTCCAGAGAAGATCTGTTTGTGAACATTACAGAGAATTCCTATAAACATACTAGAAAAACACACTGAGGACCCCCAAAGTACTGGGTGCTTGTTTGCACTGGGGAGCGTTGCTTTAAAAAGGTTTAGAGGTCACGCAGTAGTAGAAATGGTGAGACATATGGAAATATAATTTATTATTATTAACATGAACTAATTTTTATCCTTTACCCCAGTCCTTATGGTCTGAAGAAAGATGCATTTCTGGGAAATTAACAATTCGTCACCAAGTCCTCATGATATGTCTTTGGTAGCTTCTGCCATGTCTGTCTTTTCTTCTCTGTTTTTACTGCTCCTGCTGTAGAAAAAGAAATTCAGGCCCTCTTCAACTTTGACTCAGATTACTATAACAAGCTGTCAATTAGCCTTTCTTCATTCTGTCTTCCCTTGATCTAATCCATTTTGAACATTTCAACAGTGATTCAAGTAATCCCCACTATTTAGGGGATAAAATCAAAATAAACATAATTTGAAACCTTAAACAGCTGTTAGTCTTACCTTTTTAGTATTATCTCCCACAGATATCATAAATATACAGCTCTGTCCAAATTTGTCTCCCATGACCTCCTCCTGTTTGCTAACTCCAATTCTCAGTGTATTTTTCTTCTTGATATGTTTATAATATCTGGCACAGTTGCTCACATTCTACTGGAAACTATCTTCTCCTTGAATTAGCACTATTCAGAAGCACCTCCTTCCTCTTGTGGCTTCTGTCTCCACTGCTGGCTCCTCATTTGTGGACATTGAGCAGATAGCCTTCACTTTTACTTCAAAGAAGTAGTCATCAGACAGAAACTTTTCTTTCATACACTTAACATTTATGTACTGTACACTTAAACATTTTTTAAGATGATAAAAAAAGAAACTTTCCTTTAACCTCCTGCCATCAAATGTTTCAACATTCTTGCAACTGCACCCATGCTTTTTTTTACATATATTACATTATGTGAGTTGGAACAGCTCTTATGTCAGGTCCATTCCTCTATGTTCTAAATTTTATTTCTTCCACATTCTCAATAACATTATACTAAATATTTTCTCTCCTGTGTATCTTAACCACTTTCACTGCAAGGTTCACGATGTACACTGGCTTAACAAATGCTATGTTAAAAAGTATTTTAAAAAAGATTTCCTATTCTTGATCTTGTATATTCTGCTTCTCTTTCTTGACTTCAACTTTCTCATAAACGTTTTCACGTGCTCAAATCTCTTTATAGAAATAGGTATATAAACAAAAAATAAAGCCTTGACATCATTCTGTGGATCTGGCCCTCCACTCCCACTGAACATGAATAAGACTGAATAAAGTGATTTAAGTTGGGGCTGGTCAGCACCACACTTTCCCTCTATCCCTGGTGTCAGAAGGGCCCAGTAAGAAGTTGAATGTAGTCCACAACAAAAAGAAAAGTCCAATTGGAAAATATACAAAAAATATGAACAGATATTTTACCAAAGAGGATATACAGATGACAAGTAAGCACATGAGAAGATATTCAAAATCATTAGCGATTAGGGAGATGCAAATTAAAACCACAACAAGGTTAACGGAGGTGGGTGTGGGTTATGAAAGGGTAGCAGAAGGGATCCTTATGGTGATAGGATTTTTCTGTATTTTGACTATGTATGGTTATACCTTTCTCAATAAACACATCCATATCCAGCTATTGTCCTAAGTTTCTCCTTCCCTGCACAAATTTTGACAAAATAGGTATATATTTGTAGTTTCAGTTTCCTCATATTCCACTCAGTTCTTAACTAATCTAGCTTTTACCATTATTATACTACCATTTCAACTCTTTCCACTAAATGTAAAGGCTTAAATTGACATCTGCAATACCACCATAAGTACTGGACAAGAGGGGATCTTCACGTTAGAGGGTCTTGCATATCATAAATGCACACAAAAATGTTAACGAACCATGGGTGTCTTTATCATTCATGATCCAACACACAGCTGAACCTATAACACCAAGCATTCGCTCATAAGTAACACCATTTAAGCCCCAGAAAGATATTTTCCTTATTTTTTATTCCTTTAACCTTAAAACAAAATCTGAAGGACATGAATATTTGTGGGTGTTGCTGCTCCTGCTTTAAGAAATAGACACTATTTAGGCATGCAGAGAAACTTTGAGAGGTGAATCTTTTAGGTGAAAGAAAATACAAATTAATAAACTTCTCAAACCCTCCTTCTTAGATAGCATAAATGTAACAGACCCCTGTATAACAAAGTATCATTTCCTGGTAGTCCTGAGAATTGTCTTTCTCCAATTCATAGTTCTGGATGTACTTAATAATTAGCAATTTACTCTTAGTAGTTGCACTTTGAGAGAAACATTTTACAATATTAAACAATTCACTTTAATCTTAAATTGTATGTATAGCAGTGGTCTAGCTTTAACATGCCTGAACAGTAGTTAAATGGATTATTTACATTGGTAATTATATGTATATTACACACTAGAATTGAAAAGAGTGTCACGAATTTTACTTTTACTTTAGGATGTATTTTCATGATAACACATTAAACACTTTACTTTCTGACTATGGTTACCTTTTATTTTGATCTTCCTATTACTGTCAATTAAAGAAAATTATGTGAAAATGTTAATAATAAATTAATTAGTTGCCTAAGTTAGGGCAAGAAAAAGTAATTTATGGAATGGATATAAATTATGAATAATATATAATTGTACTTTATTACTCATTCAAGCATCATAAACCCACTAGCAGAATATCCAGATGTACACAATAAGAAAATGTTGTTGTCTGTGATATTTTGCTACCATCATAAAACTGTTGCTTTTTTCCATATTTTAAAATTTAGTTGTTATGAAGGGATATTTGTCAAATTAGGAGGATAAATACATTTTATTTAACAAAATTTAACTTATAACTTAAGTTGACATATGGTATTTGATTTTCATTTGTAATTTTGCCCTGACCTTGATCATTCATGTGCAAATATCTCTGTCCTAATGTTCTTCTCTGGGCTGTAGACCCATAGTTTTAATAGCCCACTGAAACTCTGCACCTGAATATCTGAAATGCAGTATATCCAATACAAAATTTGTGATCTTTTCTCCAAAGTCTAGTTATTTCCTAGTGCTCCTAATTTATTAACATTTGTGTCTCCATCCATCAGATTTATAATTTAAAAAATCTAGGAGTCTTCCTTGATTGTTCTTTTTCTTTTATTATCCCCATGACCAATATATTATAAATTTTTTAGATGTTATCTCTAAAGTAAATCTCAAATAAATTAATTTTTCTCCAACATCTCTATCACCACTATAATCCAATACCCCATCATGTTTGCCATGGTTTAAGCAGTAGCCTCACAATTTGTCTCCCCATACTTATTCTTGCTCCTTTGAAAGCTGTTCTCCACACTCCATACATTGTGACTTTTTCAAAATATAAATATGTTTATGTCACCCTACCTTCCCCACTTAGTGTCAATGGCTCCTCATTGACCTTAACACAGATATCCAAATTTTAATGTGTCATACAAGCTCTTGAATAGTCTGTCCTTGCAAATCTCTTTAGCCTAATCTCATATTAGAGTTCCCCTATTGTTCCTCAGTGTACAAAGCTTATTGCCAGTCCAGAGATATTGTATATCCTACTGCTCTTGCTGTTCTCTCCATAAGTCAGCACCCCCTCCCACATACTTATAACTTAGTTAACTCCTATTTATCTTCAGCTTAAGCATTACTCCTTCACGAAGAATTCTCTGGCTCTCTTAAATCAGGTATCTTTGTTTCATGCTCTTCTAGAATCATTTTCCTTTCCTAAAGCAGTTATAGCAGTTTAAATTATACATAATTACTGTTATGTAATTAATGTTTATGTCTGCCACTAAAATATAAACTGCATGTTGGCAATAACCGAGTCTGTATTAGTTCACTATTGTATCCTTTCTGGCTAGCACTGTTTTGGGCACATAGTATATACTACTGTCTCCAGAAATATTGGTTGAATACATGAATGAATCCACATATGAAATTATACAAGTATATTAGAATAAATACATATATGAAATTATATATATATGAAAGTATAGAGTATATATAGTGGAAAATGTAATGTAAATCATTCATGGGTTCAGTATAGGCAGGATGGTAGCTGTAGCTAAGGTTGATATTTGGCAGATAGAGGTTGTTACAGACCATGGTTACCAACAAGAATTATACTTCAGACATTATTACAGATAAAGTTCATAGTAGAGAAAAGCAGTTCAAAATAAGGAGCTAGGACCCCAAGCAAGGAAAGCTTTACCCAGTGAGTCAGGTGAGATGCTCAAAGAATCTTGTTGCCTTGAGGACATAAACTGTATGATATTTTTTATCTAGAGCTAATTATGGTCTACCTAAAAAGCAATTCCTCTGAGGCAAAGTATGGTCCATTTTAGAGGACCAGCTGTTATACATTCTCTTGCTTTCCAGGTCCTCAAGTGAGTGCAAACTTTCTTGGGATTCTTCTTCAATGGAGGTATTGTGCATGGAAATATTCTTCAGATGATGCTGATTCTTAAATAGTGGTTTAGGTGTCCCCTCAGTGTGATATAATGCACCTTCTCTTAGCACTTGGGGTTCCTTTACTAGAATATTTATCTTCTAGAGTCTCACAAATCCATAATATTAAGATGGGATTCTGGCAGAAAATCCTCTGAACAAGCTATGACAACTTCAACCTCCCCGAGGGCTCTCATCTAGTCTCATTGCTTATACAACTTATCCAACCTCAGGCTTCAATGATGCCTTTAAGGAAATTACTTCCAAATACAAGCAGTCTTCACTCTGTATAGTACTGATATGTATGAATTTCAGTTACAAAATGTAGCTTAAAAAACTCATAAATATATTTTGTTTTAATTACTGTGAAACATTATAATAATTGCGTTAAATACAGACTTTGCTTCTAGTTCTTAAGTCCACAAGTCACTATACAAACCACCGATGAGAATCATAATTACTGACCAATCACAACATTTCTTTCAAAGTCTGTTAGTAATTGTTCACTACACATCTGTTATTCTGTTTATACACAGAGAGAAAAGTATGTTGTTGTGTTGCTTTCTTGTCTCAAAGTGAGAAACCCACGTGACACTTTATAAAAATGTAAAATCAAACCAGGGATTTGAAAGGGAATGGCTAAGATGGCAGAATAGAAAGACCCTGAGCTCACCTCTTCCCCCAGGCAGACCAAAATTACAGCTATTTATAGAGCAACTATCAGTGAAAATGACCTGAAGACTAGCAGAAAATATTTTCCACAAATGAAGAGATAAAGAAGGAACAATTATAAGATGGGTAGAAAGGGTAGAGGGATGATGTATAGTCAAGACCCACACCCCCTGCTAAGCAACCCATAAATAAGAGGATAATCACAACTACAGAGTTTCTCCAAGAGGAGAAAGGTGTCAGAGTCCCATATAAAGTTCCTCAGCCCAGGATACTGCATGGGAAGATGAGCCCTGAGAATCTCTGGCTTTGTAGCCCAGTGTGGTTTGTTTACAAGAGAGCAGGAGAGCTGCAGGAAACACTTAAAGTGTACATGCAAAATCTCACATGCTTCAAGAACCAATGCAGAGACAGTAATTTGAAAAAAACCTACAGAGTGAAGGAAGTCAGAAAGAGAAAAACAAATACCGTATACACATATATATGGAATCTAAGAAAAAAAAAAAAGGTCATGAAGAACTTAAGGGTAAGACGGGAATAAAGACATAGACCTACTAGAGAATGTACTTGAGGATATGGGGAGGGGGAAGGGTAAGCTGTGACAAAGTGAGAGAGTGGCATGGACACATATACACTACCAAACGTAAAATAGATAGCTAGTGGGAAGCAGCCGCATAGCACAGGGAGATCAGCTCGGTGCTTTGTGACCACCTAGAGGGGTAGGATAGGGAGGGTGGGAGGGAGGGAGGGTGACACAAGACGGAAGAGATATGGGGATCTATGTATATGTATAGCTGATTTACTTTGTTATACAGCAGAAACTAACACACAATTGTAAAGCAATTATACTCCAATATAGATGTTAAAAAATGAAAAAGAATAAAAAGTTGGCAAAAAAAAAAAAAAAAAAAGCCTGGGCCAGACCCACTTGCTGATTTTGGAGATTCTTCTGTAGAGGCGGGAGGCAAATGGAGCTCATTGACACTGACACTGGCAGGAACCTTTTCTGTGAGCTTATACTACCACAAGGGCACTAGTGCTAGCAAGTACTATTTTGGAGTTCTTCTGCTAGACTATTAGGACCAGTGACTTACCAACTCACAAGAAGGTCAACACCAGCCCCAGCACTCCCCAGGACAAGCATCCAGCAATTTGGGACCCAGCCCCACCAATCAACAAGATTTAACCTGCCCCAGGACCCTCCAGGCCCTCCAGCAAGATGCCCTGGAACCAAGCACCACCCACCATCCAGGGCCCCACAGCCAGCCATGCCAGGACTGGGCACCTCCCTCCAGTAGGTTGGGAGCAGAGCCAGGAAGCTGCAGGCTTTCATCCAGTTGCACCAGTATCTGATCTGTATACCAACAGGATGGCAACGGCCCCAGGAATACCAATGCCCCAGCCCAAACAACTAGCAGGCTAGTGCCAGCACTGGGAACACGCATTACCTGTAGTCACCCATCTCAGGACATTCCCTGCCCACCAGTAGGCTGACATCAGCCACAGGACCCACAGGACTGAAAATGAGCTGCTCTATTTATCCCTGGTCCCATGGCTAGCAGTGTTATCACCTGGACCCACCAACAAGCACTGTGGCACCAGCCCTAGGCCTCTCCAGGCTACACTGCCAGCCATACCAGGACACAGCCCAACCCACCAGTGGCTGACAGTCTCTGCACAAGTCAGGCCCTGGCAGACATCCAGGCTGGGGAACAACAGTGACTATCAGCACAGTAGTCAATCCCACCACAACAGAAAGGCCTGATCAATTCACATTGAGGGCATCCCTAGATTATGTGCCTCTTGTGACCAGAAGGGAGTATGCTGATAAGCCCTATAAAAGGTCTCCTATATAAGGCCATTTCTCTAAGAAAGGGAAACATAACTGATCTACCTAATACATAAAAATGAAGAGAATTGGTCAAAATGAGGTAATAAAGGAATATGTTTCATAGAAGGAGTAGATAAAACCCAAGAAGAAGAGTTAAGTGAAGTGGAGATAAGAAATCTGTCTGATAAAAAGTTCAAGATAATGATTATAATGATGCTCAACAAACTTGGGAGAATAAATGAACACACTCAAAACTTTAGAAAAGAATTAGAAATTATAAAAAAGAACCAAACAGGGCTAAAAATATGATAACTGACATTTAAAAAAATAAACTAGAAAGAATCACCAGTAGGTTGGGTGATACAGAGAAACAGATCAGTGAATTGGAAGGAAGAGTAGTGGAAATCACCCAAGTTGGACAGAAAAAAAAAATACTAACAAATGAAGACAGATTAAGAGACATCTGTGACAATATGAGACATACTAACATTCTCATTATAGTTGTCCCAGAAGGAGGAAGAAAGAGAGGACGGGGCAGAAAACTTATTTGAACTGACCATAGCTGAAAATTTCCCTAACCTGGGAAAGGAAACAGATATCCAGGTCCAGTAAGCACAGAGTCCCAAAAAAGATCAACCCAAAGAGAGCCACATGAAGGCATATTGTAATTAAAACAGCAAAAATTAAAGATAAAGAGAGAATCTTAAAATCATTAATGGAAAAGGAAAAAGTTACATACAAGAGGACTCCCATAAGATAGTCAGATGACTTTTCCCTAGAAACTCTGCAGAACAAAAGGGAATGACATGATGTATTTAAAGTGATAAAAAGGGGGGAGGGGAATCTGCAAGTGAGAACTATACAAGCAAGGCTACAATTAAAATTTGAAGAAGAGAAAAAGAGTTTCACACACAAGCTAAAAGAGTTCAACACCACTAAACCAGCTTAACAAGAAATATTAAAGGGACACCTCTAAGCAGAAAAGTAAAGACAACAACTGAAAACATAAAAATTACAAACTCGTGGATCACCATGACGAAGTAAGAGGATGTGGAGATCACTTCCCCTCACAAACGCATCAAAAATACATCTACACAGGAACAATGCTCATGGAAAACTAACAGGAAACTGAGAGAAGGAATTCTGGTAATAAAACTGCTAACTGAATTAGGGAAGATAATTGATCTAAACACAGATCAAGTTAACAAGGAACTAGGAAATATAAAGAAGACTCAATCAAATTCAATATCTAACCTAAAAAATACTCTAGAAGTAATGAATAGCAGAATAAATGGCACAGAAAAATATATAAATCATCTGGAAGGCAGAATAATTGAAATAACTGAATCAGATCAGCAGAAAGAAAGACAAATTTTTAAAAAAGCAAGTGCAATATACAAGATCTCTAGGAAAACATCAAATTTGCAAACATTTACATTATAGGGGTTCCATAAGGAGAAGAGAGAGAAGGGTATCAGACATGTACTTGAAGAAATTATTACTGAAAACTTCCTGAACCTAAAGAAGGAAACAGATATCCAGGCCAAGGAAGCACAGAGGGCCCCAAACAAGATGGACACAAACAGACCCACAACAAGACATATTACAATTAAAATGGCAAAAGCTAAGATAAAGAGAGAATTCTAAGGGTAGCAAGAGAAATTAATGAGTCATAAACAGAGAAATTCCCATAAGGCTATCAGATAATTTCTCTGAAGAAATATTGCAGGCTAGAAGGGAGTGGCATGATATATTCAAAGTACTAAAAGGGAAAAATCTTCAGTATAGTATACTATACCCTGTAAGAATATCATTTAGAATAGAAGGAGAAATAAAGAACTTCTCAGAGAAACAAATCCTAAAAAAAACATCAATACTAAACCTTCCCTAAAAGAAATGTTGAAGGCTCTTCTCTAAATGGTAAAGAAGTATGAATCTATAAAAAATGGAAAATCAAAATAGGAAAGGCAAATATATAGTAAGGATTCAAGATCACTTTAAAATCCAGTACATAGATTAAAAGAAAAAAATGTAAATGTAGCTATAACTACAATAAACAGTAAAGGGGGAAGCATGAAGATGTACAATATGACATCAAAAAAAATGTGGTGGAAAGAACTAAAAATTAGATTTTGAGAATGTGTTTGAACTTAAATGACTGAGTTTAAATCAAGTAGATATAATTAAGGGTCAACATATATAAATCCCATGATAGCCACAAATCAAAACAGAAGCACAAAAACCAAAAAGAATTGAACCCAATCACACCACTAAAGAAAATTATCAAAACACAATGGGAGAAGAAAAATATATATATATATTATACATATATATATATATATATATGTGTATATATATATATAAGAAATGAACAGGGGAAAATACAAAATAACTGGAAAACAAATAATAAAATGGCAATAAGTACATACCTATCAGTAATTACTTTAAATGTCAATGGACTAAATGCGCTGATAAAAAGATATAGATATAGACTACCTGATTTGATTTTAAAAAAAAGACCCTTCAATATGGTGCATACAAGAGACCCAATTCAGGGATAAAAAAGCACACAGAAAGTGAGGAAATGGAAAAAGATATATTATGTAAACAGAAACAACAAGAAAGCAGGGGTAGCAATACATATATCAGACAAAATATACTTAAAACAAAGGCTATAACAAAAGACAAAAATGGATAATATATAATGATAAAGAGATGAATACAAGAAGATATTATACTTGTTAATATATATATATTCAATACAGGGGCACATAATATGTATAAAACAGATATTAACAAATATAAAGGGAGAAATTGACAATAAAGTAGGGGACTTTAACACAATGCTTACATCTATGGACAGATTATTAAGACAAAAATCAATAAGACAACAGTGGTCTTAAATGGTACAATAGACAAGTTGGACTTATTAGGTATCTACAGAATATTCCATCCCAAAAGACAAGAATATCCATTCCTTTCAAGTGCACATTTAACATTTCCAGAATAGGTCACATGCTAGGCCACAAATCTAGCCTCAACAAATTTAGGGAATAGGAATTATATCAAGCATTTTTTCTGACCACAATAATGTGAGACTAGAAATCAGCTACAGAAAGAAAAGTGGGGAAAAAACAAACACGTGGAGACTAACAACATGCTACTAAAAATGAATAGATCAATGAAAAAATCAAAGGGGAAATCAAAAAATACCTTGAGAGAAGTGAAAATAAAAACACAAAACTGCAAATCTATAGGATTCAGCAAAAGCTGTTCTTAGAGGGAAGTTTATAGCAATACAAGCATACCTCAACAAACAAGAAAATCTCAAATAAAGAAACTAACCTTCCATCTAAAGAAATTAGAAAAAGAAGAACAAACAAAGCCCAGAGTCAGCAGAGGGAAGAAATTTTTTAAAATATCAGAGAGGGAACAATTAAAATAGATATTAAAAAACAGAAAAGATCAATGAAACCAAGAGCTGGTTTTGGAAAAAATAAAATTAAACCTTTAGACAGGCTCACCAAGAAGAAAAGTGAGAGGACCGAAATAAACAAAATAATAAATGAAAGAGGAAAAATAACAACCAGTAACACAGAGATCAAAAAAAGATCATAAGAAAATACCATGAGCAGTTATATACTAACAAATTGTACAACCTAAAAGAAATGGACAAATTTCTACAAACATTCAGCCTGACAAGACGGAGTCAAAAAGAAACAGACAGTTTGAACAACAAGATCACTAGAAGTGAAATAAAATTTGTAATTAAAAAAACCCAAGCCAACAAAAGTCCAAAACCAGATAGTTTCACAGGGGAATTCTATTAAACATATAAAGAAGGGTTAATACGTATCCTTCTCAAACCATTCCAAAAAAATTGAAGATGAGAGAACACTCCCAAATTCATTCTATGAGACACTCATTACCCTGGAAACAAAATCAGACAAAGACATTACAAAAAAGAGAATTACAGGCCAACATCTTTGATGAATATATATGCAAAAATTCTCAGCAAAATATTAACAAACAGAACACAACAATATATAAAAAGAATCATGCACCATGATCAAGTTAGATATATTCTAAGGTCACAGGAATGTTTCAACATGTAGAATCAATCAATGCGATAAACCACATTAACTAAAGGAAAGAAAAATAAAATGATCATCTCAGTAGGTGCAGAGAAAACATTTGACGAAATTCAATACCCATTCACGATGAAAACTCTCATCAAAGTGGGTATACAGGGAACATATTTCAACATAATAAAGGCCATTTACAACAAACCCACAGCTAACATAATACTCAGTGGTGAGTATTCCCACTAAATTCAGGAACAAAACTAGAATGCTCACTCTTGACCTTGCTACTTAACATAGTGCTAACCACAGCAATCAGACAAGAAAAAATTGAAGGCATGCAAATTGGGAGGGAAGAGCTAAAACTGTCATAATTTGCAGATGACATGATGCAGAGAACTTTAAATTCCCCACCCAAAATCTATTAGAACTAAGAAGTGAATGCAGAAAATTTGCAGGATACAAGGTTAAAACAGAAATATGTTGTGTTTCTATACACTAATAATGAAATAACAGAGAGAATTTTAAAAAAACAACCCCACTTAAAATTGCATAAAAACAGTAAAATACATGGGAATAATCTTAACCAAGGAGCTGAAAGTTATATACACTGAAAATTATAAAACACTGTTGAAGGAAATTAAACATAATACAAAGAATAGAAAGATATCTTGTGCTCTTGGATTAGAAGAATTAAAATTGTTAAAATGGCCATAATATCCCAAACAAGCTACAGATTTAACGCAATCCCTATCAAAATACCAATGACATTATTCATAGAACTAGAATAAATAATCATAAATTCATATGGAATTGAAAAGACCCCAAATTGCCAAAGCAATCTTGATAAAAAAGAACAAAGCTTGAGCTATCATGAGCTCAGCCTTCAGACTATACTACAAAGCTGCAGTAATCAAAACAGCATGGTAATGGTACAAAAAGAGATATATAGATCAATGGAACAGAATAGAGAGCTCATAAATAAACTCATGCATGTATCTATGGTCAATTAACGTACAACAAAGGAGACAAAATTATACTATGGACAGTCTCTTCAATAAGTGGTACTGGGAAAACTGGTTACATGTAAAACAATGAAATTAGAACATTTTCTAACACCATATACAAAAATAAATTCAAAATGGATTAAAGACCTAAATATAAGACCTGAAACCATAAAACTCCTGGAAGAGAAGTAGGCAGAACATTCTTTGACATAAAGTGTAGCAATATTTTTTTTGGATCTGTTTCCTAAAGCAAAAGAAATAAAAGCAAAAATAAACAAATGGAGCTAATGAAACTTGAAAACTTTTGCTCAGCAAAGGAAACCATCAACAAAACAAGAAGACAACCTACAGAATGGGACAAAATATTTGCAAATGATATGACCGACAAGAGGTCAATAATCAAATATATATATAGCTCACAAAACTCAACATCCAAAACACAAACAACACAACAGGAACATGAAAAGATGCTCATCATTGCTAATTATTAGAGAAATGCAAACCAAAGAACAATGAGATATCACCTGGCACCTATCAGATTGGCTATCATCAAAAAGTCCACAAGTAACAAATGTTGGAGAGGATATGGAGAAAAGGAAACCCTTTTACACTGTTGCTCGCAATGTAAATTGATGCAGCCACTATGGAAAACAGTATGGATGCTCATCAAAAAACTAGAAGTAGAATTATCATATGATCCAGCAATTTCACTCCTGGGTATATGTCTAGAAAAAACAAAAACTCTAATTTTAAAAGGTGCATGCACCTCAATGTTCATAGCAGCACAACACAATTTACCTTTAATTTTTGGCATTTAATTACAACATGTCTTGATGTGTTGCTCTTTGGGTTCAAACTCTGCATTTCTTCAACTTGGGTAACCATTTCCTTTCCCAGGTTAGGGATGTTTTCAGCTATTTTGTCTTCAAACATGTTCTAAGGCCATTTCATTAGTGTGCTTGATGTTGTCCCAGAGGTCTCTTAAACTGTCCTCATTTCTTTTCATTCTTTTTTCTGTTCAGCAGCAGTGATTTCCACTACTCTGTCTTCCAGCTCACTGATCTATTCCTCTGTATCATTTAGTCTACTATAAATTTATGCTAGTGTGTTTTCCATTTCAGTTATTCTATTCTTCATCTCTCTTTGTTCTTTATATTTTCAAACTTTTTGTTTAAAACTTTTAACTACTCACTCTATGCATCCATTTTTCTCCTGAGCTCTTTAATCATCTTTATGATAGATACTCTGAACTCTTTCTCAGGTAGATTGCATATCTCCACTTCACTTAGTTCTTCTTCTGGAGTTTTATCTTTTCCTTTGTCTGGAACATGTTTCCTCTGTCACCTCATTTTGTCTAAATTGCTATTTGTATTTTTATGTATATGGTAGGTTAGTTACATTTCTTGACCTTAGAGAAGTGGCTTTCTGTTGGAGACATCTTATGTGTCACAGTAGTGCACTCCTCTCATCACCCAAGCTATATGCTCTAGGGGTTATGCCTGAGAGGGCTGTGTGGGTCCTTCTGTTGTGGTGGGCTGAGTATGTGGGTGATCTAGTAGTCTTGGTTGGCCTCTAGCCTGGTTGTTTACCAGCCCCTTCCTTATTTGGATGCTTCTGGTTGCTGTTTAGCAGGGTCTGGTCATGAGGCAGCTGACTGCAGAGCCTTAGGGGGACCCAGGGCTAGTGCTGGCTCACCAGTGTGTGGAGTCAGGGTCCTGAAGACTCCGAGGGTGTTGCCCAACCACTGATGGGTAAAGCCAGGTCCTGGGATTAGTGCTGGACTACTTCCAGGCAGAGCCAGTTCCTGGAGTCTGGCTTCAGGGCCCAAGGATCCCAGAATTTATTTGAGATCACTGAGGGGTTGTCTGTTTACTGATACAGTCGGCTATGGGGTTCAGGGTGTCCAGAAGTTAGCATTGGCCTGCTAGGGGACAGGATCAGGGCCCACTTGGTCTCAGGATTAGGTTTTGGCCTGCTCTTGGTGGGCTGGTACTTTAGGCTGTGGGATTGTAATTTTCTGGCATCAGGTGTCTGCCCCGGTGGGTAAGGCTGATCTAGAAGCTATTTCAGGCTTCCTGGATGGAAGGGCTGGTGCCTGCCCATTGGAGAGTGGAGTTGGTCTTCACCCTCTGGTGGCAGGGCCATGTCTTGAGGCATGTCTAGAGATGGGTATAGGCTCAGAAATTCAGTCTGTCTGCTGTTGGGTGGGGCTGCGTCCCTGCTCAGTTAGTTGTTTGGCCTGAGGCATCCCAGCATTGGTACTTACAGGCACTTGGCTGGGGCAAGGTCTTGTGCTAATGAGCCAAGATGGAAGCCACCACCAGCCTGTTCATGTGGTAGAATGTTCCCAAATATGGCTGCCACCAGTGTCTATATCCTCAGGGTGAGCTTAAGTGACCTCTACCTCTCTGAGAAACTCTCCAAGACCATCAGGTAGGTCTGGCCCAGTGTCCTATCAAATTATTTATTTTGCCCTGTATCTTGGTGCACAGGAGTTTTCGTGTGCACCATTGAAAAGTGAAGTCCCTAATTCCCCCTGTCCTGTGGTGCTCCTGCAATTAAGCTCCACTGGCCTTCAAAACCAAATAGTCTGGGGGACTGTTTTCCCAGTGCAGGACCCCTGAGCTGGGGAGCCCAATGTGAAGCTCAGAACTCTTATTCATGTGGGAGAACCTCCATCTTGTTGTAGTTCCTTCTTTATGTATTTAGTTGTAGAAGATCTTTTCTGGTAGGTTCCAGGCTTTTTCACCCATGATTGTTCTGCAGATAGTGGTGAATTTGGTGTATTCATGAAAAGGGACCAGCTCAGGGTCTTTCTGCTCTGCCATCTTGACTGCTCTCTCAACTATTGAAATTTTAATTGGGAAAAATAAAACTGTATAATAAAACTCTTAGCCACCCTAGTGTTGGGGCCATCCTTATCATCATCACCATCAGCTTTTATTTATTCAGCTCTAAGTTCAATTTGTCTCCTAGTTTTTCCTCTCATTTGCTGAATTATTTTCCTTCTGGCCCCCAAATGTCAGAAGGACTCCAGAGTTTAGTATTCTGACCTCACTGTCTACTATACTCTGTTCCAATATAATCTTGTGAAGTCTCAGGACCAGCTCAAATGAAACAGCAGTTTTGCCTTGCAGAAGGTGGGCAGATATCTTCAAGTCCTTTTAGGTTCAGAGAAGTTTCATTTTGATGTAAGATGGTGTGAGTGAACACCAGCAGAGAAAAATTCAGGCAGCACTATTTACAATAGCCAACCCTTGGAAGCAACCCAAGTGCTCATCAACGGATGAAACTTATATAACATTGTATAGAAAGTATATTTTAATCAAAATATATTACAAAATAAAAAAAAAAAAACTTTGGTAAGACAAATCCATAGTCAAGGTAGTAGATCAACTACTATAAAACTAGTAGGAAAGTTAAAAAAAACAAAAGTAGTAAAATCATCTACCTATGATTAGTAGTTAAGAAACACCAAAAAAAAAAAGTGTATAAAATATGACGTCAAATACATTAAACATGGCAGGGATAGTAACAATTCAGGGTTCTTAGAATGCATTCAAATTTAACACATCATCATCTTTAAATATGCATATATGTGGTCATATATGTACCTCATATTAGACACAAACCAAAAATCTGCAAAACACACACACACAAAATGTGAAAGGAATCCAAACATAACACTGAAGAGTCATAGAATCACAGATGAAAAGAACAAAAAATGAAAGAATAAAAGAGCTACAAAAATAACCCCTAAACAAGTAACAAAATAAGTATATACCTATAAACAATTTCTTCAAATGAAAATGGACTAAATGCTTCAATCAAAAGACATAGAGTGGCTGAATGAATACAAAAGCAAGATCCATATGTATGTTTCCTACAAGAGACTCACTACAAATTTAAAACACAGAGAGACTGAAAGTGTGGGGGTGGGAAAAGGTACTCCATGCAAAAGGAAACAGAAAAAATAGACTTTATAACAAAGACTGTAACAAGAGAGAAAGAAAGACATTACATATTTTTAAAGAGATTGATTGAACAGGAATAATGTAGCAATATTAAATATATATGGGCCTAACATAGGAGCATCTGAATACATAAAGCAAATATTAACTTACACAAAGGGAGAAATTGACAGTAACACAATTTTAGTAAAGGACTTTAACACCCCACTTACATCAATGGACAGATCATCCAGACAGAAAATCAGTAAGGAAACACAGTCCTTAAAAGACGTATTAGAGTATAGAAATGCAACAGATTTCTGCATATTAATTTTGTATCCTGCAACTTTACCAAATTCACTGATGGCCTTTAGGATTTTCTATGTATAATATCATGTCATCTGAAAACAGTGACAGTTTAAATTATTCTTTTCCAATTTGGATTCTTTTATTTCTTTTCCATCTCTGATTGCCATGGCTAAGACTTCCAAAACTATGTTGAATAATAGTGGCGAGAGTGGACATCCTTGTCTTGTTCCTGATCTTAGAGGAAATGTTTTCAACTTTTCAACATTGAGTATGATGTTAGTTGTAGTTTTGCCACATGTGGCCTTTAGTATGTTGAGGTATGTTTCCTCTATGCCCACTTTCTGGAGAGTTTTTATCATAAATGGGTGTTGAATTTTGTTAAAAGTTTTTTCTACCTCTATTGAGATAATCATATGGTTTTTATTCTTCAACTAGCTATACACTAACAACAAAAGATCAGAAAGAGAAACTCAAGAAAAAAGTCCCATTTACTATCACACCAAAATGGATAAAATGCCTAGGAATAAACATACGTAAGGAGACAAAAGACCTGTACTTCGAAAACTATAAGATGCTGGTGAACAAAATTGAATATGACACAAAGAGATCAAAAGATATACTGTGTTCCTGGATTGGGAGAATCCATATTATCAAAATGACTATACTACCCAAAGCAACTACAGATTCAATGCAATCCCTGCCAAACTACCAATGGCATTTTTCACAGAATTAGAGCAAAATATTTTATTTTGTTTAGAAACACAAAAGACCCCAAATAGCCAAAGCAATCTTGAGAAAGAAGAAGGACCTGGAGGAATCAGGCTCCCTGACTTCAAACTATACTACAGAGTTATAGTCATCAAAACAGTATGGTACTGGCACAAAAATAGATATATAAATCAATGGAACAAGATAGAAAGCCCAGAAATTAACCAACGCACTATGGTCAATTAATCTACAACAAAGGAGGCAAGACTATACAATAGAGGAAAGAGAGTCTTTTCAATAAATGGTGCTGGGAAAACTGGAAAACTACATGTAAAAAATGAAATTACAACATTCTTTGACCCCATACAGGAAAGTAAACTCAAAATGGATTAAAGACCTAAATGGGAGACCAGACACTATAAAACTCTTAGAGGAAATCATAGGCAGAACACTTTCTGACATAAATTGCAGCAATATCTTTTCTGATCTGTCTCCCAGAGTAATGGAAATAAAAACAAAAATAAACAATTGGGACTTAATTAAACTCAAAACCTTTTGCACTGCAAAGAAAACCATCAAAAAACGAAGAGACAACCCACAGAATGGGAGAAAATATTTGCAAATAATGTGACTGACAAGGGATTAGTCTCCAAAATTTACAAACAGCTCACGAAGCTTAATATCATCAAACAAACAATCCAATAAAAAAATGGGTAGAAGACCTAAATAGACATTTCTCCAAAGAAGAAATACAGATGGCCAAGAGGCACTTGAAAAGATGTTCAGCATTGTTAATTATTACAGAAATGCAAATCAAAATTACAATGAGATATCATCTCACACCAGCCAAAACAAAAACTAGAAAAAGACACCACAAAAATAGTGTTATAAGCTATTATCTCTCATGACTCTTGATGAAAAAATCCTCAACAAAATATTAGCAAAATGAATTCAATACATTAAAAGATCATAAAACATGATCAGTTGGGATTTATCTCAGGGATACAAAAACAGTTCAATATCTGTAAATCAGTAAATGTTATACACAATATTAGCAAACTGAAGAATAAATATCATATGATCATCTCAATAAATGTGCAGAAAGGTTTTTTGACAAAATTCAACATAAAACTATAGAAAAAAAATCTCAAAAAAGTGGATATAGTGGGAACATACCTCAACAGAATTAAGGCAATGCATGACAAAACTACAGCCAACATCATACTCTATGGTGATAACCTCAAAGCATTTACTTTAATATTAGAAACAAGAAGCCCCCTCTTGCTTTTATTCAACACTGTATTGGAAGTCTTAGCCACAGCAAGCAGACAAAAAACAAACAAATAAGCAAAAAACGAATCCAAACTGGAAAGAAAGAAGTCAAACTGTCTGTGTTCACAGGTGACAGAATACTATTTATAGAAAATGCTAAAGATTCCATCCATAAAACTATTAGAACTAATAAATGAATTCAGTAAAGTTGTAGCATACAAACTTAATATATAAAAATATGTTAAGTTTTTATACACTAAGCACAAACTATCAGTAAGAGAAATTAAGAAAACAATTTCACTTAAAATTACATGAAAAACAATAAAATACCTCAGAATAAATCTAACCAAAGAAGTAAAATAGTGTGCTTAGGAAACTATAAGAAATTGATGAAAGAAATTGAAGATGACACAAACAAATGAAAAGATATACCATGTTCATGGACTGGAAGAATTAATATTGTTACAATGATCATACTATCCAAGGCAATCTACAGATTCAATGCAATACCTATCAAAATACCAAAGGCATTTTTCACAGAACAAGAACAAATAATTCTAAAATATTTATGAAAACACAAAAGACCCTAAAGCCAAAACATTCTTGAGAAAGAAGAACAAAGCTAGAACTTGCTAATTTTAAACATGCTCCCTAATTTTAAATCACTACCAAGCTACAATAATCAGAACAACATGGTTACTGTCACAAAAACTGACACATAAATCAAGGGAAGAGAATGGAGAGCTCAAAAATAAATCCACACATATATGTTAAATTAATCATTGACAAAGGAGGCACAAATATATAATGGGGAAAAGACAGTCCTCAACAAATGGGTGTTGGGAAAACTGGACAGCTACATGCAAAATAATCAAACTGGACTACTTTCTCACATCATATAAAAAATAAACTAAACATGGATTAAAGACAAATGTAAGTCTTTTTTTGTTGATGTCTTGAAATAACAAAATACAATTTATAGAAGAAAATAGAAGCAGTAGGCTCTTTGACATTGGTCTTAGCAATTTTTTTTGTATATGTCTCTCAGGAAAAGGAAACAAATTAAAAAAATAAACAAATATGACTACACCAAAGTGAAAATCTTTTGCAGAGCAAAAGAAACAATCAACAAAACAAAAAGACCACTTACTGAATGGGAGAATATATTTGCAAATGATATATCTTATAAGGGGTTAATATCCAAAATATACAAAGAACTCATCCAACACAACAGCACAAAAAATAATTTAAAAATGTGAAGATGATATGAATAGACGATTTTTAAGAAGACATACAGATGGCTTACAGGCCAATGAAAAAATGTTCAACATCACTATTCATCAGGGAAATGCAAATCAAAACCACAATAAAATATCACCTCATGCCTGTCAGAATTGCTATAATCAAAAAAGACAATAATAACGAGTGTTATTGAGAATATGGAGAAAAGGGAACCCTCATGAACTGTTGGTGGGAATGTAAATTGCTGCAGCTACTCTGGAAAACAGTATGGAGGTCCTTAAAAAAAATCTATCATAGAATTCAGCAATTCCACTTCTGGGTATTTTTCCAAGGGAAAAAAAAACTAATTTGAAAGGATATATGCACCCCTATGTTCATTGCAGCATTAATGAAAATCACCAAGACATGGAAACAACCTAAGTGCCCATCCATAGATGAATGGATAAAGAGGATGTGTTATATATACACAATGGAATATTACTCAGCTATATAAATGAATGAAAACTTGCCATTTGTGACAACATGGATGGACCTAGAGGGCGATATGCTAAGTGACATAAGTCAGAAAGAAAGACAAATATATGATTTCATTTGTATGTAGAGTCTCAAAAACAAAACAAATAAACACAACAAACAGAAACACACTCATAGATACAGAGAACAAACAGGTGTTTGTCAGAGGGGAGGCGGTTGGGAGGATGAGTAAAATAGGTGTCAGATATTAAAGGTACAAACTTCTAGTTACAAAATAAATGTCACAGAGATAAAATATAGAGTGAGGAATATAGTTATTAATAATATGATAGCATTGTGTGGTGACAGATGGTAACAAGACTTATAATGATAATCACTTTGTAATGTATAGAAATAAGAAATCACTATTTTTTTTGCAATGGGAAATTACACAGTGTTGTAGGTCAATTAACTTTCAAAGAAAACCAAACAAAAAAACAATTAAACATATAGGAAAATAGTTCAGATTTGTGATTACCAGAGTTGGAGGTGGGGAGGGGGATAGATTGAAGGTGGTCAAAATATACAAACTTCCAGGTATAAGATAAATAAGTACTAGGAATGTAATGTACAACATGTTTAATATAATTAACAGTCTGTGTGTTTTACACGGAAGTTATTAAGAGAGTAAATCCTAAGAGTTCTCATCACAAGGAATATTTTTTTCCTTTTATGTATCTATAGAGATGTTGGATATTCACTAAACTTATTGTGGTAATCATTTCATTACATATGCAAGTCAAATCATTATGCTATACATCTTAAACTTATGTGTTGCTGTATTTCAGTTATATCAATAAAACAGGAAGAAACATAAGCACTTGGCCAAGAAGGATGGATTTGGGGCAAATAAATGAAAAGTGATATTTGGAGGTGAAATTTGAATAGAACATAAATACATTTTTAGAATAAATAGCTGACCTTGGGAATATTAACACTACCACCATCCCAGTGACTCTAGATTTTCAGTCAGAGGAACTTAGTGAATGCTAACATATCAACATAAATGAGGAAAGTAGTTGTTATGGAAGGATGATTTCACAGAGAAAATAACACCAGAAAAAATGTTCACATTGAAGAAATTCTCAGGTATTTTCCACAGCTTTTATGTGCAAATAATAACATTTGGAAACTGATTCAAAAAATTTAAGAAAGTATGACAATTTACCAAAGCAAAGATGCTCACTTTGTACTGTAAGTTATACAAGATGAAGAATGCAAAAACTGTTTACACAAATCTTTTATAACTCTTTACAAATAAATAAAAATTATCTATGCTTTAAGTGCAGTGTTCTAAATGCATATTACTTTTTATGTTTTAAAATTTTTTCTAAAATGTTATAATAGACAATAAGAGAGTTTTAATGTTTTAATATATATACTTTTAAATGTTTGTAATCTTTGGTATTTCCATTTTGTACATCCTTTGCTCCCATTGTACATTTTAAATGTTTTTTAACTGTAGTAAAATACATATAAAATACATCATCTTAAACATTTTAAAAATGTACAATTCAGTGGTATAAACTTCATTCACATTTTTGTGCAAACTTAACCACCATCCAGCACCAAAACACTTTTCTGTCTTGCAAAAGAGAAACTCTGTACCCATTTGACAATAACTGCTCATACTGTCCTTACCCAGCCCCTGGCAACCATCATTTTATTTTGTTATTATTCTATAAATTTGACTAGTCAAGCTATTTCATATAAATGGAATCATAGTATTACTCCTTTTGTGACTGGCTTTTTTCACTTAGCATAATATACTTGACTTTTATTCACATTGTAGCATGTGTAAGAGTTTCTTTTTTAAGACTGAATAACATTTCATTGTATGCGTTTTGTTTATTAATTCATCTGTTGATGAACATTTGGTTTGCTTTTGTCATTTGGGTATTGTGACTAATTCTGCTAAAAACATGGTTGTACAAATAACTGTAGGAGTCCTTGCTTTACATACTTTAGGGTATATATCTGGAAGTGCCATTGCTGGTTCATTTTGTAATTCTATCTTAAGGTTTTGAGGAACTGCCATGTTATATGCCACAGTGGCTACATAATTTCACATTCTCATCAACAGTACTCAGTGTGTCCAACTTTTCTACATTTGCTGCAGAAGTTTGCTGTCTTCCATTTTTTAGATAGTAGCCATCCTAATGAGTGTGATTTGGTATCTCATTGTGGTTTTGACTTGTATTTCTCTAACAGTGATGTTGAACATTTTTTCATATATTTTTCATTTGTATATTTTATTTGGAGAAAATTCTATTCTACTATTCAAAATGTTTTGTGGCTTATGTTTTTGAGTTGTAAGAATTCTTTTTATATTCTGAATATAAACCCTTTATCAGATATATGATCTGCAATATTTTCACTCATTCTGTGATTCCCTTTACACCCTGTTGATTGTGTCCTTTGATGTACAGAAGTTATAAATGTTGATATAATCCAATTTATCTCTTTTTACTTTTGCTGCCTGTGCTTTTGGTGTCATATCCAATAAATCACTACACAATCTAATCTCCTGAAACTTTTCTCCAACGTTTTCTTCAAATAATTTTGTAGCTTTAGCTCTTACATTTAAATTTTTGATCCATTTTGAATTAATTTTTATATGATATAAGAGTTGAATGTCATTCTTTAGCATGAGGACATTCAATATTCCTAATACCAATTGTTAAAGACTGTTCTTTCCTCATTGAATGCTCTTGTCACTGTTGTGGAAAAATCATTTGAGCATATATATGAGGGTTAATTTCTGGGCCTCATATTCTATTCCACTGGTTTATACATTGGACTGTCTTAAAATTAATTTTTATTGGAGTATAGTTGATTTACAATGTTGTGTTAGTTTCTGATGTACATAAAAGTGAATCAGTTATATATATATATATATATATATATATATATATCTCCACACATTTTTTAGACTTTTCCCATGTAGGTCATTACAGAGTATTGAATAGTGTTCCCTGTGCTATACAGTAGGTTCTTATTAATCTATTTCATATATAGTAATATGTATATGTCAATCCCAGTCTCCCAATTAAACTCTCCCCCTCACTTTCCCCCTTGGTAACCATAAGTTTGTTTTCTACACCTGTGACTCTATTTCTGTTTGGTAAATAAGTTCATTTGTAGCATTATTTTTTAGATTCCACATATAAGCAATATCATATGGTATTTGTCTTTCTCTATCTGACTTACTTCACCCAGTATGATAATCTCTAGGTCCATCCATGTCACTGCAAATGACATTATTTTGTTCTTTCTTATGGCTGAGTAATATTCCATTGTAGATATGTACCACATCTTCTTTATCCATTCACCTGTTGTTGGCCATTTAGGTTGTTCCCGTGTCCTGGCTGTTGTAAATAGTGCTGCAATGAACATTGGGTACATGTGTC
Organism: Balaenoptera physalus; assembly: GCF_965194825.1. Lineage (NCBI taxonomy): Eukaryota > Metazoa > Chordata > Mammalia > Artiodactyla > Balaenopteridae > Balaenoptera > Balaenoptera physalus. Next base: position 70,700,904 of record NC_138903.1, on the reverse strand, counting down.
CTTTTGAATTATAGTTTTGTCTGGGTATATTTCCAGTAGTGGGATTGCTGGGTCACATGGTAATTCTATTTTTAGGTTTTTAAGGAACCTCCATACTGTTCTCCATAGTGGCTGTATAAATTTACATTCCCACTAACAGTGCAAGAGGGTTCTCTTTTCTCCACACCCTCTCCAACATTTATTGTTTGTAGATTTTCTGATGATGCCCATTCTGACTAGTGTGAGGTGATACCTCATTGTAGTTTTGATTTGCATTTCTCTAATAATTAGTGATGTTGAGCATCTTTTCATGTGCCTCTTGGCCATCTGTATGTCTTCTTTGGAGAAATGTCTATTTAGATCGCCCACCAATTTTTTGATTGGGCTGTTTATTTCTTTATATTAAACTGTGTGAGCTGTTTGTATATTTTGGGGATTAATCCCTGATGAACAAATCAAACATGACACAGATTGAGAGATATACCATGTTCTTGGATTGGAAGAACCAACATTGTGAAAATGACAGTACTCCCCAAAGCAATCTACAAATTCAATGCAATCCCTATCAAATGACCAATGGCATTTTTCACAGAATTACAACAAAAAAATTTACAATTTGTATGGAAACACAAAAGACCATGAATAGCCAAAGCAATCTTGAGAAAGAAAAATGGAGCTGGAGGTATCAGGTTCCCTGACTTCAGACTATACTACAAAGCTATACTCATTGAAACAGTATTGATATTTTTATATTTAGTTTGTTTGTTCTTCATTTTCATGTTCTTTGGGGTGTAAATTTAGGTTGTTACTTTGGAATATTTATTCTTTTTTAATGTAAGCACTCATAGCTATAAATTTTCCTCTTATTACTGCTTTTGCAGTATCCCATAATTTTAGTATATTGTGTTTTCTCAAAACACAATTTTGAGAAAACAGTTTTCATTTATCTCAAAATAGTTTCTAATTTATCTTGTGGATTTTTAACCCATTCTTTGTTTGAGTGTCCACCTTAAAAATAAAATAACAAGTTATTTTACCAGTGAAATGAGTTTATTTGGGAATAGAAGAGGAATTGCAGTTCAGGACATGCAAAATGTAGCAAACCATAGGCAAGACCTGAGAACAATGGAGGGCAATGCTCTTTTACAGAAGAAATGGGAGAGGTGGGAGGGGCTGCTTCTGAACAAAGTGTGATGGAGGAGAGTGTGATTTCAGGATTTTGGTGGCTCCTTATTGGCTGAGTTGTTTTGACTTCTCATTGGCTTGGCTGATGCTGGGAAAGGAGAAAATCGTTCTTCCTCCTTCTGGTGTATGTAAAGTAAGCTTCTTCCTGTGGGGAGTAAAAAGTACACTTTTTCCTGCTGGAGTCTGTGAGTAGTTAGGAGTGATAATGCATGACAGCTCCCTTTCAGGGGCTTCCCAACTCCCTTTTAAATTAGTTTTCCTTTTTTCATTTTTCACATTTTCTCCCTTTGATCAAGACCTTTCATCAGAAGAATTGCTGGTCAAGATTCATTTTTTTCACATTTAGTGATTTTGTCCCTCAGTGCCAGAAAGACCTTTCTTGGTTTTCATGTCCCACATCAGAGGGAAAGCATAGATTGGAAGCTCTTGAGCCCACATTTGAGTAACAAGGAAGAGTAGGAGGGAGAACTCTCAGGCATTTCCCATCTAAAATCTATATCTTATCAAGGTCATGAGCATTGGAGATCATCTCAAAGTGTTAAGCTAGCTACCATATTGACCACGTCATAACTACAAGATTTTAACAGGCAATGCTTAAAATAGTTATGCAGAAACAGTATTAAAAGTAATATGTCACATCCAATTTGTATGATTGTTATGTACCAGGATCCCAAACCTGAAGATAACCATCTAAAAAGATCAAAGGCCCATGGATTATCAGGTGAAATTTGTTGTAGCCAATGTGCTTGTTTACTAATTTTGCAAAATTGGGTTTCTACTTTCCCAGACGAATTTATCCATGTGCAACTGGTGGTATTTGCTATCACAAAAATGAATCCTTGTTCAGCTAGTAGATAATTAAGGCTATGAAATTATCCAAAAAGACTTAAGCTAACAAGTCAAGTGATCGCTGTTGGGCTACCATTGCTTTGGCTGCAGAATTGGTTAGCTCTCTATATTAGGGAGAGATTTCTGATCATGCATTTATTGGCACTTACTCTTACCCAAGGGAGAAAAGCTCTCCCTACAGATGCAAACCCAGTCATGTATGAATTTTGAAAGATCCCATTTGAGGCGACTATGGAGTTTTAATGTGGTGGACCCATGGGAAGATTCTGATATGTTATGGATATCTATAGGGACAGTTAAATGTCCCAATAAGTACTGACCGCCAATTCACCAGCTATCTAAGCATTCATATGCCCATGGGCAATGCCATCCACTAAAGACAAAAATAAAACCAGGTGGAGCACAGAGAACTCCAACTAAGTTGTAGTTATTAATAGCTTCATTATCTGGAATTTTCTGATTGACCTTTTCAAACCAGGGGTAAGAGGCATTGGGATAACATTCTGCAAGGTACCATCCCAACCTGGAGGAGTCTTTTCTAAAAGCCTTGCAAATAGGAGTTAGCTCATTTGCATTTCCCTTGGATGCAAGGGAACAGATTGTATTTAAATAGGAAAAAGTGTTGGGGAGAAAATATGGTACTATTGGTAACGGTGGAAGTGATCAGCTTAGCTAATATGGTTATGATTGGAGAAAGGTTGAACCAAGGTACGGGAACAGCTGGCTATAATAGTCGAAACTTATAGGTAATAATCATAGGTTTGCAGGTATAATTGATGGTGGCCCATGAGACTAAAGACAAATTGAATCCAGGTAAGACCAAAGGGATCTCCAACATTGTAAACAGATCTAAGTTTTGGGTGACAGATCCAATAGTCAGAAAGGTTTCCCCCTTTTGCAATAGATTGGGAAATGCAGGTAAGAGTGTTGTCTTTCTAAGAAAGAGAGGGAGCAAATAAGGTAAAAGGCAATGGCAAGAAAAATGTATCCAGGCCTGGTCTGGTTATCTTGGGAAAGCTGTCTCCTTCAGCTCTCATCTCTTTAAGTTCCTGAAAATCGTTACGTTCAGGTCACCAGTCAGTGTGCAGGTGATCATGACTTGGTACTTTCTTTAGATGTGACACGTGAATCCAGGAGGCTATTTTTTGTAGTTTGGCAGCACAAGTGTTAGTCAACAGTCCCTGATAAGGGCCTTTCCAAAGGGTTTGAAAAGAGTCTTTTTGGACTTTTTTTTTTTTTGGTTTGTTCATTTATTTTAATTATTTTTGATGTTCCATATATGAGTGGAATCATATGGTGCTTATCTTGTCATTTGCAACAACAAGGATGGATCTTGAGGACATTATGCTAAGTGAAATAAGTCAGAGAGAGGAAGACAAATACCGTATGATTTCATTTACATATGGAATCTATAAACAAACAAAGAAAAAGCCCATGAACTCATAGATACAGGGAACAGATTGATGACTGACAGAGGTGAGTAGTGCGGGGTGGGCGAAATGGGTTAAGGGGGCCCAAAGTTTTAAACTTCCAGTTATAAAACAAGTCTTGGGGATGTAAAGTACAGCATGGTGACTATAGTTAATAATACTGTATTGCATGTTTGAAACTTGCTAAGAGAGTATATCTTAAAAGTGTTCATCACAAGAAAATGATTTTGAAACTATATATGGGGACATGTTAAATAGATTTATTGTGGTGATCATTTTGCAATATATACAAATATCAAATCATTATGTTGTATATATGAAACTAATATGATGCTATATATCAATTTTACCTCAATAAAAATAAAAATATATATATCAGTAATCCTTCTGAATTTTCAATCTAACTCAAAGAATTATAAAACAGATGTGTGTGCATATAAATAGAATATGCAATAATCATGTATCTGAAGAGAAGGTGTAAGATTAGTAGGATGCTTGACCCTCATCTCTATCCTAGTCTTTGAGTTGATATTTATCCATCATGATTTTTAAAAATACTATGTTGTTTAGTTTTCACGTCTTTAAAATTTTCCAGTTTGCCTTTTCCTATTGTTTTCTAGTTTCATTGCATTGTGATCAGTAAAGATACTTTGTTTGACTTCAATCTTTTTACATTTGTTAAGACTTGTTTGGTGAACTAACAAATGGATTAACCTGAAGGATGTTCCATATGCACTTGAGAAAAAAATGTGTATTCTTCTATTTTGGGGTGGAGTGCTCTATACATGTTTATTAAGCTCAAAATTGGTATTTACTGTTGTTGAAGTATTCAATTTACTTACTCATCTGTCTGGTTGTTCTATGCATTATTTAAAGTGAGGAAAATAAGCCTCCTAATATTATTTTAGAGCTGTTTATTTTTCCCTTCAATTTTATCAGTGATTGGTTAATGTACCTTGGAACACTGATAGGATGCATATATGTTTACAATGGTTGTATCTTCTTGGTAAATTAATCGTTTACCATTATATAATGTCCGTATTTGTATCTTGCTAGAGTTTTTGACTTAGAGTCTATTTTCTCTGATATTATTACATTCTTCCTCAACTTTCGTTACTATTTGCATGGCATATTATTTTTCATCCTTTACAATTGAACTCATGAATATCCTCATGTCTAAAATGAGTTCTTATAGAGAGTATATGGTTGGGTAATTTTTTTTTTAGATTTTTCTTTTATTTTTAAAATTTTTTAAAACATCTTTATTGGAGTATAACTGCTTTACAATGGTGTGTTAGTTCCTGCTTTATAACAAAGTGAATCAGTTATACATAAACATATATCCCAATATCTCTTCCCTCTTGCGTCTCTCTCCCACACACCCTCCTTATCCCACCCTTCTAGATGGTCACAAAGCACCGAGCTGATCTCCCAGTGCTATGTGGCTGCTTCCCACTACCTATCTATTTTACATTTGGTAGTGTATATATGTCCATGCCACTCCCTCACTTTGTCCCAACTTACCCTTCCCCCTCCCCATGTCCTCAATCCATTCTCTAGTAGGTCTGCATCTTTATTCCCATCTTGCCCCTATGTTCTTCATGACCATTTTTTTGTGTGTTTTTTAGATTCCATATATATGTGTTAGCATATGGTATTTGTTTTTCTCTTTCTGACTTATTTCATTCTGTATGAAAGAGTCTAGGTCCATCCACCTCACTACAAATAACTCAATTTGGTTTCTCTTTATGGCTGAGTAATATTCCATTGTATATATGTGCCACATCTTCTTTATCCATTCATCTGTTGATGGACATTTACGTTGCTTCCATGTCCTGGCTATTGTAAATACAGCTGCAATGAACAGTGTGGTACATGACACTTTTTGAATTATGGTTTTCTTAGGGTATATTCCCAGTAGTGCGATTGCTGGGTCATATGGTAGTTCCACTTTTAGTTTTTTTAAGGAACCTCCATATTGTTATCCATAGTGTCTGTATCAATTTACATTCCCACCAACAGTGCAAGAGGGTTCCATTTTCTCCACACCCTCTCCAGCATTTATTGACTGTAGATATTTGATGATGGCCATTCTGACCAGTGTGAGATGATATCTCATTGTAGTTTTGATTTACATTTCTCTAATGATTAAAGATGTTGTGCATTCTTTAATGTGTTTCTTGGCAATCTGCATATCTTCTTTAGAGAAATGTCTATTTCGGTCTTCTGCCCATTTTTTGATTGGGTTTTTTCTTTTTTTGATATCGAGCTGCATGAGCTTCTTGTAAATTTTGGAGATTAATCCTTTGTATTTTGCTTCATTTGCAAATATTATCTCCCATTCTGAGGGTTGTCTTGTTTAAGGTTTCCTTTGCTGTGAAAAATATTTTAAGTTTCATTAAGTCCCATTTGTTTATTTTTGTTTTTATTTCCATGTCTCTAGGAGCTGGGTCAAAAAGGATCTTGCTGTGATTTATGTCAAAGAGTGTTCTGCCTATGTTTTCCTCTAAGAGTTTGATAGTGTCTGGCCTTACATTTATGTCTTTAATCCATTTTGAGTTTACTTTTGTGTATGGTGTTAGGGAGTGTTCTATTTTCATTCTTTTACATGTAGCTGTCCAGTTTTCCCAGCACCACTTATTGAAGAGGCTGTCTTTTCTGCATTCTGTATTCTTACCTCCTTTATCAAGGATAAGCTGACCATATGTGTGCAGCTTTTTTTTTTACTTTTCTTATTTTTTTTATTTTTTTTTTTACTTTTTTTTTCTCACACACACATGCTGTATTTTATTTTTACAAGAGATAAATAGACTAACACCAAGCATTGTACATGGATGACCACAACAAAAGCAACAATGATTGCAATTACCAAACATGAAACACACTCATACTATGTCATAATATCGACATTCAGTCCAGTAATCCTCCACTGTAGCAGCTCCTTTACTTTGCAGTGAAAATTGATTTGTATATTCTTTGCCTCTGAGTCCTTGTGGGATTTTTTTTTTAATTCAAACAGAAAGTCACAAATATTATACTCATCCTCATCAGTTCACTCAGTCCCATGTAATTAATTTTTTTTCATCTTGATCTTTTGCTAGCCCTTATATGAGTTCATCAGTTTTTCATTAGAGTTCTGAAAATGCTTATTCATTCAGTTCAGCAGTACAGTCAGTTACCAGAAACCTGTACTTGTCAGAGTCTTTTCCATGAATTTCTTGAACATGAAACCCTTTTATAGGAACATATTTGCAAAAGCATCAGAGTACACCCAGAACTGTCTGTAAATGACAAAAGACTTAAAAATGACCACGGTTAAAGATTTGATGAAAGTTCATAATAATGCAGTTGACAAGAAAATTAGTTATTTCTGAGATATACATTTTAAAGTAATAACTAGGATTATGACTTATAACATTATACCAGAACATATAAGATTTTTAGAAATTTCATGTAATGTCTGAAACATTTATATTAACATATTTCCATACAAATAACCCAATGAAAGTTTAGTATTACTTGTTTTGTTTGTTTGTTTTTTTATACTACAGGTTCTTATTAGTCATCAATTTTATACACATCAGTGTATACATGTCAATCCCAATCGCCCAATTCAGCACACCACCATCCCTACCCCACCGCAGTTTTCCCCCCTTGGTGTCCATATGTCTGTTCTCTATATCTGTGTCTCAACTTCTGCCCTGCAAACCGGCTCCTCTGTACCATTTTTCTAGGTTCCACATACATGCGTTAATATACGATATTTGTTTTTCTCTTTCTGACTTACTTCACTCTGTATGACAGTCTCTAGATCCATCCACGTCTCAACAAATGACTCAATTTCGTTCCTTTTTATGGCTGAGTAATATTCCATTGTAGATATGTACCACATCTTCTTTATCCATTCGTCTGTTGATGGGCATTTAGGTTGCTTCCATGACCTGGCTATTGTTAATAGTGCTGCAATGAACATTCGGGTGCATGTGTCTTTTTGAATTATGGTTTTCTCTGGGTATATGCCCAGTAGTGGGATTGCTGGGTCATATGATAATTCTATTTTTAGTTTTTTAAGGAACCTCCATATTGTTCTCCATAGTGGCTGTATCAATTTACATTCCCACCAACAATGCAAGAGTGTTCCCTTTTCTCCACACCCTCTCCAGCATTTTTTGTTTGTAGATTTTCTGATGATGCCCATTCTAACTGGTGTGAGGTGATAGCTCATTGTAGTTTTGATTTGCATTTGTCTAATAATTAGTGATGTTGAGCATCTTTTCATGTGCTTCGTGGCCGTCTGTATGTCTTCTCTAATGAAATGTCTATTTAGGTCTTCTGCCCATTTTTGGATTGGGGTGTTTGTTTCTTTAATATTGAGCTGCATGAGCTGCTTGTAAATCTTGGAGATTAATCCTTTGTCAGTTGCTTCATTTGCAAATATTTTCTCCCATTCTGAGGGTTGTCTTTTGGTCTTGTTTATGGTTTTCTTTTCTGTACAAAAGCTTTTAAGTTTCATTAGGCCCCATTTGTTTATTTTTGTTTTTATTTCCATTACTCTAGGAGGTGGATCAAAAAAGAATCTTGCTGTGATGTATGTCATAGAGTGTTCTTCCTATGTTTTCCTCTAAGAGTTTTATAGTGTCCAGTCTTACATTTAGGTCTCTAATCCATTTTGAGTTTATTTTTGTGTATGGTGTCAGGGAGTGTTCTAATTTCATTCTTTTACATGTAGCTGTCCAGTTTTCCCAGCACCACTTATTGAAGAGACTGTCTTTTCTCCATTGTATATCTTTGCCTCCTTTGTCATAGATTAGTTGACCATAGGTGCATGGGTTAATCTCTGGGCTTTCTATCTTGTTCCATTGATCTATGTTTCTGTTTTTGTGCCAGTACCATATTGTCTTGATTACTGTAGCCTTGTAGTATCATCTGAAGTCAGGGAGTCTGATTCCTCCAGCTTCGTTTTTTTCCCTCAAGACTGCTTTGGCTATTCGGGGTCTTTTGTGTCTCCATACAAATTTTAAGATGATTTGTTCTAGCTCCTTAAAAAATGCCATTGGTAATTTGATAGGGATTGCATTGAATCTGTAGATTGCTTTGGGTAGTATAGTCATTTTCACAATGTTGATTCTTCCAATCCAAGAACATGGTATATCTCTCCATCTGTTGGTATCATCTTTAATTTCTTTCATCAGTGTCTTATAGTTTTCTGCATACAGGTCTTTTGTCTCCCTAGGTAGGTTTATTCCTAGGTATTTTATTCTTTTTATTGCAGTGGTAAATGGGAGTGTTTCCATAATTTCACTTTCAGATTTTTCATCATTAGTGTATAGGAATGCAAGACATTTCTGTGCATTAATTTTGTATCCTGCAACTTTACCATATTCATTAATTAGCTCTAGCAGTTTTCTCGTGGCAGTTTTAGGATTCTCTATGTATAGTATCATGTCATTTGCAAACAGTGACAGTTTTACTTCTTCTTTTCCAATTTGTATTCCTTTTATTTCTTTTTCTTGTCTGATTGCTGTGGCTAGGACTTCCAGAACTATGTTGAATAATAGTGGTGAGAGTGGACCTCCTTGTCTCGTTCCTGATCTTAGAGGAAATGCTTTCAGTTTTTCACCATTGAGAATGATGTTTGCTGTGGGTTTGTCATATGTGGCCTTTATTATGTTGAGGTAGGTTCCCTCTATGCCCACTTTCTGGAGAGTTTTTATCATAAATGGGTGTTGAATTTTGTCAAAAGCTTTTTCTGCATCTATTGAGATGACCATATGGTTTTTATTCTTCAATTTGTTAATATGGTGTATCACATTGACTGATTTGCGTATATTGAAGAATCCGTGCATCCCTGGGATACCTCCCACTTGATCGTGGTGTATGATCCTTTTAATGTGTTGTCGGATTCTGTTTGCCAGTATTTTGTTGAGGATTTTTGCATCTATATTCATCAGTGATATTGGTCTGGAATTTTCTTTTTTTGTAGTGTCTTTGTCTGGTTTTGGTATCAGGGTGATGGTGGCCTCATAGAATGAGTTTGGGAGTGTTCTTCCTCTGCAATTTTTTGGAAGAGTTTGAGAAAGATAGGTGTTAGCTCTTCTCTAAATGTTTGATAGAATTCACCTGTGAAGCCATCTGGTCCTGGACTTTTGTTTGTTGGAAGATTTTTAATCACAGTTTCAATTTCATTACTTGTGATGGGTCTGTTCATATTTTCTGTTTCTTCCTGGTTCAGTCTTGGGAGGTTATATCTTTCTAAGAATTTGTCCATTTCTTCCAAGTTGTCCATTTTATTGGCATAAAGTTGCTTGTAGTAGTCTCTTAGGATGCTTTGTATTTCTGCAGTGTCTGTTGAAAATTCTCCTTTTTCATTTCTGATTTTATTGATTTGAGCCCTTCCCTCTTTTTCTTGATGAGTCTGGCTAGTGGCTTATCAGTTATGTTTATCTTCTCAAAGAACCAGCTTTTAGTTTTATTGATCTTTGCTATTGTTTTCTTTGTTTCTATTTCATTTATTTCCGCTCTGATCTTTATGATTTCTTTCCTTCTCCTAACTTTGGGTTTTGGTTGTTCTTCTTTCTCTAGTTTCTTTAGGTGTAAGGTTCGATTATTTACTTGAGATTTTTCTTGTTTCTTGAGGTAGGCTTGTATAGCTATAAACTTCCCTCTTAGAACTGCTTTTGCTGCATCCCATAGGTTTTGGGTCGTCGTGTTTTCATTGTCATTTGTCTCTAGGTATTTTTTGATTTCCTCTTTGATATCTTCAGTGATCTCTTGGTTATTTAGTAACGTATTGTTTAGCCTCCATGTGTTTGTGGTTTTTACGTTTTTTTCCTTGTAATTCATTTCTAATCTCATAGCGTTGTGGTCAGAAAAGATGCTTGATATGATTTCAATTTTCTTAAATTTACTGAGGCTTGATTTGTGACCCAAGATGTCAAATATCCTGGAGAATGTTCCGTGCGCACTTGAGAAGAACGTGTAATCTGCTGTTTTTGGATGGAATATCCTATAAATATCAATTAAATCTATCTGGTCTATTGTGTCATTTAAAGCTTCTGTTTCCTTATTTATTTTCATTTTGGATGATCTGTCCATTGGTGTAAGTGAGGTGTTAAAGTCCCCCACTATTATTGTGTCACTGTCGATTTCCTCTTTTATAGCTGTTAGCAGTTGCCTTATGTATTGAGGTGCTCCTATGTTGGGTGCATATATATTTATAATTGTTATATCTTCTTCTTGGATTGATTCCTTGATCATTATGTAGTGTCCTTCCTTGTCTCTTGTAACATTCTTTATTTTAAAGTCTATTTTATCTGATATGAGTATACCTACTCCAGCTTTCTTTTGATTTCCATTTGCATGTAATATCTTTTTCCATACCCTCACTTTCAGTCTGTATGTGTCCCTAGGTCTAAAGTGGGTCTCTTGTATACAGCATATATGTGGGTCTTGTTTTTGTATCCATTCAGCAAGCCTGTGTCTTTTGGTTGGAGCATTTAATCCATTTACGTTTAATGTAATTATCAATATGTACGTTCCTATGACCATTTTCTTAATTGTTTTGGGTTTGTTTTTGTAGGTCCTTTTCTTCTCTTGTGTTTCCCACTTAGAGAAGTTCCTTTAGCATTTGTTGTAGAGCTGGTTTGGTGGTGCTGAATTCTCTTAGCTTTTGCTTTTCTGTAAAGCTTTTGATTTCCCCATCAAATCTAAATGAGATCCTTGCTGGGTAGAATAATCTTGGTTGTAGGTTCTTCCCTTTCATCACTTTAAGTATATCATGCCACTCCCTTCTGGCTTGTAGAATTTCTGCTGAGAAATCAGCTGTTAACCTTAAGGGAGTTCCCTTGTATGTTATTTGTCGTTTTTCCCTTGCTGCTTTCAATAATTATTCTTTGTCTTTAATTTTTGCCACTTTGATTACTATGTGTCTCGGCATGTTTCTCCTTGGGTTTATCCTGTATGGGATTCGCTGCGCTTCCTGGACTTGGGTGGCTATTTCCTTTCCCATGTTAGGAAAGTTTTCAACTATAATCTCTTCAAATATTTTCTCTGGTCCTTTCTCTCTCTCTTCTCCTTCTGGGACCCCTATAATGCGAATGTTGCATTTAATGTTGTCCCAGAGGTCTCTTAAGCTGTCTTCATTTCTTTTCATTCTTTTTTCTTTAGTCTGTTCCACAGCAGTGAATTCCACCATTCTATCTTCCAAGTCACTTATCCGTTCTTCTGCCTCAGTTATTCTGCTATTGATTCCTTCTAGTGTAGTTTTCATTTCAGTTATTGTATTGGTCATCTCTGTTTGTTTGTTCTTTAATTCTTCTAGATCTTGTTAATCATTTCTTGCATCTTCTCGATCTTTGCCTCTATTTTTATTCCGAGGTCCTGGATCATCTTCACTATCATTATTCTGAATTCTTTTTCTGGAAGGTTGCCTATCTCTACTTCATTTAGTTGTTTTTCTGGGGTTTTTTCTTGTTCCTTCTTCTTGTATATAACCCTCTGCATTTTCATCTTGTCTATCTTTCTGTAAATGTGGTTTTTGTTCCACAGTCTGCAGGATTGTAGTTTTTCTTGCTTCTGCTGTCTGCCCTCTGGTGGTTGAGGCTATCTAAGAGGCTTGATGGGAGGCTCTGGTGGTGGGTAGAGCTGACTGTTGCTGTGGTGGTCAGAGCTCTGTAAAACTTTAATCCACTTAACTGTTGATGGGTGGGACTGGGTTCCCTCCCTGTTGGTTGTTTTGCCTGGGGCAACCCAACACTGGAGCCTACCTAGGCTCTTTGGTCGGGCTAATGGCAGACTCTGGGAGGGCACATGCCAAGGAGTACTTCCCAGAGCCTCTGCTGCCAGTGTCCTTGTCCCCACGGTGAAACAGAACCACCCCCGCCTCTGCAGGAGACCCTCCAACACTAGCAGGTAGGTCTGGTTCAGTCTCCCCCAGGGTCACTGCTCCATCCCCCGTGTCCCGATGTGCACACTATTCCATGTGCACCCTCCAAGAGTGGAGTCTCTCTTTCCCCCAGTCCTGTCGAAGTCCTGCAATCAATTCCCACTAGGCTTCAGAGTCTGATTCTCTATAAATTCCTCCTCCCGTTGCCGGACCCCCAGGTTGGGAAGCCTGACATGGGGCTCAGAACCTTCACTCCAGTGGGTGGACTTCTGTGATATAAGTGTTCGCCAGTCTGTGAGTCACCCACCCAGCAGTTATGGGATTTGATTTTACTCTGATTGTGCCCCTCCTACCGTCTCACTGTGGCTTTTCCTCTGTCCTTGGACGTGGGGTATCCTCCTTGGTGAAGTCCAGTGTCTTCCTGTCGATGATTGTCCAGCAGCCAGTTGTGATTCTGGTGCTCTCGCAAGAGGGAGTCCGTGTGCAGCTTTATCTCCAGGCTTTCTATCCTGTTCCATTGATTTATATTTCTGTTTTTCTGCCAGTACCATACAAACTGTCTTGATTACTGTAGCTTTGTAGTGTAGTCTGAAGTCAGAGAGACTGATTCCTCCAGCTCCATTTTTCTTTCTCAAGATTGCTTTGGCTATTCGGGATCTTTTTTGTTTCCATACAAATTGTGAAGTTTTTCATTCTATTTCTGTGAAAAATGCCAGTGGTAGTTTGATAGGGATCGCATTGAATCTGTAGATTGCCTTGGGTAGTATAGTCATTTTCACAATGTTGATTCTTCCAATCCAAGAACATGGTACATCTCTCCATCTATTTGGATCACCTTTAATTTATTTCATCAGTGTCTAATAATTTTCTGTATACAGGTCTTTTGTCTCCTTAGGTAGGTTGATTCCTAGATATTTTATTCTTTATGTTGCAGTGGTAAATGGGAGTGTTTTCTTAATTTCCCTTTCAGATTTTTCATCATTACTGCATAGGAATGCCAGAGATTTCTGTGCACTAATTTTGTATCCTGCTACTTTACCAAATTCATTAATTAGCTCTAGTAGTTTTCTGGTAGCATCTTTAGGATTCTCTATGTATAGTATCATGTCATCTGCAAAGAGTGACAGCTTTACTTCTCCTTTTCCGATTTGGACTCTTTTATTTCTTTTTCTTCTCTGATTGCTGTGTCTAAAACTTCCAAAACTATGTTGAATAATAGTGGTGAGAGTGGGCAACCTTGTTTTGTTCCCTATCTTAGGGGAAATGGTTTAACGTTGTCACCATTGAGGACAATGTTGGCTGTGGGTTTGTCATATATGGCCTTTAATATGTTAGAGGTAAGTTCCCTCCATGCCTACTTTCTGGAGGGTTTTAATCATAAAATGGTGTTGAATTTTGTCAAAAGCTTTCTCTGCATCTATTGAGATGATCATATGGTTTTTCTCCTTCGATTTGTTATTATGGTGTATCACATAGTTTGGCGTATTTTGAAGAATTCTTGCATTCCTGGAATAAACCCCACTTGATCATGGTGTACGATCCTTTTATTGTGCTGTTGGATTCTGTTTTGTAGTATTTTGTTGAGGATTTTTGCTTCTATGTTCATCAATGATATTGGCCTGTAGTTTTCTTTCTTTGTGCCATCTTTGTCTGGTTTTGGTATCAGCATCTTGGTGGCCTCGTAGAATGACTTTGGGAGTGTTCCTGCGTCTGCTATATTTTGGGAGAGTTTTAGAAGGATAGGTGTTAGCTCTTCTCTAAATGTTTGAGAGAATTTGCCTGTGAAGGCTTCTTGTCCTGGGTTTTTGTTTGTTGGCAGGTTTTTAATCACGGTTTCATATTCAGTGCTTGTGATTGGTCTGTTTTTATTTTCTATTTCTTCCTGATTCAGTCTCGGAAGGTTGTGCATTTCTAAGAATTTGTCCATTTCTTCCAGGTTGTCCATTTTATTGGCATTGAGTTGCTTGTAGTAATCTCTCATGATCCTTTGTATTTCTGCAGTGTCAGTTGTTCCTTCTCCTTTTTCATTTCTAATTCTATTGATTTGGGTCTTCTCCCTTTTTTTTGTTGATGTGTCTGGTTAATGGTTTATCAATTTTTTTATCTTCTCAAAGAACCAGTTTTTAATTTTATTGATCTTTGCTCTCATTTCCTTCATTTATTTTTCATTTATATTTGATCTGATGTTTATGATTTCTTTCCTTCAGCTAACACTTGGTTATTTTGTTCTTCGTTTTCTAATTGCTTTAGGTGAAAGGTTAGGTTGTTTATTTGAGATGTTTCTTGTTTCTTAAGGTAGGATTGTATTGCTATAAACTTCCCTCTTAGAAATGTTCTGCTGCATCCCATAGCTTTTGGGTAGGCCTTTTTTCATTGTCATTTGTTTCTAGGTATTTTTTTATTTCCTCTTTGATTTCTTCAGTGATCTCTTCGTTATTAAGTAGTGTATTGTTTAGCTTCCATGTGTTTGTATTTTTCACAGAGTTTTTACTGTAATTGATATCTCATCTCATAACGTTGTGGTTGGAAAAGATACTTGATATGATTTCAATATTCTTAAATTTACCAAGGCTTGATTTGTGACCCAAGATATGATCTATCCTGGAAAATGTTCCATGAGCACTTGAGAAGAAAGTGTATTCTGTTGTTTTTGGATGGAATGTCCTGTAAATATCAATTAAGTCTACCTTGTTTAATGTATCATTTAAAGCTTGTTTTTCCTTTTTATTTTCATTTTGGATGATCTGTCCATTGGTGAAAATGGGGTGTTAAGGTCCCCTACTATGATTGTGTTACTGTTGATTTCCCATTTTATGGCTGTTAGTATTTGCCTTATGCATTGATTTGTTCCTATGTTGGGTGCATAAATATTTACAATTGTTATATCTTCTTCTTGGATCAATCCCGTGATAATTATGTAGTGTCCTTCTTTGTCTCTTGTAATAGTCTTTGTTTTAATGTTTATTTTGTCTGATATGAGTATTGCTACTCCAGCTTTCTTTTGATTTCCATTTCATGGGATATCTTTTTCCATCTCCTTACTTTCAGTCTGTATGTGTCCCTAGGTCTGAAGTGGGTCTCTTTTAGCCAGCATATATACAGGTCTTGTTTTTGTATCCATTCAGCCAGTCTATGTCTTTTGGTTTGAGCATTTAATCCATTTACATTTAAGGTAGTTATTGATACGTATGTTCCTATTACCATTTTCTTAATTGTTTTGGGTTTGTTATTGTAGGTCTTTTCCTCCTCTTGTGTTTCCTGCCTAGAGAAGTTCCTTTAGCATTTGTTGTAAATCTGGTTTGGTGGTGCTGAATTTTCTTAGCTTTTGCTTGTCTGTAAATGTTTTAATTTATCCATTGAATCTGAATGAGATCCTTGCTGGGTATAGTAATCTTGGTTGTAGGTTTTTCACCTTCATCACTTTAAATATGTCCTGCCACTCCCTTCTGGTTTGCAGAGTTTCTGCTGAGAGATCAGCTGTTAACCTTATGGGGATTCCCTTTTATGTTATTTGTTGTTTTTCCCTTGCTGCTTTTAATATTTTTTCTTTATATTTAATTTTTGATAGTTTGATTAATATGTGTGTTGGTGTGTTTCTCCTTGGATTTATCATGTATGGGACTCTCTGTTCTTCCTGGACTTGATTAACTATTTCCTTTCCCATATTATGGAAATTTTTAACTATAATCTCCTGAAATCTTTTCTCAGTCCCTTTCTTTTTCTCTTCTTCTGGGATCCCTATAATTCGAATGTTGGTGTGTTTAACGTTGTCCCAGAGATCTCTGAGACTGTCCTCAGTTCTTTTCATTCTTTTTTCTTTATTCTGCTCTGCAGTAGTTATTTCCACTATTTTATCTTCCCGGTCACTTACCCGTTCTTCTGCCTCAGTTATTCTGCTATTGATTCCGTCTAGAGTATTTTTAATTTCATTTATTGTGTTTTTCATCATTGCTTGGTTCCTCTTTAGTTCTTCTACATCCTTGTTAAATGTTTCTTGCATTTTGTCTATTCTATTTCCAAGATTTTGGATCATCTTTACTATCATTATTCTGAATTCTTTTTCAGGTAGACTGCCTATTTCCTCTTCATTTTTTAGGCCTAGTGGGTTTTTACCTTGCTCTTTCATCTGCTGTGTGTTTCTCTGTCTTCTCATTTTACTTAACTTACTGTGTTTTGTGTCTCCTGTTTTCAGGCTTCAGTTTCGTAGTTCCCGTTGTTTTTGGTGTGTGTCCCCAGTGGCAAAGGTTGGTTCAGTTTGTTGTGTAGGCTTCCTAGTGGAGGGTAGTAGTGCCTGTGTTCTGGTGGATGAGGGTAGATCTTGTCTTTCTGGTGGGCAGGGCCACATCTGGTGGTGTGTTTTGGGGTGTCTGTGGCCTTATATTATTTTAGGCAGCCTCTGTGCTAATGGGTGAGGTTGTGTTCCTATCTTGCTAGTTGTTTGGTACATATTGTCCAGCACTGTAGCTTGCTGGTCGCTGAGTGGAGCTGGGTCTTGGCATTGAGATGGAGATCTCTGGGAGATTTTCCTGTTTGATATTATGTAGAGCTGGGAGGTCTCTTGTGGACCAATGTCCTGAATTTTGCCCTCCCACCTCAGAGGCACAGCCCTGACACCTCACTGGAGTGCCAAGAGCCTGTCATCCACACGGCTCAGAATAAAACGGAGAAAAAAAATGTAAGAAAGAAAGATGAAGAAAAAGTATAAGAAAATAAAATTAAAAAGTCATTACAATAAAAAATAATTATTAAAAAAATATTTTAAGTAATAAAAAAAGAAAGAAAGAAGATAGCAACCAACCCAAAAAACAAATCCACCAATGATAACAAGCACTAAAAGCTATACAAAAATAAATAAATAAAGGACAGACTGAATCCTAGGACGAATGGTAAAAGCAAAGGTATACAGACAAAATCACACACAGGAGCATACACATACGCACTCACAAAAAGAGAAAAAGGGAAAAACATCTATATATCATTGCTTCCAAAGTCCATCTCCTCAATTTAGGATGATTCATTGTCTATTCAGGTATCCACAGATGCAGGGTACATCAATTTCATTGTCCGGATTTAATCTGCTGCTCCTAAGGCTGCTGGGAGAAATTTCCTTTTCTCTTCTTTTTTCGCACAGCTCCTGGGGTTCAGCTTTGGATTTGGCCCCGCCTCTGCGTGTAGGTCACCGGAGGGCGTCTATTATTCGCTTACACAAGACAGGGTTAAAGGAGCAGCTGATTTGGTGTCTCTGGCTCACTCAAGCCAGGGAGATGGAGGAGGATAGAATGCGGGGCGAGCCTGTGGCAGCAGAGGCCGGCATGACGTTGCACCAGCCTGAGGTGCACCGTGCGTTCTCCTGGGGAGGTTGTCCCTGGATCATGGGACACTGACAGTGGCGGGCTGCACCAGCTCCCCGGAAGGGAGGTGTGGATAGTGACCTGTGCTTACACACAGGCTTCTTGGTGGCTGCAGCAGCAGTCTTACTGTCTCATGCCCTTCTACGAGATCCACGCTGAGAGCTGTGGCTCATGCCCATCTCTGGAACTCCTTTAAGTGGCACTGTTAATCCCCTCTCCTGGTGCACCAGGAAACAGAGAGGCAAGAAAAAGTCTCTTGTCTCTTCGGCAGCTCCAGACGTTTTCGTGGACTGCCTCCCAGCTAGCCGTGGTGCACTAGCCCCCTTCAGGCTGTGTTCACGCAGCCAACTCCAGTCCTCTCCCTGGGATCCGACCTCTGAAGCCCGAGCCTCAGATCGCAGCCCTCACCCGTCCCGGCGGGTGACCAGACAAGCTTCTCGGGCTGGTGAGTGCTGGTCGGCACTGATCCTCTGGGTGAGAATCTCTCTGCTTTGCCCTCCACACCCCTGTTGCTGTGCTCTCCTCTGTGGCTCCGAAGCTTCCCCCCTCTACCACCCACAGTCTCCACCTGAGAAGTTGCCTTCCTAGTGTGTGGAAACCTTTCCTCTTTCACAGCTCCCTCCCACTGGTGCAGGTCCCATCCTTATTCTTTTGTCTCTGTTTTTTCTTTTTTCTTTTGCCGCACCCAGGTACATGGGGAGTTTTTTGCCTTTTGGGAGGTCTGAGTTCTTCTGCCAGCATTCAGTGTTCTGTAGGAGTTGTTCCACATGTAGATGTATTTCTGATATATTTTTGGGGAGGAAGGTGATCTACACGTCTTACTCTTCCGCCATCTTGAAGCTCCTCTGGATACTTTTTAAAAAATTTCATTCTTCCAGTCTTTTACTGTTAACTGGTGGGGGGGGTTAATCTGCTCATATTTAAAATAATTACTGATAATAAAGGGCATATTTTAATTTTGTTATGTGTTATATATATATGTCTCATAGTATTTTGACACTCTTCCCATCTGATATGTATTCGTTTTTAGTTGATACTTTGTGTTAACACATGTTGATTCTCTTTTCACTTCCTTTCTTTAAAAATTCTGAATATATATATTTATTGTGTGCTCATTAACATATGTTTATTATAATTATTTTTCATGATTTTGTCTTTTAAATCCCGTAAAATAATGAAAAGTAGACTTATGTATCAAAATTACAATAATAGAGGTTTTTATATATGTCCAGAAATTTTAAATTTATTTTTGAGATATAATTGTTCTATAACATTGTGTAAGTTTAAGGTGTACAACACATTGATTTAATACATTTATATACTGCAAAATGATTACCACTGTAGCATTAGCTAACACATCTATCACATCATATAACTGTCAATTCTTTATGTGGTGGGAACAATTAAGATCCAGACTCTTAGAAACTTTGAAGTTTATTGTATTGAGTATTGTCATTAACCACAGTGCTATGCATTAGATCTCCAGGATTTATTAATCTACTGGTTGAAAGTTTGTACCCTTAAACCATATCACCCTAATTCTCCCAAATCCCAGACCTAGGTAATCATCATTTTACTCTCTGTTTTACGAATTTGTCTATTTTATATTCTACATATAAGTGATATCATACAGTATTTGTCTTTTTCTGTATGACATCTCACTTAGCATAATACCTTCAAGGTTCATTCCTGTTGTCACAAATGGCAGGAATTCCTTCTTTTTCATGGTTGAATAGTATTTCATTCTTTATATATAAAACATCTTTATCCATTCATCAAATGACAAGTAAGTTGTTTCCATATCTTGGCTATTGTGAATAATGTTGCAATTACATGGGAGTGCATGTATCTCTTTGATATTCTGTTTTCATTTCCTTCAGATATACACCCAGGAATGAAACCACTGGATCACAAAGCAGTTCAATTTTTAATTTTTTGAGGAACTTTCATACTGTTTTCCATAGTTGTTGAACTAATTTGCATTCCCCCCAAGAGTGTTCAAATACGATCTTTTCTCCACATCCTTGCCAACACTTATTACTTTTCCTTAACAATAGCCATTCTAACAGGTCTGATATAATAATTCATTGTGGTTTAACTCACATTCCCTGATGATTAGTGATGTTGAGCATCTTTTCATGTATTTGTTAGTCATTTGAATGTCTTCTTTAGATAAATATCTATTTAGTTCCTCTGTCTATTTTTAAATCATTTTTTTTTATTGAGCTGTATGTGTTCTTTATATGTTTTGCATATTATCTACTTATTCAATATATGGTTTGTAAATATTCTCTCCCATTCTGTAGGTTGTTTTTTCATTTTTTATTGTATCTTTTGCTGTGCAGAATCTTATTAGTTTGATGTAGTCCCATTTGTTGATTTTTACATTTGTTGATTGTGCTCTTGGTGTCTACCAAAAAATCATTGCCAAGAACAATGTCAAGGAGCTTTTTCCTATGTTTTCTTCTAGAAGTTTACAGTATCATGTCTGATATTTAAATCTTTAAGTCAGTTTCAGTTAATTTTTTTGAGAGTGTAAAATAGGGTTTCAGTTTCATTTTTCTGCATGTAGTTGTCTAGTTTTCCTGACAGTTTTTGTTGAAGAGATGATTATTTCACTATTGAGTGTTCTTGGCACACTTGTCAAATGTTTTTTGACCATGTTTACATGCATGTATTTGGGAACTCTCAAATCTATTTCATTGGTCTATGATTTTGTGCCAGTACCATACTGTTTTAGTAACCATAGATGCAGTATAGCTTGAAATCAGGAAGTATAATGACCCTAGCATTGTTCTTCTTGTTCATAATTACTTTGGATATTTGTAGTCTTTTGTGGCTCCATACAAATTTTAGGATTGCTTTTTCTATTTCTGTGAAAAACGCCATTGGAATTTTGATAGGGATTGTGGATTTATAGATGGCTTTGGGTATTTTGAATGTATTTGCAATTAATGTTAATTTTAATGTTCTGATCCATTGACACAAGATATCTTTCCATTTGTTAATGTTTTCTTCAATTTCTTTCATCAAATTCCTGTAGTTTCCATTATACAGTTGACCCTTGATTAACATGGGAGTAAGGGGCCCTGACCTTCCACACAGCTGAAAATCCATGTACAACTTTACAGTCAGCCCTTAGTATTCACAATTCCACATCTGTGGATTCAATCAACTTCAGAATATGTAGTACTGTAGTATGTACATAGTGAAAAAAAAATTGTGTATAAGTGGACCCAGGCAGTTCAAATCCATATTGTCAAGGGTCCACTGTATAGATATTTAACTTCCTTCATTAAATGTATTCCTAAGAAATAAAAGCTTTCAATTTTTCAGTGTTTATTTTATTTTCATATCAGCTATGTATTTGTGGTATATAGCCTTTATTACATTTAATTATATTCCTTCTATACTCAATTTGTTGAGGGTTTTATTCATGAAAAGATGTATTTTGTCAAATTCTTTTTCTGTCTATCGAGATAACCATATGATTTTTATCTTTCATTCCATTAACATGGTGTATCACACTTTTGATTTGTGTATACTGAAGCATATGCTTGCATCTCAGGGATAAATCCCACTTGTTCAAGGTGTGTAATCCATTTAATGTGTTGTTGAGTTTGATTTGCTAATAATACGTTGAGAAGTTTTGCATTTATATTCCTTAGTGATATTGGTCTATAGTTTTCTTGTAGTGTGCTTATCTGGCTTTGGTATAAGAGTAATGCTGGCCTCATGAAATAAGTTTGGGAGTGCTTAGTCTTCTTCAATTTTTTGGAATAGTTAGAAAGGATTAATTTAAATTATCCTTTAAAATTTTAGCCAGCTGGTCTTGGTAGGTTGTCTGCTTTTTGAAATTTATCTATTCTATGTGATCCAAGTTGTTGATATATAATTGTTCATAGTAGTGTCTTATGATTATTTTTATATCTGTTTAGTGCCTTTTAATTTCAGCTTGAAGAACTCCTTTCAGCATTTTTAGCAAGACGGGTCTAGTGCTGATGAACTCCAGTAATTTTTGTTTGTATATGAATGTCCTTATTTTTTCTTTAATATTGCTGATAGAACATTCTTGGCTTACAATATTTATCTTTCAACATTTTTAATATGTCATCTCACTCTTTCCTAGCCTGTGTGGCTTCTGTTGAGAAATTCTCTGATAGCCTAATGGTGGTTCCTTTTTAGGTAACAATTTTTCCCCCACTGGCTTCTTTTAGGTTTCCTTCTTTATATTTAATTTTTGAGTTTTGTTGTGTCTTAGAGAAGGATTTTGGCACTGTGGTAATGAGTGTTCCATTAGCTTCATAAACTTGGATGTCCAATTCTTTGCCCAGGTTTGAGAATTTCTCAGCTATTATTTCTTTAAATACATTTTCTGTACCTTTCTCCCTTATTTCTCCATCTGAAATCTCTGTTATTTTAATATTTTTACTTTTGATGGCTTCCCTATAGATCAAGTAAAATTTTCTTGCTCTTTTCCATTATTTTTTCTTTTTCACCTCTAAATGAGTTATTTCAAATTTTCTATCCTCTTACTTATTTTGTCTTCTGTTTGTTCTACTCTACTGAAATTATCATTTAATTCACTGAGTTCTTCAGTTCCAGAATTTCTGCTTGTTTTGTTATTATAATTTCTATTTCTTTGGTAAATATATCATTTTGAACCTGTAATTTTTGGTAAATTTTATTGATTTTTTATGTTCCTTGTAGTTTTGTGTTGCTGTTTTCACATTTGAACATACACTTCCTTTAATCTTTGCTAGTTGCCTTGAGATGGAGGATTTTGTCCATTTGTGTGTGTTTTTTTTTTTTATCTGGAGTTTTCTCTGCCTTTGTGTGGATACACCTGTTCCATTCTTCTTTCTCCTTCTTCAAGCAGAATTCTTAAGCTTTTTTTATTCTCTGGTTCTTACAATGCACTAGGCTGGTTATTGGAAATCTCTGTCTTGTTTTCCAGAAGTTGGCACTATAGCTCAAGTTTTTGGTTGCTCTCTTGCCCACTGACCTGGCCTGTTTTCTGAGTGCCCTCATAATCTACCAGAGTTTGTCTTGCTGCTGTGATTGAGAGTGCTCACAAGGAACCAGCCACAGAGTGGGGAGAGGTGTGGCTTTAGTATTTGAGGCACTGGGGGTGCCTGTGGACCCAGTATAGATATCCCTGTGGTGGTATTCTCAGAAGCTTGTGGGGTAGACTTCCTGCTGAGTGCAGTCAGCAATAACTGAATCACCTTAATGCTTTTTCATATTATTTGTTTCTTTTCCAATCTCTTCCCTCCTCTCAGTCATGGAGGTCCTGCTGCAGAAAAAGTGGTTTCTCCAGATGTGTCCTGCAACACTGGGACAGCTAGGCACTTGCTCATTGTATTCCTTTTCCCCTGCTGGTGAGGTTGCTGCCACCTGATAGTTCAGCCCTGTGCAGTGTTACCTTGAGTGGGGGTTGGTGCTGGCAAATTTCTAATTATCATCTTTGCTGTGTTCAAACTATTTTTTTTTAACTTTGCTCCAGTGGCATTCTGGAGTCCTCCCTCAGCAAAGCTGGACTTCTGCAATGTATATCTTATCCCTGTGTATCTCCCCAGGTCAACACTCTGGAGATTTTCCCCCCAATCTAAGTGAGAGGGGTTGGGGAAGGTTCACTGGTCCTCTGGTTCCACAGCACATACCAAGGTCTGCCTGCTTATTACCAGATGAACCAATAGTAAAACTGTTCTTGGGTCCCTCTGCATATGGTGTTGGATCCCAAATCTCCCACAAAGATATTATTTTTTGTGGATGAATGTCTAATTATTTGTTGAAAAAAGAGCTCAAAAAGGAGAATGTCTTACACTACCATCATGCTGATGTCACTCCTATTTGTCCATGTATTCACTTGTTCAAAGAACTTTATATTTGCATCTGCCTTTGAGTTACTGTCTAGAGTCTTTTAATTTCAACTTGAAGGGCTCCCTTTAACATTTATATATATATATAGCAGGCAGGTCTAGTGGTAATGAACTCTCTCAACTTTTATTTATCTGGGTAGTCTTGACATTTTGCTTATGTTTAAATTACATTTTGGTCAAATATACAATTTACAGTTGAGAGAGTTGTTTTTTTTTTCTTTATTTACTTTAAATTTAAACTTCATTTACTTTAAATCTCACAGCCTTCCATTGTACAAAGTTTTTCCTGAGGTAGCTGCTGATAATTTTATTTAGGGATCTTTGTATGTGATTAGTCACTTTTTTTTCTTGCTTTTTTCAACATTCTCTGTCTTTGGCTTCATACAATTTTATAGTAATTTGTCTCAGTGTGGGTCTGTTTGGATTCTTCCTACCTGGATTGATTGAACTTCTTGTATTTGTAGATATATGTCATCCCTCAAATAAAGAAATTGTCGGCCATTATTTCATCAAATAAGCTCTTGGATCATTTTTCATTATCTTCTCCTTCTGGGGATCTCATAATGCAAATATTCCTCTTGATGGTCTCCTGTAAGTCTCTTAGGCTCTGTTTTTTTTTTTCTTTTCATTATTGAGACTCAGTCATTTCAAATGATCTGTCTTCAAGTTCACTGATGCTTTTTTGTTCATGTTCTAGTCAGTTTTTTAATCCTTCTAGTGAGTGGTTCAAGTTCCATATTATTATTTTTAGTTCCAGAATTTCAGC
Source organism: Balaenoptera physalus (assembly GCF_965194825.1). Classification (NCBI taxonomy): domain Eukaryota; kingdom Metazoa; phylum Chordata; class Mammalia; order Artiodactyla; family Balaenopteridae; genus Balaenoptera; species Balaenoptera physalus. The sequence continues at coordinate 70,676,578 of NC_138903.1, read as the reverse complement.
TTTTTAAATATATATATATATATATATGCCTTTGTTATTTTCATTTTGTTCATATGTCATTTTTTTCTAATATCATTTTGTTCTTTGTGTTTTCCTTTCGTTCTTTGGGTATATTTTAAACCATTGTTTTAAAGTATTTGTCTAGTATCTCAGAAACCTGTGTTTCTTTAGGGTTTCTGTATAATTATTTTGTTTCTTTGAATAATCTACATTTTACACTTTTTATTGTATGCCTTGGGATGATTTGTTGAAAATTTTAAATTTGAAAAAAGAACCTCCTCTCTTAGCCTTTTCAGACTGACTTTGCAGTAGAAGACCTTCACTAATCAGCCTGGCATGAAAAATTTCTCAGGTCTTTTCTAGGAAAGCATTTTCCCTGTCGTGTGTTTGTGTGAGTTTGTGTGTTTCCCCCACCCCCTTCCCCCAATATGCACAATTGCTTTTAAATGTCTTAATTTCCCTAAGTGTCTATTTTCTGCTTCTTTTTGAAGTCTTAGATACTTTATTCCATTTCTCAGCATGTAATATTTTGCCAACAAGCATCTGCTTTTCTGTATTCCCCCTGCAGATTTCACATGCTGCAGCATCCACTACTGATTTCTCTGGCCTTTACAAGCCTTAAATCTGAGTTATGCTGAGCCATTCACATCTGAGCTGTGTGTCAGTTTAGACAGAATTCTGTCCCACAGGAGCTCTCAAACAGCCTAAAATGCTGCAAACATGTTCCACTCTTTTCCTTCCATCCAGGAGAAATCAGGAATTGGCCAGCTTCCTCCTGACTGCACATCACATTATGGAAGGGGTGGCTCAAAACTGAGCAAAATTGCTACTAAAATTTCTCCTATTTTGACTGTGGATTTTTATTTATTTATTTAAATAAATAATAAATAAATACAATGTATTTATTTAATAAATAATAAAAATTTATTTTTATTTATTTATTTTTATTTTATTTTAGTCAATGTGTTGTCTACTTGCTGTTTCCTTGGAGGAATGAGGGCCTGGAGCTTTCTAGTCCATCATCTTGCTGACATTATTCCAATTTTGAAAAAAATTAAAGGTCACAGAACAACTGCATTTTCTCCATTGATTAGTAAGATTGCTACATTTGAATTATTTTTATGATCCCTTGTTACTGTGTAAAGTAAAAACAGCCTCTATGGATTTTATTCCTGGCATCTCTTTCAAACTCCAAAGTTGCATTTTCTGTAACTTTCTGGATATAATCAATCTGCTTCTCCCTGTGACATTTTGCTTGGCTTATCTAAAGATTAACTCACCATGTTCCTATAAAACTGACTACTACCTCTGAATACCTATCTTGCTTAATGATATAGCCAGTCTCCACATACTCAACCTCAGCATTTTACTGTCATTCTGTAATTTTTCTTTTTCCTTGGCTTCCTCTATCCCAGTCCCACATCCTCCTAGAATTATGGAATTTTAGAGGTCCAAAGAGGAAATTTTAGAGATCATTGGATTAACCTCTTCATTTTAAGATGAGGAAACAAAGCTCCAGTGAGATAAAGATTTTAGATTTTGTGACTCAAAATTCAGTGCTCTCTGACAAGAATAAGATTATTTTCTATCCAATAGCTCTCATATTTGTCCCTTTTCTAACTCTTCTCCCCTACCATTGGCCTAGATCATGCTTTATTATCACATGCTTGGACCACTGCACTATCCCTCAATATATCTGTCTCCAGTTCCCCCATTCCCGTCTGTAATATGTTTCAACCTCTACTCTATAATATTCTTTATATAATAATATTTAATTCACATAACTGTTAAATCTCCCACATCTCCCAGTTTAATTTCCAAAATTTAGAATTCCATATTTGCTGAATTAATGAAATATTTCCTTTCTGTGTTCTAAACCCCACACTCAATTCCCTTCTCTGTCCTTTTACATATTGTTCTTGATATGACTTAGGCTTTCTTTATATTTATTTTATTCGTTTATTTGGTTGCACAGGCTCTTAGTTGTGGCATGTAGGCTCCTTAGTTGTGGCATGCAAACTCTTAGTTTCTGCATGCACGTGGGATCTAGTTCCTTGACCAGGGATCGATCGGGCCCCCTGCTTTGGAAGTGCGAAGTCTTATCCACTGCACAGCAAGGGAAGTCCCAGCCTATCTTCTCACATATAACTAACCTATTATTTATGGTCTTGCTCCAATCTCATCTCTTTTTGAAGCCTCTGTGATTGCGTATTTCCATTTTCAAATTCTGTAGCATTTATTGTCTGTATTTCTTTTCTGGCACTTAGAATAAGCAGCCTTTCAGTGCAAATACATTTGCCTATGTCTTTAACTACCTGGTCAATTCTTGAATGGAAGAACCATATCATACACCACTTGGAAACTCTCTCATCCTTTGGCATGGTGCAATGTTCAGACTAGGCTCATAATATTTTGTTAATTGCTGACTTACATGAAAAACCACTATACAAATGTTGAATGAGTCAATAAATTAATTATTTCTACATCCTCAGAATATGCAATAGCATAAGCTTATCAGATACTTAACACAATGTGAAAAGAGGTTGAAACAATCTTCCCAGTCTACTTCCCTGGCACAAAAAAGGGATGTGTAATTATTTCCAGGTACTCCATCATGATTTTCTGCACCAAAAAGAAACTCATCCATGCATTTCTGCAACCTTTTGCTTATTCTTTTACAGGAAGAATTTTCAACAGTGCCAATTTTTAAACCAAGATCTTCGCAAAGACTTCCAATTTGAACTAATTCTTTTTTTTACACAAATATTTATAGCAGCATTATTTATAATAACCAAAAAGGGGAAACAACCCAAATGTTCATCAACTGATGAATGGTAAATGAAATTAGCTCTATCCATACGAGGGAATACTGTTACAGCCACAAAAAGGGAGGCCACTCTGATACTGTATATATGTCTATGCTACAACATGGATGAACCTTGAAAACTTCATGCAAAGTGAAAGAAGGCAGACATAAAATGCCACACATATTGTATGCTTCCATTTAATGGCACGTCCAGGGTAGGCAAATTCATAGAGACATAAAGTAAATTAGTGCTTTCCAGGGGCTGTTTGTAGGGAGAATAAGGAATGACTGCTCACTGGCACAGGGTTACATTCTGGGGTGATGAAACTACTCTAAAATTGATTGTGGTGATGGTTGCCCAACCTTGTGAACGTACTAAAAACCACTGAGTTGTGCACTTCAAAATGGTGAATTTCATGGATGTAATGCTATTTCAATTCTTGAAAAAGGACTCGGGGAAGTGGGTATGCTGGTATAGATATACTATGTAAGGTCAGAAAACCCACCCGATGACTGATCCATAGAAGGACCTAGAGGATATACCATCTACCAAAGCAATAAAGAATGTGTTGGTGAAAGGGCACCAAAATCACTATGAAGTTCAGTAGCGGCTTTCTTTTGCAGGCTGGACTGACTATGGTAGGCGATGCTGTTATAAAACTGACTTCCTTATTAGCCATGGAGTTAATACAACCAGAAATAATTGAACCAGATGGCATCATAAAAGTGTCAGAAACCATGTGAATGCAATTATGATAATAAGTGGCAAGATCAAAGTGGCAACTAGGGGGCCCTGACCTGCAGAGAGTTATGGAGATAATTAATAAAACATGGTGTCACTTGCTGAAAAATAGATGGGCAGCCAATAAGGGTACTACTCAGTTTGTACAAGCAAAAGAAAACAAAGATTGGAGGGAATGGAACTATTTGGGAGCAAAGTTTCTTTTTTTCCCCCATCCCTAATTTTATTTATTTATTTGTTTGTTTGTTTGTTTATTTATTTAACATCCTTATTGGAGTATAATTGCTTTACAATGTTCTGTTAGTTTCTACTGTATAACAAAGTGAATAAGTTATATGTATACATACATCACCATCTCCGCTCCCTCTTGCGCCTCCCTCCCACTCTCCATATCCCACCCCTCTAGGTGGTCAAAAAGCACCAAGCTGATCTCCCCGTGCTATGCAGCTGCTTCCCACTAGCTATACAATTGACAGTTGGTAGTGTATATACGTCAATGCTACTCTCTCACTTCATCCCAGCTTACACTTCCCCCCTCCCCCATGTCCTCAAGTCCATTCTCTACATCTCTGTCTTTATTCCTGTCCTGCCTCTAGGCTCATCAGAACCATATTTTTTAGATTCCATATATATGTGTTAGCATACGGTATTTTTTTTTGTCTTTCTGACTTACTTCACTCTGTATGACAGACTCTAGGTCCATCCACCTCACGATAAAAACTCAATTTCATTTGTATATATGGCTGAGTAATATTCCATTGTATATTTGTGCCACATGTTCTTTATCCATTCATCTGTCCATGGACATTTAGGTTGCTTCCATGTCCTGGCTATTGTAAATAGTTGTGCAATGAATATTGCGGTACATGTCTCTTTTTGAATTATTGTTTTCGGAGGGTGTATGCACAGTAGTGGGATTGCTGGGTTGTATGGCAGTTCTATTTTTAGTTTCTTAAGGAACCTCCATACTGTTCTCCATAGTGGCTGTATCAGTTTACATTCCCAACAGTTCAAGAGAGTTCCCTTTTCTACACACTCTCTCCAGCATCTATTGCTTGTAGATTTTTGATGATGGCCATTTTGACGGGTGTAAGGTGATACCACATTGTGGTTTTGATTTGCATTTGTCTAATGCTTAGGGATGTTGCGCATCCTTTCATGTGTTTGTTGGCAATCCGTATATCTTCTTTGGAGAAATTTCTATTTAGGTCTTCTGCCCATGTTTGGACTGGGTTGTTTTCTTTGATATTGGGCTGCATGAGCTGCTTGTATATTTTGGAGATTAATCCTTTGTCAGTTGCTTTGTTTGCAAATATTTTCTCCCATTCTGAGGGTTGTCTTTTCGTCTTGTTTATGGTTTTGTTTTCTGTGCAAAGATTTTCGGTCTCATTAGGTTCCATTTGTTTATTTTTGTTTTAATTTCCATTTCTCGAGGAGGTGGGACAAAAAGGACCTTCCTGTGATTTATGTCATAGAGTGTTCTGCCTATGTTTCCCTCTAAGAGTTTTACAGTGTCTGGCTTTACATTTAGGTCTTTAATCCATTTTGAGATTGTTTTTGTGCATGGTGTTAGGAAGTGTTCTAATTTCATTCTTTTACATGTAGGTGTCCAGTTTTCCCAGCACCACTTATTGAAGATGCTGTCTTTTCTCCATTGTATATTCTTGTCTCCTTTCTAAAAAATCAGATGACCATATGTGTGTGGGTATATCTCTGGGCTTTCTATCCTGTTCCACTGATCTATATTTCTGTATTTGTGCCAGTACCATACTGTCTTGATTACTGTAGCTTTGTAGTATAGTCTGAAGTGAAAGAGCCTGATTGTTCCCGCTTCATTTTTCTTTCTCAAGATTGCTTTGGCTATTCGGGGTCTTTTGTGTTTTCTTACAAATTGTAAAATATTTTGTTCTAGTTTTGTGGCAAATGCCATTGGTAGCTTGATTGATGTTTCATTGAATCTGTAGCTTGCTTTGGTTAATACAGTCATTTTCACAATATTTGTTCTTCCAATCCAAGATCATGGTATGTCTCTCCATCTGTGTGTATCTTCCTTAATTTCCTTCATCAGTCTCTTACAGTTTTCTGCCCACAGGACTTTTGTCTCCTTAGGTAGGTGTATTCCTAACTATTTTATTCTTTTTGTTACAATGGTAAAGGGGAGTGTTTCCTTAATTTCTCTTTCACATTTTTTTCGTTAGTGTATAGGAATGCAAGAGATTTCTGTGCATTAGTTTTCTGTCTTGCTACTTTACCAAATTCATTGATTAGCTCTTGTAGTTTTCTAGTAGCATATTTAGGACACACTATGTATAGTATCATGTCATCTGCAAACAGTGACAGTTTTACTTCTTCTTTTCCAATTTAGATTCTTTTATTTCTTTTTCATCTCTGAAGGCCGTGGCTAATACTTCCAAAACTGTGTTGAATAATAGTGGTGAGATTGGGCACCCTTGTCTTGCTCCTGATTTTAGAGGAAATGGTTTCAGTTTTTCACCACTGAGAACGATGTTGGCTGTGTGTTTGCCATATAGGGCCTTTATTATGTTGAGATAGGTTCCCTCTATGTCCAATTTCTGGAGAGTTTTTATCATAAATGGGTGTTGAATTTTGTCAAAAGCTTTTTCTGCATCTATTGAGATTATAACATGCTTTTTATCCTTCAATTTGTTAATATGGTGTATCACACTGATTGATTTGCATATATTGAAGAATCCTTGCATTCCTGGGATAAACTCCACTTGAACATGGTGTGTGTTCTTTTTAATGTGCTATTGGATTCTGTTTGCTAGTATTCTGTTGAGGATTTTTGCATCTATGTTCATCAGTGATACTGGCTTCTAGTTTTCTTTTTTTGTGGCAGCTTTGTCTTGTTTTGGTAACAGGCCGATGGTGGCTTCATAGAATGAGTTTGGGAGTGTTCCTCCCTCTGCTGTATTTTGGAAGAGTTTGAGAAAGATAGGTCTTAGCTCTTCTGTAAATATTTGTTAGCATTCACCTGTGAAGCAATCTAGTCCTGGGCTTTTCTTTGTTGGAAGAGTTTAATCACATTTTCAATTTCAGTGCTTGTGATTGGACTTTTCATATTTTCTATTTCTTCCTGGTTCAGTCTCAGAAGGTTGTGGTTTTCTAAGAATTTGTTCATTTCTTCCAGGTTGTCCATTTTAATGGCATATAGTTGCTTGTAGTAATTTCTCATGATCCTTTGTATTTCTGCAGTGTCAGTTGTTACTTCTCCTTTTTCATTTCGAATTCTATTGATTTGAGTCTTCTCCCTTTTTTTCGATGAGTCTGGCTAATTGTTTATCAATTTTGTTTATCTTGTGAAAGAAACAGCTTTTAGTTTTATTGATCTTTGCTATTGTTTCCTTCATTTCATTTTCATTTACTTCTTATCTGATGTTTATAATTTCTTTTCTTCTGCTAACTTTGGGATGTTTTTTGTTCTTCTTTCTCTAATTGCTTTAGTTTAAGGTTAGGTTGTTTATTTGAGATGTTTCTTGTTTCTTGAGGTAGGATTTTATTGCTATAAACTTCCCTCTTAGAGCTGCTTTTTTTGTATCTCATAGGTTTTGGGTAGCTGTGGTTTCATTTTAATTTGTTTCTAGGTATTTTTTGATTTCCTCTTTGATTTGTTCAGTGAACTCTTGGTTATTTAGTAGCGTATTGTTTATACACAATGTATTTGTATATTTTATAGTTTTTATTTTCCTGTAATTGGTATCTAGTCTCATAGCATTGCGGTTATAAAAGATACTTGGTAGGATTTCAATTTTCTTAAATTTACCAAGGTTTGTTTTATGACCCAAGATATGATCCACCCCGTTGAATGTTCCATGGGCACTTGAGAAGAAAATTTATTCTTTTGATTTTGGATGGAATGTCCTATAAATATCTATTAAGTTCATCTGGTCTAACATATCATTTAAGGCTTGTGTTTCCTTATTTATTTTCATTTCGGATGATCTGTCCATTGGTGAAAGTGGGGTGTTAAATTCCCCTACTACTATTGTGTTTGTCAATTTCCTCTTTTATGGCTGTTAGTATTTGCATTATGTATTGAGGTGCTCCTATGTTGGGTGCATAAATATTTACAATTGTTATATCTTCTTCTTGGATTGATCTCTTGATCATTATGTAGTGTCCTTCTTTGCCTCTTGTAATAGTCTTATTTTAAAGTCTATTTTGTCTGCCATGAGTATTGCTACTCCAGCTTTCTTTTTATTTCTATTTGTATGTAATACCTTTTTCCATCCCATCACTTTCAGTCTGTATGTATTCCTAGGTCAGAAGTTCGTCTCTCATAGACAGCATATATACGGGTCTTGTTTTTGTATCCATTCAGTCAGTCTGTGTTTTTTGGTTGGAGCATTTCATCCATTTACATTTAAGGTAATTATCGATATATATTTTCCTATTACCATTTTTAAAATTTTTTTGGGTTTGTTATTGTAGGTCTTTTCCTTCTCTTGTGTTTCCTGCCTAGAGAATTTCCTTTAACATTTGTTGTAAAGGTGGTTTGGTGGTGCTAAATTATCTTAACTTTCAATTGTCTGTAAAGATTTTAATTTCTCCATTGAATGTGAATGAGATCCTTGCTGGCTAGAGTAGTCTTGGTTGTAGGTGTTTCCCTTTCATCACTTTAAATATGTCCTGCCAGTCCCTTCTGGCTTGCAGAGTTTCTGCTGAAAGGTCAGCTGATAACCTTATGGGGATTCACTTGTATGTTATTTGTTGCTTTTCCCTTGCTGCTTTTAATACTTTTTCTTTGTATTTAATTTTTGATAGTTTGATTAATATGTGTCTTGACGTGTTTCTCCTTGGATTTATCCTGTATGGGACTCTCTGCACTTCCTGGACTTGCTTGACTCTTTCCTTTCCTATGTTAGGGACATTTTTGAGTATAATCTCTTCAAATATTTTCTCAGACCCTCTCTTTCTTTTCTTCTACTGGGACACTTATAATTCGAATGTTGGTGTGTTTAATATTGTCCCAGACATCTGAGACTGTCCTCAATTCTTTTCTTTCTTTTTTCTTTATTCTGCTTTGCGGCAGTAATTTCCACTATTTTATCTTCCACGCCTCTTATCCCTTCTTCTGCCTCAGTTATTCTGCTATTGATTCTTTCTAGGGTATTTTTAATTTCATTTATTGTGTTGTTGATAATTTTTTTTTGCTTTTCAGTTCTTCTAGGTCCTAGTTAAACGTTTCTTTGTTTTTTCCATTGTATTTCAGTGATTTTGGATCATCTTTACTATCATTACTCTGAATTATTTTTCAGGTAGACTGCCTCTTTCCTATTCATCTGTTTGGTCTGGTGGGTTTTTACCTTGCTCCTTCATGTGCTGTGTATTTCTCTGTCTTCTCATTTTGCTTAACTTACTGTGTTTTGCATCTCCTGGTTGCAGGCTGCAGGTTCTTAGTTCCCATTGTTTTTGGTGTCTGCCCCCAGTTGGTGAGGTTGGTTCAGTTGCTTGTGTCAGCTTCCTGTTGGAGGGGACTGGTGCCTGTGTTCTGGTGGGTGGGGCTGGATCTTGTCTTTCTGGTGGGCAGGACCACTATGGTGGTGTGTTTTGGGGTATCTGAGAAGTTAGTATGTCTTTTGGAAGCCTCTCTGCTAATGGCTGTGGTTGTATTCCTGTCTTGCTAGTTTTTTGGCATGGGGCTTCCAGGAATGGGGCTTGCTGGCCCTTGGGTGGAGCTGGGTCTTTGTGTTGGGGCAGAGATCTCTGGGAGAATTCAGGACAGTTGATATCAGATGGTGCTGGGAGGTCTCTGCTTGTCCAGTGTCCTGGAGTCAGCCACCTCGGGGTCTCAGGCCCAACACCTGGCTGGAGCACCAAGACCCTGCCAGCCACATGGCTCAGAAGAAAAGTAAGAAAAAAAATACAAACAAATAGAACCCCAAACCAAATGGTAAATGCAAACCTAAACAGACAAAATCACACAAAGAAACATACACATACACACTCACAAAAATTAAAAAAGGAAAAAAGTGTTAAGAAAATAAAAATATAATAAAATAAAAATAATAAAAATTAAAAAAGGAAGAGAGTAACCAAAACAATAAACAAATCCACAGATGATAACAAGCACTAAAAGCTAAGCAAAGATAAACATAAAACCAAAAACAAATCAGAGACAGAAAGCAAACCCCAGTTCTACAGTTGCTCCTATAGACCACCTTCTCAATTTTGGGAAGATTTGTTGTCTATTCATGTATACCACAGATGCAGGGTTTATCAAGTTGATTGTGGGAATTTAATCTCTGCTCCTGAGGCTTCACAGATAAATTTCCCTTTCTCTTCTTTGTTCTCACAGCTCCTGGTGTTCAGCCTTGGTTTTGACCCTGCCTCTGCATTTAGGCCACCCTCGGGGTCTTTTCCCTACTCAGACAGGAGGGAGTTAAAGCAGCAGTTGATTACTGTGCTCTTGCTCACTCAGGCCAGGGAGAGGGAGGGGTACAGTAGTCATAATTGGAATGCAGGGTGAGCCTGCAGTGGCAGAGGCCAGCGTGACATTGCATCAGCCTGAGGTGCGCCTTCTGTTCTCCTGGGGAAGTTGTCTCTGGATCATGAGACCCTGGCAGTGGCATGTGGCACAGGCTCCCGGGGGTTGGGTGTGGATAGTGACTTGTGCTTGCACACAGGATTCTTGGTGTCAGTGGCAGCAGCTTTAGCATTTCACTCCTGTCTCTGGGGTCCAAGTTGATAGCTGTGACACATGCCTCTCTCTGGAGCTTGCTTAGGCATTGCTCTGCCTTCTGTGGGCACACTGGGAAGGAATGCCCTCTCCTCGTGCACCCTGAAACAAAGGTCTCTTGCCTCTCCAGCAGGTCCAGATTTTTCCTGGACTCCACCCCAGGTAGCTGTCCCCTTTCAGGCTGTCTTTATGCAGTCAAACCCAGCCCTCTCCCTGGGGTCTGACCTCTGAAGCTTGAGCCTAAGCTCCCAGCCCACACCCGCCCCAGTGGGTGAGCAGACAAACATCTCAGTTTGGTGAGTGCTGGCTGGCACTGATCCTTTGTGTGAGAATCTCTCTGCTTTGCCCTCTGCACCCCTGTTGCTGCACTCACCTCCATGGCTCTGAAGCTTCTTCCCCAACCAGCCCCCTTCCTCACCAGTGAAGGGACTCCCTAGTGTGTGGAAACTTTTCCTCCTTCACAACTCCTTCCCAGAGGTACAGTTCCCATCCCTATTCTTTTGTCTCTGATTTTTATTTTTTCTTTTGCCCTACCCAGGTAAGTGGGGATTTTCTTGCCTTTTGGGAAGTCTGAGGTCTTCTGCCAGCATTCAAAAGGGTTTTCTGTAGGAATTGTTCCACATGTAGATGTATTTTTGATGTATTTGTGTGGAGGAAGGTGATCTCCACGTCTTACTCCTCGGCCATCTTGAAGGTCTCTGACCTAATTCTTTTTGCCGATTTCCCTTGGGGTCTGTGGCTTCTTTGGCTGCCTCCAATTGTTCCCACATGCAGCATACTAAACGCTCCTGCAAGGGAGTTTTGCCAAATTTCTCAAGTGAGAGAGTCCTTGTCACCACTCCTACTGCCATTTCCCTAAGTTATTTGGAACTCAGCCATAGAGTGGCACAGATTATGATTTAGTTCTCTTGCCCTCAGGGACCAAATTTGTTACTGGCAATTTAGAAAGGAAAAAGAAGAGGAGAATGAACTGAATTCTGAGCCAATTTTCTAGGAATCAGCAAATCTAGTTTCTACTACATGCCATTGTTCCCAGCTTTGCCCTTAGAATGTAATTCTGGCAATGTTTACAATGCATAATTTCCCTTGTCAAACATTTTATTTATTTGATTCTGTTTAGACAGCTCTGAAGCTATAGTTTATTTTATTTTCCCCCTACTGTTACTGAAACTGTTTATTTTCTTCATACTCAGTTTACATTGTATATTAAAAACAAACAAAACAGTAACCAAAGTATTGAAAGACCTGTTTCAAGATTATTTCTTTACTAATTTTTCCTCTTTACAAGCTAATTCAACAAGAAATTATCTTTGTACAAACATCTAAACTGACTTTTAATTTCCAGTGGGTGGTAAGAAGGCCAACATGTGCCTTACACAGTAGTGTTTGCCTACATAAGCCTACATAGTTTTCTATTGTTCTAGGAACTGTTTGTGCATATATAAAGTTCCAATGAGTTCAGACCTCCTGTTTAGAATGATGTCTGATGGAGTTATTTTTCTGCCACAGCTTGAATTGCATTTTTTCAGATGGTCACAATAAGTAACATATTCTTATGGATCATCTATGTTATTAAAATGCATTATTGTATTTCCATAATGGGCATTTTCCTATAGGGATATAAAAGATGGTCCTTCAGATGCTATTAAAATGAAAACATATGACTCACTGCCCTTATTTTAAAAGAGGCATTGAATAAAATCTGTAGCCTACTATATATAGTGTGTGATCGAAGTAATAATCTAGAGAAAGAACTAAATAACACCAAAATAATTTTACTCACCATCTTCCCAAAATATTTGAATTATATAACATAAAATTCAGTTACCATCTGTTCCAAAGTTTAAGATAGATCATTGATATTCAGAGTTGTTGGAATATTAATTATTACAGTATTGAACCTGGCATAACACATGGCTCCCTGAAGTCTAATCATAATTGCTAGAAAAATTTTCCTAAAAAGAAAACTCCCAGTCATAGTCTGTTCAGGCTTCTATAACAAAAATACAATAGATTGCGTAGCTTGTGAACAACAGAAATTTATTTTTCATAGTTTTTGTGTCTGAGAAATCCAATTTTATATTGCTGACAGATAATGTCTGATGAAAACCCATTTTCTGGTTCATAGATGGCTACATTTTCACTGCCTCCTCTTATGGCAAAAGGAACAGGGATCTGCCTATGGCTTCTTTTACAAAGGTACTAATCTTTATTCCTGAAAACTGCCCTCATGATTTAACCACCTCCCAAAAGCTCCATCTCTAAACAACATCATGTTGGGGAATAGGTTTCAACATATGAATTCTGAAGGGACACAAATGTTCAGTCCATACCCTCTCTTCAAGTAATTTTTCTGCTCAAGAAGCTATAGTGAGTCCTTGTTAAATTTAAAAAAATCAAAAATTTTGTTCATTTTTAAGGCCCATTTTCTTCTTATTCCATCATTTCTATTTAACTGTATTTCACACTCACCTCCAAAGCAAGCTGTCTTATCTAGTCAGATAAAGTTTCTCATGCATTTCATGCTAATTACCATCTCCATGCCTTAATCACCCTGTTCTTAAGGCTGAATACCTTCCTTCAACCCCCAATATTTAAAATATATTAATATTTCAAGTTCTAGCTGAATCCCCATTCTTCCTACAGAATTTTTCCAGAATTTACTTTAGTATAAACTATACTTTTCCTTTTTATAAGCCACTATTAACATAGATTTATTTTTTAACATTTTTATTGGAGTATAATTGCTTTACAATGGTGTGTTAGTTTCTGCTGTATAACAAAGTGAATCAGCTATATATATATAGATATATCCACATATCCTGTCCCTCTTACACCTCCCTCCCCACTCCCTATCCCACCACTCTAGGTGGTCAAAAACCACTGAGCTGATCTCCCTGTGCTGTGCAGCTGCTTCTCATGAGCTATCTATTTTACATTTGGTAGTGTATACATGTCAATGCTACTCTCTCACTTCTTCCCAGCTTACGTTTCTACCTCCTGTGTCCTCAAGTCCATTCTCTACCTCTGTGTCTTTATTCTTGCCCTTCCCCTAGGTTCATCAGAACCATTTTTTTTAGATTCCATATATATGTGTTAGCGTAGGGTATTTGTTTATCTCTTTCTGACTTACTTCACTCTGTATGACAGAGTCTAGGTCCATCCACCTCACTACAAATAACTCAATTTTGTTTCTTTTTAATGGCTGAGTAATATTCCATTGTATATATGTGCCGCATCTTCTTTATCCATTCATCTGTCGATGGACACTAAGGTTGCTTCCATGTCCCTGTTTTTGTAATAAGTGTTGCAATGAATATTGTGGTACATGTCTCTTTTTGAATTATAGTTTTCTCAGAAGGTATACAGATTGCCAACAAACACATGAAAGAATGCTCAACATCGTTAATCATTAGAGAAATGCAAATCAAAACTACAATGAGATATCATCTCACACCAGTCAGAATGGCCATCATCAAAAAATCTAGAATTTCTAAAAATCTTATATTTGTATTTGTATGGAAATATGTATGGAAATATGTTAATATAAATGTTTCAGACATTACATGAAATTTCTAAAAATCTTATATGTTCTGGTATAATGTTATAAGTAATAATCCTAGTTATTACTTTAAAATGTATATCTCAGAAATAACTAATTTTCTCGTCAACTGCATTATTATGAACTTTCATCAAATCTTTAACCGTGGTCATTTTTAAGTCTTTTGTCATTTACAGACAGTTCTGGGTGTACTCTGATGATTTTGCAAATATGTTCCTATAAAAGGGTTTCATCTTCAAGAAATTCATGGAAAAGACTCTGACAAGTACAGGTTTCTGGTAACTGACTGTACTGCTGAACTGAATGAATAAGCATTTTCAGAACTCTAATGAAAAACTGATGAACTCATAAAAGTGCTAACAAAAGATCAAGATGAAAAAAAAAATTAATTACATGGGACTGAGTGAACTGATGAGGATGAGTATAATTTTTGTGACTTTCTGTCTGAATTAAAAAAAAAATCCCACAAGGACTCAGAGGCAAAGAATATACAAATCAATTTTCTCTGCAAAGTAAAGGAGCTGTTACAGTGGAGGATTACTGGACTGAATGTCAATATTATGGCATAGTATGAGTGTGTTTCATGTTTGGTAATTGCAATCATTGTTGCTTTTGTTGTGGTCATCCATGTACAATGCTTGGTGTCAGTCTATTTATCTCTTGTAAAAATAAAATACAGTGTGTGTGTGTGAAAAAAAAAAGAAAGAATAAAAAAAAATCTAGAAACAATAATTGCTGCAGAGGGTGTGGAGAAAAGGGAACACTCTTGCACTGTTGGTGGGAATGTAAATTGATATAGCCACTATGGAGAACAGTATGGATGTTCATTAAAAAACTAAAAATAGAACTATCATACGACCCAGCAATCCCACTACTGGGCATATACCCTGAGAAAACCATAATTCAAAAAGAGTCATGTACCAAAATGTTCATTGCAGCTCTATTTACAATAGCCAGGACATGGAAGCAACCTAAGTGTCCATCATCGGATGAATGGATAAAGAAGATGTGGCACATATATACAATGGAATATTACTCAGCTATAAAAAGAAACGAAATGGAGGTATTTGTATTGAAGTGGATGGAGTTAGAGTCTGTCATACAGAGTGAAGTAAGTCAGAAAGAGAAAAACAAATACAGTATGCTAACACATATATATGGAATCTAAGGAAAAAAAAAAAGTCATGAAGAACCCAGTGGCAAGACGGGAATAAAGACACAGACCTACTAGAGAATGGACTTGAGGATATGGGGAGGGGGAAGGGTAAGATATGACAGGGTGAGAGAGTGGCATGGACATATATACACTACCAAATGTAGAATAGATAGCTAGTGGGAAGCAGCCGCATAGCAGAGGGAGATCAGCTCGATGCTTTGTGACCACCTAGAGGGGTGGGATAGGGAGGTTTTGAGGGAGGGAGATGCAAGAGGAAAGAGATATGGGAACATATGTGTATGTATAACTGATTCACTTTGTTATAAAGCAGAAACTAACACACCATTGTAAAGCAATTATACTCCAATAAAGATGTTTAAAAAAAAATGCTGGAGAGGGTGTGGAGAAAAGGGAACACTCTTCACAGTTGGTGGGAGTGTAAATTGATAGAGCCATTATGGAGAACAGTAAGGACGTTCATTAAAAATTAATAATAGATCTACTATATGACCCAGCAATCCCACTTCTGGGCATATAACATAGATTTTTTTACCACAACATATAATAAGTAATTGGAATTTAATCCTTACTGCTCTAGTTGTTCCATTTGTTTATGCCTTGCATTCTTAAATGAAACATAAGTTTCTTATGAACAATAACTGCTTATGATTTTTTTGTACCCATTTAACACCTAGCATATTTTTGGGTATGTAGACAGTCTTAAATAAGGTTTTGCTTAACTGGTGCTAAAATATAAATTCAGCAATCCCACAAGTATATTTAGTATAAATATCCAATGGATTTTTAAACAGATAGCATTTAAGTACATCACTGAGATTACATACTGTCTCATTTTATAGTAGCACACTATATATTAGTTCTTTTTAAGATGAAACAATTATCCATAAATTACTGTAGATAATATCAGGACAACACTTATTATTAAATTAGAATACACTTATTCTGTATAGGCATTCTAGAAATGGTTCACAACTAAGGCATTAACTCAAATATTTAAGTAAATATTTTTACTTGGCATTTATGTATTGAAAGTAATATTGCCATTGTTTCTTGTTGTTGTTGTTTTGTGTGTGTGTTTTGTTTGCTTTTTTAACATCTTTATTGGAGTATAATTGCTTTACAGTGTTTTTTTTGTTTCTACTGTATAACAAAGTGAATCAGCTATATGTATGCATATATTACCATATCCCCTCCCTCTTGCATCTCCCTCTCACCCTCCTTATCCCACCTCTCTAGGTGGTCACAAAGCATCGAGCTGATCTCCCTGTACTATGTAACTGCTTCACACTAGCTATCTCTTTTACATTTGATAGTGTATATATATCAAAGCTACTCTCTCACTTCGTCCCAGCTTACCCTTCACCCTCCCTGTGTCCTCAAGTTCTATCTCTAGGTCTGCGTGTGTATTCCTGTGCCTAGGTTCATCAAAAACATTTTCTTTTAACTCCATATGTGTGTTAGCACACAGTATTTGTTTTTATCTTTCAGAGTTACTTCACTTTGTATGACAGACTCTAGGTTCATCCACCTCACTACAAATAACTCAATTCTTTCTTTTTACGGCTGAGTACTATTCCATTGTATATATGTACTACATCTTCTTTATCCATTCATCCAATGATGGACACTTAGGTTGCTTCCATGTCCTGGCTGTTGTAAATAGTGCTACAGTGAACATTGTGGAACATGACTCTTTTGGAATTATGGTTTTCTCAGAGTGTATGCCCAGTAATGGGATTCCTGGGTCATATGGTAGTTCTATTTGTAGTTTTTTAAGGAACCTCCATATTGTTTTCCATAGTGGCTGTATCAGTTTACATTCCCACCAACAGTGCAGGAGGGTTCCCTTTTCTCCACACCCACTTCAGCCTTTATTGTTTGTAGATTTTTTGAGGACGGTCATTCTGACCAGTGTGAGGTGATACCTCAATGTAGTTTTGATTTGCATTTCTCTAATGATTACTGATGTTGAGCATCCTTTCATGTGTTTGTTGGCAATCTGTATATCTTCTTTGGAGAAATGTCTCTTTAGATCTTCTGCCCAATTTTGGATTGTGTTGTTTGTTTTTTTGATATTGAGCTGCATGAGTTGCTTGTATATTTTTGAGATTAATCCTTTGTCAGTTGCTACATTTGCAAGTATTTTCTCCCATTCTGAGGGTTGTCTTTTCATCTTGTTTATGGTTTCCTTTGCTCTGCAAAAGCTTTTAAGTTTCATTAGGTCCCATTTGTTTATTTTTGGTTTTATTTCCATTTCTCTAAGAGGTGGGTTAAAAAGGATCTTGTTGTGATTTATGGCATAGAGTGTTCTGCCTATGTTTTCCTCTAAGAGTTTTATAGTGTGTGGTCTTACATTTAGATCTTTACTCCATTTTGAGTTTATTTTTTGTATGGTGTTTGGAAGTGTTCTAATTTAATTCTTTTATGTGTAGCTCTCCAGTTTTCCCAGCACTACTTATCGAAGAGGCTGTCTTTTCTCCATTGTGTATTCTTGCCTCCTTTATCAAAAATAAGGTGACCATATGTGCATGGGTTTCTCTCTGGACTTTCTATCCTGTTCCATTGATCTATATTTCTGTTTTTGTGTCAGTACCAAACTCTCTTGACAACTGTAGCTTTGTAGTATAGTTTGAAGTCAGGGAGCCTGATTCCTCTAGCTCCATTTTTCTTTCTCAAGATTGCTTTGGCTAATTGGAGTCTTTTTTGTTTCTATACAAATTATAAAATTTTTTGTTCTAACTCTGTAAAAATTGCCATTGGTAGTTTGATAGGGATTACATTTAATCTGTAGATTGTTTTGGGTAGTTTAGTCATTTGCCATTGTTAAGAAAAGAAAATATTTACTGTATATTCTTTTCTATGCTGAAAATACTATAGCTATTGGTCTCATCTTTATGAACTGTAAGTCAATTATGAAACCCAAGAGAGGAGACTTCAGAATTTAAAGGGAAAATGTTAAGCTTCATATTTACAAAGATCTAAATTTCCTATATGAAGAGCTGTCTCTGTGAGGTTTTCCACATATGTCAAATAATCCAACCGTGAGCCATTCAGTTGGTAAGCACAAGTATCTAGATCATAGTAAATTAAATTGCCCAAATACTTTTAGTGCCTTATGCTAGAATTCACCATTTTCAGTAAAATATAACTGGATATCTTAACCCCCAGTAATTCACTGAGCCAATATAAATTTCTTAAAGAGGCAGACTAGAGTATTTGCTACTGATATGATTTTAGAATACTCAATGCAACAACAATATCTATGCATTGAGAGATTAATATATTCAAATAATACCACTAATAATTTTACAAATAGTAAAATTTGATATAGTACTGATATAGTACTCCCTGACACCCCTTAAAAATGGCTTAGAAACTCTCCATTGTGAATAAGGACATTGTTAAGTTGAAGTTCTTCAACTTTCCCCAAATTATAGTTAACAAATGCCAGTCCCAAGACATGAATCCAAGTATGTCCATCTCCAAAGCTTATATTAAGGACAACCTTCCTGAAATATGTAGTTAATTATGCTTCAACTTATTTTTACCAGTGAAGAGTTAAGCTTTTCATCCCATAATGAGAAAGACAATTTTCCTGAAATAATTATTCAGTTATATTCAACTTGTTTTTACTAGTAGGAAAAAAAGCTTTTCTTCCCATAATGAGAAAGAAGGTTTAACTTGTACATAATTAGATTTCATAATTTGATAAGTGCATTTAACTGGACACCACCATTTAATATTTGGAAGACCATATTGATGAAACATTTCTGGATATCAATATGGCATTGTATAACAGAACTTAAAATGTGCCTATATTGTGGTCCAGAAATTCTACTACAAAGAATTTGTCTTAAAAAAAAACTAACATGAATCCTTCTCAAACACTTCCAAAAAAATTGAAGAGGAACAAATACTGCCTAACTCATTTTATGATGCCAGCATTACCCTGTTACAAAAACCACACAAAGATATCACACAAAGAAGAAAACTATGGACCAATATTTCCTATGAATTTGGATGTAAAGTCCCCTGCACAAAATACTAGCAAAGTGAATGCAACAGCAAATTAAAATTATTACATACTGTGACAAATTGGGATTTATTCCAGGGATGCAAGGTGTTTCAGCATATGAAAATCAATCAATGTAATACACCTCTTCATAGAATAAAGACAATTAAAATCACACTGTCATTTCAGTTGGTGCAGTAAAATATTTTGACAAAATCCAACATACTTTCATGATAAAAATACTCAACAGACTGAGAGGAAAAGGCATTCATGGGGAACCCACAACTAACATGATTCACAATGGAGAAAGTCTGAAAGCTTTTTCCCTAAGATCAGGAAGATGCAAGGGTTGCCCACATTAGCCACTCCTATTTTAATTTTTGCTAAATGTTCTAGACAGAGTAATGGGCTAGAAAAAGAAATAAGGTTCTAAATTGGAAAGGAATATATAATATTATCTCTGTTTGCAGCTGAAATAGTCTTATAAAGAAAAACTCAGAATCAACACACACACACACACACACACACACACACACAAAGAATTAAGCTAATAAATAAACCCAACAAAAGGGCAGGGTACAATATCAACACACAAAAATCAACTGCATTTTTACACACTAGCAATGAAGAATCCAGACACTGAATTTAAGTAAACATTGCCATTGCCAATGGGATCAAAAAAAAAAAGTCATAGAAATAACTTTAACCAAGGAGATATAAGATGTGTACACTGAAAACTACAAAACATTGCTGAAATAAGTTAAAGAAAACCTAAAGAAGTGGAATGATATCCCATGTTCATTGATTGGAAAACTTAAAATTGTTAAAATAACACTACTATACAAAGTTATCTACAGATACAATGCAATGCTTATCAGAGTTTCAACAGTAGTTTTGCAGAAATGAAAAAGCGAATCTTAAAGTTCATATTGAATGCAAGAGAGCCTGAATAGCCACAACAATCTTGAAAAAGAGGGACAAAGTTGGAAGACTTACACTTCCCACTTACAAAAGTTAGTACAAAGCAATAATAATCAAAAGTGTGTGGTTCTAGCCTGTGGATAGACATATGTATAGACTAATGGAATATAATTTAGTGTCTATACATAAACCCATACATCTACTGTCAATTATCTTTGATAATAGTACAAGTATATTCTCCTTAAGAATGGTGCTTGGACAATGGGATCTTCACAGGCAAAATAATAAAGTTGGATTCCTAGTTTACAGCATATACAAAAATTAACACAAAAGGGGTCAAAGATCTAAATGCAAGAGCTAAAACTGTAAAACTCAGAAGAAAACAGGGCAAATCTTGATGACCTTTAGTTTTGCAGTGGATTCTTGTATATAACACCTAAAACATGAACAACAAAAGAAAAATGAAAATAAATTTGCCTTCATCAAAATTAAGAATGCCTGTGCATCAAAGGACACTAACAAGAGAATTAAAAAAATAAAACAACCTGCTGAATTGAATTATTGGCATATCATATATCTGTAAATGGTATGGTATACAGAATATATGAAGAACTCATAACTCAAAAACAAATAAACAACTCAATTTAAACAAATAGACAAAAGACTTAAATAGACATTTCTCCAAAGAAGATATACTAATGGTCATCAAGCACATGAAATGAGGCTCATCATAATTAGTTATTAGAGAAGCACAAATCAAATCCACAATGAGATACTCCTTTACACCAATTACAATATATATTATCCAAAAAAATAGAAAATTGCAAATGTTGGTGGTCACTAAAAATATTAAACAGAGAATTACCATATGACCTAACAATCCCATTCCTAATTATATGCTCTCCCAAATTGAAAACTTGTATTTAAACAAATACTTGTACACGAAAGTTAATAGTAGCAGTATTCTCAATAGCCAAAAGATGGAAACAACCTAAAAGTTTATCAATGAGTGAATTAATAAATAAAATATGATATACCCATACAATGGAATATAATTCAGCTATAAAAACAAATAAAATACTAGCACACGCTACAACGTGGATGAACAGCAAAACAATATGTTAAATGAAGCAATACATTAAAAAACCATATATCATATGTCTTCATTTATATGAAACATCTAGGATAGGTAAGTGCATACAGAGAGAAAACAAATTAGTGGTTGCCAGGAGTTGGAGGGAGTGGGGAATGTAGAATGATTGGTTAATGTGTCCAGGTTCTCCTTTGGTGATAATGAAAATATTTTGGAACTTGACAGAGTTAATGGTTGCCTAACATTATGCATGTACTAACTGCCACTGCATTGCTTACTTTAAAATGGTTAATTTTAAGTTATGTGAATTTAACTACAATGAAAAAAATACACTAAACATTTATGTTTGACTTAAAAAAAATACAGAACTTCTGGTCTTCAATATTTTAATTTCCTGTAAAATAAATAAAAAGACAAATCACAGATTTGGAGAAAATATTTGTAAATCACATATATCTTAAAGGAATTTCATCCTGCATATAAAGGTAAGTCTCTCAAATCTCAATTAGATTACCCAATTAAAAATGTTCAAAATTTAGTTCAGATACTCTATCAAAGAAGACATATGGATGTTAAATAATAACATGAAAACATATTCAGACTCACTAGTTATTAAGAAAATGCAAAAAAATCTATAATATGATACCACTACATGACTATTAGAATAATTAAAATTTTAAAAATGGACCAAGCAAATGGGTAAATAAATTGTGATATTTTCATAGAAAGAAATATTCAACAGAAACAAAATAGAATAATTGAACTATAGCTACATGCAACAACATGGATAAACCTCCAAATAATTATGCTGAGTGAAAGAAACCAGACCAAAATAGTACATAATATTTAATTCCATTGATAAATTTACACAAAATTCAAACTCATCAATAATAACAGAGAACAGACTAGTGGTTGATTGAGGATGAGAATAGGTGGAGAGTGGATGTGTGGATAAGGGTAGGAAGGAGGTATTACGAGGGGCAGAAGGAAACTTTCAGAGGTGATGATTATATATATTTTCTTGAGTGTGGTGATGCTTTCCCAGGTGTATATATGTGTCACATTTATCTAATTATACAATTTAAACATATGCAGGTTATTTTGCATCATTTATACTATAATAAATGTCTTAAGAAATTTAGAAAAATGGAAATATTTTCAGCAAGTATGTGCATGAACTGAACTAGGAGATTTCATATATATTATCTCAAGATTTCCCCCCAACAGCTAAATATGAGCTTTCAAATGCACATTATTTTCTATTGTATTGATGATTCCATTGCCAAAAGAGGAGCATTAGGCAATGCTACAAAACTTCTGGGTAATTAAAATTTGAGAAAACCTACCCATTTTTTTCTCTTTATTTACTTTTCCAAAATTGAATTTCATCTCTTAATATTCTTTTTACCCCCCTTTCTCTTGAGAATTTCACACTTAAGAGTCGATTTAGGGTGATTTAAAATGTGTGTTTCACTTAATAAAAAGAAGAAACATCATTTTCCTGAATAATATATGTTATATTTCTGCAGCAAAGCTTTTCAATATTAAGCCAAACACAATTAATAAATTTGTATCATTTATGTTCATTAGAAAATATTGATTTATTAATATCATACTATGTGAAAGCCCTTATGGAGAGTGCTGAAACTAAATACGTTTTCTAATCCATATTGATTTTTCTCAATAAGATGAAGTTCAATTTAGGTTGAGATTATAAAAATATATTGTCAAACTCTCCAATACCCCTCTAGATAATTGTCATCAATAGTAAAAAATTTTCAGAAAGTAAACCTATGGAAACAACTCATCTTTTTTGTGTATGATTTTAAAGTTTTATTCAAAAATAGTATTACATTTTAAACCAAAGAGATTTTGGAGTTAAGGGAATTATTATTAATAACAAAAATTAACATATACACACTCAAAAAATAAATTAATTATAATAAAATAGAATAATAATAAAGCCTATAATACATCCTAGTGCCCCTGATACTGATTAATAAATATCATAGATCATTTAAGATCTCTATGCTTTTATATTGTTATAAGCTCTCCCTCTCTTCATGAGTCTCTTAATTCTGACTCCCATAAAAGTAATTCAACCAGTACTAAAGAAAACAACTTAGGCGGAGACCTTCAAGATGGCAGAGGAGTAAGACGTGGAGATCACCTTCCTCCCCACAAATACATCTACATGTGGAACAACTCCTACAGAACGCCTACTGAATGCTGGAAGAAGACCTCAGACTTTCCAAAATGCAAGAAACTCCCCATGTACCTGGGTAGGGCAAAAGAAAAAAGAAAAGACAGAGACAAAAGAATAGGGACAGGACTGGCACCTCTGGGAGGGAGCTGTGAAGGAGGAAAAGTTTCCATACACTAGGAAGCTCCTTCACTGGCAGAGATGGGGGCTGATGGGGGGAACCCTTAGGAGCCATAGAGGAGAGCACAGCAACAGGGGTGCAGAGTACAAAGTGGAGAGACTTCAGCACAGAGGATTGGTGCCGACAAGCACTCACCAGCCTGAGAGGCTTCTCTGCTCACCTGCCAGGGGGGGTGGGGGCTGGGAACTGAGGCTTGGGCTTTGGAGGACAGATCCAAGGGAGAGGACTGGGGTTGGCTGGGTGAACACAGCACGAAGGGGGCTAGTGCACCACAGCTAGCTGAGAGGGAGTCCAGAAAAATGTCTGGACTTTTCTAGAGTCAAGAGACAATTGTTTTGGGGTGTTCAAGGAGAGGGGATTCAGAACACCGCATAAACGAGTTACAGAGACAGGCGTGAGCCGCGGCTATCAGCATTGACACCATAGAAGGGTATTAAACTCTAAGGCTGCTGCTGCAGCCACCAAGAAGCCTGTGTACAAGTACAGGTCACTATCCACACCTCCCCTCCTGGAGCCTGTGCAGATCACCACTGCTAGGGTCCCATGATCCAGGGGCAACTTCCCCGGGAGAACACACGGTGTGCATCAGGCTGTTGCAATGTCACGCTGGCCTCTGCCGCCTCAGGCTCGCCGCACATTCCGTAACCATCCCTACCCCCTGGCCTGAGTGAGCCAGAGGCCCCTAATCAGCTGCTACTTTAACCCGGTCCTGTCTGAGCGAAGAACAGATGCCCGCAGGTGACCTAAAGCAGAGGAGGATACCAAATCCAAAGCTAAACCCCAGGAGCTGTATGAACAAAGAAGAGAAACGGAAATTTCTCCCAGCAGCCTCAGGAGCAATGGATTAAATCTTCACAATCAACTTGATGTACCCTGCATCTGTGGAATACCTGAATAGACAATGAATCATTCCAAAATTGAGGCGGTGGACTTTGAGAGCAACTGTAGACTTGGGGTTTGCTTTCTGCATCTAATTTATTTCTGGTTTTATGTTTATCAAAGTTTAGTATTTAGAGTTTATTATCAATGGTAGATTTGTTTATTGATTTGGTTGCTCTCTTCCTCCTTTTTTTAATATATACATATATTTTTTTTTTCCATTTTTCTCTTTTAATGAGTGTGTATGTGTATGCTTCTTTGTGTGCTTTTGTCTATATAGCTTTGCTTTTACCATTCGACCTAGGATTCTGTCTGTCCGTTTTTTTCTTTTTTTTAGGATATTTTTTAGCACTTCTTATCATTGGCAGATTTGTTTTTTGGTTTGGTTGCTCTCTTCTTTCTTTCTTTCTTTTATTTTTTTATTAGTTTTAATTTTTAATAATTAGTTTTTAATTTTTATTTTAATAACTTTTAAATTTTTCATTTATTTTTCTTTCTTTCTTTTTTCTTTCTTAATTTCTTTGTTTGTTTGTTTCTTTTTTCTTTCTTTCTTTCTTCGTTATTTCTTTCTTCCTTTTCTTCTCACTTTTCTTCTGAGCCATGTGGCTGATAGGGACTTGGTGCTCCAGGCGGGTGTCAGGCCTGAGCCTCTGAGGTGGGAGAGCTGAGTTCAAGACATTGGTCCACCAGAGACCTCCCAGCTCCACATAATACCAAACAGCAAGAGTGCTCACAGAGATCTCCATCTGAATGCTAAGACCCAGATCCACTCAATGAGCAGCAAGCTACAGTGCTGGACTCCCTATGCCAAACAAATAGCAAGACAGGAAAACAACCGTACCCATTAACAGAGAGTCTGGCAAAAATCATAAGGTCACCGACACCGCAAATCACATCACCAGACGTGGTCCTGCCCACCAGAAAGACAAGATCCACCCTCATCCACCAGAACACAGACACCAGTCCCTCCACCAGGAAGGCTACACAACCCACGGAACCAACCTTAGCCACTGGGGACAGACACCAAAAACAATGGGAACTACGAACCAGCAGCCTGTGAAAAGGGGACACCAAACAGAATAAGTTAAGCAAAATGAGAAGATAGAGAAACACACATCAGATGAAGGAGCAAGGTAAAAACCCACCAGACCAAATAAATCAAGAGGAAATAAGCAGTCTACCTGAAAAAGAATGCAGAATAATGACAGTAAAGATGATCCAAAATCTTAGAAATAGAATGAAGAGAATACAAGAAACATTTAACAAGGACGTAGAAGAATGAAAGATCAAACCAACAAAGATGAACAACACAATAAATGAAATAAAAAACTCTCTAGAAGTAACGAATAGAAGAATAAAGAAAAAAGAATGAAAAGAATTGAGGACAGGCTGATAGACTTCTGGGACAGCATTAAAAGCACCAACATTCGAATTATAGGGGTTCCAGAAGAAGAAGAGAAAAAGAAGGACTGAGAAAATATTTGAAAAGATTATAGTTGATAACCACCCTAATATGGGAAAGTAAATAGTTAATCAAGTCCAGGAAGTGCAGAGAGTCCCACACAGGAAAAATCCAAGGAGAAACACGCGAAGACACTTATTAA
Organism: Balaenoptera physalus; assembly: GCF_965194825.1. Classification (NCBI taxonomy): domain Eukaryota; kingdom Metazoa; phylum Chordata; class Mammalia; order Artiodactyla; family Balaenopteridae; genus Balaenoptera; species Balaenoptera physalus. The sequence goes on along the minus strand of NC_138903.1, from coordinate 70,650,698 downwards.
TCAAACTATCAAAAATTAACTACAAAGAAAAAGTGTTAAAAGCAGCAAGGGAAAAGAAACAAATAACATACAAGGGAATCCTCATAAGGTTAACAGCTGATCATTCAGCAGAAACTCTGTAAGCCAAAAGGGAGTGGCAGGACATATTTAAAGTGATTAAAGGGAAGAAACTACAACCAGGATGACTGTGCCCAGCATGATCTCATTCAGATTCCATGCAGAAATTGAAACCTTTATAGACAAGCAAAAGCTAAGAGAATTCAGCACCACCAAACCAGCTTTACAACAAATGCTAAAGGAACTTCTCTAGGCAGAAAACACAATACAAGGAAAAGACCTAAAATAACAAACCCAAAACAATAAGAAAATGGTAATAGGAACATGCATATTGATAACCACCTTAAACTTAAATGGATTAAATGGTCCAAGCAAAAGACATAGACTGGCTGAATGGATACAAAAAGAAGACACGTACATATGCTGTCTACAAGAGACCCACTTCAGACCTAGGGACACGTACAGACTGAACGTGAGGGGATGGAAATAGATATTCCATGCAAATGGAATTGCAAAGAAAGTTGGAGTAGCGATTCTCATAACAGAAAAAAAGACTCTAAAATAAAGACTATTACAAGAGGCAAAAAAGGACACTACAAATTTATCAAGGGATCAATCCAAGAAGAAGATATAACAATTGTAAATATTTATGTACCCAACATATGAGGACCTCAATATATAAGGCAAATGGTAACAGCCATAAAAGGGGAAATCTACAGTAACACAATCATAATAGGGGACTTTAATACCCGACTTTCACCAATGGACAGATCATCCAAAATGAAAATAAATAAGGAAACACAGCTTTAAATTATATATTAAACAAGATGGACCAAATTGATATTTATAGGACATTCCAACCAAAAAAAAAATAGAATAAACATTCTTCTCAAGTACTCATGCAACATTCTCCAGGATACATCATATCTTGGGTCACAAATCAAGCCTTGGTGAACTTAAGAAAATTGAAATCATATTAAGTATCTCTTCCGACCACAAAACAATGAGCCTAGATACCAATTACAGGAAAAAATCTGTAAAAAATACAAACACATGGACGCTAAACATTACACTATTTAATAACCAAGAAATCACTGAAGAACTCAAAGTGGAAATCAAAAATTACCTAGAAAAAAATGACAATGAAAACACGATGTCCCAAAACCTATGAGATACAGCAAAAGTAGTTCTGAGGGAAGTTGATACCAATACAATCCTACCTCCAGAAACAAGAAACATCTCAAATAAACAATCTAACCTTACACCTAAAGCAATTAGAGAAAGAAGAAGAACAACAACAACAACAAAAAAAACCAAAGTTAGCAGAAGGCAAGATATCATAAATATCAGATAAGAAGTAAATGAAAAAGAAATGAAGGTAACAATAGCAAAGATCAATAAAACTAAAAGCTGGTTCTTTGAGAAGATAAACAAAATTGATAAACCATTAGCAAGACTCATCAAGAAAAAAAGGGAGAGGACTCAAATCAATAGAATTAGAAATGAAAAAGGAGAAGTAACAACTGACACTGTAGAAATACAAAGGATCATGAGAGATTACTAGAAGCAACTCTATGCCAATAAAATGGACAAGTTGGAAAAAATGAACAAATTCTTAGAGAAGAACAGCCTTCTGAGACTGAACCAGTAAGAAATAGAAAATAAAAACAGACCAAACACAAGCACTGAAATTGAGACCGTGATTAAAAATCTTCCAGCAACCAAAAGCCCAGGACCCGACAGCTTCACAGGCAAATTCTATGAAACCTTTAGAGAAGAGCTAAAACCTATCCTTCTCAAACTCTTCCAAAATATAGCAGAGAGAGGAGCACTCCCAAAACTCATTCTACGAGGCCACCATCACCCTGATACCAAAACCAGACAAAGATGTCACAAAGAAAGAAAACTAAGGCAAATACCACGGATGAACATAGATGCAAAAATCCTCAACAAAATAGTAGCAAACAGAATCCAACAGCACACTAAAAGGATCATACACCATGATCAAATGATATTTATCTCAGGAATGCAAGGATTCTTCAGTCTATGGAAATCAATCAATGTGATAAACCATATTAAAAAAATTGAAAGAGAAAAATCATATGATCATCTCAATAGGTGCAGAAAAAGATTTAGACAAAATTCAACACACATGTATGTTAAAACCCTCGATAAAATAGGCATTATGTTAACATGATATAGGCCATATATGACAAAGCCACAGCCAACATTGTTCTCAATGGTGAAAACATGAAAGCATTTCCACTAAGATCAGGAACAAGACAAGGTTGCCCACTCTTACCACTATTATTCAACATAGATTTGGAAGTTTTAGCCACAGCAATCAAAGAAGAAAAAGAAATAAAAGGAATCCAAATCAGAATAGAAGAAGTAAAGCTGTCACTCTTTGCAGATGACATGATATTACACATAGAGAATCCTAAAGATGCTACCAGAAAACTACTAGAGCTAATCAATGAATTTGGTAGAGTAGCAGGATACAAAATTAATGTACAGAAATGTCTTGCATTCCTATACACTAATGATGAAAATTCTGAAAGAGAAATTAAAGAAACACTCCCATTTACCATTGCAACAAAAGGAATAAAATACCTATGAATAAACCTATCTAAGGAGACAAAAACCTGTCTGCAGAAAACTATGTAAGAGAGTGATGAAAGAAATTAAAGATGATACAAACAAATGGAGAGATATACCATGTTCTTGGATTGGAAGAATCAACATTGTGAAAATGACTATACTACCCAAAGCAATATATAGATTGAATGCAATCTGTATCACACTTCCACTGGCAGTTTTCACAGAACTAGACCAAAAAATTTCACAATATGTATGAAAACACAAAAGATCCCGAATAGCCAAGGCAATCTTCAGAAAGAAAAATGGAGCTGGAGGAATCAGGCTTCCAGACTTCCGACTAAACTACAAAGCTATAGTAATCAAGACAGTATGGTACTCACACAAAAACAAAAATATAGGTCAATGGAACAGGATAGAAAGGGCAGAGATAATCCCATGAACATATGGTCACCTTATTTTTGATAAAGGAGGCAAGAATATACAATGGAGAAAAGACAGCCTCTTCAATAAGTGGTGCTGGGATAACTAGACAGCTACATGTATAAGAATGAAAATAGAACACTCCATAACACCATACACAAAAATAAACTCAAAATGGATTAAAGACATAAATGTAAGGCCAGACACTATAAAACTCTTAGAGGAAAACATAGGCAGAACACTCTATGACATAAATCACAGCAAGATCCTTTTTGACCCACCTCCTTGAGAAGTGCAAATAAAAACAAAAATAAACAAATGGGACCTAATGAAACTTAAAAGCTTTTGCACAGCAAAGGCAACCGTAAGCAAAACAAAAAGACAATGCTCAGAATGGGAGAAAATATTTGCAAATGAAGCAACTGACAAAGGATTAATCTCCAAAATTTACAAGCAGCTCATGCAACTCAATATCAAAAAAACAAACAACCCAATCAAAAAATGGGCAGAAGACCTAAAGAGACATTTCTCCAAAGAAGATATACAGATTGCCAACATACACATGAAAGACTGCTCAACATCACTAATCATTAGAGAATTGCAAATCAAAACTAAAATGTGGTATCACCTCACTCCAGTCAGAATGGCTATCATCAAAAAATCTACAAACCGTAAATGCTGGAGAGGGTGTGGAGAAAAGGGAACCGTCCTGCACTGTTGGTGGGCATGGAAATTGATGCAGCCACTACAGAGAAAAGTATGGAGGTTCCTTAAAATCTAAAAAGAAAACTTCCATATGACCCAGCAATCGCACTACTGGGCATATACCCTGAGAAAACCATAATTCAAAAAGAGTCATGTACCACAATGTTCATTGCAGCTGTATTTACATTAGCCAGGACATGGAAGCAACCTAAGTGTCCATCGACAGATGAATGGATAAAGAAGATGTGGCACATATATACAATGGGATATTAGTCAGCCATAAAAAAAAACGAAATTGAGTTATTTGAAGTTAGGTGGATGGACCTAGAATCTGTCATACAGAATGAAGTAAGTCAGAAGGAGAAAAAGAAATGCCATATGCTAACACATATATATATAGAATCTAAATGAAAAAAGAAAAAAAATGTTTTGAAGAGCCTAGTGTCAGGACAGGAAAAAAGACGCAGACATAGAGAATGGACTTGAGGACACAGGGAGGGGGAAGGGTAAGCTGAGACGAAGTCAGAAAGTGGCATGGATTTATATATACTACCAAATGTAAAATAGATAGCTAGTGTGAAGTAGCCGCATGGCACAAGGAGGTCAGCTCGGTGCTTTGCGACCACCTAGATGGGTGGGATAAGGAGGGTGTGAGGGAGACACAAGAGGGTGGAGATATGGGGATAAATGTATATGTATAGCTGATTCACTTTCTTATAAAGTAGAAACTAACACACCATTGTAAAGCAATTATACTCCAATAAAGATGTTAAAAAAAAGAATACAAATTAACAAATAGGTTAATTGTTAACAGCCTATGTGCATGGTTCAATTTTAAGAATAGATTTCTCTGAGTTACCAGACTTAATATGAAAATCTCTAGATCCATCCATTTTGTTACAAATAGAATTATATTATTCTTTATTATGGCTGAGTAATATTCCATTGTGTGTGGACATGTATATATATATATATATACACACAAATATATGCATATATATATATATATATATATATATATATACACATATATATATATATCTTTATCTGTTCGTCTGTTGATGGACATTTAGGTTGCTTCCATGTCTTGACTATTGTAAACAGTGCTGCTATGGACACTGACGTGCATGTACCTTTTCGAATTAGAGTTTTCTCTGGATATGTGCACAGGAGTGGGATTGCTGGATCACATGGTAACTCTATTTTCAATTTTTGTAAGGAACCTGCACTCTGTTCTCCATAGTGGCTGTACCAATATCCATTCCCACCAACAGTGTAGGAGGGTTCCTTTTTCTCCCCACCCTCTCCAGCATTTATAATTTGTAGATTTTTGTTGATGGCTTTTCTCACCAGTGTGAGGTGATACCTCCCTGAAGTTTTGATTTGCATTTTTCTGATGATTAGCAATATTGAGCATATTTTCATTTGCCTGCTAGCCATCTGTATGTATTCTATGGTTGAATTTTCTTTAGGTACATTGTTTCGATTGGGTTTGTTGGGTTTTTTTTTTATATTAATCTGTGTAAGTTCTTTGTATATTTTGGAAATTAATCCCCTATTGATCTCATACTTTGCAAATATTTTCTCCCATTGCATAGGCTCTTTTAATTTTTTTTATTGTTTCTTTGCCATTCAAAACCTTTCAGAGAAAGGCAAATACCATATATTATTTATATGTAGAATCTAAAAAATGATACAAGTATACTGATTTAGAAAACAGAAATAGACACACAGACATAGAAAACCAACTTACGGTTACCAAAGGGGAAAGGGGGAGGAGGGATAAATTAGGAGTTTGGGATTAACATATACACAGTACCATATATCAAATAGGTAAACAACCAGGACCTACTGCATAGCACAGGGAACTATATTCAATAAATTATAATAACATAATAGAAAAGAATCTGAGAAAAAATATATATGCATAACTGCATTATTTTTCTGTATACAGAAAAACACAACATTGTAAATCAATTATACTTTGAGGGAAAAAATAGGAAAAAAATATAGATTTCTCATCTGCTGATTTATTCAGTATACTATCTTACCAAACACTTTGATCAAATAGCAGCTTATTGTACAGAATACTTTTGATAAAGAGGGGGTAAGTTCCAACAATTTTGCTAAGTAATTCTAATATAAAGTAATAGTTCTTGATATTACTCCCTAATTATCTTACAGGGACAAGGACAGTAATCACAAGACATTGGTTTACTTCCCCAAGGTAAGGTTGAAATATGTACAACACAATGTATTTGTGTACAGATATATGTATATTTTTTAATACAAACACACTGGGATTATCTGTGTAATGGCAAACTGACCCAAAGTGTTTAAATCCAAAAATCTGGATTCACTGATTGTCTTCCAAATTTATGACTATTTCACCCACTTGAAACCATTGCAATATCATCATCCTTATCATTTGACAGTAAGATTAGGTGGAAGGGGAGACAGGATGGTGAGGGGCTGTGATTAGTTCAATATATTCTCAAATGTTAAGTACCTTTGATTCAGCTTTTGTTGTTAAGGAAACTATTGTGTGAAACATGGGAATGCCAAGTGGGTTCAAGGTGTCAGGATAAAGTATGTACACCCAAAAGCTCATTATTAACAGACAACAAACAACCAATATGTACAACTCTAAGTGCAGAGGTTTGAAAACTGATTTATGTAAAGCTTCATATCAGGTATGGTGTTTTCTGAAAGTACAAGTCGACTTGAATTAACAGCCTTTTGGCAGTAATTTTCACATTGTATGGTGTCTAACCAAATTATTAGCTTTTCACATTAACTTGAAAAAAATTGCTGTTTTTCATGTTTCTATGTATTTGAAATATGGGCTGGTAATGAAAGATAGAGGCTTTTATTATATGTGGAATTAAATCTCTAACTTTGAAAATCCTATTATTTCATTAACATTTTGTAACAATATTAACTTATAGACACGCTAGAATATCTTCTTGGGTGGGAATTCACTTTGCATGAATGGGACTGGAGGAATGGGGTGGCAGATTTTGCCAAGAGGTTGACATGATTATTCTCTTTCTCCCACCTCTTTTCACCTTTGGGTGTTTCTCTCTAAATTCTGCTTGGGTTTTAGCAGTTACTTTGTAAATGGGCCTCAAAATTAGCAGTGGATGCCTCAAGGAATAATGTCCTTATTTACAGTAAACTCATGGATGTCCTCAGAGAAATCTTCCGAAGACAGCAGTTTCTATTATGCCACTTCTCTTCATCAGAATGTACTGAGCCTGTGAAAACTCTCTTGCCTGGCTTTTGAGGATGCTCCTTGATTCTCACTCCCGTGAACCATCATGCACGGCCTCACTTCATCTTCATTTTCTGAATAACAAACAAAATTAAGTATATAGTTAATATTATAGAAATATAAACAGTTTCTTACTGGGTCAAAACTTTGATCTAGACAGATTAGTGACACTAAGTAACATACAGCAGCAAGATATCTTGTACTCTCTAGGTGTACTATAGTGTTTAAAGATATTTGCTAAATTTACTGCTTTTCCTTGACAATAGTGTACGGCTCTGTGGTCCTTAGATCAAAATTCTTACTGACTGTTTGTAGCTTCGCACTATATAACTCAAACCAAACCAGTATAAAATGGATGGATTAGGTGGATTCTAAAAACAGCTTGGCAGACATTTTTACTCTTATTTACCCATCTGGGAACCCAGTTCAGAAGTCAGCCAGCCTTGCAGGCAGATGTGCTTTGAGGGCGTCTCTGAAAACCTTAGGAAAAATAGAAAACTTTTTATTTACAAAATGGGGGGAGGGAAATGTACAAAATTAATAATCGAAGGGCAACAAAATTTGTAGTACTTTTAAAAAAGAATTTTAGTCTCTAGAGCTCAGGTTTTATTATCAGGAAATTTTTTCTTAACTGTGAAAGTGTGGCAAAAATATAGCTATAAAAATCATTGCATGTTTAAAAATCATTGCTAGCATAAGTTAAAATCTCATTGCCTCATTATCTTTTCCATCAGATGGAATAGCCTGTATTTAGTTCTTTCTCATTTGAGAAAAAAGAATCATTGTTTTATATATATATATATATATATATATATATATATATATATATATATATATATATATATATATATATACATATACACATATATATATGTGTGTGTGTGTGTATATATACACACACACATATATATATTATACCCTTATATACATTTTCAGTTTGGAGAGTAAGCATCCTATGGTCACATATATTAGACTATATTTTCCACAGTAATGAGGGAAGTTTTGTGAGTGACAGAATTAGTTCATTCATGTACAGCTATAACCCTCTGTTGGTTAGCAGGAATATTAAATTATAGGTAAACAATGGCCAGCCAAAAAGCATGTGATATGATTGTCTAGTCCTTTAGCTTATTAAGTGTGACACATTATTTTGTTCTAGGTTTTTTCAATAAATACATACTACAGTACTACACAGTCTGTGGTTGGTTGACCCCACTGATGTAGAACTGTGGATATGAAAGACCTACTGTAAAGTTATACATGAATTTTGGACTTCCCAGAGGGTTGATGCCCCTAACTTCCTTGTTGTTCAAGGGTCAACTGTATATACAAAGCATTGTACTAGTTACCATGAACAACACAAGAGAGCTATATAAGGCTGCAAGGCATTCACAATCTACTGGGAATGATAAAAACAAATCTAAACCAATTTTCAGGAAAATGAACCATAGTAAGTGATAGAACAGAGGGGTAAAGGACATCCTGTGAACTCTGGAGGAAAGGAGAAGTTAATTTATGACTAATGGGAAAAGCTTCTGAGAAGGCCTATGCAGGATGGAATTTGAGCTATTTGTGAATGGGTAAGACCTTAGTTAGTAAATGTAAGCTGGGAGTGGTAGGGATTTTCTTATTTTTCACTATTATTCTGAAGTTGCTATACAATTTTCCTGACTCTCTCCTTATGTACAAAAACAATAACATCCCTTAGAATTATAGATAAAAGGAGGTGAAAGTGAAACATTGGAGAGGGTTGAGAAGGTGGCCTAGCTCATGGGGTCACATTCTCCCTTCCCCAAATAGGATGTATCTATTGCTCAAAAAACTAATACTTAATAACCCTTTATTTATGTTAAACATAGCTTCTACTTCTCTATCTTTCCTTGAATCCTGTTTTCTAAAACCAATTTCCCTGCCATGTCCATATTTTATATTCAAGGCTTATGTGTTGTCAGTGTTTGGGGAGAAAAGGTTCTAAAGTGGAAGCACACCCAGAATTTTAGTGAATAGTAAGAAAACTGCTCTAACAGAATCAGCACCAAAGAAGAAACTCTTTTCTTTCTCTCTACCCATATAAGATGTGTGTAAATGGAATATTACTGAGAACACAGCATAGTTACAAGAAGGTCTGAGTATATCTCCTTCCAATCAAGAGACAATAACACCTCCCAATCCATCCAAAGTGTATCTTCAGGACTAGATTGTAATTAAGCTGGAATTTAAAGAAGACTGAAGTTTAATAAATTATACAATTAAAAATTATAACCTGGTTGTCTGAGATAATGACTTGTCAAAAGGAGGATAGTCTACATGAAGTTTAGAAAAGAGAGCAAACCAAAGGGACAGATGTCTATAGTGTATATCCCAGTACCAGATACAAAGAAAGAAATGTTTTCACAGTAAATAGTGATCTAGTTACCCTTATTTAATAAGATTTCTTTAAGCCAACCTCTTTGTTTTCATTCCATTTTAATCAACCACTTTTTGATCTAATTTACTCTCCCAGGAAGGTTTAATCTTAAATGTGTAGGTAAATATGGCCAATACTAGTTATATCATCAACAATTATGTCTTCCACAGTAAATAAATAAAAACTCTGGTTTTCCAGTCAAAGAAATGCGAGTTTGATAAAGATAAACACCTCTATGTAAGAAGATAAAAGCTGAAAGTTAAACCCAAGGCTCATAGGAGTCACTATAGTCCAATATTTAAGAGAAATAAAGTGTTTCATGAGCACAATGTCCTCGTCTGTCTTACTCACTATTGAATCCCAAGTGCTTGGTAAATTGTAGATGTTCAAAAAAATACTGAATAGATGAATCACTTAACAAAAGATAACCATGGTGTGAATCCCCCTTTATCACTATATTCTAGGAGACTTGGGAAAGTTATGTAATATGCTAAGCCTTTATTTATTCAGTTGAAAAATGCTGCCTCATGGGGTTAAGTCAGGTGTTGCATGTAACTTTTGAAATGGTGGCAGGCATATAGTAATTACATTAAAGATGACAGTAAATGCTCTTACTAATAATAGTAGAACTCATTGTGGTAAATATTAGTAGTGGCATTAGAGGTGGTAACTTACCAAGCCGATGCCATTCTTAGAGGTTCAAAATGAGCATCTTTTTACAGTGTTGACATATCACTCTTTCAGTATAACAGTGCTTATCGTGCCCCACATCTACACCATCACTATTCAATCTGCATAAATGATAAGACTAAAATCACTGGGAAAGGTACCACCACAAATGTGTAAAATCTACAATTATTGTTATCATGGAAGCCAAGTGAAATGAGTCTACTGGCCATTTTCCCAGTGCCCAGTATAGAAACATTCTTAAAGATAATTTAGACTAAATCCAACAATTATTTTTCTTCTCAGATTTAATAAATCAATGTCCAAAATGGAATCATTATCCCTTATGGTTAATTTGAAGTAGTCATTAAATTAAACATGAAAGGTACTTGGCTTTGTAATATAGTCCGAAGTCAGGGAGCCTGATTCCTCCAGCTCCGTTTTTCTTTCTCAAGATTGCTATGGCTATTCGGGGTCTTTTGTGTTTCCATACAAAGTGTGAAATTTTTTGTTCTAGTTCTGTGAAAAAGGACAGTGGTAGCTTGATAGGGATTGCATTGAACCTGCAGATTGCTTTGGGTAGTATAGTCATTTTCACAATGTTGATTCTCCAAATCCAAGAACATGGTATATCTCTCCATCTCTTTGTATCATCTTTAATTTCTTTCATCAGTGTGTTATAGTTTTCTGCATACAGGTCTTTGTCTCCTTAGGTTTATTCCTAGGTATTTTATTCTTTTTGTTGCAATGGTAAACGGGAGTGTTTCATTAATTTCACTTTCACGTTTCTCATCATTAGTGTATAGGAATGCAAGAGAATTCTGTGCATTAATTTTGTATCCTGCTACTTTACCAAATTCATTGATTAGCTCTAGTAGTTTTCTGGTAGCCTCTATAGGATTCGCTATGTATAGTATCATGTCATCTTCAGTGACAGCTTTAATGCTACTTTTCTGATTTGGATTCCTTTTATTTCTTTTTCTTCTCTGATTGATGTGGCTAAAACTTCCAAAACAATGTTGAATAATAGTGGTGAGAGTGGGTAAACTTGTCTTTTTCCTGATCTTAGTAGAAATAGTTTCAGTTTTTCACCACTGAGGACGATGTTGGCTGTGGGTTTGTCATATATGGCCTTTATTATGTTGAGGTAATTTCCCTCGATGCCTGCTTTCTGGAAGGTTTTTACAAAAAATGGGTGTTGAATTTTGTCAAAAGCTTTTTCTGCATCTGTTGAGATGATCATATGGTTTTTATTCTTCAATTTGTTAATATGGTGTATCACATTGATTGATTTGTGTATATTGAAGAATCCTTGCATTCCTGGGATAAACCTCACTTGATCATGGTGTATGATCCTTTTAATGTGCTGTTGGATTCTGTTTGCTAGCATTTTGTTGAGGATTTTTGCATCTATGTTCATCAGTGATATTGGCCTGTAGTTTGCTTTCTTTGTGACATCTTTGCCCGGTTTTGGTATAAGGGTGATGGTGGCCTCGTAGAATGAGTTGGGGAGTGTTCCTCCCTCTGCTCTATTTTGGAAGAGTTTGAGAAGGGTAGGTGTTAGCTCTTCTCTAAATGTTTGATAGAATTCGCCTGTGAAGCAATCTGGTCCTGGGTTTTTGCTTGTTGGAAGACTTTTAATCACAGTTTCAGTTTCAGTGCTTGCGATTGTTCTGTTTATATTTTCTATTTCTTCCTGGTTCAGTCTCAGAAGGTTGTGCTTTTCGAAGAATTTGTCCATTTCTTCCAGGTTGTCCAGTAATCAAGACAGTATGGTACTGGCACAAAAACAGAAATATACATCAATGGAACAGGATAGAAAGCCCAGAAATAAAGCCACGCTCATATGGTCACCTTAGCTTTGATAAAGGAGGCAAGAATATACAATGGAGAAAAGACAGCCTCTTCAATAAGTGGTGCTGGAAAAACTGGACAGCTACATGTAAAAGAATGAAATTAGAACACTCCCTAACACCTTACACAAAAATTAACTCAAAATGGATTAAAGACCTAAATGTAAGGCCAGACACTATAAAACTCTTAGAGGAAAACATAGGCAGAACACTCCATGACATAAATCACAGCAAGATCCTTTTTGACCCACCTCCTAGAGAAAGGGAAATAAAAACAAAAATAAACAAATGGTACCTAATGAAACTTAAAAGCTTTTGCACAGCAAAGGAAACCATAAACAAGACGGAAAGATAACCCTCAGAATGGGAGAAAATATTTGCAAATGTAGTAACTGACAAATGATTAATCTCCAAAATTTACAAGCAGCTTATGCAGCTCAATATCAAAAAATCAAGCAACCCAATCCAAAAACGGGCAGAAGACCTAAAGAGACATTTCTCCAAAGAAGATATACAGAATGCCAACAAACACATGAAAGAAGGCTCAACATCATTTATCATTAGAGAAATGCAAATCAAAAGTGCAATGAGATATCATCTCACACCAGTCAAAATGGTCATCATCAAAAAGTCTGCAAACAGTGGCGGGCTGCACAGGCTCCCGGGAGGGGAGGTGTGGAGAGTGACCTGTGCTCGCACACAGGCTTCTTGGTGGCGGCAGCAGTAGCCTTAGCGTCTCACGCCCGTCTCTGGAGCTCCTTTAAGCGGCGCTCTGAATCCCCTCTCCTCGCGCACCAGGAAACAAAGAGGCAAGAAAAAGTCTCTTGCCTCTTCGGCAGCTGCAGACTTTTTCCCGGACTCCCTCCTGGCTAGCCATGGTGCACTAGCCCCTTCAGGCTGTGTTCACGCCGCCAACCCCAGTCCTCTCCCTGAGATCCGACCGAAGCCCAAGCCTCAGCTCCCAGCCCCGCCCGCCCCGGCAGGGGAGCAGACAAGCCTCTCGGGCTGGTGAGTGCTGGTCGGCACCGATCCTCTGTGCGGGAACCTCTCCGCTTTGCCCTCCGCACCCCTGTGGCTGCGCTCTCCTCTGTGGCTCCGAAGCTTCCCCCCTCCGCCACCTGCAGTCTCCACCCGTGAAGGGGCTTCCTAGTGTGTGGAAACCTTTCCTCCTTCAAGGCTCCCTCCCACCGGTGCAGTTCCCGTCCCTATCTTTTGTCTCTGTTTTTCCTTTTTTTTGTTTTGCCGTACCCAGGTACATGGGCAGTTTCTTGCCTTTTGGGAAGTCTGACGTCTTCTGCCAGCGTTCAGTAGGTGTTCTGTAGGAGCTGTTCCACGTGTAGATGTATTTCTGATTTATTTGTGGGGAGGAAGGTGATCTCCACGTCTTACTCTTCCGCCATCTTGAAGCTCCTCCGATCTATATCCATTCTTTTTCAGATTCTTTTCCCATATAGGTTATTACAGAATATTGAGTAGAATTCCCTGTGCTATACAGTAGGTCCTTGTTGATTATCTATTTTATCTATAGTAGTGTATATATGTTTATCCCAACCTCCTAATTTATCACTTCCCCCCACATTTCCCCTTTGGTAGCCATGTTTGATTTCTAGATCTATGAGTCTGTTTCTGTTTTGTAAATAAGTTCATTTGTATCATATTTTAGATTCCATATATAAGTGATATCATATGATATTTGTCTTTCTCTGTCTGACTTACTTATATGATAATCTCTAGGTCCATCCAAGTTCTGCAAATGGCATTATTTCATTCTTTTTTATGGCTGAGTAATTCCATTGTATATATGTGCCACATCTTCTTTATTCATTCATCTGTCAGTGGACACTTAGGTTATTTCCATGTCTTGGCTATTGTAAATGGTGCTGCTGTGAACATTGGGGTGCATGTGTCTTTTCTAATTATGGTTCTCTCAGGGTATATGCCCAGGAGTGGGATTGCTGGATCATATGGTAGTTCTATATTTAGTTTTTTAAGGAACGTCCATACTGTTCTCCATAGTGGCTGCATCAATTTACATTCCCACAGATAGTAGGAGGGTTCCCTTTTCTCCACACCCTCTCCAGAATTTGTTTGTATATTTTTTTGATGAAAACTCCCCTTATTGAGAAACATTATCTAGAGTCTCAATGCTGTCTTCCTCGTAGAAGTGTTGGGAGAGTTAAACAAGATCACTGTGAATATTTAAATCCCAAACCATCAGTTACGTGTATCCATGTCTCTCCAACCCTGTCCCTTGTCCTCATCACTGCCCCTATATCAGGGTTGGCAGGAGCCAGTTTGAACCTAATCCATCATGCTTGGGCCATTATTACTCACTTGCTTATGTCTTGGTTCTTGGGCTGTTTTGTGGAGGTTTTCAAAGAGGTAGGGGGAATAGAAAGACCATGGGTCCTGGATGGGGCCCCTCAGGTCCATCATTTCCCAGCTGTGAGGATGTTGATAAGCAATGTCACTCTCTAGGCTTCACCTTCCTCATAGTGTGCTGGGAGAATTATCTGACAAACTCTCTGTGAAGCACCTGGCGTATGGTAGGCTCTTCACTTTTCTCGTCTTCCCAGTTGTACTGTCAACTCTTTGAGGGAAACTCTATTATTTCCTGCCTTTATGCATGCACTCCAGTGCCCAGGATAGGGACTCAATGAACTTGGCTTCGTGAAGAGCGAATGGAGAGCAGGAGGTGGAACAGCTCCTTCAGATGTCTCAGCCAGTCGGGAACATCCTTCCGCCATCCCCAGAAAGTCGAGTACTGAGTCATGGAGAGTCAGACAGCATGAGAACCTCTCCTGGTCTCCACGCTTCCTATCTCTTTGATCTCAGGAATGTTACTTAAATTCCTCTGGGGCTCTGTTTTCCTCAGTTATAAAATGGCAATAGTAATAGTATTCTGTATTAGTTTCCTAGGGCTACTGTCACAAAGTATCACACACTGAGTGGCTTAACCAACAGAAATTTATTGTCCCACAGTTCTGGAGGCTAGAATTCCAGGTTAAGGTGTAGACAGTGTTGGTTCCTTCTGAGGGCTGTGAGGGAAAAATCTGTTCCATGCCTCTCTCCTGGGCTCTGGTGGTTGATTGGCACTCTTTGGCATTTCTCAGCTTGCATCATCCCAATCTCTGTCTTCATCTTCATATGGTGTTCTCCCTGTTTGTATGTCTATGTCCAAATTTCCCCTTTTAATAAGGACAACAGACATATTGAATTAGGGGTCTACCCGACTCCAGTATGACTTCATCTTTTTTTTTTTTATTTTTTTTTCACACACACACACTGTATTTTATTTTTACAAGAGATAAGTAGCCTGACACCAAGCATTGTACATGGATGACCACAACAAAAGCAACAATGATTGCCATTACCAAACACAAAACACACTCATACTATGTCATAATATTGACATTCAGTCCAGTAATCCTCCACTGTAACAGCTCCTTTACTTTGCCGTGAAAATTGATTTGTATATTCTTTGCCTCTGAGTCCTTGTGGGATTTTTTTTTTTTTTAATTCAAACAGAAAGTCACTGCCAGGGTCCCATGATCCAGGGACAACTTCCCCGGGAGAACGCACGGCGCGCCTCACGCTGGTGCAATGTCACGCCGGCCTCTGCCACCGCAGGCTCGCCCCGCCTCCTCTGTACCCCTCCCTCCCCGCAGCCTGAGTGAGCCAGAGCCCCCGAAGCAGCTGCTCCTTTAACCCCGTCCTGTCTGAGTGAAAAGCAGACTTTCTCAGGCGACCTACATGCAGAGGCGGGGCCAAATCCAAAGCTGAACCCCAGGAGCTATGTGAACAAAGAAGAGAAAGGAAAATCTCTCCCAGCAGCCTCAGGAGCAGCGGATTAAATCTCCACAATCAACTTGATGTACCCTGCATCTGTGGAATACCTGAATAGACAACGAATCATCCCAAATTGAGGAGGTGGACTTTGGGAGCAATGATATATATATATATATATATTTCCCTTTTTCTCTTTTTGTGAGTGTGTATGTGTATGCTTCTGTGTGTGATTTTGTCTGTATAGCTTTGCTTTTACCATTTGTCCTAGGGTTCTGTCTGTCCATTTTTTTGTTTGTTTTTTAATTACTTAAAAAAATATATTTTTCTTAATAATTAAAAAAAAAAAAAAGTCTGCAAACAATAAATGCTGGAGAAGGTGTGGAGAAAAGGGAACTCTCTGGCACTGTTGGTGGGATTGTGAATTGATTCAGCCACTATGGAGAACAGTATGGAGGTTCCTTAAAAAACTAAAAATAGAACTACCATACGACCCAGCAATCCCACTTCTGTGCATATACCCTGAGAAAACCATAATTCAAAAAGAGTCGTGTACCACAATGTTCATTGCAGCTGTATTTACAATAGCCAGGACGTGGAAGCAACCTAAATGTGCATTGACAGATGAATGGATAAAGAAGATGTGGCACATATATACAATGGAATATTACTCAGCCATAAAAAGAAAAGAAATTGAGTTATTTGTAGTGAGGTGGATGGACCTGGAGTCTGTCATACAGAGTGAAGTAAGTCAGAAAGAGAAAAACAAATACAGTATGCTAACACATATATATGGAATCTAAAGAAAAAAAAATGGTCATGAAGTACCTAGGGGCAGGACGGGAAAAAAGACACAGACCTACTTGAGAATGGACTTGAGGACACAGGGAGGGGGAAGGGTAAGCTGGGACAAAGTGAGAGAGTGGAAAGGACATATATACACTACCAAATGTAAAACCGATAGCTAGTGGGAAGCAGCCACATAGCACAGGGAGATCAGCTCGGTGCTTGTGACCACCTAGAGGGATGGGATAGGGAGGGTGGGAGGGAGGGAGATGCAAGAGAGAAGAGATATGGGGATATATGTATGTGTATAGCTGATTCACTTTGTTATAAAGCAGAAACTAACACACCACTGTAAAGCAATTATACTCCTAGTAAAGATGTTAAAAAAAAAGAAGGAATTTAGACCCACAGAGAAAAAAAATAAATAAAGTTAATTGACCCACAAAAAAAAGGTACTTGGTAGAGTGTCAGGCATATAGTAAGTGCTCCATAAATATTAACTGCTAATAATATCAATTTAAGTAATCCTCAGAACAAATCTGTAATGTTGTAGCATTAATGTCCCAACTTCACAAATTGAGAACCACAAAGGGTCATTAAATTGCACAATGTCATATAGTCGTTAAGTGGCATAGTGAGGATTCAAGCACCTGTCTCTTTGATACCTTTTCATAATTTTTCCACTATAATGACTTCTTGCCACAAAGGGCACTGACATAGTGGTCTTATTCACATGGAGATGCTAGTAGCTCAGTGCATTTCCTCCGCTGGGGACATTTTCATTTTTGTTCCCTTAATATTTTCACCTTACACCGCCAGTTTGAATCTCCTACTAGGGTAACTTTTCCTCATAGACTTTGATTTCTTTAGATAAATACCTAGAGGTGGGATTATTGAGTCATATGGTTAGTATAAATTTAACTTTATAAGAAACTGCCAAAATTGCTGTAGCATAGTATACTCGTACCAACAATATGTAAGTGTGTAAATGTTTCCAAATCATTACCAAATACAAATACTAAATCAATACCACTTTGTATTTTCAGTGTGTGGTGGTTTGTTTCATGTTTACGCTCTGTTTTGTTTTATTTCGGTCATTGTAGTGGACATGATGTGGTGTTTCACTGTCTTTTTTAAAAATTGAGTTATATTTGACATGTAACATTGTGTAAGTTTACATTGTAAACATATTGATTTGATACATTTATATTGCAATAAGATTGCCACATTAGCATTAGCTAACGCCTCTATTGTCACACAATTATTATTTCTTCTAGTGTTGGCAACAACTAAAATCTAGTCTCTCAGCAAGTTTAATGTTTATAATATAGTTTTGTTGTCTATAATCATAGTACTGTGTATTAGGTCTCCAGAATTTCTCTAATTTATAAATCACTAATGACTAATGGTATTGAACACATGTTTATTTGTTTATTTGTTGTATCTCTATTTTTGGTGTCATATCGGTTCACATCTTTGTCCATTAAAAAAAATGAATTGTCCACTTTCTATTGCATTGTAAGAGATCTTTATATATTCTAGCTACAAGTCCTTCTTCCTGACATGTCTTTTGACAATAGCTTTTATGGCATGTGGCTTGTCTTTTCATTATCTTAACATTGCTTCTCAAAAGCAGAAATTTAATTTTTGGTGAAATACAATTTTTAATTTTTTAGCTTGTGTTCAGGTTCTACTGGGAAGTATTTGTCTAAACCAATTCACAAAGATTATCTTCCATTTTTTCATATAAAAGTTTTTTTTAAACTAAATGATAGGGTTTATTTTTTAGCTATTTATATAATGAGTTAGAAGTTCTGATTTTTTTCTCTTTTTCTTCCTCCTTTATTGAGGTATAAATTGCAAATAAGAATGCATATATTTAAGTTATATAACATGAAGATTTGATATACACATACACTGTGAAATAATTATCACAATCAGATTCTTTAACTCAGCCATCACCTCACATAGATACCACTTCTTTTGTGTGTGTGGTGGGAACATTAAGATCTACTCTCATAGCAAATCTTAGGTATAAAATACAGTATTATTAACTATATCACCATGCTGTACATTAGGTGCCCAGAACTTATTGAACTTATAACTACAAGTTTCTATCCTTTGATGAACCTTAGACCCATTTCTTCCTCCACCTAGGCCCTGGCAACTACCATTCTATTATGTTTTGGTAAATTCAAATTTTCTGGATTCTGCATACAAGGGAATCGTTCAATATTTGCCATTCTCTGTCTGGCTTACTTCACTTAGCATAATTTCCTCCAGGTAGAGCAATATTGGCACAAATGTCAATATTTTCTTCTTTTTTTAAAATTAATTTTTCTTGGAGTATATTTCGTTTAAAATGTGTTAGTTTCTGCTGTACAGCAGAGAATCAGTTATACACATACATATATCCACTATATTTTAGATTATTTTTCTGTATAGGTGATTACAGAATACTGAGTAGAGTTCCCAGTGCTATGCAGTAGAACCTTATTAGTAATCTCTTTTATATATAGTAGTGTGTATCTGTCAATCCCAGTCTCCCAATTTATCCATCCCCACCCCTTCCCATTGGGTAACCATAAGTTTGTTTTCTGCATCTGTGACTCTATATCTGTTTTGTAAATAAGTTCATTTGTACCATTTTTTTAGATTCCACAGATAAGTGATATGATATGATATTTGTCTTTCTCTGTCTGACATACTTCATTCACTATGGCAATCTCTAGGTCCATCCATGTCACTGCATAAGGCATTATTTAATTATTTTCTATAGCTGAGTAATATCCCATTGTATATATACATATATATATATATATATATATATACCACATCTTCTTTATCCATTCCTCCATTGATGGATATTTAGGTTGCATCCATGTCCTGGCTATTGTAACTAGTGCTGCAATGAACATTGGGGTACACATATCTTTTCGAATTATGGTCCTCTCTGGATACTTTTCCAGAAGTGGGATTGCTGGGTCATATGGTAGTTCTATTTTTAGTTTTTTAAGGGACCACCATGCTCTTCTCCATAGTGGCTGTACAAATTTACATTCCTAGCAACAGTGTAGGAGGGTTCCCTTTTCTCCACACCCTCTCCAACATTTACTGTTTGTAGATTTTTTGATGATGGCCATTCTGACCGGTGTGAGGTGAAACCTCTTTGCAGTTTTGATTTGCATTTCTCTAATAATTAGTTATGTTGAGCATCTTTTCATGTGCTATTTGGCCGTCAGTATGTCTTCTTTGGAGAAATGTCTATTTAGACCTGCCAATTTTTTGATTGGGTTGCTTGATTTTTGATATTGAGCTGCATGAGTTGTTTGTATATTTTGGATATTAATCCCTTGTCGGTCACTTCATTTGCAAATATTTTCTCCCAATCTGTGGGTTGTCTTTTCATTTTGTTTATGGTTTCCTTTGCTATGCAAAAGCTTTTAAGTTTAATTAAATCCCATTTGTTCATTTTTTGTTTTTTGTTTCATTACTTTTGGAGGTGGATCAAAAATTATCTTGCTGCAATTTATGTCAGAGTGTGTTCTGCTGTGGTTTTCTTTAAGAATTTTATAGTATACGGTCTTACATTTAGGTCTGTAATCCATTTTGAGTTTATTTTTGTGTATAGTGTTAGAGAATATTCTAATTTTATTCTCCTACATGTAGCTGTCCAATTTTCCGAGCACAACTTATTCTTCACTGTATACTTATGACTCCTTTGTCAAACCACAGGTGCATGCGTTTATCTCTGAAATTTCTATACTGTTCCATTGATCTACATTTCTGTGTTTGTGGCAGTACCATACTGTTCTGATGCCTGTAGCTTTGTAGTATAGTCTGAAGTTAGGGAGTCTGATTCTCCTAGCTCCGTTTTTCTTTCCCAAGATTGCCTTTGTTATTCTGGGTCTTTTGTGTTTCCATACAAATTGTAAAAATTTTGTAATAATTCTGTGAAAATCTTTTTGTTAATTTGAAAGGACTTGAATTGAAGTTATAGATTACTTTTGGCAGTATAGTCATTTTGACATTATTGATTCTTCCAATCCAAGAACATGGTATATCTCTCCATCTCTTTGTGCAATCATCTTTTATTTCTTTAAGGTGTTTCATCGTTATCTGATTGTGTTCTGAGCACAGGTCTTTTGTTTCCTTAGGTTAGTTTATTCCTGTGTATTTTATTATTTTTGATGTGATGGTAAAGGTAATTGTTTCCTTAATTTCTCTTTCTGATTTTTCGTTGTTAGTGTATTGGAATACAAGTGATTTCTGTATTAATATTTTTATCCTGCAACTTTACCTAATTCATTGATGAGCTCTAGTAGTTTGCTGGTAACATCTTTAGGATTTTCTGTGTATAATATCATGTCATCTGCAAACAGTGACAGTTTTACTTCTTTTTTTCTAATTTGGATTCCTTTTCTTTTTCTTCTCTGATTGCTATGGCTAGGACTTCTAAAATTATGTTGAATGAAAGTGGCAAGAGTGGGGATCCTTGTCTTGTTCCTGATCTTAGAGGAAATGTTTTCAGTTTTTCACCATTGAGAATGATGTTTGCTGTGCGTTTC
Organism: Balaenoptera physalus; assembly: GCF_965194825.1. Taxonomy (NCBI): domain Eukaryota; kingdom Metazoa; phylum Chordata; class Mammalia; order Artiodactyla; family Balaenopteridae; genus Balaenoptera; species Balaenoptera physalus. The sequence continues at coordinate 70,629,575 of NC_138903.1, read as the reverse complement.
TCATACATGGCCTTTATTATGTTGAGGTAGGTTCCCTGTATGCCGACATTCTGGAGAGTTTTGATCCTAAATGTTTTTGAATTTTGTCAAAAGCTTTTTCTTCATCTGTTGAGATAATCATACTGTTTTTATTCTTCAATTTGTTGATGTGGTGTATCACACTGACTGATTTGCAGATACTGAAAAATCCTTGCCTCACTGGAATAGATTCCACTTGATCATGGTTTATGATCCTTTTAATGTATTGTTGGATTCTGTTTGCTAGTATTTTGTTGAGGATTTTTGCATCTATGTTCATCTGTGATATTGGCCTGTAATTTTCTTTTTTGTTTGCCATCTTTGTCTGGTTTTCGTATCAAGGTGATGGTGGCCTCATAGAATGAGCTTGGGAAAGTTCCTTCTCCTGCAATTTTTTTGAATACTTTGAGAAGGATAGGTGCTAACTCTTCACTACATGTTTGAGAGCAAAAGCCTGTTTCTTCCTGGTTTAATCTTGGAAGCTTGCACCTTTCTAAGAATCTGTCCATTTCTTCTAGATTGTCCATTGTATTGACATATAGTTGCTTATAGTAGTCCTTTATGATGCTTTGTATTTCTGTTTTGTCCATTGTAACTTCTCCTTTTTCATTTCTAGTATTAATGATTTGAGTCCTCTCTTTTTTTCTTGATGAGTCTAGCTAAAGGTTTATCAATTTTGTATATCTTCTCAAAAAAACAGCTTTTAATTTCATTGATATTTGCTATTGTTTTCTTTGTCTCTACTTCATTTATTTCTTCTCTGATCTTTATGATTTATTTTCATCTATTAAATTTATGTTTTGTTTTTTCTTCTTTCTCTACTTGCTTTAGGTGTAAGGTTAGGTTGTTTATTTGAGATTTTTCTTGTTTCCTAAATAAGATTGTATTGCTATGTACTTCCATGTTAGAACTGATTTTGCTGCCTCCCATAGGTTTTGGATCATCGTGTTTTCATTGTCATTTGTCTCCAGGTAGTGTTAGATTTCCTCCTTGATTTCTTCAATGATCTATTGGTTGTTTAGTATCGTATTGTTTAGCCTCCATGTGTGTGTTTTTTAGTTTTTTTTTTTTCTTGTAATTGATTTTTCCTCTCATAGCATTATGGTTAGAAAAGATGCCTGATACGGTTTTCATTTTCTTAAATTTATTGGGGATTGATTTGTAGTCCACCATGTGATCTATCCTGGAGAATGTTCCATGTGATCTTGAGAAGAATGTGTATTCTGCTGCTTTTGGATGGAATGTCATATAAATATCTATTAAGTCTATCTGGTCTAATGTGTCACTTAAGGCTTGTGTTTCCTTATTAAGTTTCTGTCTGGATGATCCATCCATTGGTGTAAGTGGGGTGTCATAGACACCCACTCTTATTGTGTTACCCTCAATATTCTCTTTTATGGCTGTTGTCATTTGTCTTAATATATTGAGGTTCTATTTTGGGTGTGTATATATTTACAATTATTTACAATTGTTATAACTTTTTCTTGTATTGATCCATTGATTGTTATATATTGTCCTTCCTTGTCTCTTGTAACAGTCTTTATTTTAAAATCTATTTTGTTTGATATGAGTATCACTACTCCAGTTTTCTTTTTATTTCCATTTGCATGGAATATCTTTTTCTGTTCCCTCACTTTCAGTCTGCATGTGTCCCTAGGTCTGAAGTTGGTCTCTTGTATACAGCATGTATACGGGTCTTGCTTTTAAATCCATTCAACCAGTCTATGTCTGGAGCATTTAATCCATTTACATTTAAGGTAATTATTGATATGTATGTTCTTCTTGCCATTTTGTTAATTGTTTGGGATTTATTTTTGTAGGTCTTTTTTCTTCCCTTCATCTTTTGTTCTCTTCTCTTATGGTTTGATGACCATCTTGAGTATTGTGTTTGAGTTTCTTTTGCTTTTGTGTGTGTGTATCTATTGTAGTTTTTTGGTTTGCTCTTCCCATGGGATTTTGATATAGCAGTCTATATATGCACAAGGTTGTTTTAAGTTGCTGGTCTCTTTCCCACCTGAAGATCTTCCTTTAGCACTTGTTTTAAAGCTGGTTTGGTGATGATGAATTCTTTTAGCTTTCAATTGTCTGTAAAGCTTTTAATTTCTCTGTCAAATCTGACTGAGAGCCTTTCTGGGTAGAGTATTCTTGGTTGTAGGTTTTTCCCTTTCATCACTTGAGATATATTGTGCCACTCCCTTTTGGGCTGTTGACTTTCTGTTGAAAAATCAGCTGATAACCTTATGGGGATTGGGTTGTACCTTTTTTGTTGCTTTTCCCTTGTTGCTTTTGATATTTTTTCCTTGTCTTTAATCTTTGTCCATTTGATTAATATGGGTCTTGGTGTGTTTCTCCTTGGGTTCATCCTGTATGGGACTCTCTGTGCTTCCTGGACTTGAGTGAGTGTTTCCTTTCTCATGTTAGGGAAGTTTATTTGCCATAATATCTTCAAATATTTTCTCAGGCTCTTTGTCTTTCTTGTCTCCTTCTGGGATCCCTATAATGTGAAAGTTGGTGCATTTAATGCTGTCCCAGAAGTCTCTGAGACTGCCCTCATTTCTTTTCTTTCTTTCTTCTTTATTCTGTTTTGTGGCATTGATTTCCACCACTCTGTCTTCCTGCACACTTATTCATTCTTCTCCCATAGTTGTTCTGCTATTGATTCCTTCTAGTGTATTTTTCCTTTCAATTATTGTATTGTCCAACTTTGTTCTTTAAATCTTCTAACTCCTTCTTAAACATTTCTTGTATCTTCTCGATCTGTTCCTTCATTCTTTTTCTGAGATTTTGGATAATCTTTACTATCATTACTGTGAATTCTTTCTCAGATAAGGTGCCTATCTCCTCTTCATTTAGTTGTTCTTGTGGGTTTTTATCTTGTTCTTTCATTTGCAACATATTTCTTTGTTGTATCATTTTGTCTAATCTCTGTGCTTATGCTCTCCTTTCCTTAGGCTGCAGGATTTTAGTTACTCTTGCTTCTGGTTTCTGCTCCCTGGTGGGTTACTTTGGTCCCAGACTTTGTGCATGCTTCCTGGTGGGAGGGAACGATACCTGCCCTCTGATGTGTGGAGCTGGGTCTTTTCCCTGTGATGGGCAGGACCATGTCAAGGTTTGTATTTTGAGGTTGATATGAACTCAGTATGACTTTAGACATCCTGTCTTCTAATGGGTGGGGCTGTGCTTTTATGTTGCTGGTTGTTTGGCCTGAGGCTTTCCAGAACTGGACCCTGCATGTTGCTGGGGGGAACAGGTCTTGGTGCCAAAATGTGGGCCTCCAGGAGAGCTCACTCTGATCAATATTCCCTTGGGCTTCTGCTACCTGTGTCCTAGCCCCCACAGTGAGCTATTGTTGACCGTCCCCTCCCCCAGTGACCCTCTATGACAGCTAGGTAGGTGTAGCCCAAGTTGCTATGAAGGTACTGCTCTGTGTTGGGTCTCAGTGCACCTGAGAACTTGTGTGCATCCTCCATGAGTCGAGTTTCTGTTTACGCCAGCCCTGTGGATCTCCTGCACTCAATCCCCATTGGCCTTTAAGGCTAAATGCTCTGGGGGTTCTTCCTCCAAATGCCAGACCCTCAGACTGACTTGGAGGGCTATTTTTATGTGAGAACTTCCCTGTGTAGCCTGGGTGGGTTTAATATTTTTTGGTGCAAGGGCTTTTTTCAGCATAGATATCTGCCACCTCTTTCTTCAGTGTATGCTGGCTGTTATCCCCTTGATAGGAGGTGTGACTGATGTTGTGGTGTCCAGAAATTGCACTGGATATTGAGCAAGGCCTTCCCTTTGCTCTGTGGTTGTCACTGCCTTGTCAGAGATGGGGTCTGCTCTCTAGTTGTTGGAGTAGAGACCCCCCAGATCAGTTTATTAGCTGTGTTTCTGATCTGTGGTGCAAGGTAGGTGGGATTGGAGCAGTCCCATTGGGAGGGAAGCCACTGAGTATTCTTCCTCTGGAGTTGTTCACCTATGCACATACTCTGTTGTGTTACTTTTCACCCGTTGTGTGAGCTCTCAGATTACACTGTTGTTGGCACTGCTCTCAGCCCCACCTTAACTGTTGTATGCCAGCAATTGGTATGGTGTCTCTCAGACATTGTTTTCACCAGGCCACCAGCATAGCTCCAATGAAGTCAGGTCCTATGATTGCAATAATCACATATCTGGACATGCTGTGGGTGCTATGGGGGCAGCTCAGACTCTGGCCTGGCCCAACTCCCACATGAATGTATCCACAAAGTCTACAGTTGCTAAAGCTAGACCCGTCTTGCCTTCAGCAGCACTCGTTGCCTGTTCAGATATTCTGTATGCACTGAGTTTACAAAGCTGGTCGGTGGGGTGTCAATTTGAAATTTGCACAGCTGCAAGGAGAGGTTTCAAATTTTCTTCGTTATTTGCATGGCCCTTGGGGCTCAACTGTGGTTTCAGCCTCACTTCTGCATGTGGGCCACCCACAGGGAGCTGCTCCCAAGGCTGTCCTGGAGCACACGAGTCCACTCTGGTGAGGAGAGGTCCTGGAGGCAGCAGTGGCTGGGGTCACGAGAGTGCCCGCCATGACAAAGAAGTGGTGCAGAGGAGGAGTCAGCAGCCCCTAGGGTCATGGGAGCCCTTGTGGGGATGGGTTGCATGGTGGAGCCAGCAGCCGCAGGTGCAAGAAAGTCGGCCCAGGCGAGAGCCTTTCCTAGTGTCCAGGGAGGCAGTGGCCAGTGAATGGAGAGAGAGGCTGCAATGTGGCCCTGTCCCTTGCATGTCACTCAACAATGGTGCTTCGCTTCTATGGCAGTCTGGGTTTCCTCCACAAGCATTCCCAGTTGCAGATTTCCTCACTCCCATACCCTCAGTCTGTCTCCTCACAGCCAATAGCAGTCTTCTTACCAGGTTTGCTCTCCAAACTCCTGTTCCAGCACTCAGTCCCCATCCTCATTGGCAGACACACATCTCAGGCTGGGGCATGCAGGGCTGTGGCATGGACCATCAGTATATGTCTCATTCTGCCCTGCCTGCTACAGACCAGTTGCTACACTCTCCTCCAATAGCCCCCAAAGTTCCCCTTCTGTTCCAACTGAACTTCCTGCCAGTGAGGGGGGTTCCCCTGATACAGGAACCTCTCCTCTCCTTCATCTCCCTCACCAGGGGCACAGGTCTCATCCTGCTTCCTTTCCTTTTCCTTTTCCCTTCTTCTTTCTTTCATCCTACCTGGTTACATGGCGATCTTTCTGGTACTTTAGATGTCTGAGGTCTACTGCTAGTGTTCAGCTGGTGCTCTGTGAGAATTGTTCCATTTTTAGATGTATTCTTGATGCATTTGTGGGGAGAGATGAACTCCACATCCTCCCTCTCTCCTACACCATCCTGCCTTCTCATATTTTCTTCTTTTGAAGGCTGGAAAATATTCCATTGTATGTATATACCAATAATTTTTTTTAATACATTCAAACGTTGATGGACATTTAGCTTGATTCCATGTCTTAGCTTTTGTAAATAATGTTGCAGTGAACATGGGAGTGTAGATATCTCTTCAAGATAATGATTTTATTTTCTTTGGATATATATATATATGCAGAGGTGAGATTTCTGGATTATATGGTATTCTTATTTATAAATTTTTAGGGGAACCACCATATTGCTTTCCATAGTGGCTGCACCAATTTACATTCCCACCTAAAATGTACAAAGGATTCCCTTCTCCCACACCCTCACCAACACTTGTTATATTTGGTTATTTGATAATAGCCATTCTGATAGGTATGAGGTGATATCTCATTGTGCTTTTGATTTGTATTTTTAGTACTTCTGAGCACATTTTTATGTTCTTATTGACCATTTGTATGTCTTCTTTAGATAAATGACTATTCAGTTATTTGCCCATATTTTAATTAAATTATTTATTGTTGTTGCTTTTCTATTGAAATGTAGGTGTTCATTATAAATTTTGGATACTAACTCTATCAGATACATAGTTTGCAGATATTTTCTCCCAATCTGTAAGTTGTCTTTTTATTTTGTTGATTATTTACCTTATATGCAGAAGAATTTCAGTTTAGTCCCACTCGTCTATTTTTGCTTTTATACTTTGTTTTGTGTGTCATATCAAGAAATATTGTTCAAGACCAATGTCAAGGAACATTTCCCGTTTTCTTCTCTGGGTTTTATGGTTTCAGTCCTTATGTTTAAACTTTATTCCATTTTGAGTCCTTACCTATTAATAACTATCCTAAATATAAACAGACTAAATACTCAAATCAAAACCATAGAAGGACTGAATGGTTAAAAAACAAAAGCCTACCACACACTGCCTACCAGAGACTCATTTCAGCTTTCAAAACACACATAGACTGAAAACAAAGAGAAAAATATATTCCATTTAAATGGAAAACTAAAGAGAGCATAAGTAGCTATACTTACATCAGACAAATAGACTTTAAGTCAAAAACTATAACAAAAGAAAGGAGGTCATTATATAATAATAAACTGGCCAATCATAAAGAGAATATAACCATTATAAATATATATGCACACAACATAAGAGCGCCCAAATATAATAAGCAATTACTAACAGATCTGAATGAAGAAATAGAGAGCACACAATAATAGTAGGGAAGTTTAAAATCCCATATCAACAATGGATATATCATTCAGACAAAAATTTAGTAAGGAAAGAGTGGACGTGAACAACACTATACACTAAGTAGACCTAACAGATGTGTACCAAACATTATACTAAACAACAGAAAAATATATATTCTTCTCAAGCACACATGGAATAATCTCCAATATATCATATATTAGATCAAAAAGTAAGTCTTAACAAGTCTAAGGTAATTGAAATTATTTCAACAACAATTGTATGAAACTAGAAATCAATAAGAGAAGGAAAGCTGGAAAATCCACAGATATGTGGAAATTAAACAATACACTCCTGAAAAATCAATGGGTAAAAAAAGAAATTAAGAGATCAAAAACATATCTTGAGACAAATAAAATAGAAACACAACATACAAAACTTATGGAATGTAGCAAGGTAATTATAAGAAGGAAGTTTGTAGTGTAATTGCCTATATTAAAAATACATATCTAAGAAATCTAACTTTACACCTCAAGGAACTAAAAATATAAGAACAAACTAAGCCCAAAATAAGCAGAAGGATGGGAAAAATTAAAATTAGAGCAGAAATAATTGAAATAGAGACCAGAAGAACAATATAAAATATTAGAAACTAAGAGTTTCTTTGTTGAAAATATGTACAAAATCAAAAAAACTTAGCTGGATTAAATAAGAAGAATAATGAGAAGACCCAAATAAATAAAACAATAAATGAAAGAGGAGACATTGCAACTGATACCACACACACACACACACACACACACACACAAAAGAGATTACTATAAACAATTATACTCCAATTAACTGGATAATCTAGAGTTAATGGATACATTCCTAAAAATATGCAACTTGCCAAGACTGAATCATGAAGAATTAGATAACTTGAACAGATCAATAACAAGTAACGAGACTGAATCAGTAATCAAATTCTCCCAACAATGTAAAGTCCAAGACCATATGGCATCACTGCTGAAATCTACAAATCATGTAAAGAAGAATTAATATCAATCTTATCAAAATAAATTGAAACTATTAATGAGGAAGGGACACTTCCAAACTCATTTCTTATAGCTAGTGTCACCCTGATATCAAAGTCAGATGAGAACACTACAAGAAAAGAAAATTATAATCCAATCGCCCTCATGAGTGTAGATGCAAAAATCCTCAACAAAATACAAGCAAACTTAAGTGAACAGAACAATATAAAGATCATACATCATAATCAAGTGGGATTTATCCCTGAGGTGTAAGGATGGTTCAATATAAGCAAATCAATAAATGAAATGCACCACTTTGACAGAGTAATGAACAAAAATCTTATGATTATCTCAAGAGATGCAGATAAAGCACTTGACAAAATTCAACATCCTTTCATGATAAAAACTTCTACAAATTTCCCATAGACGCTATGCACCTCAACATAATACATTTTAAAAAACCCATATTGATCATCATACTCAATGGTAAAAATTGAAATGTCTTCCTTTATGTTTAGGAACAAGACAAGCCTGCCCACTCTTGTCACTCCTATTAACCACAGTAATGGAAGTTCTAGTTCAAGCAATTAGGCAAGAAAAAGAGTGAAAACTCAAATCAGGAAAGAAGTGGTAAAAGTGTCTCTGTTTGCAGATGACAGGACTTTCTAAAACATACCCTTAAAAGACTCCACCAAAACAAAAAACAAAATCAACATACAAAGAAAATTGTGTTTTTATACAAGCACAATGAAAATGAAATAAAGAAAGCAATTCCATTTACAAGAGCATAAAAAAAAAAAACTACTTGTAAATTTAGCCAAGTTGGTGAACGATCTGTACTCTTAAAACCCTGAGACAAGTTTCCAGTTATAAGACGTACAAGTTCTGGGGATGTAAAGTGTAGCATGGTTACTATAGTTAATAATACTCTATTCTATATATGAACGTTTCTAAGAGAGCATATTTTAAATTTTTCACCATTAAAAAGGAAAAAAAGTAACTATGTGAGATGATGGATGTGTTAACTAATATTATTATGTTAATCATTTTGCTCTATATACTTATGTATAATCCCTACATTGTACACCTTAAACTTACCCAACGTTATATGTCAATTATATCTCAATAAAGCTTGAAAAAAGATATACGGGGCATAAAATAATACAAACACTGCATTTGAGGTTGTTGACTACTCTAAACAAAATATGACTTAAGTCCATAGAGATATAAAGTGAATGTGTTATTATAGTATGACATTATATACACAAATTTCCAACAAAAATACAATGAAAAGGCTGTCTTTAAAAGGCCAGACTCATTTTGTATAGTATTTTAATAGAATTTCTCCAGCCTTATGCAAGAATAATAAGGTGTCTTATTATCCATTCAATACATTATAACATGAAAAAAAGAACTTTGATAAGTCCCCAAAAAATGGAAAGATAGCACAAGTTCATGGATCAGAATTAATACTGTTAAAATGTTTATACACTCCTAAGCAATCTACAGATTAAATTCAATCACTATCAAAATCCCAATTGCATTTTTCACAGTAAGAGAACAAAATCATAAAATTTATATAGAACCATGAACATATCCTAATAGGCAAACCAGTCTTGAGAAAGAAGAAAGTTGTAAGCATCACACTTCCTTATTTCAAACTACATTACAAAGCTATAGTAGTCAAAAATTATGAAATTAACATAAAAACAGATACATAGATGAATGGAACAGAATATATAGCCCCAAAATAAACCCATGCCTATACGGTCAACTAATCCTTGACAAATTCACCCAAAACTACCAATGGGTAAAGGATAGTCTCTTCAATAAATGGTGTTGGGAAAATTGGATATCTACATGTAAAATAATAAAACTGGACTTGTAACTTACAGAACTCTCAAAAATTAACTCAAAATAAATCAAAGACTTAACTGTAAGACCTGAACCTTAAAATCGTAGAAGGAAACATAGGGAAAAATCCACTTGGCAGCTCCCAGATATTTTTCTCTCTGACATTTTCTGTTTTTCACCTTCACTTTCATTCACTTTTATTTAGATATAATTGACATATAATGATGTGTAAGCTTAAGACACACAAGGTAATAATTTGATATGTGTACATATTGCAAAATGATTACCATAATAAGATTAGTTGCATCCATAACCTCACATAGCTACAGTTAATTTTGTCATGGTGAGAACTTTTAGGATTTACACTCTTAGCAATTTTCAAATATACAATATCTTATTGTTAACTATAGTCCCCATGCCATACATTACATCCCAAGTACTTATTCATTTAGTAACTAGAATTTTGTACCCTTTGACTACCATTATCCATTTCCACCAGCAACACCCCACACCTGGCAACAATCTGTTTTCTCTTTCTATGAGTTCAGTTTTTTTTTATTCCATTTATGGGTAAGATTATACAGTATTTGTCTTTCTCAGTCTGATTTATTTCACTTACCATAATGTCCTCAAGGTTTGTCCATATAATCCCAAGTGGCAGAATTCTTTTCATCTTATGGTTAAATAATATCCATATCTATATGAATATATAGGTGCATGTATATATATTATATCTATACTATATATAACATTTATACATTTATATGTAATATTTTCTTTATTCATGGGTCAGTGGATACATAGGTTGTTTTCTTGTCTTGGCTATTGTAAATAAACCTGTAATGAACATGGGGCAACAGATGTCTGTCTCTTCAAGAGAGTGATTTAATTTCCTTTGGATATAAGCCCAGAAGTGGAAATGCTGTATCATATGAGAGTGTACTATTTTTCATTATTTTGAGAAACCTCCATCCTGTTTTCCATAATGGCCATACCAACTTACATTTGAACCAACAGTGTAAAATAGTTCTCTTTTCTCCACATTACTGTCAGCACCTGTTATTCCTTGTCTTTTTAATAATAGTCATTCTAACAGGTGAGATGAAACATGCCATTGTGATTTTGCACGTTCCTGATGATTAGTAATACTGAGCACTTTTCCATGTCCCTGTTGGCCATTTGAATATCCTCTTTGAAAAAATGTCCTCTCAGGTCCTTTGTCCATTTTTGTAAAATCAGATAATTTTGTTTCATTTTGTTTTGTTTTTGCTTTTAAGCTGTATAAGTTCCTTATATATTTTAGATACTAACCCCTTGTCATATGCAATTTGCAAAACATTTTTCTGATTCCGTATGTTGCCTTTTCATTTTGTTGATCATTACTTTGCTGTTCAGAAGCTTTTTAGGTAGATGAAATTCCATTTGTTTATATTTCCTATTTTGCTTGTGCTTTCAGTACCATATCCATGAAATTGTTGCCAAGATAAATGTTAAGGAGATTTCCCCCTATGATTTCTTCTATGATTTTATGGTTTCATGTCTTAAATTTAAGTTTTCAGTCCATTTGGAGTAAAATTTGTTAGTGTTTTAAGATAGGGATCCAGTTTAATTCCTCTGGATGTGAATATCCCGTTTTCCCAGCACCATTTATTGAAAAGACTATTATTTCCCCCTTGAGTATTTTGGCTCCCTTGTCAAGTATATGCATAGGTTTATTAATGGTATCTCAATTCTGTTCCATTGCTATATGTATCTGCTTTTATTCCAGTGCCATACTCTCTTGATTACTATAGATTTGTAATATAGTTTCAAATCAAGAAGAATGATGCCTCCAGATTTATTCTTCTTTCTAATGATTGTTTTGGATTTTCAGAGTCCATTGTGATTCCATACAAATTTTAGAATTGTTTTTTCTATTTCTATAAAATTTGCCATTGGAATCTTTTTAGGATCACATTGAATCTACAGATGGCTTTGAGTAGTATGGACAATTTATTAATATTAATCTTCCAATCCATGAATATGGGATATCTTTAAAATTACTTGTGTCTTCTCTAATGACTTCTATCAATGTCTGATACTTTTCAGTGCACAAATTTTTTACCTACATGGTTAAATTTATTCCTAAGTATTTTATTGTTTTGATGCCATTGTAAATGGAATTGTTTTCTTTAAATTTTTTAGATAAATTGGTGTTGTGTACAGAAATGCAGTAAATATTTGTATACTGATTTGTCTCCTCCAACTTTATTGAACTTGTCAATTAGTTCTAAAGGGCTTTTGTGGTGTCTTAAGGATTCTCTACATATAAAATCATATCATTGGAAAACAGAAAATTTTACTTCATCATTTGTGATTTGGATATATATATATATATATATATATATATATATGTATATATATTACTTTTAATTCCAGATAATTCTGCCAAGGATTTATAATATTATATAAAAAAGAGTAGTGAGAGAGGTCACTGTTTTCCCTAATATTAGAGGAAAAGATTTCAAAGTTTCATCAATGAGTATGATGTTAGCTGAGAGTTTGTCATATATGACTTCTGTTATGTTCATTTATGTTCCACCTATATACGATCAGTTTAGAGTTATCATCATAAAATAATACTGTTTTTTGTAAAATGCTTTTCCTGCATCTATGGAAATCAAAATGATATGATTTTTTATTTCATCCATTAATGTGATGTATCAAATTTATTGATCTGTATATGTTGAACCATCCTTTCATTCCAGCAATGAATCTAACTTGATTATAGTATATGACCATTGTAATGTACTATTGAATTAGGTTAGCTATTATTTTGGTTGAGACATTTTGTATTTATATTCATCAGGGACATTGGTCTGTATGTTTATTTCTTCTTGCGTCCTGTACTGTATTTTGTATCAGGATAATGACAGCTATTAAAATGAACTTTGGAGTATTTCCACCTCTTCAGTTTTTTGGAAGACTATAAAAGGATTGATTTTTTTTTAATTACTTATTAGAATTAATTGGTGAAACTATGGGATCCTTGTCTTTTCTTTGTTAGGAGGTTTCATTTTTTTTTATTTATTACTTTTAAAAAACTTGAAGAGGTGACTGTCAAGATGGTGGAGGAGTAAGACGTGGAGATCACCTTCCTCCCCACAAATACATCAAAAATACATCTACATGTGGAACAACTCTTACAGAATACCTACTGAACGCTGGCAGAAGGCCTCAGACTTCCAAAAAGGCAAGAAAATCCCCACATAACTAGGTAGGCCAAAAGGAAAAAGAAAAAAAAGAGACAAAAGAATAGGGATGGGACCTGTACTGCTGGAAGGAAGCTGTGAAGGAGGAAAAGTTTCCAAACACTAGGAAGCATTGTTTCTCTCTTCCTTTTCTTTGGAGCCATGTGGCTGGCAGTGTCTTGGTGCTCCGGCCGGGTGTCAGGCCTGAGATTTCGAGGTGGGAGAGCCGAGTCCAGGACATTGGACCACCAGAAACCTCCTGTCGACATGTACTATCAACTGGCAAGAACTCTCCCAGAGATCTTAGTCTCAATGTAAGACCCAGTTCTACCAAACCACCAGCAAAGTCCAGTGCTGGATGCCCCATAACAAACAACTAGCAAGACAGGAACACAACCCCCCTCATTAGCAGAGAGGCTGTCTAAAGTACTACTAAGTTCACAGACACTCCAAAAAACACCACTGGAGACAACCCTGCCAACAAGAAAGACAAGATACAGTCTCACAAGCCAGAACACAGACACCAGTCCACTCCACCAGGAAGCCTACACAAGCTAAAGGACCAACCTCACCCACTGGGAGCAGACACCAAAAATAATGGGAACTATGGACCAGCAGCCTGTGAAAAGTAGACCCCAAACACAGTAAGTTAAAGAAAATGAGAAAAGAGAGAAATATGCAGCAGATGAAGGAGCAAGGTAAAAACCCACCAGACCAAACAAATGAAGAGGAAATACACGGTCATCCTGAAAAAGAATTCAGAGTAATGAGAGTAAAGATAATCCAAAATCTCAAATATAGAATGGAGAAAATACAAGAAACATTTAACAGGAACTAGAAGAACTAAAGAGCAAACAAACAATGATGAACAACACAATAAATGAAATTAAATATATGCTGGATGGAATCAATAACAGAATAACTGAGGCAAAAGAACAGATAAGTGAGCTGGAAGATAAAATAGTGGAAATAACTGCTGCAGAGCAGAGTAAAGAAAAAAGAATGAAAAGAATTGAGGACAGTCTCAGAGACCTCTGGGAAAATATTAAACGCACCAACTTTTGATTTACAGGGGTCCCAGAAGAAGACGACAAAAGGAAATGATCTGAGAAAATACTTGAAGAGATTATAGTTGAAAATATCCCTAACATGGGAAAGGAAATAGTCAATAAAGTGCAGGAAGTGCAGAGAGTCCCATACAGGATAAATCCAAGGAGAAACACACCAAGACACATACTCATCAAACTATCAAAAATTAAATTAAAAAAAAAAATATTAAACGCAGCAAGGGAAAAGCAACAAATAACACACAAGTGAAACCCCATAAGGTTAAGAGCTGATTTTTCAGCAGAAACTGTGAAAACCAGAAGGGAGTGGCAGGACATATTTAAAGTGATGAAAGGGAAAAAAATATAACCAAGATTCCTCTACCCAGCAAGGATCTCATTCAGATTCCACAGGGAAATTAAAACCTTTACAGACAAGCAAAAGTTAAGAGAATTCAGCACCACCAAACCAGCTACAAACAAATACTAAAGGAACTTCTCTAGGAAGGAAACACAAGAGAAGGAAAACACCTACAATAACAAACCAAAAACAATTAAGAAAATGGTAATAAGAACATACATATCGATAATTACCTTAAATGTAAATGGATTAATTGCTCCAACCAAAAGACACAGACTGGCTGAATGGATACAGAAACAAGACCCATATATATGCTGTCTACAAGAGACCCACTTCAGACCTAGGGACATATAGACACTGAAATTGAGGGGATGGTAAAAGGTATTCCATGCAAAGGGAAAACAAAAGAAAGCTGGGGTAGCAATTCTCATAGCATCAAACTCAAGTTTAAAATAAAGACTATTACAAGAAAAAAAGAAGGACACCACATAATGATCAAGGGATCAATCCAAGGAGAAGACATAACAATTGTAAATATTTATGTACCCAACATAGGAGCACCTTAATACATAAGGTAAATGCTAAAGCCAAACAGGGGAAATCAACAGTAACACAATAAGAGTAGGGGACTTTAACACACTACTTTCACCAATGGACAGATCATCTAAAATGAAAATCAATAAGGAAACACAAGCTTTAAAAGACACATTAGACCACACACTTATTTGATATTTATAGGACATTCCATCCAAAAACAACAGAATAAACTTTCTTCTCAAGCACACATGAAACATTCTCTAGGTTAGATCTCTCTAGGTTAGATCATATCTTGGGTCACAAATCAAGCATCAGTAAATTTAAGAAAATTGAAATCATATCAAGTATCTTTTCTGACCACAAGCTATGAGATTAGATATTAATTACAGGAGAAAAAAAAACTGGAAAAAATACAAGCACAAGGTGGCAAAACAATACAATATGAAATAACCAAGAGATCACTGAAGAAATCAAAAACAAATCAAAAAATACTTAGAAAGAAATGACAATGAAAACACAATGACCCAAAACCTATGGGACGCAGCAAAAGCAATCCTAATAGGGAAGCTTATAGCAATACAATCCTACCTCAAGAAACAAGAAAAAATCTCAAATAAACTACCTAACCTTACACTTAAAGCAATTAGAGAAAGAAAAACAACAACAAAAAGCGAAGTTAGCGGAAGGAAAGAAATCATAAAGTTCAGATCAGAAATAAAAGAAAAAAAATGAAGGAAACAATAGCAAAGATCAATAAAACTAAAAGCTGGTTCACTGAGAAGATAAAAAAAAATTGAAAAACCATTAGCCTGACTCATCAAGAAGAAAAAGGGAGATGACTGGAATCAACAAAATTAAAAATGGAAAAGGAGAAGTAACAAATTACACTGCAGAAATACAAAGGATCATGAGACACTACTACAAGTAACAATATGTCACTGAAATGGACAACCTGGAAGAAACGGACAAATTCGTAGAAAAGTACAAATTTCCAAAAATGAACCAGGAAAAAATTGAAAACATGAACAGACCAATCATAAGCACTGAAATTGAAACTGTGATTAAAAATCTTCCAACAAACAAAAGCCCAGGACCAGATGGCTTCACAGGAGAATTCTATCAAACATTCAGAGAAGAGCTAACACCTATCCTTCTCAAAGTCTTCCAAAATACAGCAGAGGGAGGAACACTCCCAAACTCACCCTATGAGGCCACCATCACCCGGATACAAAAACCAGACAAAGATGTCACAAAAAAGAAAACTACAGGCCAATATCACTGATGAACATACATGTAAAAATCCTCAACAACATACTAGCAAACAGAATCCAACAGCACATTAATAGGATCATACACCATGATCAGTTTGGGTTTATCCAAGGAATGCAAGGATTCTTCAGTATATGCAAAGCAGTCAATGTGATACACCATATTAACAAACTGAAGGATAAAAACCATATGAAAATCTCAATACATGCAGAAAAAGCATTTGACAAAATTCAACACCCATTTATGATAATAACTCTCCAGAAAGTGGGCATAGAGGGAACCTACCTCAACATAATTAAGGCCATATATGACAAACCCACAGCCAACATTGTTCTCAATGGTGAAAAACTGAAACCATTTCCTCTAAGATCAGGACCAAGACAAGGTTGCCCACTCTCACTGCTATTATTCAACGTAGTTTTGGAAGTTTTAGCCACAGCAATCAGAGAAGATAAAGAAGTAAAACGTATCCAAATCAGAAAAGAAGAAGTGAAACTGTCAATGTTTGCAGATGACATGATACTATATATATAGAAACATAAAGATAGTTCCAGAAAACTGTTAGAGGTAATCAGTGAATTTGGTAAAGTAGCAGGATACAAAATTAATGCACATAAATCACTTGCATTCCTATAGACAAACGATGAAAGACCTGAAAGAGAAATTAAGGAAACACTCCCATTTAGCATTGCAACAAAAAGAATAAAACATTAGGAATAAACTTTCCTAAGGAGACAAAAGACCTGTCTGCAGAAAAGTATAAGACACTGATGAAAGAAATTAAAGAACATACAAACAGATGGAGAGATATACCATGTTCTTGGATTGGAAGAATCAATATTGTGAAAATGACTATACTACCCAAATAATCTACAGATTCAATGCAATCCCTATCAAGCTACCAATGGCATTTTTCAGAGAACTCGAACAAAAAATTGTACAATTTGTACAGAAACACAAAAGACCCTGAATAGTCAAAGCAATCTGGAGAAAGAAAAATGGAGCTGGAAAAATCAGGCTCCCTGACTTCACACTATACTACAAAGCTACAGTAATCAAGACAGTATGGTACTGGCACAAGAACAGAAATATAGATGAATGGAACAGGGTAGAAAGCCCAGAGATAAACCCACACACATATGGTCAACTTACTTTTCACAAAGGAGACAAGAATATACAATCGAGAAAAGGCAGCCTCTTCAACAAGTGGTGCTGGGAAAACTGGACAGCTACATGTAAAAGAATGAAATTAGAACACTTCCTAACACTATACACAAAAATAAACTCAAAATGGAGTAAAGACTTACATGTAAGGCCAGACACTATAAAACTCTTAGAGGAAAACATAGGCAGAACACACTTTGACATAAATCACAGCAAGATCCTTTTTGACCCACCTCCTAGAGAAATGTAAATAAAAACCAAAATTAACAACTGGGACCCAATGAAACTTAAAAGCTTTTGCACAGAAAAGGAAGCCATAAACAAGATGAAAAGACCACCCTCAGAATGGGAGAAAATATTTGTAAATGAAGTAACTGAGAAAGGATTAATCTCCAAAATATACAAGTACTTTATGCAGCTCAATATCAATAAAGCAAAAAACCCAATCCAAAAATGGGCTAATGACCAAAATAGACATTTCTCCAAAGAAGATATACATATTGACAACAAACACATGAAAGGATGCTCAACATCACTAATCATTAGAGAAATGCAAATCAACACTACAATGAGGTATTACCTCACACTAGTCAGAACGGCCATCATCAAAATATCTACAAACAATAAATGCTGGGGTGGGTGTGGAGAAAAGGGAACCCTGCTGCACTGTTGGTGGGAATGTAAATTGATACAGCCACTATGGAGAACAGTATGGAGGTTCCTTAAAAAACTAAAAATGGAACTACCATACGACCCACCTCTGGGCATATACCCTGAGAAAACCATAACTCAAAAATTGTAATGTATCACAAAGTTCATTGCAGCACTATTTACAGTAACCAGGATATGGACGCAACCTAAATGTACATTGACAGATGAATGGATAAAAAGACATGGCACATATATATATAATGGAATACTACTCGGCCATAAAAAGGATCAAAATTATTTGTTGTGAGGTGGATGGATCTAGAGTCTGTCATACAGAGTGAAGTAAGTCCGAAAGAGAAAAACAAATACTGTATGCTAACACATATATATATGGAATCTAAAAAAGAAAAGAAAAAGGTTCTGATGTGCCTAGGGGCAGGGGTAAAGACACAGATGTAGAGATTGGACTTGGGCACATGGGGAGGGGGAAGGGTAAGCTTGGACGAAGTGAGAGAGTAGCTTTGACATATATACACTACCAAATGTAAAATAGATTACTATTGGGAAGCAGCTACATAGAACAGGGAGATCAGCTCAGTGCTTTGTGACCACCTAGAGGGGTGGGATAGGGAGGGTGGGAGGGAGGTGGGAGAAGGAGGGCTTATGGGGATATATGTATACATATAACTGATTCACTTTGTTATACAGCAGAAACTAACACAACATTGTAAACAATTATACTCCAATAAAGATGTTAAAAAAATTGTAGAATAATTTACATATAATGTTGTATTAGTTTCCAGTGTAAAACATAATGATTTGATATTTTTGTACAATGTACAATAAGCTTAGTCAACATTCATCACCTTACATAGATACAAATACAATATTTTTCTTCTGATGAGAACTTTTAAGATCTTTTCTCATAGCACCTTTTAAATATAAAATACAGTATAATCAACTATTGTCATCATGCTGTACATTACATCACCATTACTTGATTATTTTATAAGTGGAAGCATGTACATTTTGTGTGCTCACACATTTCTCTCACTCCCGCATACCTCATCTCTGAAAACTACCAAAATCTTCACTGTATCTATGATCTTGTTTTTTGTTTTGTCTGTTTATTTATTTTTATTTGTTTAAAAATTCCACTTATAAGAAAGAATATATGGTGTTTGTTTTTCTGTGTCTGACTTATTTCACTTAACATAACACCTTGGGGTACATTGCAGTTGTTGCAAATGGTAATATTTTATTCATTTTTGTTACTTAACATTCCATCTTATATAAAAACACATTTTCTTTATCTATTCATCATCCATTATGGACACGTAGGTTGTTTTTTAATCTTGGCTCTTGTAAATAATGCTGCTATAAACCTAGGTGTTCATGTATCTTTTTGAGTTAGTGTTTTGTTTTCTTCAGATAATTACCCAGAATTGGAATTGCTTGATCATGTGGTAATTTTATTTTTAATTTTTGGAGGAACTTCCATACTGTTTTCCATAGTGACTGCACAAATTTACATTCCCACCAACAGTACACAAAAGTTCTCTTTTCTCCACATCCTCACTAACATTTATTATTTCTTGTCTTTTTGATAATAGCCATTCTAGCACGTTTGAGGTGACATCTCATTGTGGTTTTAATTTGCATTTCCCTAACGATTAGTGATTTTGCACATCTTTTCATGTGTCTTTTTGTCTTCTTAAGAAAAATGTCTATTCATATATTCTGACCACATTTTAATTGAATTTTTTTTATATTGGGTGTACAAGTTCTTTATATATTTTGAACATTAATCCCTTAAAATATATATAATTTACATTGTCCTTTAATTTTGCTGTTAGTTTCCTTTAGTGTGCAGAAGCTTTTTAGTTTGATGTAGTCCCACATGTTTTGTTGTTGTTTATTTTTGTTGCTTTAGCTTGGTATCAGATTCAAAATTTATCTCCAAGACCTATGTCAAGGAGCTTAGAATTTTGTATTCTTCTAGAAGTTTTATGGTTTCAGGTCTTACATTCAAGTCTTTAATCCATTTTGTGTAATTTTTTGTATGATGTAAGTGGCCCTGTTTTACTCTTTTACATGTGTCTGTTCCAATTTAACACACCACTTCTTGAGGAGACTGTCAAGTTACAGTTGTATATTCTTGGCTCTGTTGTCATATATTAATTGACCACATAAGTGTGAGTTTATTTCTAGGCCCTCCATTCTGTTCTTTTGATCTACATTTCTGTTTTTTTTTTTTTTTATGCCAATACCGTACTGTATTGATTACTATAGTCTTGTAATATGGTTTCAAATCGGGGAAAATATTGCCTCCACTTTGCTTTTTTTCTCAAGATTGCTTTGGCAATTGTTTGGGGTCTTTTTTGCTTCCATACAAATTTTAAGATTGTCTATTTCTTTTTTTTTTTCATGGAAAGGTGTTTTATTTTAAATATAGCAGTGCGTACATGTCAATCCCGAACTCCCAATCTATTCCTCCTCCCCACCTTTCTCCCTGGTAACCATAAATTCATTCTCTAAGTCTGTGCGTCTGTTTCTGTTTTCTAAATAATTTCATTTGTATAAGATTGTCTATTTCTATAGAAAATGTCATTGGAATTTTGATAGGGATGGCATTGAATGTGTACATTGTTTTGGGTAGCATGGATGTATTAACATTATTAATTCTTGTAATCCATGAGCACAGAATATTTTTCCATTTATTTTTGTCTACCTTAATTTTTTCATTAATTTTTTTCCACAGGATTTTTACCTACTTGGTCAAATTTAGTCCCATGTATATTTTCTTTTTTGGATGCAATTGCAAATGGAATTGTTTTCATAATTTCTCTTTCTGATACTTTGCTATTACTGTATAGAAATGCTACAGGTTTATGTATATTGATTTTGTATCCTGCAACTTTACTGAATTAATTTATTAATTTTAATAGATTTTTTGGTGGAGTATTTCTATATATAATATCAATCCATCTGCAAATAGTGACAGTTCTACTTATTCCTTTCCAAACTGGATGCCTTTCATTTCTTTTTGTTGCCTTATTGTTTTGGCTAGAAGTTCCAGTACTATGCTTGATGAAAGTGGGGAGAGTAGGCATCTTTGTCTTGTTCCTGATTTTAGAGGAAAATCTTTCAGCTTTGCACCACTGAGTATGAAATTACTTGTTGGCTTTTCATATGTGGGCTTTATTCAGTTGAGTTACATTCTCTTTATACCCACTTTCTTGAGAGTTTTTATTGTAAACGGATGTTGAATATTGTCAAAATTTTTTTTGTATCTACTGAGATGGTCATATGATTTTTATTCTGTTAATGTGGAGTAGGAAGTTTTTCTTTATTGAAAACTTACTCATGACAGGTCTCTTCAGATTTTTATTAGTTTATGATTTAATATTGGTTGGTTTTATGTTTTTAATAATTTATCCATCTATTTTAGTTTGTCCAGTTTGTTGGGATACAGTTGTTCTTGGTATTCTCTTACGATCCTTTGAATTTCTGTGGCAACTGTCATGATTCATTTATGATTGTATTTATTTGGGTCTTCTTTTTTCTTGATTACCCTAGCGAAGGTTTTACCAATTTATCTTTTCAGAAAAAAGCTTCTAATATTTTTCAACTTCTCTGTTTTTTCCCTAGCCTGTTTTTCATTTATTTTTGCTATAATGTTTATTATAAATCCTTCCTTCTACTCAGTTGGGTTATTGTTTTTACTTTTCTTCTTTTTTTTTTTTTTTTTTTGCTGCATCAAGGTGTAAATTTAGGTTGTTTAGCTGTGTGCTCTTTCTCTTTTTTAACAAAATGTATATTCTTCTCTCTGCACTGATTTAGCTGCATTATATTATATGGAATATTGTGTTCCATTTTGGTCTCAAAGTATTTTTTAAAATTTCTCTTTTGATTTCTTCTTTGATCCATTGGTTTTTCCAGTATTTGTTGTTTAATTTTTATGTATTTTGATAAGGATGGCATTGAATCTATAGATTACTGTGGATAACATGGTTATCTTAACAATATTGATTCTTCCAATCCAAGGAACACAGTATATCTTTCCATCTGTTTGTGTTGTCTTCAATTTCTTTTTGGAGTAGAGGCCTTTTGCCTGCTTAGGTAGATTTATTCTTAGGTATTCTATTCTTTTTGATGTGATGATAAATGGGATTGTTACCTTAATTTCTCTTTCTGATAGTTCTTTGTTAGTGTATACAAATGCAAAACAATCCTGTGTATTAATTTTGTAACTTGTAACTTTATCAAAGTCATTGATGAGCTCTGGTAGTTTCTGGTTGCATATTTAGGATTTTGTATAAGCATTTTTCACAGAACTAGAACAATTTAAAAATATTTATGGAACACAAAAGACCCTGAATTCTCAAAAGAATTTTAAGAAAGAAGAACAGAGCTGGAGGAATCATGCTCCCTGACTTCACACTATACTACAAAGCTATAGTAATCAAAACAGTATGATACTGGCACAAAAACAAACACAGAGATCAATGGAATAGGATAGAGAGCCCAGAAATAAACCCACAAACTTTTTCAATTAATCTATGACAATGGAGATAAGAACATACAGTGGATAAAAGACACTCTCTTCAATAAGTGGTGGAGGAAAAACTGGACTGCTACATGGAAAAGGATAAAATTAGAATATTCTCTAACACCATATATTAAAAAAAAAATTCAAAATGGATTAAAGACCTAAATGTAAGGTCAGATACTATTAAATCTCCTAGATGAAACATAGGCAGAAAACAATTTGACATAAATAACAGCGATATTTTTTTTTGGATCTGTCTCTTAAATGTAAGGAAATAAAAGAAAAATTAACAAAAGGGACCTATTTAAAATTAATACCTCTTGCACAGAAAAGGAAACCATAAACAAAATGAAAACACAACATACTGAAAGGGAGAAGATATTTGCAACTGATGTCAGTGATAAGGGATTAATATCTGACATATATAAACAGCTAATAAATGTAACATCAAAAACACAATGTGATTAAAAAATGTGCATAACCGAATAGACATTTTTCCAAAAAGGAAAAGCAGATGGCCAAAAGGCACAGGAAAAGATGTTCAACATTGCTAATCACCACAAAAATGGAAATCGAAACCAAAATAAGGTATCACCTCACACCTGTCAGTATGGCCATCATCGAAAAGAACATAGATAACAAATGTTGGTGAGGATGGGGAGAAAAGAGAGCACTTACACACTGTAGGTGGGAATATAAATTGGTGCAGTCACTGTGGAAAACATTGTGGAGTTTTCTCAAAAAAACGAAAAAAAGAACTACCATATGACCCATCAATTCCACTATTCGGTATATATCTGAAAAAAAAACACTAATTCAAAAAGATACATGCACTTCAATGTTCATAGCAGCATTATTTGTTTTTTAACATCTTTCTTGGAGTAAAATTGCTGTACGATGGTGTGCTAGTTTCTGCTTTATAACAAAGAGAATCAGCTATACATATACATATATCTCCAAATCTCCTCCCTCTTGTGTATCCCTCCCACCCTCCCTATCCCACCCCTCTAGGTGGTCAAAAAGCACTCAGCTGATCTCCCTGTGCTATGTGGCTGCTTCCCACTAGCTATCTATTTTACATATGGTAGTGTATATGTGTCCATACCACTCTCTCAGTTCATCCCAGCTTACCCTTCCCCCTCCCCATGATCTCAAATCCATTCTGTACGTCTGCATCTTTATGCCTGTCCTGCCCCTAGGGTCATCAGAACCATTATTTATTTATTTTTTTTAGATTCCATATATATGTGTGAGCATACAGAATGTGATTTTCTCTTTCTGACCTACCTCACTCTGTATGACACACTCTAGGTCCATCCAACTCAATACAACTAACTCAATTTTGCTTCCTTTTATGGCTGAGTAATATTCCATTGTATATATGTGCCACATCTTCTTTATCCATTCATCTGTCCATGGACACTTATGTTGATTCTATGTTCTGGCTATTGTAAATAGAGCTGCAATGAACATTGTGGTACAAGACTCTTAATGAATTATGGTTTTCACAGTGTATATGCCCAGTAGTGGGATTGCTGGGTCATATGGTAGTTCTTTTTTTAGTTCTTTAAGGAACTTCCATACTGTTCTCCATAGTGGCTGTATCAATTTACATTCCCACCAACAGTGCAAAAGGGTTCCCTTTACTCCACACACTTTCCAGGGTTTAATTTTTGTAGATTTTTTGATGATGGCCATTCTGATTGGTGTGAGGTGATACCTCACTGTAGTTTGGATTTGCATTTCTCTAATGATTAGTGATGTTGAGCATTCTTTCATGTGTTTGTTGGCAATCTGTATATGTTCTTTGGAGAAATGTCTATTTAGGTCTTCTGCCCATTTTTGGAGTGGGTTTTTTTTTGTTTTTTAATATTAAGTTGCTTGTAATTTTGGAGATTAATCCTTTGTCAGTTGTTTCATTTGCAAATATTTTCTCCCATTCTTAGGGTGGTCTTTTCGTCTTGTTTATGGTTTCCTTTGCTGTGCAAAAGCTTTGAAGTTTCATTAGATCCCATTTGATTATTTTTATTCTTATTTCCATTTCTTTAGGAGGTGGGTCAAAAAGGATCTTGCTGTGATTTATGTTATAGAGTGTTCTGCCTATGTTTTCCTCTAAGAGTTTTATAGTGTCTGGCCTTACATTTAGGTCTTTAATCCATTTTGAGTTTATTTTTGTGCATGGTGTTAGGGAGTGTTCTAATTTCATTCTTTTACATGTAGCTGTCCCGTTTTCCCAGCACCATGTATTGAAGAGGCTGTCTTTTATCCATTGTAAATTCTTGCCTCCTTTCTCAAAAATAAGGTGACCACATGTGCATGGGTTTACCTCTGGGCTCTCTACCCTGTTCCATTGATCTATATTTCTGTTTTTGTGCCAGTGCCGTATGTCTGGATTACTGTAGCTTTGTACTATAGTCTGAAGTCAGGGAGCCTGGTTCTTCCAGGCCATTTTTCTTTTGCAAGATTGCTTTGGCTATTCAGGATCTTTTGTGTTTCCATACAAAGTGTGAAATTTTTTGTTCTAGTTCTGTGAAAAATGCCATTGGTAGTTTGATAGGAATTGCACTGAACCTGTAGATTGCTTTGGGTATTATAGTAATTTTCACAATGTTGGTTCTTCCAATCCAAGAACATTGTACATCTTTCCTTCTGTTTGTATCATTTTTAATTATTTCTTCAGTGTCTTATATTTTTCTGCAGACAGGTCTTATGTCTCTTTACATAGATATACTCCTAGGTATTTTATGCTTTTTGTTGCTATGGTAAATGGGAGTGTTTCTTTAATTTCTCCTTCATAATTTTCATCATCAGTGTACAGGAATGCAAGAGATTTCTGTGCATGACTTTTGTATCCTGCTACTTTACCAAATTCATTGATTACCTCTAGTAGTTTTCTAGTAGCATCTTTAGGATTCACTTTTTATAGAATCATGTCATCTGCAAACAGTGACAGTTTCACATCTTCTTTTCCAATTTGGATTCCTTTTATTTCTTTTTCTTCTCTAATTGCTGTGGCTAAAACTTCCAAAACTATATTGAATAATAGTGGTGTGAGTGGACAAACTTGTCTTTTTCCTGATCTTAGAGGAAATGGTTTCAGTGTTTCACCATTGAGAATGATGTTGGCTGTGGGTTTGACATATATGCCCTTTATTTTGTTGAGGTAATTTCCCTCGATGCCTAATTTATGGAGGGTTTTTAGCATAAATGGGTGTTGAATTTTGTTGAAAGCTCTTTCTGCATCTATTGAGATGATCATATGACTTTTTCCTTCAATTTGTTAATATGGTTTACCACATTGATTGATTTGCGTATATTGAAGAATCCTTGCATTACTGGGATAAACCCCACTTGGTCATAGTGTATGATCCTTTTAATATGCTGTTGGATTCTGTTTGCTAGTATTTTGTTGAGGATTTTTGCATCTATGTTCATCAGTGATATTGGCCTGTAGTTTTCTTTCTTTGCGACATCTTTGTCTGGTTTTGGTATCAGGGTGATGGTGGCCTCGTAGAATGAGTTGGGGAGTGTTCCTCCCTCTGCAATATTTTGGAAGAGTTTGAGAAGGATAGGTGTTAGCTCTTCTCTAAATGTTTGATAGAATTCGCCTGTGAAGCCATCTGGTCCTGGGCTTTTGTTTGTTGGAAGATTTTTAATCACAGTTTCAATTTCAGTGCTTGTGCTTGGTCTGTTCATATTTTCTACTTCTTCCTGGTTCAGTCTCGGCAGGTTGTGCATTTCTAAGAATCTGTCCATTTCTTCCAGGTTGTCCATTTTATTGGCATAGAGTTGCTTGTAGTAATCTCTCATGATTGTTTGTATTTCTGCAGTGTCAGTGGTTACTTCTCCTTTTCATTTCTAATTCTATTGATTTGAGTCTTCTCCCTTTTTTCTTGATGAGTCTGGCTAATGGTTTATCAATTTTGTTTATCTTCTCAAAGAACCAGCTTTTAGTTTCATTGATTTTTGCTATTGTTTCCTTCATTTCTTTTTCATTTATTTCTGATCTGATCATTATGATTTCTTTCCTTCTGCTAGCTTTGGGTTTTTTTTGTTTTTCTTTCTATAATTGCTTTAGGTGCAAGGTTAGGTTGTTTATTCAAGATGTTTCCTGTATCTTGAGGTAGGCTTGTATTGCTATAAACTTCCCTCTTAGCACTGCTTTTGCTGTTTCCCATAGGTTTTGGGTCGTTGTGTCTCCATTGTCATTTGTTTCTTAGTATTTTTTGATTTCCCCTTTGATTTCTTCAGTGATCACTTCGTTATTAAATAGTGTATTGTGTAGCCTCCATGTGTTTGTATTTTTTACAGATCTTATCCTGTAATTGATATCTAGTCTCATAGCGCTGTGGTCAGAAAAGATACTTGATACGAGTTCAGTTTTCTTAAATTTACCAAGGCTTGATTTGTGACCCAAGATACGATCTATCCTGGAGAATGTTCCGTGAGCACTTGAGAAAAATGTGTATTCTGTTGTTTTTGAGTGGAATGTCCTATAAGTATCAATTAAGTCCATCTTGTTTAATGTATCATTTAAACCTTGTGTTTCCTTATTTATTTTCATTTTGGATGACCTGTCCATTGGTGAAAGTGGGGTGTTAAAGTCCCCTACTATTATTGTGTTGCTCTTGATTTCCCCTTTTATGGCTGTTCGTATTTGCCTTATGTATTGAGGTGCTCCTATGTTGGGTGCATAAATATTTACAATTGTTATACCTTCCTCTTGGATCGATCCCTTGATCATTATATAGTGTCCTTCTTTGTCTCTTGTAATAGTCTTTATTTTAAAGTCTATTTTGTCTGATACGAGAATTGCTACTCCAGCTTTCTTTTGATTTCCATTTGCATGGAATATCTTTTTCCATTCCCTCACTTTCAGTCTGTATGTGTCCCAGGTCTGAAGTGGGTCTCTTGTAGACAGCATATATATGGGTCTTGTTTTGTATCCATTCAGCCAGTCTGTGTCTTTTGGTGGGAGCATTTAATCCATTTACATTTAAGGTAATTATCGATATGTATGTTCCTATTCCCATTTTCTTAAATGTTTTGGGTTTGTTATTGTAGGTGTTTTCCTTCTCTTGTGTTTCTTGCCTAGAGAAGTTCCTTTAGCATTTGTTGTAAAGCTGGTTTGGTGGTGCTGAACTCTCTCAGCTTTTGCTTGTCTGTAAAGGTTTTAATTTCTTCATCAAATCTGAATGAGATCCTTGCTGGGTAGATAAATCTTGGTTGTAGGTTTTTCTCCTTCATCACTTTAAGTATATCCTGCCACCCCCTTCTGGCTTGCAGAGTTTCTGCTGAAAGATCAGCTGTTAACCTTATGGGGATTCCCTTATGTGTTATTTGTTGTTTTTCCCTCACTGCTTTTAATATGTTTTCTTTATATTTAATTTTTGACAGTTTGATTAATATGTGTCTTTACGTGTTTCTCCTTGGATTTATCCTGTATGGGAATCTCTGTGCTTCCAGGACTTGATTAACTATTTCCTTTCCCATATTAGGGAAGTTTTCAACTATAATCTCTTCAAGTATTTTCTCAGTCCCTTTCTTTTTCTCTTCTTCTTCTGGGAACCCTATAATTCGAATGTTGGTGCGTTTAATGTTGTCCCAGAGGTCTCTGAGACTGTCCTCAGGTCTTTTCATTCTTTTTTCTTTATCTTGCTCTGCAGTAGTTATTTCCACCATTTTATCTTCCAGGTCACTTATCCGTTCTTCTGCCTCAGTTATTCTGCTATTGATCCCGTCTAGAGTATTTTTAATTTCATTTATTGTGTTTTTCATCGTCGCTTGCTTCCTCTTTAATTCTTCTACGTCCTTGTTAAATGTTTCTTGCATTTTGTCTATTCTGTTTCCAAGATTTTGGATCATCCTTACTATCATTATTCTGAATTCTTTTTCAGGTAGACTACCTATTTCCTCTTCATTTGTTAGGTCTGGTGTGTTTTGACCCTGCTCCTTCACCTGCTGTGTGTTTTTCTGTCGTCTCATTTTGCTTATCTTACTGTGTTTGGCGTCTCCTTTTTACAGGCTGCAGGTTCGTAGTTCCTGTTGTTTTTGGTATCTGTCCCCAGTGGCTAAGGTTGGTTCAGTGGGTTGTGTAGGCTTCCTGTTGGAGGAAAGTAGTGTCTGTGTTCTGATGGATGAGGCTGGATCTTGTCTTTCTGGTGGGCACGTTCACATCTGGTGGTGTATTTTGGCGTGTCTGTGGCCTTATTATGATTTTAGGCAGCCTCTCTGCTAATGGATGGAGCTGTGTTCCTGTCTTGCTAGTTGTTTGGAATAGGGTATCCAGCACTGTAGCTTGCTGGTCGTTGAGTGAAGCTGGGTCTTGATGTTGAGATGGAGCTCTCTGAGAGATTTGCGCCATTTGGTATTACATGGAGCTGGAAGGTCTCTTGTGGACCAGTGTCCTGAATTTGGCTCTCCCAACTCAGAGACACAGCCCTGATGCCTGGCTGGAGCACCAAGAGCCTTTCATCCACACGGCTCAGAGTAAAAGGGAGAAAAAATAGAAAGAAAGAAAGAAAGAAGATAAAATATAGTGAAGTGAAATAAAGCTATTATAAAGCAAAGCTATACAGAGAAATTCTCACCCAGAAGCATATACATATACACTCACAAAAAAAGGAAAAGGGGAAAAATTAATATATCCTGCTCCCAAAGTCCACCTCCTGAATTTGGGATGATTCATTGTCTATTCAGGTATTCAACAGATGCAGGCACATGAAGTTGTTTGTGGAGTTTTAATCCGCTGCTTCTGAGGCTGCTAGGAGAGATTTCCCTTTCTCTTCTTTGTTCGCACAGCTCCCGGGGTTCAGCTTTGGATTTGGACCCGCCTCTGTGTGTAGGTCACTTGAGGGTGTCTGTTCCCCGCCCAGACAGAACGGGGTTAAAGGAGCAGCTGCTTCAGGGGCTCTGGCTCACTCAGGCTGGGGGGAGGGAGGGATACGGATGCGCGGCGAGCCTGCGGCGGCAGAGGCCGGCGTGACGTTGCACCAGCCCGAGTCACGCCATGCGTTCTCCCGGGGAAGTCGTCCCTGGATAACAGGAGCCTGGCCGTGGCGGGCTGCACTGGCTCCTGGGAGGGGTGGTGTGGAGAGTGACCTGTGCTCGCACACAGGATTTTTGGTGGCAGCAGCAGCAGCATTAGCGTCTCATGCCCGTCTCTGGGGTCCGCGCTGATCGCCACGGCTCGCGCCCATCTCTGGAGTTCGTTTAGGCGGCGCTCTGAATCCCCTCTCCTTGTGCGCCGTGAAACAAAGAGGCAAGAAAAAGTCTCTTGCCTCTTCGGCAGCTGCAGACTTTTTCCCGGACTCCCTCCCAGCCATCTGTGGTGCGTTAACCCCTTCAGGCTGTGTTCACGCCATCAACCCCAGTCCTCTTCCTGCGATCCGACCGAAGCCCGAGCCTCAGCTCCCAGCCCCTGCCCTCCCCAGCGGGTGAGCAGACAAGCCTCTCAGGCTGGTGAGTGCTGGTCGGCACCGATCCTCTGTGCTGGAATCTCTCTGCTTTTCCCTCTGTGACCCTGTGGCTGTGCTCTCCTCCGTGGCTCCGAAGCTTCCCCCCTCTGCCACCCGCAGTCTCTGCCTGCGAAGGGGCTTCCTAGTGCATGGAAACATTTCCTCCTTCACAGCTCCCTCCCACTGGTGCAGGTCCTGTCCCTATTCTTTTGTCTGTTATTTCTTTTTTCTTTTGCCCTACCCAAGTACGTGGGGAGTTTCTTGCCTTTTGGGAGGTCTGACGTTTTCTGCCAGCATTCAGTTGGTGTTCTGTAGGAGCAGTTCCACGTGTAGATGTATTTCTAATGTATCTGTGGGAAGGAAGGTGATCTCCGCGTCTTACTCTTCCGCCATCTTCTTCTAGTTCCCCAGGCATTCCAGGGATTTTAAAAATAGATTCTATTCCACTTCTAGTGATCAATCTGTTAAATAATTTGTTTCTTTTTGATTCAGTTTTGGTGGGCTCTATGTTTCTAGAAACTTGTCCATTTCTTTTAGGTTTTTCCAATTTGTTGGCATATAATTGTTCATAGTATTCTCTCTTTTTCTGTATTTCTATGGTATTGGTGACCATTTCTCCTCTTGCATTTCTTATTTTATTTGGGTTCTCTCTTTTTTCTTCTTGGTGAGCAAGACCAGAGGTTTATTAGTTTTCTTTACCTTTCAAAGATCCAACTTTTTTGTGTATTGATATTTTCTATTGTTTGCTTATTCTCTATTTTATTTACTTCCTCTCTGATCTTTATTATTTCCTTTCTTTTGCTGACTTTCTATTTTGTTTGTTCTTTTTTTTTCTAATTCTTGTAGGTGGTAGGTTTTGTTGTTTATTTGAGATTTTTCTTGTTTTTCGAAGAAGGCCTCTATCACTATGAACTTCCCTCTAAGAACTTCTTTTGCTGTGTCCCATAGATTTTGGAGAATTGTGGTTTCATTGTAATTTGTCTCAAGTCATTTTTAAATTTCCTCTTTGATTTCATCATTGATCCATTGGTATTTTTAGGAGCATATTGTTTAGTCTCCATGTAATCTTTTTTTCTCATTTTTTTTTCTGTGGTTCATTTCTAGTTTCATGCTATTGTGGGCAGAAAAGATGCTTGACATAATTTCTATCCTCTTAAATTCGTTGAGGCTTGTTTTGTGCCCTAGTGTGTGATCAACCTTATAGAATGTTCCATGTGCTATTGAAAAGAATGTATATTCCTTTTTATTTTTTATTTTTCTTTCTGATGTAGTGTCTTGAAAATATCAGTTAAGTCTGACTCTTCTATTTTATCATTTAGGATCTCTGTTGCCTTATTGATTTTCTGCTTAGAAGATCTGTCTATTGATGTGACTGGGGTGTTAAACTCTCCTACCATTATTGTGTTTCCATCAATTTCTCCCTTTATGTCTTGTTAGTATTTGTTTTACGTATTTGGTTGCTCTTATATTGGGTGCATATATATTAATGAATGTAATATCTTCTTCTTGTACTGTTCCTTTTATCATTATATAGTGTCCTCTTTATCTTTGTTTATGTTCTTTGTTTTAAAGTCTATTTTGTCTGATATAAGCATTGCTACCCCCATTTTCTTATCATTTCTGTTTGCATGAAATATCTTTTTCTATCCCTTCACTTTCAATCTATGTGTGTCCTTTGCCCTAAAATGGTCTCTTGTAGGCAGCATATTGTAGGCTCTTTTTTTTTTTTCAATCCAATCTGCCACTCAGTGTCTTTTGGCAGATTGTCTTTTCACAAAAAAAAAAAAAAAAGAAAGAATTATTCTCTTCTTTTTGTTTTTTGTGAATCTATTTTATGTTCTCAATTTGTGGTTATCCTGTTTCCCAAGTATGTTAAACCCTTCTTAAATCTACTTGCTTTAGACTGGTAGTCATATGTGCTCAAACACATTCTAAAAAACATCTACATTTTCTTACTGTCCTCCCCCACAATTTATGATTCTGATGTCCTCTTTTGCATCTTCATATTTATCCTTTTGCTATTCATTGTGGTTAACATTGCTT
Organism: Balaenoptera physalus; assembly: GCF_965194825.1. Classification (NCBI taxonomy): domain Eukaryota; kingdom Metazoa; phylum Chordata; class Mammalia; order Artiodactyla; family Balaenopteridae; genus Balaenoptera; species Balaenoptera physalus. The sequence continues at coordinate 70,597,818 of NC_138903.1, read as the reverse complement.
TCACAAAAATATTTTGATGTTTTAAATCTGTGTTTCCTTTTTATTTAAGTGATTTATTTTCCAATTGTGATTTTCTCTTTCCTATAGATTCTTGCTTCTTTTCTATTTAGAGAAGACCTTTTGATAGTTCTTTTAGGATAGGTTTAGTATTGATGTATTATTTTAGTTTTGGCTTGTCTGAGAACTTCTTTATCTCTCCTTCTAGTCTAAATGATAATCTTGATGGGTAGAGTGTCCTAGGTTGCATATATTTCCCTTTCAGAACTTTGAATATATCTTGCCACTCCCTTCTGGCCTGCAACATTTCTGAAGATAAATTAGCTGATAACCTTACAGGGGTTCCCTTTTAATTAACTCTTTGTTCTTCTCTTGTTACTTTTATAATCCTCTCTTTATCATTAATTCTTGCCATTTTAATTACAATATGGCTTGTTGTAGATCTGTTTGGGTTTACCTTGTTTGGGACCCTCTGTGCTTCCTGTACCTAGATTTCTGTTTCCTTCTTTAGGTTTGGGATGTGTTCAGCCATAATTCCTTCAAATACATTTTTTATTCCCTTTTCTCTTTCTTCCTTCTGGGATCCCTCTTATGTGTAGATTGGCATGCTTTATATTATCCCCTAGCTTTCTTATATTTCTTTAATTTTTTTTTTATTCTCCTTTCTTCCTGCTCTTCTGATTGGTTGATTTCCATTGTTCTATCTTCCAGGTCACTTATTAATTCTTCTGCATTATTCAATCTGCTGTTCATTACCTTTAGCTCAGCTTTCATCTCAGCAAATGAGTTTTCTAATTTTTCTTGCTTCCTCTTTATAGTTTCTAGTTCTTTTTTTACAGTAATCTGCACTTCTATTGATAGCTTTTCTTAATTCCTTCAGTCTTTTCATTATCTCCTTTTTGAACTCAGTGTCTGTTAACCTAAATTTGTCTTTTCATTGCTTGTACTTTCAGGAGAATTCTTTAGATCTTTTAATTGAGAGTGGTTACTCTGTTTCTTCATTTTACTTATATTTTTCAGACTCTATGAGTTTAGGAGAAACAGTTATCTATTGTGGTCTTGAAGGGCTGTTTTTATGTGGAAGCACCCCTGTGTAGCCTGCATGAGTCTAGTATTTTTGGTGTGAGGGCTGTTTTTAGTATGGATGTCTGACATGTCCTTCCTCAGTGTGTGCTGGCCATGATGCCCTTGTTAGGACTTGTGACTGGTGTTGTGATGACCAAAGCCTGCACTGTCTATTGAGCAGGACGTCCTATGTGCTCTATGGTTGTCACTACCCTGTCAGGGAGCCAGGTCTGCTCACTAGTTTTTGGAGTAGAAACCCCCAATCCATTTATAAACTGCATGTGAGGTAGATGGGATTCAGCATTCCTGCTGAGAGAGGAGCCACTGAGTATTACTCTGCCAGAGGTTTCCACCTGACAGTGTGCTCTGTGGTGTCTCCTGTCACCCATTGCGTGGTCTCATACAGTACACTATTGCTTTCGCTGCCCTAGGTCCTGCCTCATATGTTATTTTATTATCATGATACAACCTGTCTCCTTTCCCTAAGCTTTGCAGTGAGTAGGATGAATAAATGATATTACCTTCACTCACAAATCACTGAATATCACTTGAAACATCTTGAACATCAACTAAACCAATAAAACACATATAGGAGGGTGAATTTTTTTTGAATATTTGTACTGCAACTTACAATATCAATTGTAAACCTCAATCATTTTTCAAGGAGGTAATTAAATTATAACTTTGACAAGTAATTTTCACTAGGGTCCTAACCAAACTGGAGATTTTGCATATAATTATGTGATCCTATATACAGAATAAAAAATAAATAGAATGTAAACAGGTAGGAAAGATATTGGTTTCTGGTAAAGTGATTCAATCACTGATAAATAACTCACTGTGCTAAAGCATACCTAAAATTATCATGTATGTACTACTCTAACTTTTCTGTGAATTATATATTGGAAAGTAACACATTAGAATCTGGTGATATGATGAATATAATAAATTGTGTCTTTATATATTTATTATTTGGTACAACTAAATCTACTAAAGTGGTATTAATTTATAACAATCTGAAACAAAAGCACTTTGGGATGGGTTCATATTTTAAGCCCTAGATAATTTTCCCCTTGATTGATGGCTGAATCCCCTAAATCACCATAAGAGCAGTACCATTTACTATGCAGAAAATGCAGATTGTTATTTTTTCATTCAATTTACTGCAATCTTTTGGTTTTAACATTAGTGAATCTTTATGCATTATTCACAAGGTCTGAATTAATATAAAGATTATTCTGGTGTTAATAGTTTGAGAATATTGCCTTTTGACTAGGTACTACTTCTTAATGATGTCATACTGAAAATAACATCAGTCCTTATAAGTGTGTGAATCAGAGCCAAAAAACATCTCAATGAAAACAAGATTCTTGAAACTTAATGAAGGTGGCCCAAATCCAAGACTTGATTCTTGGGTTATGGTGGGTGCTTTCTCAGACTTTCTGCTGATTATGCTTCTGCTATACTACAAAGAATTTTTGCATAATGGACATAAATCTCTCTACATGAGTCACCTGAGAGGCAAGAAAAATGGCTTCTGTCAAGAAGCTACACATAGAAATGCATTAAGCAATAGCTCTCATTAGAGAAAAGACAACATTTTAAAATAGGTTTGGGAAAATAAGAATAAAAATATAATTTTACACCATTCCAGGCCATCTTACTTTGTGTTTTTTAAAAGATGAAATAATTTTTATTTTGGGGGGTTGCAGAAGAAGATGATTTGGTATTTATCATAATTTTTAAGCTGATCTTCCAGAGGAATATTTAAAGGGCTTTTTCTCCTAGGCAGTCACTACCAAAGTAGTATTCATCTGGGAATTCACAGCACCACTGTAACTTCCAATTAGCAAAACATACATTAAAAGTAGCTGTAAACCACTCTAGGAGGCCCTCTGATGGCTGTGATTAATGGCTATGCATCTACAGCTATTGCACATAGGTCTTAACAGAGCTATTTGTAAATTGTCAACATAAACTCATGCAACCTCAGGTTATCAATCAGAAAAGTATGCATTAGAGGTGGTTAATTACAGCCCCTCTTCTATGGCACCAGAATGAGTATAATATTTCTCAATGACTGAAAACTTCCAAAGATTAGTGATGAAGCTAATTTGAAAGAAAAATCTTACAGTGAATGTATACTTGTTTCTTTCTGCTTGCTAAGCTTCACAAAGAGAATCATGGGTTTTATTTAAGCATATAAAGCTCCTTCTCTTCCATTTTCAGTTGTCCTTCCTTTTTTATACGTCTTCATAAATTATTTTGTTGCTATAGCAATACTTTTTTTGTGTTGTAGAACCAAATCTAGTAAGAATGTTATTTGTAGAGCTCACACTCATCCCAGGCTATATTCTTACTAACTATAGTCTCAAAGGTGTCGGTCATGCAATTGTGGATCCAAATGTAAATATTTTGTGTGTCTTTTTTTCCCTTAAAATTGGCTACATTTTGTAACCCTTGGCTTGTTGACAGACTATTTCAGGCCTAAACAAAAACAACAGCCTTTTTATATGGTACAGTGTTTTTTATTTGCCAGTACTTTTAAATCCATTCTTTCATGTGACCTCAGAACATCCCAGTGAAGTAGGCAGGGCAAGTATTGTAGTTTCACAACAAACGGTAATAGCATAATTAATAATATAGCAAGACATAATATTCTGATTATGATGGTCATTTACTATCTATATAATATTGCTTGTGTGGTATTTATTCATTTCAAGGATAGTTAAGAGCCTTGTTAAAGTCAGAATTGACTAGTTGAGGTTAAGGTCTTTTCCTCAGAAGTGAATCATAATTGTAATCAGTGTTGGTCAACAATTTCCATGAAATCTACAGTTTAGAGATATGTAAGAGAAACACTAGAAAAAAAGTTTTAATACCTGTGAGTGAATAAACTTCATTAATAATTCTTAAGATGCTCAAATTGCTTTTCCTAAAAGGTTCAACATAATTTAAAATTTAAAATTTTAAATGTTAAAAATGATCATTTAAGTTTAAGGTAAGTATCTTTAGACTTATGTAAACATTCGTCAAGGGACTTATCAAATGTTTCTAAAATACTATAGGATACAGAAAAGCAGTCTCAGTAAGTTAGAATAAGTAGAATAAATAGAAAAAATACATTTTTTGCCTTTCACATAACAAATTAACCACAACAGGAAGTTCTATTGGTAGGATATTTGAGACAGATGCCAACTAGGTAAACAACTTTTACAGTATGGTACAACTGTCAAAATTAAATCCAACTGCAAATTTATATCATAATGAAAATTTAGTAAATGTGACAGATGAAAAATGGCATTATATAGTATCCAAGGGGTGGTGGTGTGCAGGGATTATTGTTGGGAGAGAGGTCAGGACAACAATGAAGTAAACAAAATTTATCTTGAGTTCTCCCCCAACCACTGACTCAAGTCTTTACTAGAAACCAAATGTGTTCCTGTTACATCAGGATGCCCTGAGTCCACTCAGCCCCTAAGAATGTATGACTCCATGAAGTGTTCTCTTCTCCAAACCCATCCCTTTTCTGGTTTTCCCACATAAAAACTTACCTGTATTATAGTTCATTATTTCTGGAGCTTGTCAGACTGTGTGGTTAACTAAGCTGTTAACACATTTTCTTGGTAAAATATTTTCATTTACACACAAATATTTTAGATAAGTAGTTCCCTAAAGGGGTGATTGTAATGATGAGGAGAAATTTAGGTTCAGGAGGATGTTTGCCCTGTGAATTCAACCATCTGGCCATTTGTCTGCTTTACTTCTGCCCTGTGTTGATCCTAATAATTCTGTGTTGGCTGAGATGGAAGAATCTTCCCTGTGTTAATAGAGTCAGTCAAATAAAGAGCACCCTGATTTTGGCGCCCATTTAGAAATGTGGTGCTGAACAATAAATGGAACATCTGAAACAGGGGTGTTTTCTAAAAAAAATTCCCAGTTCTTTCTCGCCCAATAAGTTCCCTGTAGAGTCTAAAAAGTGGTTATCTAAATCCAGACCAATAATTCCAAATAACCACAATTTAAAAAAAATCACCATAGTTGAATATTCAGAGCATGTATAATAAATAAGGTATGTATGATTTATATTATTTCTAAAATATTCTGAATTCTCTTGAAATTTGGTCTAGCTGAGGAAAGGATGTTTCCCAGCTGCTTTTCTCAATCCCTCCAAAACAAGGTACAACCTCAGGGAGCCTCTGAGATCTAACCTGATTTCCACTCTAGCAAATGTGTAGATGACTGAGCTCTTAATGAGTCAGGCAAAAGGTCTTTCTTATAATTGACACACAGAAGTATTTGTTAATGGATTCCTAGCTCCTGCCAAGTTCTCCTGTTAAGTTATTCATATGTAAAATAAATGTAAGTTTCAGATAAAAGTAGTGAGAGATTGCTGGAAATGAAAAAAAAAAAAAAAAAGCCTCTCTAAATTCCCTTCAGCTCTCTACCCTGGGGCTCATGACTTAAGAACCACTAGTGCCCTCTTCCGGTCAGAAGAGAGACAAAGTTCATCCTATCTTGTTAGAGGGGAGCCTTCAACAGAAAATAATCAAATATTTTTACTACTTCCCCTCAAAAAATAAATCTCATGTATAGGAACAATGACAGGAAACAGAATTATCATGAAATGAAAAGCAATACTATCTGATAAGCAGATACTACTAGTATCTGAAATTTCTAGACACATACAAATTATATATTTCTTTTCAAAGATTGCATAAGTATATTTTAGCATTGAAAAATTGTCCAAATAGAGATATTAAAAAATTATATGTATACTAAAGTGTTCATGTCATTTTTATGTGCTTATATGGATAATTTTTTGCAAGAAAAGGATATTATAAATTGTGCAAATCTGCTTTAAAGAAGTATCTTCATAACAGAGTTATTTTATTCCATGCACAGTACCTTTTTTGTATGTGAAGGTAAAATGCTGCAATGCAAGAGAGAACTCTATAAGGGAATTGTGGATGTGTATAAAGGAGTCTGAAACACACCCACGTACACACACACACAACAGCCAAAATTCTTATTATTCTTTTCATAGTTGTTTTGAAAGGCTACACACATATGCTGTGAAACTTTTGCAAATTTCACTTTGGAAATTACAGCCAGAGCCAAAAATGCGTTAACATTACTTTCTGCTAACACTTTATATTTTACCTATGGCTGTATTACTCAGCTTGAGCTCCCATATGATTTAGCATGCTAAACTTTAAATCCAATTTAGCAGTTTCCAAAAATTCAAATTTGCTTTCCTAGGAGAAAGATTTATCAAAACTAAGGCTATTCACAAGGACTTTTTACCCACTCAAAAGATAATTTTAAAAGAAGACAAAGCTCCAAGTATGTCTAAAGCATTTCCTGAAACATGGAAGAAAGTGGAGGAGCCATCCACATTGACCCTTTTGAAAGGAATGGGAACTAGATGTCTGAATTTTTAAAAAATCATTCATGCTTCTTTTATGTCACAGCTAAGGAAATATATTGTTGAACCTCAAATTAGGGCCTGGGACTTAAACCAAAACAAGCATGGGTGGTTGACCTTGTATCTATAGTGATTCAAGCCATTATTAGGCACATTCCTGCCCCTTATCCACTGGTGTATAGGGATCCTCAGTATAACCTCCTGAAAGTGGAAGTCTAGTCTTCCCGCCTGGATTTGGCTCCACTGGATAGGTTGGGGCCACAGGATATTTTTATCTGCCAATTGCTGGAATAGAGTGACTATTATCTAAAAATTTTCTTTTTGGCGAGGCTGCCACTTTCCTAGTCATTTGGCTAAAGAAAACAGGCTTTTGTTGGGGCTTTTTTTTTTCTGCTCCTGTTGGTGTTTCCAGACTACTGGCTTCTTCAGCTCCAAATCTAGGCTACATGAAGCCAAAAAAAAAAAAAAAAAAATCAAAGAACTCACTACCATGTGGTTTCCTCAAATCTTTAGACTCCTAGCAGATTTGCATTCTTTTGTTCACCATTTAGAGTCTTCTTATGTTTGTTTTATATATAATATCCAGGGTTTTTAGCTGCATCTATTGTGATAAATAAGGAAAAGTATGCATAGTCCATATTCTTGGAAGCATAGGGTATGTTACTTTTGAGACATCTAAGATATGCAGTTGGATGTGCTCAGTAAGTAGCTGGATATATGAATCAGAAGTTCAGGGAAAAGTTTGAACAGGAAGTATATCTAAGAGGCATTAAGATATAAATGGTATTTAATGCCATGATCCTGGATAAGATTACTTAGGATGTGACTGTGAATAGAAAAGAGAAGATATTCAAGGATATAAGCTAAAGCACTCCAATGCTTAGAAGTTGGAGAGATGAGGGATCCAGAAAAGGATTCTGAGCAGGAACAATCAGAAAAGTAAGAGGAAACTCAAGAGAATGTAGTTTCCCAGAAGTCAGATGGAGATAATATTTCAGGAAGTAGAGTGATTAACTGTGCCCATTGATGTTGAAAGATCAAATAAAAAGAGGATTGAGAACGGACTCTGGGACACAGAAACATGGATGCTATTTAGTGGTCTCTACATGTTGCCTTAGTTAATTTATTATTTTGTTTCTTTCATCAAATGTACATCTTAAGAACTACATTGTCTCAGAATTAGGAAAACATAAACGTCATGTCCATAAAATCATTAAACCAATTTATAGGATCCCTAATGATTATCTGTGGTATTTGCTTAAGCATTTTCAGTGGCAGTTAACTCACAACTGTGTAGTCATTTCCTTTTTGGAATAATTCTAATTGTTCCTTGTGTTGTATATGTATTTAATTTAATTCCTACCCGTTATTCACAGTTCTTCTTTTGCACTCAGACAGTATAAAGAAATTTTGACAGGTGTTCAGAAGGTACTTCTGATATGTATATTTAAATATCTGATTTCTTTAACTCTCAACAGATCCAAGCCTTCACAAGGGTGACAACCTCAAGAATGGCTACCCTCCCACAAGAAGTTTCAGGTTCAGGAGGATCTTATTTTGCCCTTATCTCCCTACCCTATCCCCATGAATATACTCTCAAGTGCACATGATCACTGATCATTGTTCTCCACTTCCACCTCCAGGCCACACTTCGGTCATTAGCTGTCTGTCACTCATCCTTTCTATGCTCTATCTATTACCAAGCAGTTGGAAGTCCTTGCTTTGATCCTATCATAAGCCTGATGTTTAAAACTTTGTGATTAATTTACCTGATTTGAAGCTCTTAACCCAAGCGTACAATTGGAACAATCCAGACATTTTCCAGGTATGCCTACCAGTTTCCCCTATAATTGATGTAGTCTCAAATACAATTCCATATCAACACCAGATCACCCTAACATGAGGTCATAAAATGTGTCCACCCCACTCTAAAATAATGTTGCTTCAAGCTCACTCTAAGGGGCAGGATTATGATTTCATTACAGTTACTAAGCCTTCCTGCCACCCATAGGTGAGACAATATTGCAGAAAGAAAAAACGGGTACAGAGAGAGGGTCAAGACAAGTTGAATAGATAAAAGTCACTGGCTGTTTGACTTCCCACACATCCAGAAAAACAAGGTCACTCCTACACCAGTAGGCAACAGTTCCTTTTATCATTTCTGTTCCAGCGTAATTAAAATGTCATAAACCAGTTGCATTGCTTTCTTAACTAGTCTCAGGTTAGAGGAACAGCCAATGCAGTCTGAAGTAGTTCTATGCAGAGAAAAATCATGCTTGTATAGAATCAATTATTTGTTATTATCTACTGCCTATCTCCCATTATTAGCTACTAAAAGAACCTCTTTCATTTAAATAATTATGGAAATATATTTGACATATAACTGCGTAAAGTTAAGGTGTACAACACGTTAACTTGATACATTTATATATTGTGATATAATTACCATTGTAACAAGGTTTCACCTCTGTAGCACTTCTATCAGTTACATAATTATCCTTTCTTTTTAGTAATTGGGATAATTAAATTCTAGTCTCTTAGCAAGTTTGATGATTATAAAACAATACTGTTGTATATATTCACTATACTGTGCATTCTATTTCTAGAGCTTATTTAATACTCATTGTAAGTTTATACCCTTAAACAATGTCTGTCTTATCCTCCCACCCCTCATTCCCTGGTAACCACTATTACTCTCTGTTTTTATGAGTTTGGCTTTTTAAGAATCTGCGTATAAGTAATATCATACAGTACACATCTTTCTCTGTCTGCCCTATCTCATTTATCATAATGTGCTCAAGATCCAACCAAGTTGTCACAAATGGCAGGATGTCCTTCTTTCTCATAGCTGAATGATATTCATTATCTTCTTTATCCATTCATCTGTTGATGAGAACTTAGGTCGTTTCCATATCTTGGCTATTGTTAATAATGCTGCAATAAACATTTACGTGCATGTAGCTCTTTGATATCCTATTTTAATTTCTTTAAGTATATACCCAGAAATGGAACTGTTGGAGAAAAATAACTCTTTCAACACCACACTCAATTATGTGTATGTTTGTCTTTTCTGCCTTCCTGGGGTGGGAAATGCTTTTCAGTCCATATTATTACTTCCTCAACTAGACTCCTTACAAGTCTTAGATTTAGTCACTTGACCGGTCAGCATTCATGTTGTACCCTCTTAACTAAGCCCAATTCCTAGAACTAGCAGTCACTCATCCTACCCTAACCCCATCTGTTGCTAAATAGTTGGTATTTGCAGCTTTGAACAAAGCAGGCAATACATGTTGGCTGCCTTATTTTTGGTTTACCCAGACAGTAAACCTCACAGCAAAAGCCCCTACCCAAAGGACATAACCTCAGCTCAGGAATGTGGTAGGCTGATTAATGGCTACGAAAAGATGTCCTTGGAAACTGTGAAAATGTTACCTTACATGGTAAAAGGGATTTTGCAGATATGATTAAGGAACTTGAGATGGGAATACTATCCTGGATAATCTAGGTGGACCAAATGTACACAAATGATCTCATAAGAGGGGGTGAGGAGTATCAGAATTATTAGTAGTAAATATGACAATAGAAGCAAGAGGTTGGAGTGATAAGAGGAAGGAATATTCCAACCATGGAATACAGAGAACTTCTAGACACCAGAAAAGTCAAGGAGCACAGATTTTCATCTAGAATATCCAGAAGAAATGCCACCCTGCTAATGTATTGATTTTAAGACTTCTAACATTCATAACTGTAAGATAATAAAATTGTGTAATTTTAAGACCTTAAGTTTGAGGGAATTTATTACAACAGTAATAGGAAACTAATACAAGAACATACACTCTGCAAATAGTGACAGTTTTACTTCTTCCTTTACAATTTGGATTATTTTATTTCTTTCTCTTCTCTAATTGCTGTAGCTAGGACATCCAAAAATATGTTGAATAAATGTGGCAAGAGTGGGCATTCTTGCCTTGGTTCTGATTTTAGAGGAAATGCTCTTACCTTTTCACCATTGAGTATGATGTTAGCTGTGGATTTGTCATATATGGCCCTTATTATATTGAGGTATGCTCTCTCTATGCCTGCTTTCTGGAGAGTTTTTATCTTAAATAGATGTTGAATTTTATCAAAAGCTTTTGCTGTATCTATAGATATGATCATATAATTTTTATACTTTAATTTGTTAGTGATGTATAACATTGATTAATTTGTGGATATTGAAAAATCCTTGCATCCCTGATACTATACATAGAAAATCCTAAAGACTCCACCAGAAGACTGTTAGAGCTTATCATTTAATTTGATAAAGTTGAAGTATTCAAAATTAATATACAAAAATCCATTGTATTTCTATACACTAACAGCAAACTATAGAAAGGAAAATTAAGAAAACGACCCCATTTATGATTGCATCAAAAGAATAAAATACCTAGGAATAAACTGACTTAAGGAGGCAAAGAAACTTTATTTGGAAAACTACGACACTAATGAAAGAGACTGAAGATGACACAAACAGATGGAAAGATATGCCATATTGTTGGATTGGAAGAATCAATATTGTTAAAATGACCATACTACCCAAGGCAATCTACAGATTCAATGCAATCTCTATAAAAATACCAGTGGCATTTTTCACAGAACTAAAACAAATAATTTAAAAAATTGTGTGAAACACAAAAGACCATGAATAGACAAAAGAATCTTGAGAATCAAGAACTGAGTTGGAGGAATCAGGCTTCCTGACATCAGGATATATTACAAAGCTACAGTAATCAAAAGAGTATGGCACTGGCACCAAAACAGACACATAAATCAATGGAACAGGGTAGAGAACCCAGAAATAAACCCATGCACTTATGATAAATTAATCTATGACAAAGGAGGCAAGAAAAACAATTGATAAAAGACACTCTCTTCAATAAGTGGTGCTGGGAAAACTGTACAGCTACATGTAAAAGAATGAAGTTAGAACATTCTCTAACACCATATACAAAAATAAATTCAAAATGGACTAAACATCTAAATGTAAGACTGGATATTATAAAACTCCTAGAGGAAAATATAGGTAGAACACTCTGACATAAATCACAGCAATACTTCTTTAGACCCATTTCCTAAAGTAAAAGAAATAAAAGCAAAAGTCAACAAATGGGACCTAATTAAACTTAAAAGCTTTTTCACAGCAAAGGAAACCATCTACAAAATAAAAAAGAAAGCCTACTGAATGGGAGAAAATATTTGCAACTGATATGAGTGAAAAGGGATTAACATCCAACATATATAAACAGCTCATACAGCTCCACATTGAAAGAAGAAACAACCTGATTAAAAAATGAGCAGAAGAACTGAATAGACATTTTTCCAAAAAGGAAATGCAAATAGCCAACAGGCACATGAAAAGATGTTCAACATCACTAATCATCAAGGAAATGCAAATCAAAACCACAATGAGATTTTACCTCACACCTATCAGAATGGCTATCATCAAAAAGAACACAAATAAATATTGGCAAGGATATGGAGAAAAGGGAACCCTTGTAAACTGTTGGTGGGAACATAAATTGGTGCAGCCATTGTGAAAACAATATGGAGGTTTCTGAAAAAGCTAAAAATAGAATGACCATATGCCCCAGCAATTCCACTCCTTGGTATGTATCAAGAAAACACAAATACAATAATTAGAAAATATACATTCACCCCAATGTTTATAGTAGCAATATTTGCAATTGCCAAGATATGGAAGCCACGTAAGTGTCTGTCAACCAATGAATGGATAAAAAAATGTCATATATATACATATATATATACATATACATATATATGTATATATATATGTATATATACACACACATACACAAACACAGATACACACAATGGAATACTACTCAGCCATAAAAAAGAACGAAAATTTGCTATTTGCAACAACATAGATGGACTTGGAGGGTGTTATCCTAAGTGAAATAAGTCAGACAGAGAGATGCAAATACTGTATGATATCACTTGTATGTGGAATCTAAAAAATACAACAAACTAGAGAATGTAACAAGAAAGAAGCAGCCTCACAGATATAGAGAGCAAACTAGTGGTTACCTGTGCTTGGGAAGGGGCAATATAGGCGGACAGGAGTTGGAGGTACAAACTATTCTATGTAAGATAAACTCAAGAATGGATTGTACAACACTGGGAATATAGCCAATATTTTGTAATAACTGTAAATAGAGTGGAATCATTTAAAATTGTACAAAAATTAAAATTTAAAAAATAAATTAAAAAATAAGGTCTTCCCTTTAATTAATTTAAAAGAAGAACATGCACACTATTCACATCCCAGCCTTCCCAAAGTTTCAATATTATCTTCTTCCCCACATTTCTGCATTCCTACCTTCCAACCCCAAATTCATTTAAGGATAATTTAAGAAGTATTTTGGTAGTAAATTTGTATATCATCTATTTCTGTGCTTCAAATACAGTTATGAATGTGGATAGGGCTATGGTTATGACAAGTTACAGTTAGTTATGGGTCTTGTTAATGTTAGTTATGGCTATGGTTAGTTATACCTATGGTTGCTAATATTTAGTTATAGTGAATTGTGATTAGTTACAGTTATATTTACTGACTTTTTTACATTACTAGTTATAGATATGGTTAGTTATGGTTTTGGATATAAAATTAATAGCTACTAAGTAACTGCATTACTAGTTAGACTATTAACTAGTTATGTTTATTACTTATGAGTGCTAAAGAGTTCTAATAAAGATTTGTAACTACTGTCTAGCCTTTGGTAACACTCTTAACTACTAACTGGTTGTGGTTTCTGGGTGTTACTACTAACCATTTGTAATCACGAGTATGGGTACTAAGTAGTCATGACTACTAAGCCGTTATTGTTAACTATTAGTAAGTATAATACTAACAAGTTGTATTTGATGGCGGTGACTGTTAACTAGCTTTGGTAACTAGTTTATGACTGACAACTAGTCAGGATTATCAGGTTTGGATTCCTAACTAGTAAGTAGACTGTGCTGATAAATAGTCAAGATTGCTGGTTGTGACAAGTAAATAGTCATGATTATCAGGTTATTACTAGTAACTAGTCATGATTACTTATTATTGTTCATTATAATTTTTGTTAGTTGTAGTTATAGTCAATCATAGGTAAGTATGTGTACAGTTAGTTACACAGTTATAGAGTTAAGTGTTAGATTTATAGGTATTTGACATGGAATGCCATATAATCACAGAATTACCTTCACATTTTTCAAAGCTTTGATGATCCTTGCTTGGTGACCAACATTTCTTCACCATTTTTACCATTCAACTATTTTTTAAAAAATTTTTTCTTAGAGTATATTTGATCTACAGTGTTGTGTTAGTTTCAGGTGTACAGCAAAGTGAATCAGTTATACGTATACATATATCTACTCCTTTTTAGTTTCTTTTCTCATATATGCCATTATAGAGAATTCAGTAGAGTTCCCTATGCTACACAGTAGGTCCTTATTATTTATCTGTTTTATATATAACAGAGTGTATATGTCAATCCCAGTCTCCCAATTTATCCCTCTCCCCCCAATCCCTGGTAACCATAAGTTTGTTTCCTATAACTGTAATTCTATTTCCGTTTTGTAGGTAAGTTCATTTGTACCATTTTTGTTTTGTTTTGTTTTGTTTGTTTGTTTTTGGCAGGAAGATTCTTAACCACTGCACCACCAGGGAAGTCCCCATCCCAGGATAATATGAAACTATGGTTTTTACACTAACTTTGGAAAACACTGGTGAAGAAGGATAATATTTCCAGTCAGAAATATATTCTCAAGGACATTTTAAATAGAGATTTTCTTTTTTTTCTTCATAAGTTTATATTTTCTCTTAGATAATTCTATCATTTCAAGATTTAACACTTACCTTTTTTTGGTTTTTTGAATTTTATTTTATTTATTTAGTTTTTATACAGCAGGTTCTTATTAGTTATCTATTTTATACATCTACTTTTTTTTTAGATTCCACATATAAGTGATATCATGATATCTGTCTATCTGTGTCAGACTTAATGACAATCTCTAGGTCCACCCATGTTACTGCAAATGGCATTATTTCATTCTTTGTTATGGATGAGTAATATTCCATTGTATATATGTACCACATTTTCTTTATCCATTCCTATCTTGGTGGACATTTAGGTTGCTTCCATGTCCTGGCTGCTGTAAAGAGTGCTGCAATAAATATTGTGGTGCATGCTTATTTTCGAATTATGTTTTTCTCCAGATATATGCCCAGGAGTGGGATTGCTGGATCATATGATAGCTCTATTTTTAGTTTTTTTAAGAAACGTCCATACTGTTATCAACAGTGGCTGTACCAGTTTACATTCCCACCAACTGTGTAGGAGGGTTCCCTTTTCTTCACACCCTCTCCAGCATTTATCATTTGTAAAATTTTTAATGATGGCCATTCTGACTGGTGTGAGGTGATACCTCTGTGTAGTTTTGATTTGCATTTCTCTAATAATTAGTGATGTGGAGAAAATTTTCATGTGCTTTTTGGCCATCAGTATGTCTTCTTTGGAGAAATGTCTATTTAGATCTTCTGCCCATTTCTTGATTGGGTTGTTTCATTTTTTGATATTGAGCTGCATGACCTGTTAGTATATTTTGGAGATTAATCCCTTGTCAACTGCTTCATTTACAAATATTTTCTCCCATTTTGAGGGTTGTCTTTTTGTTTTGTTAATGGTGTCCTTTGCTGTGCAAAAGGTTTTAAGTTTAAATAGGTCCTTTTTGTTCTTGTTTTTGTTTTTATTACTTTAGGAGGTGGATTGAAAATGATCTTGCTGAAATTTATGTCAAAGAGTGTTCTACCATTATTTTCTTCTAAGACATTTACAGTATCTGGCCTCACATTTAGGTCTTTAATCCATTTTGAGCTTATTTTTTTGTGTATGGCATCAGAGAAAGTGTTCTACCATTCTTTTACATGTAGCTGTTCAATTTTCCCAACACCAATTATTGAAGACACTGTCTTTTCTCCAATGTATATTCTCCCTCCTTTGAAATAGATTAGGTGACCATAGGTGTGTGGGTTTATCTCTGGACTTTTAAGCCTGTCCCATTGATCTATATTTCTGTTTTTGTGCCAGTACCACACTGTTGTGATGAATGTAGCTTTGTAGTATAGTATAAAGACAGGGAGCCTGATTCCTCCAGATCCGATTTTCTTTCTCAACATTTCTTTGGCTGTTCAGGGTCTTTTGTGTTTCCAAACAAATTGTAAAATGTTTTGCTATAATTCTGTGAGAAATGCCATTGGTAATTTGACAGGGATTGCACTGAATCTGTAGATTGATTTGGGTAGTATTGTCATTTTGATAATATTGATTCTTCCAATCCAAGAACACAGTATATCTTTCCATCAGTTTATGACGTTTTGATTTCTTTCATCAGTGTCTTATGTTTTCTGAGTACATGTTTTGCCTCTTAGGTAGGTTTATTTCTAGGTATTTTATTCTTTTTGATGAAATGTTAAATGGGTTTGTTTCCTTAATTTCTCTTTCTGATCTTTCATTGTTAGTGTATATGAATGCACGAGATTTAATTTTGTATCCTGCAGCTTTACCAAATTCATTGATGAGCTCTAGCAGTTTTCTGGTAGCATCTTTAGGATTTTCTATGTATGGTATCATGTCATCTGCAAACAGTGACAGTTTTACTTCTTCTTTTCCAATGCGTATTCCTTTTATTTCTTTTTCTTCTCTGAATGCCTGGGCGAGGACTTCTAAAACTATTTTGAATAAAAGTGGTGAGAGTGGGCATCCTTTTCTTGTTCCTGATCTTAGAGGAAATGCTTTCAAGTTTTCACCATTGAGAATGGTATTTTCTTTGAGTTTGTCATATATGGCATTTATCATGTTGAGGTAGGTTCTCTCCACACCCACACTCTGGAGAATTTTTATCATAAATGGGGTTGAATTTTGTCAAAAGCTTTTTCTGCAACTAATGAGATGATCATATGATTTTTTTTTTCAGTTAGTTGATGTGGTGTATCACATTGATTGATTTGTGTATATTGAAGAAACCTTGCATCACTGGGATAAATCCCACTTGATCATGGTGTATGATGTGCTTAATGTGCTGTTGGATTTGGTTTGCTAGTATTTTGTTTAGGATTTTTGCGTGTAGGTTCATCAATGATATTGGCCTTTAATTTTCTTTTTTTTAATAATATCTTTGTCTGGTTTTTGTGTCAGGGTGATGGTGGCCTCATAGAATGAGCTTGGTAGTGTTCCTCCTCCTCTGATTTTTTGGAATAGTTTCATAAGGATAAGTGTTAACTCTTCTAAATATTTGGTAGAATTTGCCTGTAAATCTATGTGTTCCTGGACTTTCATTTGTTGGGACTTTATTAATCACAGTTTCAATTTCATTTCTTGTGATTAGTCTGTTCATATTTTGTATTTCTTCCTGGTTATGTCTTGGAAGGTTGTACCCTTCTAAGAATATGTCCATTTCTTCTAGGTTGTCCATTTTATTGGCATATAGTTTCTTGTAGTTGTCTCTTAGGATCCTTTGTGTTTCTGTGGTGTCTGTTGTATCTTCTCCTTTTTCATTTCTAATATTATTGATTTGAGTCCTCTCCCTTTTTTTCTTGATGAGTCTAGATAAAGGTTTATCAGTTTTGTGTATCTTCTCAAAAAAACAGCTTTTAGTTTCATTGAACTTTGCTACTGTTTTCTTCATCTTTACTTCATTTATTTCTACCCTGATCTTTATGAATTCTTTCCTTCTACTAACTTTGGGTTTTGTTTGTTCTTCTTTCTGTAGTTGCTTTAGGTGTAAGGTTAGGCTGCTTATTTGAGATTTTTATTTATCCTGAGGTAGGATTGTATTGCTGTAAACTTCCCTCTTAGAATTGCTTTTGCTGTGTCCCACCCACTGGTTTTGGATCATTGTGGTTTACTTGTCGTTTGTCTCAGGTACTTTTTTTTTTTTGATTTCCTATTTGATTTCCCCAGTGATCCACTCGTTGTTTAGTAACATATTGTTCAGCCTCCACATGTTTGTGTTTTTTACAGTTTTTTTTTCTTCTTGTAGTTGCTTTCTAATCTCATAGTGTTGTGGTCAGAAAAGTTGATTGATATAATTTCAGTTTTCTTAAATTTACCAAGGCTCACATTGTGGCCCAGCATGTGACCGATCCTGGAGAATGTTCCATGCTCACCTGAGAATGTGTATTCTTCTGCTTTTGGATGCAGTGTTCTATAAATACCAATTAAGTCCCTCTGGTCTAATGTGTCATTTAAGCACTTTGATTCCTTATTGATTTTATCTCTGGATGATCTGTCCATTGATGAAAGTGAGGTGTTAATGTACCCCGCTGTTTTTAGTTGCTGTTGATTTCTCCTTACATGACTGTTAGTATTTGACTTATAAATTGAGGTGCTTCTATGTTGGGTGCATATATTTTTACAATTGTTATATCTTCTTCTTGGATCAATCCCTTGATCAGTATGTAGTGTCCTTTGTCTCTTGTAACAGTCTTTATTTTAAAGTCTATTTTGTCTGATATGACTAATGCTATTCCAGCTTTCTTTTGATTTCCATTTGCATGGAATAGCTTTTTCCATTCCCTAACTTTCAGTCTGTATGTGTCTCTAGATCTGAAGTGGGTCTCTTGTAGACAGCATATATATGGGTCTTGTGTTTGTATCCATTCAGCCAGTCTATGTCTTTTGGTTGGAGTGTTTAATCCATTTACATTTAAAGTATTTACTGATATGTATGTTCTTACTGCCATTTAAAAAAAAAATTTGGTAAGTCTATTTTCTTCCCTTATTCTTTTGTTCTTTTCTCTTGTGATTTGATGACTAACTTTAGTGCTGTGTTTGGATTCCTTTTTCTTTTTTGTGTGTCTATCTCTTGTTGATTTTTGGTTTTTGGTTATCATGAGGTTTTGATATAGCAGTCTACATATAAACAAGATTGTTTTAACTTGCTAGTCTCTTAATTTCAAGTGCATTTCCAACATCCTTCTTTGGTGCTCTCCTTTTCTCACCATTGTTAGTTTTGATATCATATTTTGTGCAGATGATTTCCTACCTTTACTGTACGTTTCTCTTTATGAGTGAGCTTTCCCATTTGTAATACTCTTTTTTCTAGTTATGGCCTTTTCTTTTTCACCTAAAGAAGTCCCTTTAGCATTTCTTGTATAGCTGGTCTGTTTGTGCTAAATTTTCTTAGCTTTTGCTTATCTATAAAGTTTTTGATTTCTCTGTTGAATCTGAATCAGAGCCTTGTTGGGTAGAGTATTCTTGATTGTATGCTCTTCCCTTTTATTACTCTAAATATATCATGCCACTGTCTTCTGGCCTGCACAGGTTCTGCTGAGCAATCTGATGATAAGTTTATGGGAATTCCCTTGTACATTATTTGTTCTTTTTCCCTTGTTATTTTTAATATTTTTTCTTTGTCTTTAATTTTTGTCATTTTGAATACTATGTGTCTCGGCATGTTTCTCCTTGAGTTTATCCTTCCTGGGACTCTCTGAGCTTCCTGGACTTGGATGACTGTTTCCTTTCCCATTTTATGGACGTTTTCGGCTATTATTTCTTCAAATATTTTCTCAGGTCCTTTCTCTTTCTCTTCTCCTTCTGGAACCTCTATAAAGCGAACGTTGATGTGTTTAATGTTGTCCCAGATGTCTCTTAGACTCTCCTCATTTATTTTCATTCTTATTTCTTTATTCTGGTCTGTGGCTATGATTTCCACAATTCAGTCTTCCAGCTCACTTTTCCATTCTTCTGCCTCATGCATTCTGCTATTTTTTCCTTCTAGTGTATTTTTCATTTCAGTTATACTGTTCATCTTTGTTTTTTATTTAGATCTTCTAGCTCTTTGTTAAACATTTCTTGCATCCTCTTGATTTGTGCCTCCATTCTTTTTTCGAGATCTTGGATCATCTTTACTAACATTACTCTGAATTCTTTATCAGGTAGATTGCTTACCTCCACTTCACTTAGTTGTTCTTCTGGGGTTTTATCTTGTTTCTTCCTCTGTGACATATTCCTCTGCCATCTCATTTTGTCTAACTTTCTGTGTTTGTGGTTTCTGTTCTGCATGCTATAGGGTTGTATTACTTCTAGCTTCTGCTGTCTGCCCCCTGGTGGATGAGGCTGTATAAGAGTCTCGTATAGGCTTCCTGGTGGGAGGGACTGGTTTCTGCCCACTGGTGGGTGGAGCTGGGACTTATCCTTCCTCCTTATGCCTTGACTCTTTCCTGTTATTTGTATCATTTCAATGATAGCCATTCTGACATATGTGAGGTGATATTTCAGTGTGGTTTTCATTTGCAGTTCCCTAATAATTAGTGATGTTGTGCTTCTTTTCATGTGCTTCTTGGCCACCTGTATATCTTAGTTGGAAAAATGTCTTTTCATGTTTTCTGTCCATTTTCTAAATGGATTTTTTTTTGTATTGAGTCGAATGCACTGTTAATATATTTTAGATATTAACTCCTTATGGATCATGTCATTTGCAAATATTTTCTCCCATTCCATAGGTTGTCTTTTTGTTTTGTTGATGGTTTCCTTTGCTGTGCAAAAGCTTTTACATTTAATTAGGTCCTATTTGTTTATTTTTGCTTTTATTTATTTCACCTTATGTGGCAAATCCAAAAAAATATTACTACAATTTATTTCAAAGAGAGTTCTGCCTATGTTCTCTTTGAGGAATTTTATGGTTTCTGGTCTTGAGAGTAGATCTTAAAAGTTCTCATCACAAGGAAAAAAATCTGTAACTATGAATTTTGGCATATGTCTTATTGTAATGATCATTTCACAGTATATATAAATATTCAATCATTTTGTACATCACAAACTAATATAAGGATGTATGCCAATTATACCTCAATAAAATTTTTAAAATATGTGTATAAATATGTTCCTGTGCACCTAAAAAATAATTTTTAAAATTAAACTGAAGCTGTTGAATAACTTGTGAAATAAAAATCCATAAGGAATTTTACTGAATATTTTGTGAATATTTACACTGAAAAATTACTACATTTGAGATGAAAATTAAATAGAACACTTTATATATTTAAATAAGTTGCTATGAGAGATTATGTGAATTATTAGGACCAAGGATTTCTTGCATGTTTAGAGGTAATCAAAGAATCTACTTCTAATGAAAGTAATAAAGGTATTATTAATAGCAAAATTAGTGGGTATAGTAATGATGGAATGGCTAAGATTAAAATTTCTTACCTTGCATGTAGTGTGCTTCGTGACTTCCTAGATTTGCTTATTTGCCTATAACAACAAACATTTGTCATGGAAACTGTATCAATCAATGCCCCAGATTTTCATGATGATCAAATGAGGTTACATGTGAAATTATTTTTAGAATCTGAAAAGAAACAGCAGCAGGAGCCATTATTCTATTACCACAAAGGTTTCCATTGCTAAGAAAACAAAATGCTATGGTGTGTGGATTCCTTATTGAAAATACACCTACTTAAAATGTAGTAAGTTATGTAAGTAACACTTATTATTTAATATTAACTTCTGCTATTAAATTTCCTTATATTTATCATATACACACAAGCATGCAGATACTCACAAATATATATTAAACATTTTAGCTTTTTATTGAGTAAATAAGTATTTGTTTATACCATTGGGAAAGTTTTAAATATTAAAATAAAAAGTAATTGCATTTTATTACTACAGAGCTCTGGAAGGCAGAACGGTTTCCATATATTTATATAAGACTACTAGTTATGGAAATAGAACTATTAAAATATCATTATAATTTATTAAGGAAAGACATTTCAAAATATTAATATAATTTTATGTAAATGTTAAAAATCAATAATTTCTATAATAATGTTTCATTGTTCTAAAAGATCATTATAAATCTTCCATATTAAAACAATAATTACCTTTATAAAATGTATTAGTGATTAGTAAACTGTCAGAATGGGCTGCTTTGTAACAAATTTCAGACTATTTCATTTAATCCTCAAAATCACATATGAATATTATTCTCCTCTTGGACACTCAGCAGCTCGGAAGTGTATAAGAAACTCCTGTGATGTTAAAGAAAATAAGTCTGGAAGAATTCCTGAAAGTATCTGAAGGCAAAATCCTTAGAAATAAAACATATACTAGTTTTGACCACAACATGGAACTTGTAAGAATGGGCATTGCTTAGGAAAACACATCTACACATAAATAAAATGCTATATTGGTTCATTCTTGTCTTGGCAAAAAGTTTTACTCATATAAGATTGACAGGAAGGAATATTAAATTATGAAATGGTGGTATAATGAGAAAAATGTCTCTTTCAAAAATGAGTGTACATCTAGAATTGACTAATAATAATACAATGGTTTATTTTTCTTAAAAAAATATACTCCCACTTATTAAGTCATGATGACTGATTAATAAAGCTCAAATTATTTGAAACAAGAGGTTGGGCAAATGTTGAAAAGCACCAAATTGTTTACAAAAGTAACATATTACATCAAAAATGCATATTTACTGGGAAATCACTATGTGCTTAGACACTGTGCATAAAAGAGAGAAAGATAAACCTGGTATAGACCCTGAACAGTTAACTTAGTAGAAGAGATGAAACATGAGTACAAATTAGAGAATTATTGGACTTTGATATCTAGCATAGTGAGGATAGGATCTAGCAGATGGGATGTATCCCATCTGTCATGCAACTTTCAATGTAAGGTCAAGCATGTCAGTAACACTACTACTGTGAGGAAGCAGACTATATATATATATACATATATATATATATATATATACACATACACACACACATATATATATATATATAAAGATTGAGCCTTATGTTAATATAAATACATTTTTATCTGTTCTGGTCCTGAAATAATTTACAATCTGGATGTTGGCAGTTATCATACTTGAAGAATGTATATGTATAGTCTATCCATTACAGAAATTATGGTTTACTTCATCTTCAGTAATGCTTAGATTGCCGAGGCCATAACCATAGTATGTGTAGCTATTTCTCACTCAGGTATTCAGAGAATACTTTCTTCAACTCCTGAAAAGCTACAGCCATAGAAAACTCCCTGAAGTGAAGCAGCACAGAGATAATGATGTTTTATCACTGAGGCCTACCCTTTCTCCTGTCTTTCATGAAATTGTAGTGAGTCCCAAGCAAGGCTAATAAAACACTTTCAAATCCATAAGTCATGAGATTAACCAAACAACATTACAATAGTGTACAAAAATTAAATGCCAACAATCATGCTACAAATAATATTTTCTGATTGTATACTACATTATAATCACACTCCACTAACTCATCACAAGTCCTGATGACTGAGTGACAATACTTACACTTAAAATGCTTCCCTTTTCATACAGTAGGTTTCTGACTAGCTAAAATATTCTTACTTCAACACAACCCGTATAGCATTTCTCCCCCAAACAATTGACATTTCCCCATAAACATTCACCTGAATAATTAAGCTTTACATTTTATTTACAATCAAACTTGCCTTCCTGTTACTCACTTCTTGTGTTAAGTCAGCTTAATTTTAACTCTAAGCACTAATTTCTCAGGCACTTAACCCAGCCACATTTTCTTTTAAAAAAAATTTTTATACAATTTTAAAGTTATTACAAAATAGTGGCTATATTTTCTTTGTCATACAATACATCCTTGAGCCTATCTTACACCCAACAGTTTCTACCTCCCACTCTCCCACCCCAATATTTCCCCTCCCCCCTCCCAACTGGTAATCACTTGTTTGTTCCCTATATCTGTGAGTCTGCTTCTTTTTTGTTATATTCACTAGTTTGTTGTATTTTTTTAGATTCTACACATAAGTGATATCATACAGTATTTGTCTTTCTCTGTCTGACTTATTTCACTTAGCATAATGCCCTACAAGTCCATCCATGTTGTGGCAAATGGCAAAAATTGTCTTTTTCATAGCTGAGTAGTATTCTGTTATATATATATATATATATATATATGCCACATATTCTTTATCCATTCATCTGTTGATGGGCGTTTATGTTGTTTCCATATATTTGCATTTGTAAATGATGCTGCTATGAACATTAGAGTGCGTGTATCTTTTTGAATTGGTGTTTTTGTTTTTTACAGACATATATCAAGGAGTGGAATTGCTGGGTGATATGGTCATTCTATTTTTAGTTTTTTGAGAAACCTCCATAATGTTTTCCATAGTGTCTGCCACAATTTACATTTCCACCAACAGTGTGCTAGGGTTCCCTTTTCTCCACATCCTCACCAACATTTGTTACTTGTGTCCCTTTTGATGATAGCCATTCTGACAGGTGTGAGGTGCTACATAATTCTGGTTTTGATTTGCATTTCCCTGATTATTAATGATGTTGAGCATCTTTCCATGTGCCTATTTGTTATCAGCATTTCCTCTTTGGAAAAATGTCTATTCAGTTCTTCTGCCCATTTTTTTTAAATTGGGTTGTTTGTTTTTTGATGTTGAGTTGTATGAGCTGTTTATATATTTTCAATATTAACCCCTTATCTGTCATAGCATTTACAAATATTTTCTCCCATTCAGTATGTTATCTTGTTGTTGTGTTGATGTTTTCCTTTGTTGTGCAAAACTTTTAAGTTTAATTAGGTCACATTAGCATATTTTTGCTTTAATGTCCTTTATTTTAGGAGACAGATCCAAAAAAATATTGCTGCAATTTACGTCAGAGTGTTCTGACTATGTTTTCCTTTAGGAGTTTTATAGTATTTGTTCTTATACTTAGCTCTTTAATCAATTTTGTGTTTATTTTTTTATATGGTGTTATGTTCTAATTTCATTCTTTTATATGTAGCTCTCCAGTTTTCCCAGCACCATTTATTGAAGATACTGTCTTTTCTCCATTGTATATTCTTGCCTCCTTTGTTGTAGATTAATTGACTATAAGTGTGTGGATTTATTTATGGGATCTCTATCCCGTTCCATTAATCTGTATGTCTGTTTTTGTGCAACTACCATACTATTTTGATTATTGTAGCTTTGTAATATAATCTGAAGTCAGGGGGCATGATTCTTTCAGCTCTGTTCTTTCTCAACAGTGTTTTGGCTATTTGGGGGTCTTTTGTGTTTCCATACAAATTTTAAATTATTTGTTTTAGTTCCATGATGAATGCCATTGTTTTGTTTTGTTCTGTTTTTTTAAGAAAGAAAATGGAAAATTTTGTTCAAGCCAAATTTGAGGATTTTATAAAACCCGGGAAGAGCATCTCATAAAGCTCTGAGAATAATTCTGCCTGTTAGAAGTCAAGACACAGGTATATGAGTTTTTTGAGACAAGAGAGCTGTACATTTTATGACATTGTTGACAGTTTACACAATCTAGATCTGAGCGTCATCATGGAGGTGGGTCATGAGGCCATCATTGGTATTTTGATAGGAATTGTATTGAATCTGTGGATTGCCTTGGGCAGTATGGTCATTTTAACAATACTGATTCTTACAATCTAAGAACATGGTATATCTTTCCATATGTTTGTGTCATCTTTAATTTCTTTCATCAGTGACTTACAGTTAATAGTGATATGAACTTACTTCAGAAAACAAGAAAAATCTGAAATAAACATCATAACCTTACATCTAAAGGAAGTAGAGAAAGAATAACAAACAAAACCCAAGTTAGTAGAAGGAAACAAATCATACAGATTAGAGAAGAAATAAATGAAATAGAGACTAAAAAAATAGAAAAGATAAATGAAGCTAAAAGCTGATTCTTTGAAAATATACACAAAATTGATAAACCTTTATCCAGACTCATCAAGAAAAAAGGTAGTGGGTCCAAATCAATAAAATCAGAAATGAAAAATAAATTTCAACAAATACTACAGAAATACAAAGGATCACAAGACTATTATGAACAATTATACACCAATAAAATGGAAAACCTAGAAGAAATGGACAAATTCTTAGAAAGGTACAATCTCCCAAGACTGAACCAGGAAGAAGTAGAAAACATGAACAGACCAATTACCACCAGTAATGAAATTGAATCAGTAACTAAAAACTCCCAACAAACAAAAGTCCAGGACCAGGTGGCTTCACAGTTGAATTCTACCAAACATTTAGACAACAGTTAGCACCCATCCTGCTAAAACTATCCCCAAAAAATTTCAGAGGAAGGAACACTTCCAAACTCGTTCTATAAGGCCAGCATCACACTTATACCAAAATCAAGGATATCACAATAAAAGAAAATCACACGTCAATATCACTGATGAACCTAGATGCAAGAGTCCTCAACAAAACACTAGCAAATAATGCCATTTGCAGCAAAATGAATGGACCTAGAGATTATCATATTAAGTGAAGTAAGTCAGATGGAGAAAGACAAATATATGATAGCACCTATATATGGAATTAAAAAAATGATATATATGAACTTATTTTCAAAACAGAAATAGACTCAAAGACGTAGAAAACAAAGTTATGGCTACCAAAGGGGATAGTGGGGTGGATAAACTAGGAGTTTGGGATCAATGTATATACACTAGTATATATAAAATAAACAACAAGGGCCTACTGTATATTACAGGGAACTATATTCATTATCTTGTAATAACCTATAATGGAAAAATATCTGAAATTATTTTTCAGAAATGGATGTTGAATTTTGTCAAATGTTTTTCTGTATCTATTGAGATGATCGTATGCATTTTATCCTTTATTTTTTTAATGTGGTGTATCACATTGACAGATTTGTTGATGTTGAACCATTCTTGAATCCCTGAAATAATCCCCACTTGTTCATGGTGAAAAACCATTTTAGGGATTGTTGGAATTGGTTCGATCTTTTGTTGAGGATTTTTGCATCTATGTTCATCAGGAATATTGGCCTGTAATTTTCTTCTCTTTTGGAAACCTTCTATGGTTTTAGTTTGGATTAATGTTGATCTCATGTAATGACTTTGAAAGTGTTCCTTCCTCTTATACTTTTTGGAAAATTTTGACATGGATTTTTAGTAATTTTTAATTTAAGTTTATGGTAGAATTCACCAGTGATGCCAATGGTTGTAGGCTTTTGTTTGTTGGAGGTTTTTGATTACTGATTCAATCTCCTTAGTAGTGATTGTTCTGTTCAGATTTTCTATTTCTTTATGATTCATTCTTGGTAGGTTGTATGTTTCTAGGAATTTATCCATTTCTTCTAAGTTGTTAAATGTTTAGGCATTTAATTTTTTATAGTAGTCTATTTTGATCCTGATGTTTTGTTAATTGTTCCCAGCTGTTTTGTTAGTTCCCATGTTCCTTTCTTTTTCTCTTATTCACTTTTTTTTGTGTGATTTCATGACTTTCTGAAGTAGTATGGTTAGATTTAATTCACTTTATCATTTGCATACTTACTATAAGTTTTTGCTCTGTGGTCATCATAAAGTTTATATATAACAACTTATATTTAAAACAATCAGTTCAATTGATATCAACATACATTTTAGCACATTCTGAAGCTCTACATTTTTACTTTCCCCACAACGTTTTATATTTTTGGTGTCACATTTTACAACTTATCTTGTTTATCCCATATCAAATTATTATAGTAACAGTTATTTTTCTTGCTACTTTTGTCTTTTAATCTTCATACTAGCTTTCTGTGTGATTAATCCACAACCTTTCCAACAGATTATCCCACGTGTACTATATATTTACCCTTACCAATGAGATTTATTCTTTCATATGTTTTCCTGTTACTAATTAGTGCTATTCTTTTCAATTTATAGAATTTCCTTTGATATTTTTTGTAAGGCTGGTTTAGTGGTGGTGTACTCCTTGCACTTTTGCTTGTCTGGAAAACTCTATCTCTCCTTCAATTCTGAATAAAAATTTTCAAATTAGAGTATTCTTGGTTGAAGTTTTTTTTTTTTTTCTCTTAGTGCTTTGAATACAATGCATTTTTGGCCCTCAAAGTTTCTGCTGATTAGTCTTATGGGGATTCCTAGTATGTAACAAGTTGTTTTTCTCTTGTTGATTTAATATTCTCTCATTTTCTTTAACTTTTGACAGTTTCATTATAATGTGTCTTGGTGTGAGTCTCTTTGACTTTATCCTCTTAGGAACTGTTTGGGCTTCCTGGATCTGGTTGTCTGTTTTCTTCCAGAGATTAAGGATTTTTTCAGCCATTATTTCTCCAAATATTTTTTTCCATTTGTTTCTCTTGTCTTCTCTTGGTACCTCCTACAATGCAAATTTTGGTCTAGTTGATGTTGTTTCATAAGTCTCTTAAGCTTCCTTCACTTTTTTTTTTGTGCTCTGATTGAGCCAGTTCCACTGTCCTTTCTTCAAGTTCACTGATCATTTCTTCTGCTTCATCTAAGCTGTTGTTGAACACCTCTCATGGATTTTTTAAAAAATTAAATTATTGTATTCTTCAGCTCTGCAACTTTTAAAATAAATTTATTTATTTATTTATTTATTTTTGCCTGCATTGGGTCTTCGTTGCTGCATGCTGGCTTTCTCTAGTTACCATGAGCAGCCTTCTCATTGTGGTGGAGCATGGCGTCTAGTCATGCAGGCTTCAGTAGTTGTGGCACTCAGGCTCAGTAGTTGTGGTGGACAGGCTTAGTTGCTCTGTGGCATGTGGGATCTTCCCAGACCAGGATTCAAACCTGTGTCCCCTGCATTGGCAGGTGGATTCTTAACCACTGTGCCACCAGGGAAGTCCTGAGTTCTGCAACTTTTATTTGGTACTTTTTAATATTCTTTATCTTTTTATTGATGTTCTTACTGTGTTCATCAATTCTATTCCCATCAATTCTATTCTTCATTTCATTAAGGACTTTTTCTGAGGTTTTATCTTGTCTTTTCAATTGGAATATATTACTCTGTTTCTTAATTTTCCTTTAATCTCTGTATTGGTTTCTATGCATTATTTAAAACAGCCACCTTGCCCAGTCTTGAAGGAGTGGCCTCAGGCAGGACATGAACCTTATCTTTCAACCCTACTCTTGTTCTTGGTTGACTCTCAAATCTTTGTGATAGTTCAAGTAACTTATTTTATTTTTAGTGGTTCCCAGTTGTTGAAGATGCACCAACTCCTGTCAGTGTACCAAGGAGTAGATCTCAGTCAGCACCTAGATTTAAGCTAATTGGAAGCCAGATTCTCAGGCAGCAGCTTTTAAAGTATGCAAATAAATACAGTCCTGTGGGAGCACAAGTGTAAATTCATTTTCCACCAGAAATAGGAAATCTAGAAATGTCCATTGCATGGCAGTCACAAAAATCAGGGCACCAGGCAAGTTTACAAGTTTTTTTCCAGGAGATACTGGTGACCTGGAGCAAGGCAGAGGTAGAGCACAAAGGTGACATCCACTGGTGTCTGTCTTCAGAATGCACCTTAGCAGACCTCTAGATGTATGCCAAACCAGAAGCCTGCCCCTCAGGCCAAAGCTCCAAGATAAGCAAATAAACCTCTTTCACATTAAGACTGGTTGTGTATTTCAGTCTGTTGTCTACACAGTACCTTGGGGTTGGTAGACAGCAGATAACTGTCTCCATTTGTTTCAGTTCCATGCACCCAGCAATACAAGTCCTCATGGCCCCCAGAGCTAGGTGATCAAGGGGAATGCCCTGGGCAGCAGCCGCAAAAAACTGGTGGAGCAAACACGTGTGTAAATCCCTCTCCAGTAGACACTGGCTCTCTGGAGTGTGGCATAGGGAGAGCATGAAGATAGTACCTGACCTATGAGGTCTCTGGAGAGGATTAAAATGAGCCCTTACATGTGGGTTTAATTAGAAGCCTACTCTTTGGCTTCAAATATATCTGTAGAAGATAATGTAATAGAAGATAAGCTATAGAAGATAAGCTAATAAGCTTCTTTTGCAGAATGACTGGACATCTTGGTCTGTTGTCTCTTGTTGTACCCTTGAGGTGGTAGCCAGTTAAGAACTCTTTCTCCTTTGGTTACCATTCTGTGGGACCTGCAGCATAAACCCGGATGGCTACCAGAGCCGGCTGGCCTAGAGGTGTCTCATGGGTGGCAACTACAATAATTGGGGCACCAGAGGAGGGCAAAACTTCTTTCTGGGAGATATCTGTGAGTCAGAGAAAAAGCACAAAGATGACATACTCTAGTCTCTGTTTCTTGAGAGTACTTTTGTAGGCCCATAGATATGTGCCAAACCAGAAGACTGACCCTCAGCCCAAAGCTCCTGGACAAACAAATAGACACATTTCACAGAAAGACCAGGGTGTGTTTTAGTCTGCTGTCTGTGCAGTGCTTTGGGAATGGTAGCCTGCCTAGGATTTTCTCTATAACTGTTACAGTTGCCTGGGACCCAGAAATACAAGCATCCCTGGCTATCAGAATTATGCAATTAAGGGAAGTCCCCTGGGCAGCGGCCACAAAACTCTGGAACTAGATATAAAAAGCAGGGCACCAGCTATATGTAATATTTCCCCTCTGTGAGATACTGGCATTCTGAAGCATGACAGAGGGAAAGTGCAAAGATAGAGCCCATACTCTGAGGTCTCTGGAAAGTATTACAGTAGTTCTTTAGATATGGGTTTAATTATAACTTGCCCTTCAAGCCATAGCTATAAAGAGAAGCAATTTGTCCTTTTTCACAGAAAAACTGGGCTCCTCAGTCTGTTGCATTTTTTTCTGTGCCCTCATGGTAGTAACTCTTTATGAGCTATTTTTCCACTGGTTACAATCCTATGGGACACTCGATCATAAGTCCCACTAGCCACCAGAGCCAGGCAATCTAGAGGTGATCCCTGAGCAGCAGCTGCAAAAATCAGGGAGCCAGGGCAGTGTACAAGCTCCTTTTCAGGAGAAAAACAAAAGGATAGCACAAAGATGGCACCCACCAGCCTCCATCCCTGGAAAGTACCCCAGCAGACCCCTAGACATGTGTTATAATAGTTGCCTGCTCTACAGGCCACTTCTTTAAGATAAGAAAATAAATATCTTTTACATAAAGCTTGGGAGTTTTTTAATTGGCTGCCTCTGTGCTGGACCTGGGATGAGTAAGTCAGAGCCTGTGAGTCCTTTAAAATCCATTTCTCGTTTTTCTATAACCTTGTGGGTCTTGTGGATGCAAGCCTCATCGGTTTCCAAAGCTATGTTTTGGGGACTTATGTCTAAGATGTAGATCTGAGAAGTTAGGGTGACTGGTGTAGGAATAACTCTTTTCTCCTTAGGAGGAAGAACTGGGTTTTGAGTTTTCTTTTAACGGCGGGTCACTGTGCTGGGGATGGGGTTTATGGTGAGATTTTCTCAGCCTCTCTTCACTGTTAAAATGTAGGTGTTTTCTTTGTATGCCCAATGTGAAGGAGTTGCTTAGCTAGTTTTTAGGTTTTTTTAATAGGCAATTAATCCATATGTAGCCGTAGATTTGGTGAGTCCATGGGAAGATATGAGTTTAGGATCTCCCTATATCACCATCTTGAACGGGAACACATAAATGAGATTATTTTATTTCTTTTCCAGATATTTCACTGTTAGTATTTTAAAATGCAACTGCTTTCTGAATATTAATTTTATATCTTGCAGCTTTACGAAATTTGATTATTTCTGACCGTTTTTGGTTGAGTCTTTAGGATTTTCTACATATAAGATCATACCATTTGCAATAAAGACAAACTTACTTCTTCCTTTATGATTCGGATGTCTTTTATTTCTTTATCTTGTCTGTTTATTCTAGCTAGGATTTCCACAACAAACCTCATACTCAACAGTGAAATATTGAAAGATTTTTTTCTTTTTTAAGATCAGGAAAAAGACAAGAATGCTGACTCTCACTACTCTTATTCAGCATAGTACTGGAAGTCCTAGCTAAAGCAATCAGGCGTACTATACCTTTTATATACAATGTCTCATTTTATCCTCACAACCTATTTAGTTATGAGGTATATTAGCTCCATTTTACAGATTAAGAAACCAAAGTAAAAATAAAATAGTTAATTTTGAGTTGGTTATCAGGGAAGGATTCTTTGAGGAAATGAAATTTGGTGAGCCAGCCACAAGAAGAAAAAAAAAAAAGAGCATTCAAGGCATAGGATGCAACAAATTCAAAAGTTTTGATGTGAGAATAAACTTGGCATATTCAAGGAACTTCAAAAGTTGCAGTAAAGCTGTATCTTAAAGGGTGCATAGTCATAGAATAAATAAGAGGAATATAAAGAAGCTAGGTTATACAGGGCCTTGTGGTTATGAGAAAGAGCTGTTCACAAACTGATTGTTTGCTTGTTAGTCTACTTTATTTGTTCATATGTCTGACTGCTCTACTAGGATGTGTGTTCAAGGGCAAGACTCATGTCTAACTCATCTTTGTATCCCTAACACTTAACACTGGCATTTGGTATGCACCCAATAAATATATACTGAATTAAACAAACCATAAAAAATATTTTGAAGAAGTAACTTGTCAATGAGTCATATTGTGTTAATTAAATCATTTAAAGATTAGTTTCTTTTTTTATTGGGGTATCGTTGTTTTACAATGTTGTGTTAGTTTCTACTGTACAGAAAAGTGGAGGTCCCTGTGCTATACAGCAGGTTCTTATTAGTTATCTATTTTATACATATTAGTGTATATATGTCAATCCCAATCTCCCAATTCATCCCACCCCTCACCAAAGGTTAGTTTCTTACTTAACCATCATAATAAGCCTAAGAAGCATAGGAGGGTTCTGAAAAATGTGTTTTTCTAAAATTATCACTAACATATTTTGGGCAAATATCTTATGCAACTCCATTCCACGTGTCCCTTCTATCCCTTTATTGTAATGGTACGTGCAGGGGGCCACAACACTGAATCATGCAGATATATGGGGAACACACTTGGATCCTGTTTCACATTTTAAAGATCAGCAGTTGTACTACACCTCAATGAAATTGCAAGGTGGGGGTTTGTCCTGATAGCATTCAGCTTTGCTCTGCATTATCCATCTTACCCTCTGACTTTGAAAGTGCTCATCAATGGCCGCATTCTCAGAAAGCTGTTAACAAATCTTAGCTAACAGGCTAGTACATTAGAGTTAAATTTTTTTCTTTTTTTAATTTTTATTTTATATTGAAATATAGTTGATTTAAATGTTGTGTTAGTATCAGGTGTACAGCAAAGCAATTCAGTTATACATACACATGTATCTACTCTTTTTCAAATTCTTTTCCCATTTAGGTTATTAGAAAATATTGAGCAGAGTTTCCTGTGCTATATACTAGGTCCTTGTTGGTTATCTACTTTAAATATAGGAGTGTGTATATGTCAATCCCAGACTCCCAATTTATCCCTCCCCCAATTTTCCCCTTTGGTAACCATAAGTTTGTTTTCTAAGTCTGTGAGTCTGTTTCTGTTTTGTAAATAACTTCATTTTATCATTTTTTTTTTAGATTGTGCACATAAGTGATATCATATGATATTTGTCTTTGTCTGACTTACTTCACTTAGTATGATAATCGCTAGGTCCATCCATGTTGATGCAAATGGCATTATTTCATTCTTATAATGGCTGAGTAATATTCCGTTGTATATATGTGCCACATCTTCTTTATCCATTTTCTGTCGATGGACATTTAGGTTGCTTTTACGTCTTGGCTATTGTAAACAGCATTGCAGTGAACATTAGGGTGCATGTATCCTTTCAAACCATGGTTTTCTCTGTGTATATGCCCAGGAGTGGGATTGCTGGATCATATGGTAGCTCTATTTTTAGTTTTTTAAGAAACGTCCATACTGTTCTTTATAGTGGTTGTACCAATTTATATTCCCACCAACAGTGTAGGAAGGTTCTCTTTTCTCCACACCCTCCAGCATTTATTGTTTATAGACATTTTGATAATGGCTATTCTGACAGGTGTGAGATGATATCTTATTGCAGTTTTGATTTGCATTTCTCTAATAATTAGTAATGTGCAGCAGTTGTTTCATGTGCCTCTTGGCCATCTGTATGTCTTCTGTGAAGAAATGTCTATTTAGGTCTTCTGCCCATTTTTTGATTGGTTTGTTTGTTTCCTTGATATTCAGCTGCATGAGCTATTTGTAAATTTTAGAGATTAATATTTGTCGGTCACATTGTTTGCAAATATTTTCTCCCATTCTGTGGGTTGTCTTTTTGCCTTGTTTATGGTTTCCTTTGCTGTGCAAAAGCTTTTGAGTCTAATTAGGTTACATTTGTTTATTTTGTTTTTATTTCCATTACTTTAGGAGATGGATCAAAAAAGATATTGCTGCAATTTATGTCAAAGAGTGTACTGCCTATGTTTTCCTCTAAGAGTTTTATAGTATCCGGTCTTACATTTAGATCTTTAATCCATTTTGAGTTTATTTTTGTGTATGGTATTATATAATGATCTAAATTCATTTTTTTACATGTAGCTATGCAGTATTCCCAGCACCATTTACTGAAAAAACTGTCTTTTATCCATTGTATAGTTTTGCCTCCTTTGTCATAGATTAATTGACCATAGGTGTGTGGGCTTATTTCTGGGCTGTGTATCCTGTTCCATTGATCTATATTTCTGTTTTTGTGCCAGTACCATCCTTTTTGCATGACTGTAGCTTTGTAGTATAGTCTGAAGTCAGGAAGCCTGATTCCTCCAGTTCTGTTTTTCTTTCTCAAATTGCTTTGGCTATTTGGGGTCTTTTGTGTCTCCATACAAATTAAAAATTTTTGTTCTACTTCTGTGAAAAACACCATTGGTAATTTGATATGGATCACATTGACTCTATAGGCTGCTATAGGTAGTATAATCATTTAGACAATATTGATTCTTCTAATCCAAGAATGTGGTATATCTTTCCATCTCTTTATGTGATCATTTATTTCTTTCATGAGCATCTTATAGTTTTCCGAGTACAGGTCTTTTGCCTCTGTAGGTAGGTTTATTACTAGGTAGTTTATTATTTTTCATGTAATGGTACATGGGATTGTTTCTTTAATTTATCTTTCTGATCTTTCATTGTTAGTGTATATAAATGCAACAGATTTCTGTGTATTAATTTTGTATCCCTCAAGTTTACTGAATTCTTAGATGAGTTCTAGTTGTTTTGTGGTAACATTTTTAGGATTCTCAATCTATACTATCATGTCATCTTCAGTGACAGTTTTACTTCTTGTCCAAATTGGATTCTTTTTAGTTCTTTTTCTTCTCTGATTGCTGTGGCTAGGACTTCCAAAACTATGTTGAATAAAAGTGGCAAGAGTGGACATCCTTGTCTTCTTCCTGATTTTAGAGTAAATGATTTCATCTTTTCACCATTGAGTATGATGTTCGCTGTAGGTTTGTCATATATGCTCTTTATTATGTTCAGTTATGTTCCTTCCATGCCCACTTTCTGGAGAGTTTTTATCACAAATGGTGTTGAATTTTGTCAAAAGCATCTTCTGCCTCTATTGAGATGATCATATGTTTTTTGTTTGTTTGTTTGTTTTAATTATTTCACATCTTTATTGGAGTATAATTGCTTTGCAATGTTGTGTTAGTTTCTGCTGTATAACAAAGTGAATCATCTATATGTATACATATATCCCCTCCCTCTTGCATCTCTCTCCCACCCTCCCTATCTCACACCTTTAGGTGGTCAAAAAGCACCAAGCTGGGGAGGGGGAAGGGTAAGCTGGGATGAAGAGAGAGAGTAACATTGATATATATACACTATCAAATGTAAAATAGATAGCTAGTGGGAAGCAGCTGCATAGCACAGGGAGATCATATTATTTTTATTCTTCAATTTGTTGATATGGTGTATCACACTGATTGATTTACGGATATTGAAAAATCCTTGCATCCCTGGGATAAATCCTTGCATCCTTAGGATAAATCATAAACATTGTGGTTTATGATCCTTTTAATGTATTTTTGGATTCGGATTGCTCGTATTTTGTTGAGGTTTTTTTGTCTATGTTCATCAGGGATACTGACCTGTAATCTTTTTTTTTTTTTTTTTTTTTTGTGGTATCTTTGTCTGGTTTTGGTACAGCATGATGGTGGCCTCATAGAATGAGTTTGGGAGTGTTCTTTCCTCTGAGAGTTTTTGGAATAGTTTCCGAAATACAAGTGTTAACTCTTTTCTAAATGTTTGATAGAAATTGCCAGTGAAGCCATCTGGTCCTAGACTTTTGTTTGTTGGGAGCTTTTAAATCACAGTTTCAATTTCAGTACTTGTGATTGGTCTCTTTTTATTTTCTATTTCTTCCTGGTTCAGTCTGGGGAAATTGTATCTTTCTAAGAATTTGTCCATTTCTTCGAGGATTTCCATTTTATTGGCATATAGTTGCTTGCAGTATGTAGTGTCTCTTGTGATCCTTTTTATTTCTGTGGTGTCCATTATAACTTCTCCTTTTTCATTTCTAATTTCATTGATTTGAGCCCTCTCCCTGTTTTTCTTGATGAGCCTGGTTATAGGTTTATCAATTTTGTTTATCTTTTTAAAGGACCACCTTTTAGTTTCCTTGATCTTTTATATTGTTTTCTTTGTCTCTACTTCATCTATTTCTTGTCTGATTTTTATGATTTCTTTCCTTTTACCAACTTTGGGTTTTATTTGTTTTTCTTTCTCTAGTTGATTTAGGTGTAAGGTTAGGTTGTTTCTTTGTGATTTTCTTTGTTTCCTGATGTAAGATTGTAGTACTTTGTGATTTCCTCTTTTATTTTTTCAGTGATCCATTGGCGTTTAGTAGCATATTGTTTAGCCTCCATGTGTTTGTGTTTTTCCAGTTGATTTTCTTGTAGTTGATTTCCAATCTCATAGCTTTGTGGTCAGAAAAGATGCTTGGTATGCTTTCAATTTTCTAAAATTGACTGAGTCGTACTTAATTTGTGGCTCAGCATGTGACCAATCCTGGAGAATTTTCTATGTGCACTTGAAAAGAATGTGTATTCCGCTGCTTTTTGATGGAATGTTCTATAAATATCAATTAAGTCCCTCTGGCCTAATGTGTCATTTAAGGCCTGTGTTTCCTTATTGATTTTCTGCCTGGAGGATCTCTCCATTGATGAATGTGGGGTGCTAAAGTCCCTCACTATTATTTTATTACTGTCAATTTCTCCGTTTATGGCTGTTAGTATTTGCCTCATGTATTAGGTGCTCCTATGTTGGGCGCCTATATATTTACAATTGTTATATCTTCTTCTTGGATTGATCCCTTGATCTTTATACAGTGTCCTTCTTTGTCTCTTGTAATAGTCTTTATTTTAAAGTTTATTTTGTCTGATATGAGTAGTGCTACTCCGGCTTTCTTTTGATTTCCATTTGCATGGAATACCTTTCTCCATCCCCTAACTTTCAGTCTGTATGTGTCCCTAGATCTGAAGTGGGTTTCTTGTAAACTGCATACATACGGGTTTTGTGTTTGTATCCATTCAGCCAGTCTATGTCTTTTGGTTGGATCATTTAATCTATTTATATTTAAGGTAATTATTGATATGTATGTTCTTATTGCCATTTTGTTAATTTTTTTGGAGGTCTGTTTTCTTCCCTTCCTCTCTTGTTCTCTTCCCTTGTGATCTGATGACTAACTTTAGTGCTGTGTTTGGATTACTTGTGCTTTTTTTTTTTTTGTATATCTTGTAGAATTTAGGTTTGCAGTTACCATGAGATTTTTATATAGCAGTCTATATATAAACAAGATTGTTTTAACTTGCTGCTCTCTTAATTTCAAATGCATTTCCAATGACCCATCACTCCCATTACTGGACATGTACCCTGAGAAAACCATAATTCAAAAAGATACATGTAACACAATATTCATTGCAGCACTATTTACAACAGCCAGGACATGGAAGCAACCTAAATGTCCATCAACAGATGAATGGATAAAGAGGATGTGGCACATATATACAATGGAATATTACCTTGCCATAAAAAGGAATGAAATTGAGTTATTTGTAATGAGTTGGATGGACCTAGAGTCTGTCATACAGAGTGAAGTAAGTCAGAATCAGAAAAACAAATACCATACGCTAATGCACATATATGGAATCCAAAAAAAAAAAAAAACGGTACTGATGAATGTAGTGGCAGGGCAGGAATAAAAACACAGATGTAGAGAATGGACTTGAGGACACAGGGGGAAGGAGAAGGTGGGATGAAGTGAGAGAGTAGCATTGACATATATTCACTACCTAATGTATAAATGGGAAGCTGCTGCATAGCACAGGGAGATCAGCCCAATGCTTTGTGATGACCTAGAGGAGTGGGATAGGGAGGGTGGGAGGGAGTCTCAGGAGGTAGGGGATATGGGGATATATGCATACATATAGCTGATTTACTTTGTTGTACAGCAGAAAGTAACACACCATTGTTAAGCAATTATACTCCAATAAAGATATAAAAAATGTGTTTCCAATATCTTGCTTTTGTACTCTCCTCATCCCATGATTGCTAGTTTTGATATCGTATTTGTGTGCAGATGATTTCCTACCTTTATTGTATGTTTACCTTTACCAGTGAGCTTTCCCATTCATAATATTCTTGTCTCTAGTTGTGGCCTTTTTGTTTCTGCCTAGAGAAGTTCCTTTAGCATTTGTTGCATAGCTGGTCTGGTGGTGCTGAATTCTCTTAGCTTTTGCTCCTGTGTAAAGCATTTCATTTCTCCATGGAATCTGAATGACAGTCTTGCTGCGTGGAGTAATCTTGGTTGTAGGTTCCTCCCTTTTATCACTCTAAGTATATTGTGCAAATACTTTCTGGTCTGTGGAGTTTCTGCTGAAAAATCAGCTGATAAACTTACGGGGGTTCCCTTGCATGTTATTTGTTGCTTTTCCCTTGATGCTTTTAATATTTTTTCTTTGTCTTTAATTTTTGTCAATTTGAATACTATGTGTCTCAGCATGTTCTTCCTTGGGTTTATCCTTCCTGAGACTCTGTGTTTCCTGGACTTGGATGACTTTCCTTTCCCATGTTAGGGACATGTTTGCTATTATCTCTTCAAATATTTTCTCAGTCCCTTTCTCTTTCTCTTGTCTTTCTGTCACCCCTATAATGTGAATGTTGATGTGCTTAATGTTGTCCCATATGTCTCTCAGACTGTCCTCATTTCTTTTCATTCTTTTTTTTTGCAACAGTGATTTCCACCATTCTGTAGTCCAGGTCACTTTTCCGTTCTTCTGTCTCATGTATTCTGCTATTGTTTCCTTCTAGTGTATTTTTCATTTTGGTTATTGTATTGTTCAACTCTGTTTGTTTCTTCTGTATACCTTCTAGCTCTTTCTTAAATATGTCTTTATCGTCTCAATCTGTGCCTCCATTATTTTTCTGAGATATTGGATCATCTTTCTATCATTACCTTGGATTGTTTTTTGAATAGATTGCTTATCTCCACTTCCCTTTGTTCTTCTGGGGTTTTATCTTTTTCCTTCATCTAGGAAGTATTTTTCTGCCATCTCATTTTTTCTAACTTTCTGTGATTGTGGTTTCTGTTCCACAGGCTGCAGGGATGTAGGGCTTCATGCTTCTGCTGTCTGCCCCCTGGTTGATGAGGCTGGTCTACGGGGCTTGTGCAGGCTTCCTGGTAGGAGGGACTGGTTTCTGCCCACTGGCGAGAGGAGCTGGGTCTTGTCTCTCTGTTGGGCAAGGCCGTGTGAATTGGTGTGTTTAGAAGGCAGCCATAGGCTCAGGAAGACTTTGTTCAGCCTGTCTGCTGATGGTTGGGGCTGTGTTCTCACCCTGTTGGTTGTTTGGCCTGAGGCATTCCAGCACTGGAGCCTACAGGCTGTTGGGTGGGGCCAGGTCTTGGTGAGAAAATGGCTGCCTCCAAGAGGGCTCACACCAATGAGTACTCCCTAGAACTATCTCCACCATTTTCTTTGTTCCTGGAGTGAGCCACAGCTGCCCCCTGCCTCTGAAGGAGACCCTCCAATATCAGCAGGTAGGTCTGGCCCAGGCTCTCACGAGGACACTGCTTTTTCACCTGGGTCCTGGTGTGCATGAGACTTTGTGTGCACCCTTCAAGGGTGGAGTTTTTGGTTCCCACAGTCTTGTGAAATTCCCACCCCTCTCTGACCTTCAAAGCCAGATGTTCTAGTGCTCCTTATCCCAGTGCCAGACCCCTGGTCTGGGGATTCTCACGTGAGGCTCAGAACTTTCACTCCTGTGGGAAAACCTCTGTTATAAAATCATTTTCCACTTTTTGGGTCACCCACCAACAGGTATGGGATTTGATTTTATCATGATTGCACCCCTTCTACCATCTCATTGTGGCTCTTTTTTTTGTCTTTCAATTAGGATATCTTTTTTGGTAGGTTCACGCATTTCTTGATCAAATGGTTTCTCAGCCATTAGTTGTGATTTTTGTGTTTTTGTGAGGGGGGTGAGCTCACGTCCTTCTCTGCCATCTTGTCTCTGCCCTTCTCCATTGCTTACAATTTTTCTTAATGAATGTCCACAATTGTTCTAAAAGAAGCTACCTATTCTCCACTGAAGCCTTATGAATCAGAGGAAAGCACCAATTGCTTTATCAATTGTAATACACTCTGTATGATTCAAGTTTCAGGTGAAGAAAAAAGAAACAACTTCAGATATTTTAATCAGAAAGAGATTTAATTCAAGAAACTGGGCACTTAATACATTTTTGGAAAGACTTGATGTTTGCCTTTTCACTAGAACAGCAGGACTCAGAACAACGTAAAAACACGAAATTACCAGAGGAACTCCTACTTCTATCACAATCAGAAAGGTGGGGATCCAGTTAGTCTCCAGTGAACTTGTTGGTTTGATAAGTACATTGCTATTGCTATAATCCAGGGAACAGAGATCCACGATTAGGTGGCCACTACCAACAGGATTACCATCATGACTGCTTCCTGACAACCATGAAGCTAATGACCTAACACAGGAATGCTGCTTCAGTGAAAAACCTAATATCTCCACAACTGTGCTTGCCAGCAGAAATGGGAAGATGGCTTCTACCTTCAGCTTTCTGAATCTCACATGAATACATGTAATTGGCAGAAACTAGTTTCTATCTAGATTCTTAGATAGAAAAGAGTCTGGTCAATGATATCTATTATTTTTAATAAAACTTTAGAACAATTTTTGATTTACAGAAAAGTTGCAGAGATAGTATAGAGAATTCCTTTATATCTTGCATCCGATTTTCACTATTGCTGACATCTTGCATTAATACGGTACAGTTGTCACAGTTAATGCACCAATATTGATACACTGTTATTCTCTAGAGTCTACACTTTATTTGAATTTCCTTAGTTTTTACCAAATGTCTTTTTCCTATTCTGGAATCCCA
The DNA here is from genome assembly GCF_965194825.1 of Balaenoptera physalus. Taxonomy (NCBI): domain Eukaryota; kingdom Metazoa; phylum Chordata; class Mammalia; order Artiodactyla; family Balaenopteridae; genus Balaenoptera; species Balaenoptera physalus. Next base: position 70,557,083 of record NC_138903.1, on the reverse strand, counting down.
TCCAGGGCACCACATTTCATTTAGTGGTCATGTCTCCTTAGGGTTCTCCAGTCTGTGATGGTTTCTCAAGCTTTGTTGTTTTTGATGACCTTAAGAGTTCTAAGAAATATTGGTCAGTTGTGTTGTAGATTGTTCTTCAATGCCTGTTTGTCTTGTTTTTTTCTCATGATTAGACAGGTTTTGAGGATGAATACCAAAGAGATGAAGTGCTGTTCTCAACACATCATATCAACGGTAACTTATATCAACATAACTTATGACTGTTGATATTGACCTTGATCACTTGGCTCAGGTAATGTTTGTCAGGGTTGTCAGCTGTAAAGTTACTCTTTTCCCACTTTCAATGTTGTACTTTTTGGAAAGAAATCACTATGCAAAACACACTTAACGGAAGGGGAGTTATTTTCCAATTTCATGAGAGTAAAGTATATACAGAAATTTTTTGTATTCTTCTGAATGGGGGATTTATATCTTCTCTTGCATTTTTAATATTAATCATTTATTGATTTATATTGGTAGTATATCATACTATTATTTTTATAATAATATGTTGGATTATAAACCAATAATATTTCAATACTTTATTTTGCTGCTCAAATATTTTCAGCTTTGGCTCTTAGGCAGTATTTGGATTTTAGGTTCCTCTGTCCTTTTGATGTATTCCCATCATTGTGTGAGTTTGTTTGTTTGTTTGTTTGTTTGTTTTGTAGCAATTCCTAACTTTACAAGATGCTCCAGGATCACTTTATTTGTTTCCTGCCTCCATGCTAGAATCAGCATTTCTCCAAAGAGTCCCAATTTTTTTTTTAATTGTAGAATGGTATTAGAAACCAAAATCTGTATACTAGGAGAGTACTAGTTGCTGCTGGTCTGTAATTGCTTCTAAGCCCTCTCAGCTGACAGAGAAGGTAAATATGTGTGTATATAAACATGTCTGTGTTTATAAATGTATCTATAAATGTTTATATATGTAACCATTTTTATCCATATTAAGCTAAACATATTGATGTCTTCATCTCTAATCCAATACTACTTAGATTAGAGTGTATATTCACTTGTTTGTATGTAACTTAAAAGTCCAAAAGCAGAAAAAAAGAAAAAGCAGGCTTCCCCTATCTGTCACCTACGTGCTTTTTGTTAATTTATATTATTCATGTATAGTGGTTTCAGAATTGTTAATCTGTACTTATTTGAAAAACAATTTTACCACCTAGATATAGTGCTTATCTATGGTTCCTTTTATTTTTTGCTCTTCAGTCTTCATTCATTTCCAAAATTACTTATTCAGCACCTCTTTACCCGCATGTATTCCATGAGTTTATTTCATACCTTTGTAATATATGTAGATGCTTTTTTCACAATCCACATTTCATCCCAGAATCCTCTGACCGCCTAATTTTTTTTTTAATTTACTTACATTAAGGTTCACAGTGTTGTGCTATAGAGGTCCATGGGTTTTGACAAATGCATAGTATCATGTATACACCATTATTGTACCACTGATATTAGTTCTTCTTCCCTGAACCAAATCATCTGCACTTCCCTTTATCATACATTACTTCCTCCTTGAACCCCTGGCAACTACTGATTTGTTTTCCCTCCTTACACTTTTGCCTTTTCCAGAAGTCATATAAATAGAATTATAGAGTATGTAGCATTTTCTATGTTCTTTTTCTTAGAAGTATCTTTCAAGATTAATCTATATTTTATATGGATTTATAGTTTACTCTTTTTATTTGTAAATAGCATTCCATTGTATGGATGTATCATAGTTTGTTTATCCATTCACCTATTGAAGGACTCCTGGTTGTTTCCAGTTTGGGGTAACCAAAAAGCTGCTAACATAAACTTTTTGTGTTCAGGTTTTTGTGTGAACATATGTTTTCAATGCCCTTGGGTAAATACCTAGGAGTGAGGTTCTTGGGTCATATGGTAAAATGAGGTTTTAGCTTTATAAGAAACTGCTAAATTATCTTCCAAACTATCTGTGCAATTTACATTGCCGCCCACAATAAATTAGGGTTCCTGAGGGTCCACATATTGATAGCAATTGATATTGTCAATTTTTTGAACTTCATCAATCTAATTGGTATGCAGTGGTGTCTCCTTATTGTTTGGAGTGTTTTTTTTTTCCCTAGCTTTCTAACCTCTACAGTATAGAAATACACACTAGAAAGAAGGTGGAATGGATTCTTAGTGCCAATCTACTACATTTACAGGAGGTATCTTGAGTTGATTGAGGCTACAAAGAGAGCAAGTGGGAAAGCTATTTACCTCATTCAACATTTTTTACAAAGCTGGTACTAATATTAATCCATATATACAGAGTAATATTGCTCAAATGAAAATCAAAATTTAAACACCACAGCAAAAAAAAAATACCATTTGACCTACCTAACTCAAAAAAGTATTTTTAAGCACCTGCTATCCACAAGATATTGTGTGAGGCACTGCAGAAAATTCAAGGTTGACTGACTATGAAACAATTCTGGCCTCTTAAGAAGTCTATACATTTTTCTTCTTCTAGGAAGTCTTGCTTGATAAACTTCTTTTCTTCACTCTATTGTAGCGGTCCCCAAATTTTTTGGCACCAGGGACTGGTTTCGTGGAAGACAATTTTTCCATGGATGGGGGGGATGGTTCAGGCAGTAATACGAGTGATGGGGGGGATGGTTCAGGAGGTAATGTGAGCGATGGGGAGCGATGGGTAGTGGCAGGTGAAGCTTCTCTCGCTTGCATACCGCTCACCTCCTGCTGTGCAGCCCAGTTCCTAACAGGCTGTGGACTGGTACCGGCCCATGGCCTGGGGGTTGGGGACCCCTGCTCTATTGGGTTACATGTTCCTCCTATTTGTACACACATAATTTGATAAATATGGAGTAGTAGAAAGGACATGAGCAGTCCCATATTTTAATCCAGGTGCCATGTTTTTTAAGCCGCAGATTTAAATCTGGGTGACATGGTTTACAAGCTCTGTGACATTGCCTAAGGTTTCTTAAATTCTATGGATTTCTGTTTTCTCATTTTTGAAATTTGAATAATATTACACTTATGTCTAATGTATTTAAATATGAGCCTAATGTGCTTAATGCATTTAAAGTGAACAGCATATAGTATGTGTTCAGTAAAGGTAACAATTAGTAATGTCTGCTAGGGGGCTAATCTAGTACACAAAACCTCTAAGTTAAAAGGTACATTGCAGAAAGGATTCATAAGCATCAGTTAAAAGATACATTGGAGGAGGGATTCAGAGAAAGCAATGATCCCATTTAGTAAAGATGATCAGGTAGAGTTTCATGGACTAATTAGGATTTCATCTTGGCCTTGAGATATGGATAGAATTCCAACAGATGAAATCTGGAAGGATGGTATTCCATAAAGAAGCACCTTCTCTAAAAACACATTATTTTGTATAGGGGTAAAAGGAAGTTGGACAGTGATGTTTCCAATGTGTTTTAGTAAGAAATGTTTCTCATTAATTTTACTTTTGCAAACTACCACCATTGATGACATATACATAGTATATTGGAAACAAATGGAACCAAAGAATATTAAAGAAAGCAAGGGAATATCATTCACTTAAAATTTTGGAATATGAGAGGGACAAAGATTAGCTTCAGTAATTATTCTGAGATTAAATCCAACATTTAAGATGTTTACAACTAAAAGTCACCTCTCATTATTTGTGGTGCACAAAGCACATTGTTTTCAAATGCTAACTTGTTTACTGCCCTGCTACATAGTCTCCTTTTCCAGAAATGTTAGACAATTTTGGAAAGTAGCAGATCAAGCAAGACATCTTTCCTTTCTAGAGGCTAGCCAACAGCTTAGAGCCCTGAATTCCTAAGGCAGTCAGAAGCTCAGGTGTTGCTTGCAGGAATTTACCCAAATAACTAACCAGCCTAAAAAAAATAATTTCATTTTAGTTAGCCTGGAATGATTTGAAATGATCTCTATCTTGTGGGTCCATATTTTGGAACCAATCTGGAGAAGTCTGAAGTTAACAGTAGTAACTACCCATTCTTACCTGAAGTAGTCCTGCAGCACACATTACATTGTATATATATATATTTTTTTTTTTTTAATTTATTTTTGGCTGCATTGTCTCTTCATTGCTGAGCACAGGCTTTCTCTAGTTGAGGCAAAGGGTGGCTACTCTTCATTGCAATGTACAGGTTTCTCATTGTGGTGGTTTCTCTTGTTGTGAAGCACAGGTTCTAGGAGCACAAGCTTCAGTAGTTGTGGCATGTGGGCTCAGTAGTTGTGGCTCGGGCTCAGTTGCTCTGCAACATGTGGGATCTTCCTGGACCAGGGATTGAACTTGTGTTCCCTGCATTGGCAGGCGAATTCTTAACCACTGCGCCACCAGGGAAGTCCCTACATTGTTTATTTAATCCATTCCCCTTCTTTGCAACTTAATTACTTAATTACAAATTATCTCACCAAATTCCACCCATGAGTTTGTGCTAATATCTAAGCCAAAAACTCCAGATGTAAAATATATGTTCCTTTTGGACTTACCTCTGAGCAGCCCCTTTACAATAAAAAATCATCATTTTATTTATAATACTTTTGCCTAAAGTTTCACTAGTCAAATGGCAGTCTCCAAATTATAGAGTGTCTAGGGACACATTTAATACATAGCTGTGCTCTTAAATAAAGTGCTTTGATAGTTTTTGTGGGACAAAGATTAAAACTTATTTTCCGTTTAAAAATTAACTTTCAAAAATGGGAAAAAGTCATCGTATTCCAAACTGAGTCTCAGGAGAACATAAATATGCAACCCACCATCGTGTCATTAGATGTGAGATATTTAAAATATTAACACATGCCCTTCATTTGATTCTAAGAACTCTGGATACATAAGACTAACAGCTGTACTTGGATAGGTGATTTTTTTCTCAGAGAATACCTTCAATAACTGTATCTTTGACTTTAGCACAATTAAAAATAAAGATGATAGACGATAGATAACCTGAGAGAAGAATGAAAAATTAAGTTGGAAACTGGATAACAAAAATTTAAGTGTTGCTTCTTCTCTTTCTACTTTGCTAATTTTCTTTATTTATAAAGAAAGCATTTATTTATTTCAGAATTGAGAAAAATGTGAAATAAAATTTATTTATTTTATTGCAGAGAAACACAAAACTCTAGTAGGCCAGATGCAAAAGGTGTGATGGCCTGAAATTACCTTTGGATGTGTCCTTAAATGGCAAACATCTGCTTCTTAGTAGTCTTGACTCAATGTACTTACACTATTTTACTACTGATAAAAGTAAGAAGAGAAGGTAATAAAAATTAATTTAAAAACAAAACTGAGGGCTCATTTCACAGTTCCTGGGAGAATATCTCCTCTCCAGGAATAGATGTAGAAAGGTAACATACATCTTCTTAAAGTCAGGAAGCTACTGTGATCCGTTTGCTTAAATTTCCAAGGCCAGGAAGTGGTCCATACTTAGGATATTTGGGCTGCCATTTTTTATGACATTGGTGACATTGAACTCTGGCCCATTTTCCAAGTGACCCAAAAACCTGCTACCTTTGAGTGGGGCACAAAATAAGAGAAGACTCTGCAACAGGTTCATGTTACCTTGCAAGCTGTTTTGCCACTTGGGCCATATAGATTGAATGTTGCTTGAAGTGTCAGTGGCAGATAGGGATGCTGTTTAGAGCATTTGGCAGACCCAATATGTAAATTGTAGTGTAGATCCATAGATTTTTAGAGCAAAACCTTGCCATCTTTTGTGGATTACTATTTTCATTTTGAGAAATAGCTCTTACCTGGCTAATGGGCTTTAGTAGAGACTGAACACTTAAACATGGGCCATCTACTTACCATGCGACCTTAGCTGCTCATCATGAACTGGGTTTTATCTGACCCACCAAGCCATAAACTTTGATGTGCACAGAAGCAATCTATTAACAAATGGAAGTGATATATACATGATCAGGCATGAGCAGGCCCTGAAGGCACAAGTAAGTTATTTGAAGTTACTCAAATGCTATGGGCCCCACTCCTGGCACCAGAATCTGTATCAGTCGGGGTTCCCCAGAGAAAAAGATTCAAAACAATGCGTGTATATATAAATCATATATATATATTTGTGTGTGTGAATATATATATATATATATATATATATATATATATATATATATATATATATATATATATATATATATATATGTAGAAATTGGCTTATGCAATTGTGGAGGCTGAGATCTGGAGCTGGAGACTTGGAGGTGCCAATGGTAGAGTTCCAGTCTGAATCTAAAGGCCTGAGAACTAGGAGAGCTAATGGTATAAGTTCTAGTCTGAGTCAGAGTCTGAAGGCAAGAGAAGATTTATGTCTCAGCATCAAGACAATCAGGAAGAGAGAGAATTCTTTCTTACTCAGTCTTTTTGTTCTATTCAGTCCTTCAATGGATTGGATAATGCCCACTCACATTGGGGAGAACAATTTGCTTTACACAGTCTGCTGATTCAAATGTTAATCTCATCTAGAAACACCCTTACGGACACATCCAGAAATAATGCTTAACCAAGTATCTGGGACACATCAAATCAACCATCACAGTCACACCTCAGAAAAGAATCCTTCTAACAGTGCTGGTTTTCTTTCTCTCCTTTACCTAAACAGCTCAATGAATTCAAAGTCAATCACCAGACACCACTGCACTCTCCATCTGATACTTGTTTCAGATGGAGCCCTTCAGATGGATAAGAAGCGCTTCCTCTTTATTATCCCTGACTGCCCAAAGTGACAAATGGCCTACCCTAGTGAATTGGAAGTTCTGGTGGAATGCTAACTTGCTTTATATATCCCTTTCCCCATGTGAAATATTCTAGTTCATAGAAATTTGCTAGTCCATCAAATTTGTCAAGATCATTATAAATAAGTAAATACAGAGAATCTATCACAGATTAAAGGAGACTAAGTATCGAATATATATAAAAAAGTAGAAGCAACATGGGAAATATTCTAGATTGTATCCTAGAACAGAAAAAATGAAAATAGCAAAAGAAAAAAAAAAGTAAATTTCATATCGTCTGTATTTTGTTTTTGTTTATTTTACTGGTATTGTATGAATATTAATTTCTTAGTTTTGATAAATGTACTATGGTTACATAATATTTGAAAACCAAAACAAAGAAAGAGTAATTCTCCAATATTTTATCTTCTACCTACTGATGTTATAATTCTTCGTGTTTCCCTTGGGCAAATTTCTATGTTCAGTCCAGAACTTTTATCTGACGTTCAAATGTAGTAAAATATCTTAAGTAAATAAATAAATTAATAAATAAATGAATATCATTTCAAAAGGTTTACTAAGATATTTTTAAAGAAAACTGAGAGAAGCAATATTTTCTAGTAAAAATATCAGGATTTGGAGAAAGACACTCTGATTTTGCATTCCATATCCATTTTTTATCCGTGTTAGTTGAGGAAATTGTGTCAACTCTAATCTTTTGTTTCTTCGTTTAAAAAATGGTGATGATAAAACAACCTACTTCGCAAGTTTTTTAATGAAAATCAAATGTCAATGTGTTTAAAAGCACTCTGTAAAGTGGTAAGTTCTATGTAAATGCTGCCTATTATTCTTGTCAATCTGCAGTTTTCTCCAGTTTAGTCATAGAGAAGCCCATTTCACTGTCAAATTTTGGAACATTTTTTTTTAATGCACGTCATGTTTATAGCTATAATTAATGGTGTATAAGACTAAGTGCACCCACAAGTGATTAACAACATCTGCTAGGGGCTTTGAGGGTAAAATTGCACACTTGTACCTTATTTTAAAGGTGCAATTAACTGCCTACAAAACTAATTGAAGACATAAAAAGAGAAAAAATTGGGCTCAGTTAAGACCTCAATGCCATCACTCTAATCTCCTTTGCATTAAAGAATGGCACCTTCAAATGGGACCTCACCTTTCCTCTAATCTCCCTTGCATTAGAGAATAGAGTATTCAAGTGGACCCTCTCCTTGATTCTACACGCTGCTTAGAAAGAACATAATTGATCCACAGCTGCTGTTCTCCAGAAAGAAGAGTCTTTAGGGAAATTCAAGAAATTTTAATGTACAGAAGCTCCAGTCACAAGATGTAAGAAATGTCTTCATCAAAAGTGCCTGGCCTCAGAAAACCTTCTTTGATTCCCTAAAAAAAACACATCATAGTCACTAAAAATAAAATATAAACAAAAGCAAAATTGAAGTTAGAAAAAAAATGTTTCAATTTCAGTTCCACTACCTTTTGGCTGGGTAATCTTGGACATGTTTCTTTACCACAAGAGCATTAACTTCCTTCTGTGTAAAATGTAATCATAAGACTAACCTTGCTGAGTTGTTGTAAAAATGAGATAATATATATGAAAATATTTTTGTAAACAAATATCACTGTGTGATATTTGTAATTTCCTTCTCTAATTAGTTGGGATAAAAATAGTATCTGCCTCAATGGGATTTTGTGGGAATTAAATGAGGTCATTCATTAAAATTAGTTGCATAGTGCCTAGGACAAAAAAGGCTCAATAAATGGTTTATTACTATAAGTAATAAGAATTTGACAAGTCAACCTTCAAGACTTGACTTGAAGTTAGAATCTTGACCACAGTTTTCCATATTAAACCCACATCTCAAATATGTCAGTAATGATACCTGTGTGAGCAGGTTATTGTCATTCATTTGTCCCTACACAGGGCCTTTTCTATCCTAAGAGGCTTTTTTTTTTTTTTTCTTTAAGCAAACCCTCCAAAGAGGCAGTATTTTTCTTGATACCCAGAGACCAGTTCTGAGAGTGACTCATTCCATTCCCAGAATTCCAATTATGAATATTTAACTCTGAACCTAAAAGAAATGAGAATGAGAATATGGTATCAGATCCAAAGTAACTATCACTTCAAAGCACTAAAAAATATTACTTACATCCAAAAACACCATGTAGATACTTCCTGTGTCTGGTACATCATATATTCAGTAGAAAACAGACATCAATTTTCACCCTATAACAGGCAGATGCACCCTTTATGTGCTTCAAGTGGTTTCTATACTGGAATACATAAACCTTATATACCATGTTATTTAGCACTTATTTTCCAGATGGAAAAACTGAGGCCTAGAAAGATTGAATGGCTTTCTCATGTCAAACATGTTTTTAGAGTTGGGACCAAAATGCATATTCCTTGACATTCTATAAGAAGCTCTTTCAAGACAGTAAGATCTGCTCAGTGTGTTAGAATTGCTTTAATCTAGGACTTTTACCACTAGAAAGGAAACCATGTTTTCTATCTTGGCTTAGTCCTAGGCTAGAAAAATGCTCTGCTGATTGTTGTATCTTTCCTGGAAAATCATTTTATTGGATAATTTGGCAGCGATATCACCTCAAGACAAGAAAAGGCATATACAAGTATTTTATAAATTGTAAAGCCTATGGATACTACAACTACTACTAATTATAGTAATAAACCATTTATTGAGCCTTTTTTCTCCTAGGCACTATGCAACTAATTTTAATGAATGACCTCATTTAATTCCCACAAAATCCCAATGAGGCAGATACTATTTTTATCCCAACTAATTAGAGAAGGAAATTGGGTCTCATAGATATTAAATAACTTACCTAAGAGCCTACAAAAAATGTAGAGGTTACAAACTCTTTCTAATTAAGGCTTAGTAATATTAATCAGATGGATAGATAGGTGAATGAATGGATGGATGGAAGGAAGGATTGATGGATGGGAGGATAGACAGAAAATGTGTCTGTAGTTGTTGTATTTAATAAATGTCCATAAATTTGTATATTGTTGATTGTGTGATTGATTCAGTTACTAATGGATCCAGAGAGGAGATGAAGCTTACTTTTCTCTTATTCTTACACAGGGCCAAACATATATACAGAGTGAGGTAACAGTTACATAGAGTGTAATTTGGAACTCTCGAAAGATAATTGCTAAGAAATCTCCCTTCTGTCTCATTCCATATGTCTATCTTCAGAATTTATATTAAAAATATTTACAACAGACGATACACAGGCACTTACCAAAAAAAAAAAAAAAAAAGAATTTGACATAGGCTGTAGATCTGGAACTGGATCCTGGAACACCGCCAACCTATCACACAATTATCCTTTTGTTGCTGGATCCTGAGAAGTTCCAGTGACCCAGGAGAAGTGCCTAGTTGACCTGGACAGGATTAGTAGTCTGGAGAATTGGGTATTACCAACTAGTACAGAAGTATTTCAAATTATTTTAGCTATTGATATAGCTGTACTGATGTGTACTGGCTGAATATTATCTCTGTGTATTGAATAAGGTAGAGTCTCCCATTTCATTATGAGAATCTAGGCTTAGAATGTCAAGAAAAGTGACTTAGACATTGAGGGGGAGGGAATTAACTTAGAGCTTTTCCTGGGAGGAGTTTTGGGAGAAGATGAGGCACTAGAAAATAAAAGAACATTCGATATGATAAAAGAGGCCCAGAAAGGGGAGATGTAGGGAGCAAAGACAAATATTTCTACTCAGTTACAATTTCACCAGAGGGAGGTCTTGCTCATTTCTTTCCTTCAAGAGTACCTGGAGCTTAAAAAATGAGAAATGGAGGGGGAAGGAGATGGTGATATAAGCATAATACTCCCTGAAAATTCATATTTTGCATAGTCCTCCTTTAGGCATATCACAATGTTTCAAGGAAGGCCAAGAAGAACATTTATCTTCCCCAATTTCCTCTTCTCTTAGGAAGTTGCACTAAGAATCATAGAGAATTGCTGCTTCCAGATTTTTGTAAAATGTTTTATATACTGAGTTGTGAGAGAATTCAGAAACCATGTAGTCCAAAACCCTTCTTTTACAGACTTAGAGAAAAGGAAGTATCAAAATCCACACAATTAGCAATTGACAGAACCCAGACAACAATCAAGGTGTTTTAAATCCTAATCTATTTGGCTTTCTTACTACTCCATGCAGCATCTCCCTGATAAAATTTTCAAACCTGTCAGTTGCAATTTACTGTTATTCCTATTCCCAATGTTCTCTGTGGCAGTGGACTACACTACCTTTTCAGTCCAACGGTCCAACTCCATAAGTTTTAAGGCATTTTTGATAGATATAGCCCTGACTCTAAGGCAATTTGTAAAAGTGACCTCTAATATTCTAACCCGATTCCACAGTACCCCAGCAAACTCTTGAATGACTGGCGTCCATTTTCAATTATTAAGGCAGCATGAAATTCTACCCTAGAAAACAAGCATTCTAAGTTTAAATTTGATTGATGATTTTCATAGCCTATGTAAACACACCTTTACTTCAGATAGTAAACTGTAAATTAGAAGGTCATGAAGAAAAGGTGGTTTGGTAAATGAGAACTAAACAAATGTCACAGTGTACAGTTTTACTAATAGATACCCATTGTTAACACTAGAGTAGTTACCAAATCTATACGTTGGGAGATAAATGATATTTTTCTGTGCCATCTGTCAGAATTTTACAAATCTCAGATTTAATATTCCTATGAAAATTTACTGCACTACTGTGAGTATCATAGTTAGAATATTTTATGTCTTTCATCATCGTATTCATTACCTAATGCTTGACTTGAAGTTAGACTCTTGACCACAACAATTTTCCATATTAAACCCACATCTCAAACATAAGTCAGTAATGATACCCAGGATAAATTGCTTATGCTCAAATTAACAACTTCCTTCTTGTACTTTATTTAACTGTAATAATAGCAAGCATTTGTGTATTTATAATGCTTAAAGTTATAAAATTGAGTTTCATATACATTATTCCCAACATCTCATTTTTTTTAATTTTAAAGTATATTAAGCTATAATTCACATATCTTAAAATTTATCCTTATAAAGTATACAGTTCAGTGGATATTAGTATACTTATATTTTTGTACAACCATCACTATTATTTAATTCAAGAACATTTTCCTTACCCCCAAAATAAATTCCATACCCATTAGCAGTCACTTTCCATCTGCCCCATCCCCCAGCCCCTGAAAATCAATGATCTACTTCCTGATTCTATGAATTTAACTATTATATACATTTTGTATAAATGGAATCATACAATATGTGGGGTTTTGTGTATGGGTCCCTTAGCTTCACACAATGTTTTTAAGATTTATTTATGTTGTAGCATGCATCATTGATTTATTTCTTTTTAGTACCAAATAATATTTTTTGTATGGACATACCACATTTTTTAATCCATTCATCACTTCATGGACTTTTAGGTTATTAGGAAAAATAGCTATGCTATGAACACTCATTTACAAATTTTTGCATGAGAACATACTTTTATTTATCTTGGGTATACATTTAGAGGGGAATTACTTTGTCATATGGTAACACTATGCTAAACATTTTAAGAAACTGCCAGATTGTTTTCCAAGAGGGCTACAACATTTTGTATTCTCATCACTAGTGTACAAGGATTCCAGTTTCTCCACACCTTTGCTAACACTTGTTATTATAGCCATTATATCTATATCTATTATCTAGATATTATATATATTTATAAAATTTAATAAATATATATTATATATAGCTATTATAGCTTGGTGTGAAGTGAGGTCTCTTTTTTTTTTTTTATGAACACAGATGTGTTTCCATTTATTTGCAGCTAACTGATTTCTTTCAACAAAGTTTTATAGTTTTCATTGTACAAGTCTTTTGCTTCCTTGGTTTATATAGAAGTATTTTATTTTGCCAAATGCTATTGTAAATGGGTTTATTTTCTTAATTTCCTTTTCAGATTATTCATTGTTAGTGTAGAGAAATGCAGATGAATTTTGTATGTTGATTTTGTATCCTGTTTCTTTTTTAATTCATTTATTAGTTCTAACAGTTTTTTTTTTTCTAATGGAATCTTTAGTGTTTTCTACTTATCATTTGCATACAGGGAAATTTTATTCTTTTTTTCTGATTTGGATTCCTTTTATTTCTTTTTCTTGCCTAATTTCTCTGGCTAAGACTTCCAGTATTATGTTGAATACAACTGGCAAGAGTGAACATTCTTGATTTGTTCCTGATCTTAGAGAAAGAGCTTTCAGTATTCCACCTCTGAGTATGATGTTAGTTGTGGGCTTGTCATATTTGGTCTTTTTAATGTTGAAGTAATTTCCTTCTATTCTTAGTTTGTGGAGTGTTTTTTTAATCATGAAATGGTGTTGAATATTGTCAGATGCTTTTTCTGCATCTATTGAGGTAATCATGTGATTTTTATGCTTTGTTCTGTTAATGTGGTGTATCACACCAATTGATTTTTATATATTGAACCATGTTTGCATCTCTAGGATAAATTCTACTTAATCATAGTGAATGATTCTTTTAATGTGCTATTGAATTTGGTTAGCTAGTATTTTGTGGAAGAGTTCAATATTATGCATCTATATTCATTAGGAATATTGGCTTGTGTTTCTTCCATTATAGTGTCATCCATATTATGTTGGGTCCTGTCAGCCCTGAGTTGGGCTATACAGAAACCAGTGCCTTGGGCAGCTCTCAAAAAGCTGGAAAACCAGTCATATAATCCACTGAGGGAGAGGTTGCTGAGCTGTATTAGCCTCTGTCTGCTGTACTGTGGGTCCTTTGGAGCATCAATATGACACCAGCTTTTTTGTTCTCAGAGTAGCAGGGTTTCCATTAACACTCCAAGACAGGTGAGACAGAAGTCAATTCCTTGGGAAGCCCCTCTGAAAAGTCAGAATGTTAGGTATATGGTCAAGTTTTCTGTTTTCCTTCCAGGGGGAAGCCAGGAGATGGGAGTTTCCTCCCAATTGTGTGCGGCTGTGCCAGGGAGAGGGATTATGACAAGAGAGTACCAAGAATTTTCCTACTGGCTTCAATGTGGCCAATTCTGTGCTCTTCTAGGATATAGGAACCTCTTAACCGTGTCTGGATTTCTTATAAAAGGAATCGGTCCATAGTGGCTGTATCAATTTGCATTTCCACCAGCAGTGTAGGAGGGTTCCCTTTACTCCACACCCTCTCCAGCATTTATTGTTTGTAGACTTTTTGATTATGTCCATTCTGACTGGTATGAAGTGATATCTCATTGTAGTTTTGATTTGCACTTCTCTAATAATTGGAGATGTTGATCATCTTTTCAAGTGCCTCTTGGCCATCTATATGTCTTCTTTGGATAAATGTCTATTTTGGTCTTCTGCCCATTTTTTTATTGGATCGTTTGGTTTTTTTTTATATTGAGCCGCAGAAGCTGTTTGCAAATTTTGGAGACTAATCCTTTGTCAGTCGCATCGTTTGCAAATATTTCCTCCCATTCTGTGGGTCGTCTTTTCATTTTGTTTATGGTTGCCTTTGCTGTGCAAATGCTTTTGAGTTTAATTAGGTCCCATTTGTTTATTTTTGTTTTTATTTCCATTACTCTAGGAGGTGGGTCACAAAAGATCTTGCTGTGATTTATGTCAAACAGTGTTCTTCCTACGGTTTCCTCTAAGTGTTTTATAGTGTCTGGCCTTACATTCAGGTCTTTAATCCATTTTGAGCTTATTTTTGTGTGTGATGTTAAAGAACATTCTAATTTCATTTTTTTACATGTAGCTGTCCAGTTTTCCTAGCACCATTTATTGAAGTGACTGTCTTTCCTCCATTGTATAGTCTTGCCTCCTTTTTCATAGATTAATTTACCATAGGTGTGTGGATATATTTTTGGGCATTCTATCCTGTCCCATTGGTCTATATTTCTATTTTTGTTCCAGTACCATGCGTTCTGATTACTGTAGCTTTTTAATATAGTCTGAAGTCAGGAGCCTGATTCCTCCAGCTCCATTATTTTTTCTCAAGATTGCTTTGGCTATTCAGGGTCTTTTGTGTGTCCATAAAAAATTTAAGATTTTTTTTTCTAGTTCTTTGAGAAATGCTATTGGTAATTTGATAGGGATTTCACTGAATCTGTAGATTGACTTGGGTGGTATAGTCATTTCCTTAAAAAAATAAAAATAGAACTACCATATGATCCAGAAATCCCACTCCTGGGCATATACCTGGAGAAAAACATGGTTCAGAAGGATACATACACCCCAATGTTCATTGCAGCACTCTTTACAATAACCAAGACATGGAAGCAACCTACCTAAATGTCCATCCACAGATGAATGGATAAAGAAGATGTGGGACATATATACAGTGGAATGTTACTCAGCCATAAAAAGAAGGAAATAATGCCCTTTGCAGCAACATGGATGGACCTGGAGATTATCATACTAAGTGAAGCTGTCAGACTGAGAAAGACAAATATCATATGATATCACTTATATATGGAATCTAAAAAAAATACACACAAACTTAGGTATAAAACAGAAACAGACTCATAGATTTAGAAAACGAACTTATGTTTACTAGGGAAGAGAAGTGGGGAGGGATAAATTAGGAGGTAAGGATTAACATATACACACTACTAAATACAAAATAGATAATCAACATGGGCCTACTGTATAGCACAGAGAACTCTGTTCAATATTCTGTAACAACCTAAATGGGAAAATAACTTGAAAAAGAATAGATACATGTATATGTTTAAGTGAATCACTTTGCTGTACACCTGAAACTAACACAACATTGTTAATCAACTACACTCCAATATAAAATAAAAAAAATTTAAATTTTGAAAAATTAAAAATAAAGGGAAGTGCTCCGTGTGTTGTTGAATCAGTGTTTCTGTGAGAGGAAAAAGGGTCTGGGGCATCCTGTTCCACCATCTTGCTGACATCACTACTCTATCGTTTCTCTGTTTAGTACTAGTTCTTGTTACTTACATCTGCTTCTGTGGTTTGCGTTCTTGGAAATGTGATCACCAACAACCAAGCTCTATGCTTTTTATTTGTATTAGCAGAAATAGACAAGAGATATGAATGTAATGACAGACACTGTCTATGATGCACTTTTACTGCATCAGTAATTATCCTTAGTTTCACAAAAACATTGCAGATGTGTTACTATCATTTTCCTATTTTTACAGAGGAGGAAACTGATGCACAGAGAAAATATTTACCTTGCCCAAAGTTATGCAGCTTATTAATAGAAGATTTGGGAATTGAACCCAGGCAGTTTAACTCCAGAACCTGTGCCCTGGAGACAGAGACAGTACACAGTAAGTGATGTGGGGAAATATCTGCAACTTATTTGAAAGGCAAAAAATTAATATACTAGATTTGATAAGAATACTCACAACCCAATTAAAATGTTTTAACAGAAAAATAGACAAAGGACACAATTAGGCATGTCACAAAAGAATACAAGTAAATGAAGAATAAGTCATTCTCAGTGTAACTCAAAACAATTATAACATTTCACAATTATAAAATTGGCAGTGACTTTTATAAATATTAACAACCAGTGTTGGTATAATACAGAGATATGATGGAGATATAAATATTAAAACAATTTTGGAGGACAATGAATCAGGCTGAATCAAAACAATATATACTGTACATACAAAGTTCAATATTGACCCTCAGCAATCTTCATAGACCATCAGGAAGAGATGGTTGTGTATGAACAGTGATGATAGTGACTCTAGGATCCAGAAGCTTGCTGGGCTGTTGTTGGGTATAACACCAATGAGGAAACAGATGGCTGGGTTTCTCAGGACCTTTGATACAGCAGGAGCTGGTACATAAAAAGGCGAAAAATGAAGAAAAATATTATGACAAACTGACCCAAAAGGACCAGCTGCAAAATGATGAAAACCTCTCTTATCTTGAAAATAGTCTCTAATATTATTTTAACCTAAATAGCTCTTACCACATCTTAAATATCACAGTCAGACTCTCAAGGAAATCTGTATTCAAATTTGGCAAAACAGTAGTTTTGTTCCCTTTGCACCATTTTGCTAAAAGATAAAGCTACTGTGGGCTTTTTTTCCCTATTTACAACAAAGAGAATATAAACAGTGTTTTAAAAAATAATTTTTAATAAAAATACTTTTGAACTATGAAAACATACAAAGAATGAACTCTTTAAAAACAAAACCAAAGCAAAACCAAAAACAAACAAGCAAAAAAACACTTCACATATATGTTCCACATTTGGCACTGAGCTCTGGGGATTTTCTGTTTTTCTAAAAATTTTAAGTTATTGTGTTGTTTTGTTTTTTTCCTATTCTGTTTTACTTCTAGAGCAACAACTGAGTTAAGCTACATAACTATGACAGTTACAGGGTCTCATGGTTTTTATTTGTCTTTCCCTAATGACTAGCTATGTTGAGCATCTTTTCATTTATTTATTTTTAATTGGGTTGGCTTTTTAAATTTTTGAGTTGTATGGATTCTTTATACATTCTGAATACTGGACACTTATCAGATAAATAACTTGCAAATATTTTCTCCCATTCTGTGAGTTGTTTTACACTTTTTGATGGTGTCATTTGAAGAACAAAAATTTTTAATTTTGATAAAGTAAAATTTCTCTATTTTTCTTCTGATTTTTGTGCTTTTGGAGTCACATCTAAGAACCACTTTCTAATGCAACGTTACAAAAATTAACACCTATGTAATCTTCTAAGACTTTAATAGTTTTAGTTACTATATTGAGGTCCGATCTATTTTGAATTAATTTTTGTACACTAAGTATGGAAAAGTTCAATCTCACTCATGCAAATTGATATACAGTTGTTCTAAAACCATTTGTTGTAAAACTATTTTTGTTAAAAATCAATTGACCATAAATGTGAGGGTTAATTTTGGAACTCTTAATTCTAGTGCATTGAACTATATGTCTGTCATTATGCTGGTACCACACTGTCTTGATGTCTGCAGCTTTGAAATAAATTTTAAGGTCAGGAAGTATTAATCCTCCAACTTTGTTCTTCTTTTACAAGTTTGTTTTGTCTATCCTGGGTCCCTTACTTTTCCATATGAATTTTAAGATTAGCTTGTCAATTTCTACAGAAAGACAGGGAGAATTTTGATAAGAATTACATAAAATGTAGAGGTCATTTGTAGAGTATTGTCATCTTAATATTAAATCTTTAAGTCCATATATATGGGATGTGTTTACACTTATTTAAGTCCTCTTTAATTTATTTAAACAATTTTTTTTTTAGTCTTCAGAGTATGTGTCACATTTATTTTTTTTAAAAATTTGTGTCTCTTTTATGCTATTTTAAATAGAATTGCTTTCTTAATTTCAGTTTTGCCTTTTTTTGCTATTGTTTAGACAATAGATTTTTGTATACTGATGCTATACTCTGTAAACTTCCTGAACTCATTTATTCTATTGTGTGTTTGTGTATTATATTTTTCTGTGTACAAGATCATGTTATCTGTAAATAAAAATAGCTTTAATTCTTTATTTTATTTACTTTCCTTACCTCCAATACAGTGTTGAATAGAAGGTAAGAGCAGAAATCCTATTCTTACTTCTGATCATAAGTGGGAAGGTTTCAGTCTTTCACCATTCATTATGATGTTAGATCGAGGTTTTTTATAGATGACCTTCATCAGGTTAAGGAAATTCACTCCTAGTACTAGTTTGCTGAGTGTTTTTATTATAAATAGATATTAGATTTTGTAAAATGCTTTTTCTATATATATTGTGATAATCATGTGGTTTTGTTTTATTCTATTATTATAATGTTACACATTAATTGATTTTCAAGAGGTAAAACAGCCTTGCATCCCATGAGTAAATCTCACTTGATTATGGTGTATAATTCTTTTTTAATATCTTGTTGGATTCTATTTTAGCTAATATTTTGTTAAAGGTTCTTCCAACTGTATTCATAAGGCATACTTGGTGTATGGTTTTCCTTTTTTTAATTCAATTTATTTAAAATAAAACAAAACCAAGAACAGTTCAGCCATTTTTCTCACCATTCCCCCACTCCTTGCATCTGGCAAAAACCAATCTGTTCTCTGTAACTATGAGCTCAGTTTATAAATAGATAGATGATTGATAGATGATAGATAGTTATAGATAGATAGATGTAGATAGATGATAGACAGATAGATAGATAGATAGATAGATAGATAGATGATAGATAGGTAGATTCCACATATAAGAGAGATCATACTGTATTTCTCTGTTGGACTTATTTCATAATGCCCTTGTGGTCCATTCATATTGTCACAATGAGATAGCATGTTTTAGTGGCTGAATAATATTTAATGGTACACATACACACCACAATTTCTTTATTCCTTTAGGTATAATGAACACTTAAGTTGTTTTCACATCTTGGCTATTGAAATAATTCTGCAATGAACATGGAAGTGCATATATCTTTTTGAATTAGTGTATTTTTTTATCTTCAGATAAAGAGCTAGAAATGGAATTGCTGGAATATATGTTAGTTCCTACACAGTGTTAGAAGTCCTAACCACAGCAATTAGGCAAGAAAAAGAAATAAAAGTCATTCAAATTGGAAAGAAAGAAGTAAAACTGTCACATTGCAGACAATATATTATATATAGAAAACACTAAAGACTCCATTAAAAAGAACACTTAGGATATTATGCTACATGAAATGTCAGACAGAGAAAGACAAATACTGTAAGCCTTCACTTATATGTGATATCTAATATTGGCCTTTAATTTTCTTTTTTTGGAATTGTCTTTATCTGGTTTTGGTATCAGCATTATAGTGGCTTTGTAAAATGAATTTAGGAGTTTTCCCTTCTCTTCAATTTTTTGGAGTAGTTTGAGAAGTATGGTTATTAACTATTCTTTTCTTTATTTTAAATAAATTTATTTATTTATTTAGTTAGTTAGCTATTATTTTTGTCTGCACTGGGTCTTCGTTGCTGAGCACAGGCTTTCTGCAGTTGTGGTGGGCGGGGCCTACTCTTCGCTGCGGTGCGCGGACTTCTCATTGCCGTGGCTTCTCTTGCTGTGGAGCATGGGCTCTAGGCGCACAGACTTCAGTAGTTGCAGCACGTGGGCTCAGTAGTTGTGACTCGCAGGCTCTAGAGCGCAGGGTCAGTAGTTGTGGTGCATGGGCTTAGTTACTCTGCGGCATGTGGGATCTTCCTGTACCAGGGCTCAAATCGGTGTCCCCTGAATTGGCAGGTGGATTCTTAACCACTGCACCACGAGGGAAGCCCATTATTAGCTATTCTTCTGTTTGATAGAATTCCCTTTTGAAGCCATTCAGTTCTGGACTTTTGAATGCTGGAAGTTTTTTTTTTTTTTTTTTTTTTTTTTTTTTTTTACACATTCAATTTCATTGCTAGTGATTGATCTGTTCAGGCTGTCTATTTCATCCTGATTCAGTCTAGGCATGTTTTATATTTCTAGAAATTTGTCTGTTTCTTCTAAGTCATCCAATTTGTTGGCAAATAACTGTTCATGGTAACATCTTATGATTATTTTAAATCTCTGTGTTTTCATTTGTTATTTCTTGGGGGTCAGATCAGGTCCCAATTTGCTGGAGAAGAAGCCCAGAGTGTCAGGTATGAGTTGGCTCAGTTCCCTTTAAGTATGTGCTTTCCTCCTCCCAGCACTGGCAGCCTCATCCCAAAGTGGAGCAGTGCTGGAGCTCAGGGGCTGCTGAATGTGTTCAGCCTGGGTCTGGGAACAGGCTGTGTTGGTCCCAGCCTTAGTCAGTGATCTGGTCCACTTCTGCTGCACTACCTGTGTAAGCAACAGTAGTGGCTTCCCCTGCCTTGCTCAGAAGGCACTCCAGGTCTGAGTCACCTTTGTCCCTTACAGCAGAGCTCTCCCCACGACCACTGCAGCCCTTACCCTGGTTTGTAGCTGCCCTGCAGAGCAAACAGGGCTGGTGCAGGCACTTGACATGGGTCAGGGTGCCACCTGTTGCTGCACAGTTGCAGTAAGAGACCCAGATGACTTCTGGTGTGCTGCCTGTATAAGTGCAAGTAATGGCTGCCCCTGCCCTTCTCAGACACTGCTCAGGATCAGAGCCAACTTTGTGCCTTATAGCCAAGCCCTTCCCTTGACCATAGCATCCCTCACCCCAGTGTACAGCTATATTGTGAAGCAAGGACGGCCAAAAAGGTCTCTTGGCTCAGGCTGGAGTTTGTGCCAGTGAGGTCACAGGAAACCAGCCAGTGATCCGTTTAGTTTCAATCCACCTTTTCTGCCCTGATCCAGGAGTAAGTAAGCATGTGCACTCTCCTTATGATCAGAGTCCAGGAGTCTCACAGCCCTCCTGTTAGTCCCATGGTCCCTGGAAGCAGCCAAGGGGGCTCCTCTTCCCAGTGTTGGACACCGAGGCTGGGGTTCCCCATATGTGGCTCGAACTGCTAACTCCCCAGGGAGGATCTCCACTCATGTAATTCCCTTCCTCTTCTTACTCCCCTCCCAGGGGCACAGGTCCTGACCTGTTCTCTTCTCTTCCCTTCCTATCCATTTCTATGTGGATCTTTCTTACACCCTTCATTGTGCAGGAGTCTTTCTGCCAGTCTCCTGTTAGTTTACAGTGAGAATTGCTCCACATGTTAATGTATTTTTGACGTGTCCATGGGGGGAAGTGAGTTCTGCATTCTCCTACTCTGTCATCTTGATCTCCTCCCCTTCTGCTAATTTTGGGCTGTTTGTTCTTTTTCTAGTTTCTTGAGGTGTAGAGATATGATGTTTATTTGAGATTTTTATAATTTCTTATAAACCTTCATGGCTATAATCTTTCAGAACTGTTTTTGCTGCATCCTACAAGGTTTGATATGTTGTATTTTTATTTTCATTTATTTTGAGGTCATTTTTATTCCTCTTTTGATTTCTTCTTTGACCCATTTGTTATTTAGAAGTGTATTGTTTGTTTCTACATATTTGTTGATCTCATTTTTCTCTTGTTCTTGATTTCTAGTTTTGCATCACTGAGGTCATAAAAGGTAGTTGTTATGATTTCAATCTTAAATTTGCTAAAATTTGTTTTGTGGCTTATCATATGCTCTATCCAGAAAATTTTTCCATGTGCACTTGAGAAGAATGTGTATTCTGTTTCTATTGTGTGGAGCATTCTATCTATGACTGTTAAGTCCACTTAGTCTAAAGCGTGGCTCAATTCCAATGTTTCCCTTTTGACTTTTTGTCTGGATGATCTATCCATTCTGATAGGCTGGTATTGAAGTCTCCTATTATTATTGTGTTATTGTCTATTTCCCTTAAGATCTGTTAGTATTTGCTTCATATATTTCAGTACTCAAGGTTTGGAACCCTATATATTTACAATTTTTATATCTTTTATGTATTTACTCATTTATCATTATGTAATCACCTTCTTTTTCTCTTGTTATAACTTTTGGTTTGAAATCTATTTTGTCTGGTATCAGTATGGCTTTGCCCACTTTCTTTTGGTTCCCACTTGCGTATGAACGTCATCTTCCTTCACTTTGAGCCTGTGTGTCTTTAGAGGTGAAATGTGTCTCCTTCAGACAGCATATAATTGGGTCTTTTTAAAAATCCATCCAGCCATTCTATGCCTTTTGATTGGTGAGTTCAGTCAACTTACATTTACATTAATATTACATATTAAAAATTACCCTAAATGTGCATTGACTTTTTAATCTTTTGTCTTCTAGTTATTTTGTCTCTCCATTTTTTTCTTCTGTTTCTGTCTACCTTTGTAAGTTGGTGGTTTTCCTTGGTGAATTGCTAGTCTCCTCTTTTTAAGTTTAGTGTCTCTGCTCTGGACTTTTGTGGTTAACATGAACTTTACATAAAATATCTCATAAATAAAATAGTACTTTCTCTGCTGGTAGCAGTTTTTCTTCATTCACCTGTAAAAGTTCTGTTATTTTACTCCTCTCCATTTATATTTTTAATTCCTAAACTATCTTTTTACCTTGTGAATTAATTATCAAATTGTAGTAGCTATAATTATTCTCAATGTTCTTTTGCTTTAACTTTTAGGCTATAATTGTTTAATATAACATTCTAAAACAGAGATGCAATTTTCTAATTCTGACTGCCTATTTACCATCTTAATCAGAGTTTTGTGTACTTTGGTCTTTTTGTTTCAGCTTGAAGAGCTAAAGCATTTCTTGTAAGACAGGTTTAGTGGTCATGAACTCCCTCAGATTTAGTTTGTCTGGGAAAGTCTTTATTTCTCTTTCATATTTAAAAGATAACTTTGCCAGATAAAGTATTCTTGGCTGGCAATTTTTTATCTTTCAATATTTTGAATATATCAGTCTACTCTTTCCTAGCCTGTGGAGTTTCTGCTGAGAAATTTGCTGATAACCTAATGGGGGTTTCTTTGTAGGCTACTGTCTTTTTTCCCCAGCTACCTTTAAAATTCTTTCTTTATTATCAATTTTTAACCATTTCATTTTAGTGTGTCTTGGAAAAGGTCTTTTTGCATTGAGATAATAAGGTGTTTTATTAAATTCATGGACTTGTATATGCAGTTTCTTCTCCTTATCTTTCTCTTCTTGTATAGGCATTAATCTTATGGTGGCTTTTCTCTTGGAGTCTGATAATTCTCGTAGGGTTTTTTCACTTTTTAAAAATCTTAGTTCTCTTTCTTCTTCCACCTGAATCAGTTCTAAATTCCTATCCTCGAGCTAGCTTATTTCCTCTTCCATCTGATCTGCTCTATTTCTGAGGCTTTCTAGTTTTCCAATGCATTCATCATTTCACTTATTAAGTTCTTCAGCTCCAGAATTTCTGATCGGTGTTTCTTTTTAGAATACAATCTCTTTGGTAAAGTACTGTTTTTGTCCATTGATTTTATTCCTGAGTTGATGGAATTGTCTTTCTGAGTTTTCCTGTAGATCACTGAATTTCTTCATAAATTCTGTTTTGAATTCTTTGTCAGTTAGATTGCATGTCTTTATGTTAAGTTGCTGAAGGATAATCATTTTCTTTTTGTTATATTGTATTACCATAACTTTTCATAGTGTTTGATGAAATGTGCTTTCTGCCACCACATTTGAAATAGCAAACACTTTTCTTATTTAGGTAAGGCTCTGTTTACTTTGATTCTAACAATTCAACAGGTTGATAATTAGGAAACTTTATTTTGTTTTCCAGAAGGTGACATTATAGGACAAGTTTTTAATTTCTTTTACCAGTGCTGATTGCTAAATTTGAGAGCACATATATTAAAAAGCTAGAAAAAAAAAAAAGCTGGCAGCAGAGTAGAGTAAGGTGTTTGCTTAGCACATGGGTTTTTGGGTGTGTCCATGGCCTGCTAGGAGGATCCTTGTGTTGGGGAGTTGCAGAGGTCTGTGGGCAAGCCTATTGCTGGAAACTTTGGGCAGATGATAAGAAATGCATCCCTTCAGTTCTCTTTGTCTACTTTCTATTTTCTTTTGCACCCCCAAGTCATGGAGATTTCCCCTCAGATATACAGGTTTTGCTGAAAAAAAATTGGAACCCTCCAGCTGCAGCCCACACAGCCATGAGTAATTTCACTCACCCCTTTCATTTTCTATCTCTTCTGCTAGAGAGGTCGCTGCTGCCTCTGGTGTCACTGCTGCCAGTGTCACTGCCTTAAGTGCCATCAGTGCTGCTGCTGCCATCACTGTGACTCCCTTGGCTCCATAGCCTCCTCTGAGGGCAAAGCTACCCACTTTCAGATGCACAGATGAATGTATCTCTGGGTGTCCTAGTGTGTGATGTAAAGGAGCTTCTGATCAGTTGTGAGAGAAAGAAGAAATGACTCAGGTCACAGTGATGCTTATGCCTCTCCAAATTCAGTTTCTATATATTTTTTGCTCCACTTTCTCTGGGTTGGTTTCAATATCATACAGGTTCTTTACTCATAGTCATAAGGTGACTATGTTAACTCTAAACAAATTCCAGTGTGAAGAGAATACCTGATTTACTAATTGTGCCAACATAAGTCCAGGAATTGAGTCTCATTGTTTCTAATTGGCCTGACATAATTCATGGAGTCAATCTGAACCAAGCACCATAGGCAGGGGGAAGGAAAGTAATTAGTGTTGTAGGCGTACTTCATAAGTTGCATCCTTAGAACTTGTATTGGAATCAGTATCACCTGTAGTTCATAGTCTGAGACTAAAATCAAAATATATCAAGAAAGCAAAGTGTGGGGTTTCCCTGGTGGTGCAGCGGTTGAGAATCTGCCTGCCAATGCAGGGGACACGGGTTTAAGCCCTGTACTGGGAAGATCCCACATGCCGTGGAGCAACTAAACCCATGTGCCTCAACTACTGAGTCTGCTCTCTAGAGCTCACATACCACAACTACTGAAGCACATGCACCTAGAGCCCGTGATCCGCAAGAAGAGAAGCCACTGCAATGAGAAGCCCACGCATCACAACGAAAAGTAGCCCCCGCGTGCTGCAACTAGAGAAAAACCCTCGCAGCAACAAAGACCCAATGCAGTCAAAAATAAATAAATAAAATAAATAAATTTATTAAAAAAAAAAGAAAAAGAAAGCAAAGTGGTTTCTGGGGCGCACAAACAAAGCAAGATAATGCAGTCTAATTGCTTCAAACTCATATGTCAGTTTCAAAAAACATATAGACCTTATTGTTACTTTGCCATTTATTACATAAATATAGATGGGAGTGATAATGCAGTTAGTTGGCTTGTTATGGGCACAATCTGAGCACTCATTTTGGATTTTCATAGGCTCTCACATCTATCTGATTTTATTTTTGGTGTTAATAAAAAGACCATATGCCTAATGTTGTTTTCCCTCAGAAGCTATTTACATGTATATAGCATGTTAATTAACCACCTACGTTTTTCATGGGAAGCTTCTGGTAATAAGTTCGGCAAGTGCCCCTTTTGTTTCTTTGCCGCATCCATCCTTCAGAATCTCAACATTGCAGCTTTAAACGTACCCATAGTTTTCAGTCATAGGCATTGGCTTCTAAGTACTGCTGGAGAAAATCATACAACAGTGCCCTAAACATCTGATATCTTACTAAAATAACACTTTTGGGTACTTCTTTGATAAACTTAATCAAAAAATGGGAGCAAGGTTTCTTCCAAAATTTATAACGGAACAATATTCAATTTGATATTTTAAGAGCTCCAGTGGTTCTGATGTAGTAGATGAATATGGTTCCTACAAGAGATGATGAGAAATCCTGTTCAGTTTTTTTTAGCTACTACCTTCATTCACTAAAATATGATTTTAACTTACTTGCCTACCACCGTAATCAGACAATTCCTGCAAATGTAAATGTCCTCCAAATTGATACATCCAATTATTTAGTCATAGTATTTTTCAGCTCCTACTGTTATTTAATGTGTTCTTTATATGAAGCTCCTTTCTTCATTTACTCCATGAGAAAAATCACTACTGGTTCTCCTGCTATTTTTCATTCCTTATTTACTGATTTATCCTTTTTATCCGCTTATTAAATGCTTAAATTTCCCCACGTTCAGTATTTTATTCTATTATCCCCTCATTCCATATGCTTGTCTTGGGGATCTCATTCACTTTCATGATTTCAGTCACGTTTTACATTTTGATAATTTCTAAATATCTACAGCATAACCCTGCTTCTTGAGCACCAGACTTATGTTCAACTCCTACTGAACATATATAATATCTTCCTGGTCACCTAAAGGAATTTCAAATGCAACATATCAAAATCTATATTTTCCATCAAATTCACTCCTCCTCTGTCACATTTCTTCCTCAAAGCACATAACACTGTCAACAACCAGTCAGTCCTCATACCAGAAATATGAAAATAACTCCTCATGCTTCCTCAATATCCACATTCAGTTTCTTACTAATTTCATCAGGTTCTACTTGTAATTTCTTGAATCTATCTTCTGCACTACATTATTATTGCTAGCAATAATGTATACAGGGACTGATACACACACTTTATTTCAATATTATCATTAATTCCATTTTCGTCTGATCTTCACTCTGCCTCAACTGAAATTATTGCAGTATTTTATTTTTTAAAACTGGTCTCCTATCCTTAGACTTAGTTCCTCTGCAATTCATTTTTATACTATTTTTAAAATTGATGTTCTAAAAAATTAAATCTAATAATATTATTCCTCAGCTTTATACAATCCAATAGCTCTCTAATATCAAAATCTAAAGTCTAAATCCATAGCTTGGCTCAAAAAAAGCTCACATTTTCTGGATTCTGATTATTTTTCCAGTCTTATCACTCACCACCTTTGAAGGCTTTTTTCTCCAGCCATATTATGTAAGTTACCTTATTTCCCAGAATGTACCCAGCAGTATATATTGAATATGATAACTATTCAATAGATATTTGCTGAATAATTAAATATTATCAAGTTGTTAACACATAAATTTAGCTGCAACAATAATGAGCTTAAATCAACATTTAGCCTTAGTTAAGAGTTAAGCAATTTAGGGACTTCCCTGGTGGTCCTGTGGGTAAGACTCTGCCCTCCCAATGCAGGGGGCCCGGGTTCAATCTGTGGTCAGGGAACTAGATCCCGATTGCATGCCACAACTAAAGATCCTGCACAACGCAATGAAGATCCAGTGTGCCACAACTAAGACCTGGCCCTCAGAATGGGAGAAAATATTTGCAAATGAAGCAACTGACAAAGGATTAATCTCCAAGATTTACAAGCAGCTCATGCAGCTCAATAACAAAAAAACAAACAACCCAATCCAAAAATGGGCAGAAGACTTAAATAGACATTTCTCCAAAGAAGATATAAAGATTGCCAACAAACACATGAAAGAATGCTCAACATCATTAATCATTAGAGAAATACAAATCAAAACTACAATGAGATATCATCTCACACCGGTCAGAATGGCCATCATCAAAAAATCTAGAAACAATAAATGCTGGAGAGGGTGTGGAGAAAAGGGAACCCTCTTGCACTGTTGGTGGGAATGTAAATTGATACAGCCACTATGGAGAACAGTATGGAGGTTCCTTAAAAAACTAAAAATAGAACTACCACACGAACCAGAAATCCCACTACTGGGCATATACCCTGAGAAAACCATAATTCAAAAAGAGTCATGTACCAAAATGTTCATAGCAGCTCTATTTACAATAGGCAGGACATGGAAGCAAACTAAGTGTCCATCATCAGATGAATGGATAAAGAAGATGTGGCACATATATACAATGGAATATTACTCAGCCATAAAAAGAAACGAAATTGAGTTATTTGTAGTGAGGTGGATGGAGTTAGAGTCTGTCATACAGAGTGAAGTTAGTCAGGAAGAGAAAAACGAATATAGTATGCTAACACATATATATGGAATCTAAGGAAAAAAAAAAGAGGGTCATGAAGAACCTAGTGGCAACATGGGAATAAAGACACAGACCTACTAAAGAATGGACTTGAGGATATGGGGAGGGGGTAGGGTAAGCTGTGACAAAGTGAGAGAGTGGCATGGACATTTATACACTACCAAACGTAAAATAGATAGCTAGTGGGAAGCAACCGCGTAGCACAGGGAGATCAGCTCTGTGCTTTGTGACCACCTAGAAGGTTGGGGTAGGGATGGTGGGAGGGAGGGAGATGCAAGAGGGAAGAGATATGGGAACATATGTATATGTATAACTGATTCACTTTGTTATAAAGCAGAAACTAACACACCATTGCAAAGCAATTATACTGCAATAAAGATGTTAAAAAAAAAATAAAAGACCTGGTGCAGCCTAAATAAATAAATAAATATTAAGAAAAAAAGAGTAGGCAATTTTAACATAGGTTTTGGACCTCTATTGCAGATTTGAATTCATAATTCTTGCTTTGTAGCACATCTTTATTATTGTTGCATGCATGGCTCTCTTTTATTTGTTTGTTTTTCATTTATGCAGTAAATATCTGAGAATTCACTACCCAGCACAGAAACAAGAACAATAACAATATATTGTAATTAAATTATTTCCCCCCACTTTGTATCAACATGCATCTAATCAAAGTTTTCAGTATATTTTAGAAAAATCAACTTTATCTTGAAGTGTTTGTTTTTTGTTTTGTTTTTTTAATTGGGATATAGTTGATTTACAATGTTGTGTTGTTTCAGGTGTAAAAATCTATTATATATATACATATATCCACACTTTTTAGATTATTTTCCCATATAGCCGTTACAGAGTACTGAGTAGAGTTCTCTGTGCTATACAGTAAGTCCTTATTAGTTATCTATTTTATATATAGTAGTGTGTATGTGTCAATTCCAGTCTTCCAATTTATCCCTCCTTCCCCTTACTCCCCTGCTAACCATAAGTTTATTTTCTATATCTGTAAAGGATTTTTTTTTAATGTGGTAAAAAACTATTCACTTTAATCAGTAACCAAAATATTGTTTTATAAGGTTATTGAGAAGAAACAAATAATTGTGAAAATGTGAATTAGACATGAGATACTTGTCTTTCACTTCAGGTAGAACTGGATGGTTTCCAGGCTAAGAGCAAGGAATGGTCATTAGCCCTTATATGACATCTTAGAATCTATGATGTCATTTCTGAAATCTACTTATCTTCTAATAATGAAAGCATAATTTCTGCAAAGAAGTGCTTTATGTGTGGTGATACTATTATTTCCATTCATCACTATTAAAACATAAGCATCACTTTATCCAACATGCTTAGGAAATTGGAGAGTTTAGTTAATCAAATATTTGTATTCTAGACCATCTCTACTTACATCAGTCATAGACTCTCAGTTTTCTAAAAATGTAAATTGTAAAATGTGAAGTTCTAATTGCAATGGAAAATTCTATACATTTAAATGGCACTCTGAATTTTATAGCTCAATTTGTCAACCACCGTCTCACTTAGTATTTCCCCCACTTAGTATTTACATGGAGGAATCTGAGGCTCAGAAAGAGTAAATGATTTGCCCAAAATAAGCCATACATCTCATTAGTGCCAGAGCTAGTACTCAAAGTTCATCAAAGATATGTGCATAATCTATTTCTTTAATGATTAAGAAGATACTTAATTTCATTCAGAATTTCATTTATTGATTTACTTTCATATATAGTATATATTTTATCCATTCAATACATAGTGACTGAGTGCTTTATATGCATCAGGAAGAGTGACAAACTCTATAACTGTCATGGCTAATGAGGAAGTATGAAAAGCAAATAGAATAGGCAGCAAAATAGCAGTTGGGTAATATCTTGCTAAAACTAAAACCTAAAATACGAAAAGAAGATTTTTATGTGGTGGTAAGTGAGGATGTGTGTGTGGGGAGATGTGTATTAGATTAGAAAGGGACTACAGGGGTTATCTTATTCAAATCTCCTCTCAATATAACAATCCCCTCTATAGAAGTCCAGCCTCTACTTCAAAATCTTTAGGAAAAGGAAGCTCACTACTTCACTATCTTGTTAAACGAATTGTTGTAAAATTCAATTTTATATTTAACACTAGTTCTTACTTTATAAAAGTAAAGTTTTTAATGGGTCTTCCCTGGTGGCCCAGTGGTAAAGAATCCGCCTTCCAATGCAGGGGATGTGGGTTCGATCCCTGGTTGGGGAACTTAGATCTCACATGTCGCGGGGCAACTAAGCTCACGCCCCACAACTACTGAGCTCACGCGCCTTAACAAGAAAGCCCACGTGCAGCAAACTACAGAGCCCACATGCCCTGGAGCCTGCGCGCCACAACTAGAGAGAGAAAACCCGCATACCACAACTAGAGAGAAGCCCATGCGCCACAACGAAGAATTGATACAGCCAAAAAAATAAAAGAAAATAAATTAAAAAACTAAAGATGTTGAAAGAAGTAATTAAAAATGCTCTAAGTCACATATTTAAAAACTGAAATGATGTTGTCATGGTTGGTCTGAAAATTAAATAAGTTTTATAATATAAACACCCACACACACACAAATACAATTGACACAGTGAACACTCAATAAGTATTAGCTATTATTATGGAGGTAAGCAAGCCGAATCTATATGGACTGAATGTTATACCAGAAAAAAGATTTTTAAAATACATTTGTTGGGGGGAGGGATAGATTGGGACTGTGGGATTGACATGTATATACTGCTATATTTAAAATAGATAACCAACAAGGACCTACTGTATAGCACAGGGAACTCTGCTCAATATTCTGTAATAATCTAAATGGAAAAAGAACTTGAAAAAGAATGGATACAGTAAGTCCCCTACATACGAACATTCAAGTTGCGAACTTTCATATATGCAAATGTGCATTCACATGTCCAATCACATGTTAGTTCATGTTAGTGTTTAATGTACATTGTCACGTGCATGCATCCTCTACAAGTGGTTATGCTTTTGTGTACTTTACTGTACAGTACTGTCTTTATTTCAAGCCCAGGATGTCCGGAAGCAAGCATAAAAGCAGTGGTGGTGTAGCTGGTACAGTACTACCCAGACATCACTGGATCATTTTTTCAAGAGAATAGATAGAATTGAATCCAGCAAGGAACCAGAACCTGTGCCATCGACATCAGGAATGAATGAAATTGCAGCTTTCCCTCTGTCTCCTATTGCTGATGATCCTTCAGCTCTACCATCTCCCACCTCCTCTCCCTCCTCCAGTCAGTAACTCTTCTTGTCTGTTCACTCGATGTCAGCCCCTGTATTGCAGCTGTTGTACTGTACTACTGTACTTTTCAAGGTACTGTACAGTAAGACTAAAAATGTTTTCTTTATTTTTTGTGTTTTTTATGTATTATTTGTGTGAAAAGTACTATAAAGATATTACAGTAGAGTACTATATAACCAATTGTGTTAGTTGGGTACATAGGTTAACTTTGTTGGACTTACAAACAAATTGGACTTATGAACACACTCTTGGAATGGAACTCGTTCATATGTAGGGGACTTACTCTACATGTATTATAATTGTATAACTGAATCACTTTGCTGTACACCTTAAACTAACACATTTTTAATCAACTATACTCCAATATAAAATAAAAATTTTAAATAAAATACATTTCTGAAAATTTTTTATTACTACACATCTCCTTAGCATAACATAATACAAAGTATATTTGAAAAGTCAATTATTTGTATTTTTCTTGGCTGATTCCAGAAAATTTAGTTTCTTGTGTTAAGCTTATCCATTTTTCATGATTCCTGAAAATATTATAAAGTGAGATAAATATAAACAACCTACTAGAATGCAAGCTCCAGGATGACATCAATCTTATTTTCCACTGTATCCCTGGAATTTGAAACAGAAGGTAATCTAAAGAATTATTTAATGACAAATGACTTTAATAAATATAGAATATAAACAGAAAATAGATCTGAATAAGACTTGACCAAAGGAGCAAATATGTGGGGTGAAATTCTACCTTTTCATTCATCAGTGGCCCTCAAATATTCCAGTATTTGAATCTGAACACAAAAAAAGTAAACTGGTAATCAGAAAATGTAGGTTCAGAACTGTCACTTTCTTTGTATTCATTGTTATTATCATTGTCATCATCATCATCAACATTATCATCATCATCATAGCAACGATTATTGAGTACTTTTTATCTGCCAGGCACTGTGTTAAGTGTTTTTCATGTGTTAACTCATTTAATTCTCACAATTCTCTGATGAGGTAGGTGTTATCACTATTGACCCCATTATACAAAAAAGAGGCCTTGAGAAATTAATGTGTGCGAGGCCACACAGATAGAAAAATGCAGTGTTGGGCTTCAAATACATGATTTCTTTGATTCCAAATCTGACACTCTGAACCACTATTCCCATTACCTCCATGGGCAAATTATTTCCTATTTCTGTGCCAAAACATCTCTCTCTGAAAGATCAGAGGCTGAACTTTTTCTAGGTGATTTCTTCCTACTCTGATATTATGTCATTACATGCCAAAGTGTTTCTTTTTATAGAGTATAAGCTAGCTTTGGAAATATAGTCTCAGGAAAAAATATACGCTGCATAAGTTCTCTAGTGGTTGAGCATTTTAAAAGTTTATATTTGAACTTATTCTAGAATCAAAAAATATTACTAAAAAATGAGACAAACCAGTATGCTGTACAACATTGGATTACTTAAAGAGCAAGTGAAGAGATGAAGAAGAATCTATCCTGAGAAATTGTATCTACTTCTTTTCTCTTGTCCAGTAAACTAGAGAGATGGTAATGCTGGCATAGATAAGGAGGATATATTCCAATCTCTTCCTTTCTTGTGGCCACTTAATAAAGATGACTTTTTTTTTTTTTTTTAATTAGCCGGGTAGGAAGGAACAGACTCCTTGAAATGGTTTGCCCTGGTTAACAGCATGAAATAACTGGTTGCAAGACTCATATTGAATGTATATTTCTGCAAATTAAAGGAGGCAGATCCCACATATACCTCTATTAAAATAAATAACTATATTAACTAACATATTGCCACATTTATAAACTTTCCAAAGTATTTTCACATCCTTTACTTAATTTGATCCTCATTTTTTTTAAACATCTTTATTGAAGTATAATTGCTTCACAATGGTGTGTTAGTTTCTGCTTTATAACAAAGTGAATCAGCTACAGATATACACACGTTCCCATATCTCCTCCCTCCCGCATCTCCCTCCCTCCCACCCTCCCTATCCCACCCCCCCGGGCGGTCACAAAGCACCGTGCTGATCTCCCTGTGCTATGCGGCTGCTTCCCACTAGCTATCTATTTTACATTTGGTAGTGTATATATGTCCATGACACTCTCTCATCCTGTCACATCTCACCCCTCCCCCTCCCCATATCCTCAAGTCCATTTTTTAGTAGGTCTGTGTCTTTATTCCCATCTTGCCACTAGGTTCTTCATGGCCTTTTTTTTTTTCTTTTTTCCTTAGATTCCATATATATGTGTTAGCATACTGTATTTGTTTTTCTCTTTCTGACTTACTTCACTCTGTATGACAGACTCTAACTCCATCTACCTCATTACAAATACCTCCATTTCATTTCTTTTTATGGCTGAGTAATATTCCATTGTAGATCCTCATTTTTTTTAACGTTGCCCTGTGCCACATCTTCTGTTCATTCAACAGTCAAATATGATCACCCCACTATATAGCTGTGCAAACTGAATCTTAGACAGTTTAGACGATTCACTGAAGGCCATACACCTAAAAAGTAGCAAAGCCAGAATTCA
Organism: Balaenoptera physalus; assembly: GCF_965194825.1. Taxonomy (NCBI): domain Eukaryota; kingdom Metazoa; phylum Chordata; class Mammalia; order Artiodactyla; family Balaenopteridae; genus Balaenoptera; species Balaenoptera physalus. The sequence continues at coordinate 70,523,124 of NC_138903.1, read as the reverse complement.
AACCTAACCTTCCAGAATATAAAACACACACCTTTTTCCCCCTCTAGTTTCTTTGGAAGCATCAGGCAGGCAGCCATCTCCACTCCAGCCACAACACCTCCCATGCTTACAAATGTATGTCTTCCAACATTTCATATGTAGGCTGATTGCACTAGAACTCACAATGCATCTTACCATTCACACTGTATTGTGACTGACTATTAGATCCCTATACTAACCCACAAGACCTTTTTAAACAACATGTAGTTGAACTAAAGAATTTTTAAAAATCTAACCACTGCAACCTCTTTTTTTTTTTTAATTAATTAATTTATTTATTTTGCCTGTGTTGGGTCTTCGTTTCTGTGCAAGGGCTTTCTCTAGTTGCGGCAAGCGGGGGCCACTCTTCATCGCGGTGCTTGGGCCTCTCACTATCGTGGCCTCTCTTGTTGCGGAGCACAGGCTCCAGACGCGCAGGCTCAGTAGTTGTGGCTCACGGGCCCAGTTGCTCCGCGGCATGTGGGATCTTCCCAGACCAGGGCTCGAACCCGTGTCCCCTGCATTAGCAGGCAGATTCTCAACCACTGCGCCACCATGGAAGCCCAACTGCAACCTCTTTTTAATTCAAATCTCCAAATATTTTGTTTATGCCAGTTATATGGTATTTAACATAATCCTCCCTTATAGTTATGATTACATCTGAAAGCAGAAACCATCTTTTATCATATCTCTTTTTCTGATTGTATCTAGAATAGTTCTTTACACATAAAATCCATTCAATTTTGTTGAATTGGCCAGTAGAGCCTAGAGAAGAACTGTTTTACTTTCTTAGCTCTAAGACACCATTGTTCAGTGAGCTTTGGAGTCAGACGTAGCTGACCTTGAATCTCAGTGTTAGAATTTTTTGAGTGATAGCCAGCAGGTTCTTCAAGTTCTTCCACACTTCTGGACTTTGGTTTTCTTACATTTAAAAGTGATAGTAATATATGGATTAAAGAAGGTCCTTTAGCGAAAATTCTTAGCACAGTATCTAACACATTGTAGGTCATTAATAAATATTAACTGTATACGTAAATTTATATATACTTATATAGTATGCATTCATATATATTTATATAGTATATATACATATAATACATGTATTATGTATATTTATACATATATATGTATATTCATATAAATGTATATTTAATTTAATCAAATGCATTGAATATTTTATGTGAAACTCTCTGCAGATTTCACTCAAAGACACCAGGCAGTTGTCTGTCCCTGCTGCATAACATGTCTTTTGTTCTCACGGCTTGCACTTAAAGGAGAGAGCACTCCTTTTGCTATCCACCCCTCTCTGTTTTTTTATCATGTAATCTGTAACAAAAAAAGAAAATAATAACAACTACTATTTATGGAGAGACTACCATATATCAGCCTAGTGCCAGGCACTTTGCACCCCAATCTCATTTAATCTACACCACAATTCTTAAAATAGAAATATCATTAACTCCATTTTACAGAAAAGGGAACTGATTATCAAAGCAATTTAGAAACTTTTTCAATGTCAGAGTGATTGTGGCAGAATCTAGGTTTAACCTAAGTTTCTTAGATTGTAAAGCTTCATGCTCTTTCTACTACATCCATTGACATGTTCATAGGTGATAATCATAAATCTTTGTATGCCTAAATTAATAAAGATTAATTTACCTTTCAGAAACAAAGTCCATACTTATAGTTAACTATCCATTCTTGACATTTTATACCAAAGAGTATGGCATGAACTTAGGGGTGAGGACAAGGATTCCCTAAGTAGGAACATATAGTAAATTTCTGTGGCAGAGGCTTGGATTGGTATAAAACAAGTTAGTAACAATGGTAGAAAAGGAGGAGAGAGTTTTTGGGTTTTCCTCCATGATTTTAATTCCCAGAAGCTACCTTGCCATGGAAAAATATGTCCAAGGGTAAGGGGTGGTGCATAGGATTGCAAGTTCAGGTCACAAGGAAAAAGAAGGAAAGAGAACTAGAGGACACCTCCAACCTCCAACTTCTGAAAACAAAAAGAGGAATGAGAGATCCTAGAAGATAGTATAGTATTTAAGTACAAGTACTTTGGAATCAGGCTGAGTTTTAGACTTTGATTTGTCACATTTTGGTTGAATGACCTTGGGGAAATTACTTCATTACTCCAAACCCAATTTTCTCATCTGTAAGATATAAAAGTTAATAATACCCACAACATCAGATTATTGGGAGGATTAAATGAGATAATGAATACAAATAATTTAGACAGAATCTGGCACAGAATAAACACTCAATAAATTTTAGCCATGATGATGATAATAATGATGATAATGATGATGATGATGATGTAATGATGATAATGGTTACTGTTATTGTTATTACTATCACTCTTTTACAATGGCATCCCAGGATTTGTGGAAACCATTTATAATTAAGAGATAAAAATATAGCATATGCAATACTTGAATAAATTTTTATATAAGATTTTCTCTGTTTACATACTGTGAATACTCAGAAGGCTAGGAAAAGTACAAAGGCAATCAGAAGGAAAGCTGCAATGGGACCCTAAATTTGTCCATGCGCATTCCATAAAGTTGATAATTGCTTGACAATAAATATATGAGCTCACTCCAACATGAATATCAAATTTCCAAAAATATTAAGAAAAAAGGACTCTCAAAGTACTAAATATTCCACATACTGAAAAATGTGGTGATAGAAGAGATGCAGCTATTTGAGTGAAATACAAGCTCACAGAAAATGATGTCAGGAAATTAATTTCATCACTACCAGTGTGTAGTAACGTATTTGCCTCTTAGCTCACATATAAACACATTCTAATGTCCTATTCTTGATGGAAATTGGAATATAATCTTGTAATAACTTTCATGGATTATGCTGTAAACATAGTTTGATTAATATAAGGAGTGACATTGGAGGTTGCTTAATGTCTAATACAAATGATCAACAAATTTAGGGAAAACAAGTTATTTAGAGGGCCTACATATACAAGCTGCTCACCACCTCTTAAGTTTTGTGAAATGGTCAGTTAGCCTTTCTCTAAAGGTATACTTTTTGAACAGGGGAGGGAAATAGGGAGAAGGAGACTGTCTGATACTGCCCGCACATTGTTGCAAAGTTCAGTTATTGTTTCCCTAACACACATAAACACTTCACACAGATTTATACAGCCCACACTACAAAATATACAAAATAAACAACAGACACATTAGTTAAGAGGTCTTCTACTTTTCTTTGACAGTTCATGATAATGGAATTTAATTGTGAAAAAAGCAAAATAATTTTAACTGAATGTCATTTGGTTCATTCAAACTGGGAATCAGGGACATTTTAACAAAGGTTTTGAAACTTCTTTTGAAATCAGGAAGCTGCTATGCACAGATAAGAAGAGAGGTCTGAGGATTCTCTATCAGAAATTTCAAGGTTTTTTTTTCCATCTGCTTTTTCACATTAACTGGTAATTATCCAGAGAAGCACATAATAGGGCAGAAATGACAGAACCCAACAAAGGTTTTTCTAAGATATGTAAATTGTCAATGATCGGCAAGGTGCAAGAGAAAGGCTTTCTAACAGCACAATTATTTGTGCCAGTTCAGTTTGCTTTTAGGTAACAGTGATGGCCTGCTACAGAGCAGCTTCTTATCATGGGCCCTGCACATTAGTTTCCACCAGTCACTAAGAAAATGTGGCAAAAAGGTTGCTTAAAAGTCTGGTGATTACCCCTTATTGAGAAATTGTTTCTGAAAAACATGATGATCAAACTGTCACATTAAACAATTAAAAATTCCTTTAATTTTCCAGCATGCCATAAATATTATAGACTTTCTAGTTAATATATACACATGATTGTGATCACACTATGAATGTGGAACTTGTCAGGACCCTATATATAATCAAACCATGTGTCCTGTGGGTAAACCATGAAGGTTTTGGGGGTTTCTTTAGTGTACACTTCAGTTTGGCTTGTTTACAGAGCCTCTACTGGCCCATAAAAATTTCCCAGGACCCTCAAAAAAGAATGTCTCAGCTAATCTGACTTACCTAGAACCCTGGTTTCATTTACTTAGTATTTGCTTTTGTCTCTTAATAGTGCCAACAGCTTGGCAATTTTTTTTTATATACAGAAAGAGCTCAGTAATGCCAGTAATATGAAAAATAAAAATAGTAACAATATTATTTACAATTATCATATATTTTGTTATATAAGCCAAGATATTAATTTATTCCATCTTCACAACAACCCTATGAGATGCTTATTATTCTCCCAAACTTGCAGACAAGGAAAGAGACTCAAATGTTTATTAATTTGTCCAAGAATACATCTTGTAGTTACCAAATGAAAGCTTAATTTTTAGGTCTATTTTGTTTCTGAGGTCTGTTCTCTTAATCACTAGATGATGACATTTCTACAATGAATATTGATTTAATGAATAGATAAATGATAACAGTTCCTATCACTTACCTCTCTCCAGGAGTCCCTTATTTCTACCTTTGCCTAGTTCTCTATATGGTTACAACATTCATTTACTCTCTGCTCCAAGACTTAACTGTGTCTCATCGCTCTATATTTCTCCTCAGCAAAATGATTCTATTGTCAGCCTTCCATGTAAAACTTGAGATGACCTTTTGAAATTTGCCCCCTTGAATCCTGTCCACATGGGTTATCACACAGTATTCCTACATACTGTTGTATGTAGGATACACATATTTATTGAAAATGTACCTGATTCCCAAAATAAATTTCTTGAAATTTATATTTGCAATAAAAATAGTATTCAACAGACTGAAGTCTTCTTTACTGACCCTCCTCGGAGGTAACCATTACTATACAAAAGTTTATATTCAGTTAAAAACAATTATGTAATAGTTTCTCAGTTTGCTCTGCCAGGACAGGATATTGTCATAAAAATGGATTTAATTTTATCTCTTCTTCTTTGTTTTCTCAAATACCACCAGCTTTAAGGATAATCCATATATTTCTAAGGAGAGAAACCAAAGAATTAAGCCACAGGATAGTTTAATATTAAGGTCATCTGCATGCACAGGTACCTGACTAATGGAATGGTATTTGAGGGTCTTCCTCCCCTCAAAACCTCTCCCAATTTTCATTGTACATTTGGATCTCCTAGAATATTTGAGTAGAAAGTGATCACAATTATCAATTTCAACTCAGAGTTTTACAGGTGAAGTAACAGAAGTCAATAGAGGCAAGCAGCACAGCTCATTAATGGCTTGAAAAGAGATGATGTACAGAACATGTCAGTTATAGTATTTGGCATACTCCCCCAAATTTATCTGCCTGAAATTTTCCTACCCAAATTTTCTGCAAAAAGAAGCAATGTTAGGTTGTTGTTTTGTATGGTGTTTGGTTATATAAGGATGACCACAGGAAGAACCAAGTGTCGTAACATGACTCAAGGGAACATAAAATGTTTAATAACTCATGATGTAACCCAAAAGAATTAACGTTATTGAACTAAGCCAATTATATTAAACGTAGCAGATTACTTAATTTAGACTGGAGTATATAAATATTGTTGAGTTCCAAGTGAAAAAATATAACAGACACATAAAGAAAAGAAAGAATTCCATGATAGAGACCACAAAATGGAGAGAGAGAGAGAGGTGAGAGAGAAAAGCAAAAGGAAGAAGGAGAAAAGGGAGGAGAGGAGAAGAAAATGAAGGAATGGAGGGAAAGAGGAAGGGAGGGAAAGAGAGAGAGATGAAGCAAACAGTCATCCATAGTCATGCTGAAAGCTTGGAATCTGAAAGCTTTTTGCTTCCAATCAGACTCATATGAATTCTGATAACAAATTCACAATTTCTTAAGTTGGTCTCAGTGACTTTGTTGGAACCTAAAGAGTTTAAGAAGCATATATGTAAAGCAAGATCACCTGATTTTTGTGGATATAGAAAGATGAAACTTGTTAAGATTTCTAATACTATGATAAATAAGAGTGGGGATAGTAAGCACCCTTGTCTTATTCCTGATCTTAGATGGAAAGCTTCCAACTGTTCACTAATGAGTAAGATGGTAACTGTGATTTTGTTGTATATGGCCTTTATTAATGTCGAGGTATGTTCCTTCTCTACCAAATTTGTTTGACATTTTTATCATGAAAGGATGTATTTTGTCAAGTGCTTTCTCTACATCTATTGAGATGCCCGTATGATTTGTATCCTTCATTTTATTAATGTGGTGTATCACATTGGCTGACGTGCATACGATGAAATGTACTTGCTTAACGGGGTTGAATCCTGGGATTCATTCCAAGGATGACCTTTTAAAGTGCTGTTAAATTCATCTTGCTAAAATTTAGTTGAGAGTTTTACCATATTCATCAGGGATATTGGTCTATAATTTTCTTGCCTGCAGTAATCTTATCTGGCCTTGGTATCAGGGTAATACTGGCCTTACAAAATGACTCTTCTTAAAAATTTTGGAAGATTTTGAGTATTGACATAAATTCTTCTTTAAATCGTTGGTAGAATTCACTAGTGAAATTATCTGGTCCTGCACTTTTACATGTTGAGAAGTTTTAAATTACTGATTCAATCTTTTTACTCATTATTGGTCTGTTCAGATTCTCTATTTCATTATCACTCAGCCTTGGCAAGTTTTATGCTTCTAGGAATTTATTCCATTTCTTCTAAGCTATACAATTTGTTGGCATATAATTGTTCATAGTAGTCTCTTATAATTCTGTGTATTTCTCTGGCATCAGCTGTATTTGCCTCCTTTTTCATTTCTGATTTTACTTGTTTATTTAAATCTTCTCTCTTTTTTTGGTAGTCTAGTTAACGGTGTTTCAATTTTGTTTATCTTTTCAAAAAACCAGCTCTTAGTCTCATTGATATTTTCTATTGTTTTTTTCTGGTTTCTATTTCATTTATTTCTGCTCTGATCTTTGTTATTTCCTTCCTTCTGTTAAACTTTGGGTGTTTTTTTTGTTTGTTTGTTTGTTTGTTTTCTAGTTCCTTGAGGTGTAAAGTTAGGCTGTTTATTTAAGATCTTTCTTTTTTCTTATTACTATATTTATCACTATAACCTTCCTTCTAAAACCTGTTTTTGCTGCATCACATAAGTTTTGGTATGGTGTATTTTCATTTTTAATTTTTCAAGATTTTTATATTTCCTTTTTGATTCCTTCTTCTACCCATTGTTTGTTCAAGAGTGTGTTGTTTACCTTTCACATGTTTGTAAAAGTCTAAGCTTTCTTCTTCTTGGTTTCTAGTTGCATACCATGGTGGTCAGAAAAGACACTTGACATTATTTCAATCTTCTGAAAGTCTTAGATAGAGAAATCAGGTAGGCAAAAAAATAAAAGGCATCCAAATTAGAAAGTAAGAAGTAAAAATATCTTTGTTCGCAGATGATATAATATTTTATTTATGAAATTCCAAAGACTCAATCAAAAAATGTTGGAACTAATCAACAAATTCAGTAAAGTTGCAGGATATAAATCAACATACATAAATCAGTTGTGCTTTTATAATGAACAATGAAATATCAGAAAAATAATATAGAAAACAGTCCAATTAACAATACTATCAAAAACAATAAAAGACTTTGTTAAATTTAACCAAGGAAGTAAAAGATCTACACTATAAAAAACAAGACTTTGATGAAGGAAATTGAGGGAAACACAAACAAGTGAAAAGACTTTCCTGTGTTTATGGATCAGAAGAATTAATACTGCCATACTACCTGAAACCATCTATACAAAGCCAAAGCCATCTATAGAACCAATGAAGTCCTTATGAAAATCCCAATGGCAATTTTCAAAGAAATAGAAAAAAATCCTAAAATTTTTATGAGCCACAAAAGAACCTGAATAGTCAAAGCTATCCTGAGAAAGATAAACAAGCCTGGAGACATCACACTTCTTGGTTTCAAACAAAGCCATAGTAATCAAAACAGCATGGTACTAGCATACAAATAGACATTTAAACCAATGGAACAGGATACAAGGTCCAAAAATAAACTTAAGTATAGACAGTCAAATAATATTTGAAAAGAGATCCAAGAATATTCAGTGGAACAGATAGTCTCTTTAATAAATGGTGTTAAGAAAACTAGATAACCACAAAGAGACCCCTATCTCACACCACTCACAAAAATTAAGTCAAAATGGGTTAAAGACTTAAGCATATGTCCTGAAACTGTAAAACTACGAAAAATAAACATAAGGATAAAGCTCATTGAAAATGGTCTTGGCAATATATTTTTGGATATGACACCAAAAGTACAAACAATAAAAGCAAAAATCATTAAGTGAGACTACATCTAATTTAAAAGTCTTTACACAACAAAAGAAACAATCAACAAAATGAAAAGGCAGAATTGGAGAAAATATGTCTAAATCACATATCAGATGAGGGGTTAATATCCAAAATATATAAAGAACTAATACAACTCAATAACAAAACCAAGAAACTGATTTAAAATGGGCAGACAAATTGAATAGAAATTTTTCCAAAGACATCCAGATGGACAACAGGTACATAAAAAGATGCTCAACATCACCAAACATCAGAAAAATGCAAATCAAAGTTACAATGTGATACTATTGTACACCTGGTAGAATGGCTATCTTCAAAAGGACAAGAGTTAACAAGTGTTGGTTAGAATGTAAAGAAAAGGGAAATTTTGTCCACTGTTTATGGAAATGTAAATTGGTCCAGCCATGATGGAAAACAGCATGGAAGTCCTCAAACAATTAAAAATAGAACTACCATATGATCCAGCAATTCCATTTCTGGGTGTATATCTAAGGGAAATAATATCTAAAAGATAGTCACAACCCCATGTTTATTGCAGATTTATTTACAATAGCCAAGATATGAAAAGCACCTTAATGTCTGTCAATGAATTAATGGATAAAGAATATATTATATAATATATATATTATATATTATTCAGCCTTGGAAAGAGGAAAATTGTGTCATTTGTGAAAACACAGTGAGATAAGTCAGAGAAAAATGCAATATCATTGTATGTGGAATCTAAAAATAAACTGAATTTGTAGAGATAGAGAGTAGAAAGGTAGTTGCCAGGGGGCTTATGTGTGGAACAACCGGGGAGATGTTGGTCAGAGGCTACAAATTTTCAACCAGAAAAAGAATAAGTTTTGGAGATCTAATGGACAGCATTCTGATGGTAGTTGACAGTATGGTATTACATACTTCAAAGTTGTTAAGAGACTAGATGTTAACTGTTTTCACCACAAAGAAAGAAATAATAATATATGATATAATGGAGGTGTTAACTAATTCTCTGGTGGTAATCATATTGAAATGTATAAATGTATCAAATTAACACTTTGTACACCTTAAACTTACAAAATGCTATAAGTCAATTATATCTCAATTTTTTAAAAAACAGCAGCAGAAAAAAAGAGTTTGCCTCGGATGTTTCAGAAAAAAAAAAATGATAAAACTTGCTCTATCCTAGAACCAATATATATTGACTTTGTTTTTGTCACAGTGCTTTTTTTTTTTAACAGCCTATGATTATAATCAAAGTCTTTCTTTACCTGTAGCCTGGGCTTTAAAAGTGGTAATGGCAGTACGTCAAAGTGATACCTTCGACATAATTACTGTAACACAGGAAAGCATATAAAATACAATTGTTTTTAAAATTACCATAGCAAAAAGCAGGCTGAGTCTAAGCTGACAGTTGTTGTTCGCAGGGTAGGAAATGACAACATTGCCAAACCAAGTTAAAAATGGTGATACTTACCAAGGACTGGGATATAGAATTTCAAGGGCACATGAATTTGTAGAATATAAACTTTAGAGTAAGTGGAGGAAAGGATATTGTTAAAGGAGAAAGAGTAATCTTGAGTTTTCTAACCACTATTGGAACTCCAATGAAGTTATGCTTATGTCACTAGATTCTTTTCATACTTTCTAGCAAAATGATACTTTAGATTTCTATGGGACTTTTAATTCAAAGCACCTTCACTTTCATGTCTCTCTGAATACAAAACAGAAACAAGTAAAATAAATTCATATTATTTATATCTTATAATTTAGGTAATGATCCAGATGACCTCATTTAATTAGCATTCTTAATGAACCTGAATTATGTAGGTTAAATTGGTTTTTAGAAGGAATTGTTTTTTAGAAGATGATAGGTTAATATCAGAAATTTAGTCAAAATTCCATTTTGTTATTTTCCAGAGTATTTTTAGGTCAGTTAACATTCAGATCAAACTCCTATAAATCTTAACATAAACTTATGTGTATAAAATAATAGTATGACCCTTTTTTTTCATAATAGAAAGTATAGATTTTCAAATAATGCAGTATGCCCATCACTAATTATAATTTATTCCAAATAACTGTCTTTTTTTTATCAGTTTGCCTAATATACAACTTAATATCTGCTAATATTATTCGACCAAGGCTTTTGGCTCCATATGTTGTCTGAATGAAATCATAAATTTGATTTTTGGTGTGACCATTAGCTTACTAATCTCATAAAATTGGCTAAATTTACACTAGCACTTTGCATTATACACAGTAGGCACTTCACAAATCTTTAACTAAATGAAGCTATTTCCTTCTCTGTTCTTCAAAGACCATGTCTTGTCTTGTTTCCAAAGGGCCCAGAGACTAACCTGGAGAAGAAATCTGCCAAATATAGTCCCCAGATTGACTCCTATGAAGCGGTAGCTGCATTAAAGGAATTAAGGATAGTGATAGAGAAATTTTATCCCTAGATTTTCAAACTCTATAGGAAGAATTCACACACATAAAGTGGCAAGGTTAGAATAACAGTAAATTGGTGTAGGTTTGCCCAGGACTGCCGTCATTTTAGACTGAATGTCCCATTTCTTTTGAAACCTCTTAGTTCTTGGGTAAATCAGGATGACTGTCCAGGAGTTGGAGCAGTGAGAAGTATAAAAACAGAAGAGTTTGGAATAGATATTAAGTTAAATGCAGAAGAGAAAAGAACATTTCTCACAAATAACATTCTAAGCCTGCAGTGTATCCAACCTGTCCATAATTATCCTGCAGCCATTTTCATAATTTAAAAGCCTTTCTCATGCTAAAAAGCATCAGCTAAGACAGGTTGCGTACAGGTGAATAACAATCTCTAATCATAGGTGATAAGAATAAAGTGAGATTCTTTCCTTAATTTCTCTTTCTGATATTTTGTTGTTAGTGTATAGAAATGCAACAGATTTATGTATATTAATTTTTTATCATGAAACTTTATCAGATTCATTGATGAACTCGAGTAGTTTTCTGGTAGGATCTTTAGGATTTTCTATGTATAATATCATGTCCTCTGCAAACAGTGACAGTTTTACTTCTTCCTTTGCAATTTAGATTCTTTTTATTTACTATCACATGAAAAAGAATAAAATACCCAGGAATAAACCTACCTAATGAGGTAAAAGATCTGTACTCTGAAAATTATAAGACCATGATGAAAGAAATTGAAGAACACATGAACAGATGGAAAGATATACCATGTTCTTAGATTGGAAGAATCAATATTGTTAAAATGGCTATACTACTGAAGGCTATCTACAGATTCAATGCAATCCCTATGAAATTGCCGATGGCAATTTTCACAGACCTGGAACAAAAAAATTTTAAATGTGGATCTAGACACAAAAGACCCTGAACAGCGAAAACATTCTTGAGAAACAAAAACTGAGTTGGAGAAATCAGGCTCCCTGATGTCAGACTATACTACAAAGCTACAGTGATCAAAACAGTATGGTACTGGCACAAAAATTGTCACATCAATAGAACAGGATCAAGAGCCTAGAAATAAATGCAATGCATTATGATCACCTAATCCATGACAAAGGAAGCAGGAACATACAATGGACAAAACACATTCTCTCCAATAAGTGGTGCTGGGAAAACTGGACAGCTACATGTAAAAAAAAATAAAATTAGAATATTCTCTAGCATGATATATTAAAAAAAAAACTAAAAATGGATTAAAGACCTAAATGTAAAGCTGGGTACTATAAAACTCCTAGAGGAAAGCATAGGCAGAACACTCTTTAACATAAATTGCAGCAATTTTTGGGGGGGGATATGTCACCTAGAGTAATGGAAACAAAAGAAAAAAAATTTTATCACACACACACACACTGTACTTTATTTTTAAAAGGGAAAAATAAACTGACACCAAGCACTGTAAATGGATGACCACAACAAAAGCAACAATGATTGTAATTACCAAACACGAAACACACTTATACTATGTCATAATATTGACATTCAGTCCAGTAATCCTCCACTGTAACAGCTCCTTTACTTTGCAGTGAAAATTGATTTGTATATTTTTTGCCTCTGAGTCCTTATGGGATTTTTTTTATTCAAACAGAAAGTCATAAAAATTATAATCATCCTCATCAGTTCACTCAGTCCCATGTAATTGATTTTTTTTTATCTTGATCTTTTGTTAGCACTTTTATGAATTCATCAGTTTTCTATTAGAGTTCTGAAAATGCTTACTCATTCAGTTCAGCAGTATAGTCAGTTATCAGAAACCTGTACTTGTCAGAGTCTTTTCCATGAATTCCTTGAAGATGAAACCCTTTTACAGGAATATTTTTGCAAAAGCATCAGTATACACCCGGAACTGTCTGTAAATGACAAAAGAGTTAAAAATGACCTCGGTTAAAGATTTGATGAAAGTTCATAATAGTGCAATTGACAAAGAAATTTAGTTATTTCTGAGATATACATTTTAAAGTAATAACTAGAATTATGACATAACATTATACCACAACATATAAGATTTTTAGAAATTTCATGTAATGTCTGAAACATTTATATTAACATATTTCCATACAAATAACTCAAAGAAAGTTTAATATTAGTTGGTTTTTTGTTTGTTTATTTATACTGCAGGTTCTTATTAGTCATCAATTTTATACACATCAGTGTATACATGTCAATCCCAATCGCCCAATTCAGCACACCACCATCCCTACCCCACCGTGGTTTTCCCCCTTGGTGTCCATACGTTTGTTCTCTAAATCTGTGTCTCAACTTCTGCCCTGCAAACCAGTTCATCTGTACCATTATTCTAGGTTCCACATACATGCGTTAATATACGATATTTGTTTTTCCTTTTCTGACTTACTTCATTCTGTATGACAGTCTCTAGATCTACCCACGTCTCATCAAATGACTCAATTTCATTCCTATTTATGGCTGAGTAATATTCCATTGTATATATGTACCACAACTTATTTATCCATTCGTCTGTTGATGGGCATTTAGGTTGATTCTATGACCTGGCTATTGTAAATAGTGCTGCAATGAACATTGGGATGCAAGTGTGTTTTTGAATTATGGTTTTCTCTGGGTATATGCCCAGTAGGGGGATTGCAGGATCATATGGTAATTCTATTTTTAGTGTTTTAAGGAATCTCCATACTGTTCTCCATAATGGCTGTATCAATTTACATTCCCACCAACAGTGCAAGAGGGTTCCCTTTTCTCCACACCCTCTCCAGCATTTGTTGTTTGTAGATTTTCTGATGCTGCCCATTCTAACTTGTGTGAAGTGATACCTCATTATAGTTTTGATTTGCATTTCTCTAATAATTAGTGATGTTGAGCAGCATTTCCTGTACTTCTTGGTGATCTGTATGTCTTCTTTGGAGAAATATCTATTTAGGTCTTCTGCCCATTTTGGGATTGAGTTTTTTGTTTCTTTAATATTGAGCTGCATGAGCTGTTTATATATTTTGGAGATTAATCCTTTGTCCGTTAATTCATTTGTAAATATTTTCTCCCATTCTGACAGTTTTCTTTTCGTCTTGTTTATGGTTTCCTTTGCTATGCAAAAGCTTTGAAGTTTTATTAGGTCCCATTTGTTTATTTTTGTTTTTATTTCCATTACTCTAGGAGGTGGATCAAAAAAGATCTTGTTGTGATTTATGTCAAAGAGTGTTCTTCATATGTTTTCCTCTAAGAGTTTTATAGTGTCCTGGCTTATATTTAGGTCTCGAAACCATTTTGAGTTTATTTTTGTGTATGGTGTTAGGGATTGTTCTAATTTCATTCTTTTACATGTAGCTGTCCAGTTTTCCCAGCACCACTTATTGAAGAGACTGTCTTTTCTCCATTGTATATCTTTGCCTCCTTTGTCATGTATTAGTTGACCATAGGTGTGTGGGTTTTCCTCTGGGCTTTCTATCTTGTTCCATTGATCTATGTTTCTGGTTTTGTGCCAGGACCATATTGTCTTCATTACTGTAGCTTTGTAGTATAGTCTGAAGGCAGGGAGTCTGATTCCTCCAGCTCCATTTTTTTCCCTCAAGACTGCTTTGGCTATTCGGGATCTTTTGTGTCTCCATACAAATTTTAAGATGATTTGCTCTAGTTCCATAAAAAAATGCCATTGGTAATTTGATAGGGATTGCACTGAATCTGTAGATTGCTTTGGGTAGTATAGTCATTTTCACAATATTGATTCTTCCAATCCAAGAACATGGTAAATCTCTCCACCTGTTGGTATCATCTTTAATTTCTTTCATCAGTGTCTTATAGTTTTCTGCATAAAGGTCTTTTGTCTCCCTAGGTAGGTTTATTCCTAGGTATTTTATTATTTTTGTTGCAATGGTAAATGGGAGTGTTTCCATAATTTCTCTTTCAGATTTTTCATCATTAGTGTATAGGAATGCAAGAAATTTCTGTGCATTAATTTTGTATCCTGCTACTTTACCAAATTCATTGATTAGCTCTAGTAGTTTTCAGGTGGCATCTTTAGGATTCCCTATGTATAATATCATGTCATCTGCAAACAGTGACAATTTTACTTCTTCTTTTCTGATCTGCATTCCTTTTATTTCTTTTTCTTCTCTGATTGCCATGGCTAGGGCTTCCAAAACTATGTTGAATAATAGTGGTGAGAGTGGACATCCTTGTCTCATTCCTGATCTTAGATGAAATGCTTCCAGTTTTTCACCATTGAGAATGATGTTTGCCGTGGTTTGTCGTATATGGCCTTTATTATGTTGAGGTAGGTTCCCTCTATGCCCACTTTCTGGAGAGTTTTTATCCTAAATGGGTGTTGAATTTTGTCAAAAGCTTTTTCTGCATCTATTGAGATGATCATATGTTTTTTTTTTCTTCAACTTGTTACTATGCTGTATCACATTGATTGATTTGCGTATATTGAAGAATCCTTGCATCCCTGGGATAAATCCCACTTGATCATGGTGTATGATCCTTTTAATGTGTTGTTAGATTCTGTTTGCTAGTATTTTGTTGAGGATTTTTGCATGCTTATTCATCAGTGATATTGGTCTGTAATTTTCTTTTTTTGTAGTATCTTTGTGTGGTTTTGGTATCAGGGTGATGGTGGCTTCATAGAATGAGTTTGGGAGTGTTCCTTCCTCTGCAATTTTTTGGAAGAGTTTGAGAAGGATAGGTGTTAGCTCTTCTCTAAATGTTTGATAGAATTCACCTGTGAAGCCATCTGGTCCTGGACTTTTGCTTGTTGGAAGATTTTTAATCACAGTTTCAATTTCATTACCTGTGATTGGTCTGTTCATATTTTCTGTTTCTTCCTGGTTCAGTCTTGGAAGGTTTTACCTTTCTAAGAATTTGTCCATTTCGTCCAGGTTGTCCATTTTATTGGCATAGAGTTGCTTGTAGTAGTCTCTTAGGATGCTTTGTATTTCTGCGATGTCTGTTGTAACTTCTCCTTTTTCATTTCTAATTTTATTGATTTGAGTCCTCTCCCTTTTTTCTTGATGAGTCTGGCTAATGGCTTATCAGTTTTGTTTATCTTCTCAAAGAACCACCTTTTAGTTTTGTTGATCTTTGCTATTGTTTTATTTGTTTCTATGTCATTTATTTCCGCTCTGATCTTTATGATTTTTTTCCTTCTCCTAACTTTGGGTTTTGTTTGTTCTTCTTTCTCTAGTTACTTTAGGTGTAAGGTGAGATTGCTTACTTGAGTTTTTTCTTGTTTCTTGAGGTAGGCTTGTATAGCTATAAACTTCCCTCTTAGAACTGCTTTTGCTGCAACCCATAGGTTTTAGATCATCGTGTTTCCATTGCCATTTGTCTCTAGGTATTTTTTGATTTGCTCTTTGATTTCTTCAGTGATCTCTTGGTTATTTAATAACGTATTGTTTATCCACGATGTGTTTGTGTTTTTTACGTTTTTCCCCTGTAATTCATTTCTAATCTCATAGCGCTGTGGTCAGTAAAGATGCTTGATATGGATCAATTTTCTTAAATTTACTGAGGCATGATTTGTGAACTAAGATGTGATCTATCCTGAACAATGTTCCATGTGCACTTGACAAGAAAGTGTAATCTGCTGTTTTTGGATGGAATGTCTATAAATATCAATTAAATCTATCTGGTCTATTGTGTCATTTAAAGTTTCTGTTTCCTTATTTATTTTCATTTTGGATGATCTGTCTATTCGTGTAAGTGAGGTGTTAAAGTCCCCCACTATTATTGTGTTACTGTTGATTTCCTCTTTTATAGCTGTTAGCAGTTGCCTTATGTATTGAGGTGCTCCTATGTTACATGCATATATAATTATAATTGTTATACCTTCTTCTTGGATTGATCCCTTGATCATTATGTAGTGTCCTTCCTTGTCTCTTGTAATATTCTTTATTTTAAACTCTATTTTATCTGATATGAGTATAGCTACTCCAGCTTTCTTTTTATTTCCATTTGCATGGACTATCTTTTTCTATCCCCTCACTTTCAGTCTGTATGTGTCCCTAGGTCTGAAGTGGGTCTCTTGTAGACCGCATATATATGGGTCTTGTTTTTGTATCCATTCAGCAAGCCTGTGTCTTTTGGTTGGAGCATTTAATCCAATCACGTTTAAGGTAATTATCAATATGTATGTTCCTATGACCATTTTCCTAATTGTTTTGGGTTTGTTTTTGTAGGTCCTTTTCTTCTCTTGTGTTTCCCACTTAGAGAAGTTCCTTTAGCATTTGTTGTAGAGCTGGTTTGGTGGTGCTGAATTCTCTTAGCTTTTGCTTGTCTGTAAAGCTTTTGGTTTCTCCATTGAATCCGAATGAGATCCTTGCAGTGTAGAGTTATCTTGGTTGTAGGTTTTTCCCTTTCATCACTTTAAGTATATCATGCCACTCCCTTATGGCTTGTAGAGTTTCTGCTGAGAAATCAGCTGTTAACATTATGG
Source organism: Balaenoptera physalus (assembly GCF_965194825.1). Taxonomy (NCBI): domain Eukaryota; kingdom Metazoa; phylum Chordata; class Mammalia; order Artiodactyla; family Balaenopteridae; genus Balaenoptera; species Balaenoptera physalus. The sequence goes on along the minus strand of NC_138903.1, from coordinate 70,505,942 downwards.
GAGTTCCCTTGTATATTATTTGTCATTTTTCCCTTGCTGCTTTAAATAATTTTTCTTTGTCTTTAATTTTTGCCACTTTGATTACTATGTGTCTCAACGTGTTTCTTTTGTGTTTATCCTGTATGGGACTTGCTGCACTTCCTGAACTTGGGTGGTGTTTCCTTTCCCATGTTAGGGAAGTTTTAGACTATAATCTCTTCAAATATTTTCTCAGGTCCTTTCTCTCTCTCTTCTCCTTCTGGGACCCCTATAATGAGAATGTTGTTGCATTTAATGTTGTCCCAGAGGTCTCTTAGGCTGTCTTCATTTCTTTTCATTCTTTTTTCTTTAGTCTGTTCCACAGCAGTGAATTCCACCATTCTGTCTTCCAAGTCACTTATCCGTTCTCCTGCCTCAGTTATTCTAGTATTAATTCCTTCTAGTGTAGTTTGCTTCTCAGTTATTTTATTGTTCATCTCTGTTTGTTTGTTCTTTAATTCTTCTACGTCTTTGTTAAACATTTCTTGCATCTTCTCGATCTTTTCCTCCATTCTTTTTCTGAGGTCCTGGATCATCTTCACTATCATTATTCTGAATTCTTTTTCTGGAAGGTTGCCTATCTCCACTTCAATTAGTTGTTTTTCTGAGGTTTTATCTTGTTCCTTCATCTGGTATATAGCCCTCTGTCTTTTCATCTTGTCTATCTTTCTGTGAATGTGGTTTTTATTTCACAGGCTGCAGGATTGTAGTTCTTCTTGCTTCTGCTGTCTGCCCTCTGGTGGATGAGGCTATCTATGAGGCTTGATTGGAGGGACTGGTTGTGGGTAGAGCTGACTGTTGCTGTGGTGGTCAGAGCTCAGTAAAACTTTAATCCACTTGACTGTTGATGGGTGTGGCTGGGTTTCCTCCCTGTTGGTCGTTTGGCCGGAGGCAACCCAACACTGGACCCTACCTGGGCTCTTTGGTGAGCCTAATGACAGACTCTGGGAGGGCTCATGCCAAGGAATACTTCCCAGAACTTCTGCTGCCAGTATCCTTGTCCCCATGGTGAAACTGAGCCACTCCCTGCCTCTGCAGGAGATCCTCCAACACTAGCATGTAGGTCTGGTTCAGTCTCCCCTTGGGTCACTGTCTTTCACCTGGTTCCTGATGTGCACACTACTTTGTGTGTGCCCTCTAAGAGTGGAGTCTCTGTTTCTCCCAGTTCTGTTGAAGTCCTGCAATCAATTCCCACTAGGTTTCAAAGTCTGATTCTCTAGGAATTCCTCCTCCCATTGCCAGACCCCCAGGTTGGAAGCCTGACATGGGGCTCAGAACCTTCACTCCAGTGCATGGATTTCATGGTATAAGTGTTCCCCAGTCTGTGAGTCACCCACCCACCAGTTGTGGGATTTGATTTTACTCTGATTGCATCCCTCCTACCATCTCATTGTGGCTTCTCCTTTGTCTTTGTATGTGAGGTATCTTTTTGGTGAGTTCCAGTGTCTTCCTGTCGATTATTGTCCAGGAGCTAGTTGTGATTCTGGTCTTCTCACAAGAGAAAGTGAGAGCACGTCCTTCTTCTCCACCATCTCCAAGCAAAATTTTTAAATGGGATCTAATTAAACTTAAAAACGTTTGCACAGCACAGGAAACCATAAATAAAGCCAAAAGACAACCTATGGAATGGGACAAAATATTTGCAAACAATGCAACTAATGAGGGCTTAATTTCCAAAATATACAGCTTATACATCTTAATATCAAACAACCCAATTTAAAAATAGGCAGAAAACCTAAATAGAAATTGCTCAAAAGAAGTCATAGTGATGACCAATAAACACATGAAAGTATGCTCAACATTGCTAATTATCAGAGAAATGCTAATCAAACTACAATGAGGTACCACCTCACATAGGTCAGAATGGCCATCTTCAAAAACTCTAAAAATAATAAATGCTGGAGAAGGTGTGGATAAAAAGGAATCCTCCTACACTGCTGGTGGGAATGTAAGTTTGGTGCAGCCACTATGGATAACAGTATGTATGTTTCTTAAAAAACAAAATTAGTGCCACCATATGATCCTGCAATCCCACTCCTGGGCATATTTTTGGAGAAAAACATAATTTGAAAAGATACATGTACCCCAATGTTCACAGCAGCCCTATTTACAATAGCCAATACATGGAAGCAACATAAATGTCCATAGACCAATGAATGGATAAAGATGCAGTATATATATATAGATATATATAGATATATCTATATATGTGTGTGTGTGTGTGTGTGTGTGTATATGTGTGTGTGTGTATACACACACACACACACGCACATACACAATGGACTATTACTCAGTCACAAAAAAAGAATGAAATAATGCCATTTGCAGCAACATGGATGGACTTAGAGATTATCAAACACAAAGTAAAGTAAGTCAGACAGTGAAAGACAAGTATCATATTATATAAAAATCTAAAAAAATGATACAAATGAACTTCTTTACAAGACAGAAAGAGACTCACAGACTTAGAGAACGAGCTTATGGTTATCAAAGGGGAAAGGGGGGAGGGATAAATTGAGAATTTGGGATTAACAGGTACACACTACTATATAAAAAATAGATAAACAACATGGACCTACTTATAGTACAAGGAACTACATTCAGTATCTTGTAATAACCTATAATGGAAAATAATCTGAAGAATATATATATATATAGATAGATATAGATATAGATATAGATATAGATATAGATATAGATATAGATATAGATATATATCTGTCACTTTGCTGTAACATTGTAAATCAACTTCACTTTAATATACTTTTTTTAAAAAAATTAATTGAGAAGAGTCCATTTTAATACCTTAATAATTATTCGTTTAAGGACAAAGCTCAATTTATTTGACTTCTTATAGATCATTTGAAATACTTAAATATGTTTGTAATTGGCATTATGTTAAGAAACCAAAACAGTGTTCAGTAATAAATTTCTCAGAAATGTTCAGCAGGGCTTCCCTGGTGGCGCAGTGGTTGAGAATCTGCCTGCCAATGCAGGGGCCACGGGTTCGAGCCCTGGTCTGGGAAGATCCCACATGCTGCAGAGCGGTTGGGCCCGTGAGCCACGACTGCTGAGCCTGCGCGTCTGGAGCCTGTGCTCCGCAATGGGAGAGGCCGCGACAGTGAGAGGCCTGCGCACCGCAATGAAGAGTGGCCCCCGCTCGCCGGAACGGGAGAAAGCCCTCACACAGAAACGAAGACCCAACACACCCAAAAATAAATTAATTAATTAATTTTTAAAAAATGTTCAGCAAGGAAAGGGGCACATGACATGATTTTTCAAATTATTTAAGGTCAGTGAGTCTCTCAAAAAAAATTTTTTTTTGCCAAATAACCATTTTGCTACAAAGTTCTCTAAAATTAGTTGTAGCTTGATTTTTTTATCTATAATCCAAACATCAAAGAGTCAAGAAGCTAAGAGACCCCAAGAAAATTCATTGTGAGGATATATTTTAAAGATAGTCATGAGCAATGTACAGGATAAACAAGTTCCAGAAGCAGAAATTTATGTGTAGTGAATTCTGCAGATATAAAACTGATGAATTCAGTGTTACTCTACTTGAGTAGAAGAAATACTCATCCTCACTACTTTTTTTTTCATAGTTACAAATAAAAAGCTTTTTATCCCTTGTGGTGAGAACTTTTAAAATCTATTATCTTAGCAAATTTCAAATATGTGATACCGTATTATTAACTATAGTCACCAGGCTGTATATTTTATCCCCATGACTTACATGGGAATAATTGGATGATTGTGCCTTTTGACTCCTTTCACCTATTTCACCCACCCCTCACCCCTACCTCTGGAAAAAGAAAGAAAAAACACACTCACTACTACCTTTTGATACTTCTCTCTGAAGGACATTTCAGGACTAGAAGCATGAACCACAATATACTCTGTATATAAGAATTTTAGGTTTCTGACGGGATAAACATTACAAATGCATCTATTTTGAGAGACACTACTTCACTCCTCTTCCCTTCACTCATTATGCTCCAGTCACATTGGTCTTCTTTTCGTTTCTAACACACACAAAGTTCTTCCTTTTTGTAGAGATTTCTTACATGCTGTTCTTATGACCTGTAATGTTACCTTTCTCTTGCCCTGAATGGGCACCTGTCACATGGTAATCACTCATTACACATAAGCTGAATAAATGAAAGAATGAGTGAATGAGTAAATGAATGAATTATCAGCAAAAGAGAAGAAATCTAGTTGAAATCAGTGTAGACTCAACAGAAAGAATTAACTGGGTATCGACAAATGTCTTGAGTGTCAAAAATAAAGCACTCATTATCACTGATAGGAAGTGTTATGTAGTATCATCTCTTATAATAAAAACCAAATCCTTAAGATTTCAAAGACAATATTTTGAGGTTTTAGAAATATTTTAATGTTAAATTTATTTTAAAAATGGCCAAAAGCTTATTTGGAAAAAAAAATTTAATCAATACCAAATGATTTACCAAACAAAAAACTACCATTTATTTGCAATTATAACTAGAGTGGACTCTGGTATATGCTGCATGCTTCTCACTAAGATATTGGTGAAACCCTTAGTTATAACTAGACTAAGGCCACTGTTCAAACTGCAGATATCCTCTCCATTTCTGTGTCCCACATTGGATTAGGCTTCATGTTGGTTCACATTAAATTAGTTAGTGCCCTATGTTAGTGTTAAGGTAATAATTGCAGAGATTTCTCACATATTTTGTCTGCATCCACTAAAAAACATTAAAAAAAATTAGAGATTTGGTGACTTCCCCAATACAGAGGTGTTCATGTGATTCTGTGTCTCTGGTCATTTCTATTTCAGTTCGTTTTTGAATGATTTTAAAAAAACTTAATAAACTCTTTAAAGAGAAAATTGAAAAAACTTTGAAACTGAGTGAAACCTGAAACATACTCTACCATTACACAGATAATCTCTCTTCCATGTTTTTTTTTCTATCAATATTAAACAACACCTACATGTGGAAACCAGTGTTGTATTATTTAGTATATTCAAACAAGTGGATTACATTAGTCTAACTAATGAAGAAGAAAAAAAGGTATTTTCTATCTATATTTATCCATTATACATTTTCCAAGTCCAACAAATCTTCTGAAAAACTAGAATATTTGTTCATATTTGTGTTGAGAATGTGATGAAGGGATGAAGAGTAGTGGACAACATGAAAAAAGTTCACATGTACCATATCTGACTTGTAACATGAAACAAAGAAAAAATTATAGAGGTAGTAATCATGATCATGGGGAATTCTAAAAACAATATTAAAAAACAAATACCTTTATGTTAAAAATAGTGAGTAAACAAGATCTGTAAGAGCCACCAGATGTTTACATGGGATATTTCTGAAATGGTCCAATGAATCATAAAGCTATAATCATTATTTATTTCTAAAATTCAATAAATTGCCTATGACTGGGAGAAAAAATTGTTCTGGTTCTGTGTGATTGTCATTTGCACCCAAAGAAAAGGGGGAAGCTTTAAGAAATAACCTAAGCAGAGTTTCGTAAAATTTACTCTGAAATATTTTTGGAAGAATCATGTGTAAATAATGGCCTTAATTCAAAGGATAGAAGATCAGATGTAGAAGGGAACTCAGATATCTCTATATCCAAGCATCTTATTTCAAAGAAAAGGTACTTGAAATTCAGAACAGGAGAATAAGTAGTTCAAGGTTAAATACATACATTAAAATTGTGAGGCCAGACACATCATTTGTTGGTTCCCACTCCCCTACAATGAACTCCTCTAAGGTGCACTTGGTCCTAATTGCTACTTACGATGTCTTGAATGCCTGCAACTGTTTGTTCAACTACACCAGAGAAAAAAATTAAAAGAAAACAAATGTGAACTTTGCTTGGCTATTACTCCTGCTTTTTTATCTACTATGAGCAACAACTCAGTTGGAACAGAACAATATTCTTCTTTCTGGAATCCGTTCTTAGCTCAAAGAAATAACAAGGAAGCAAGAAAATAAGCTTTTAAAAACATACAGGATATGTATGTTTAAATGTAGAGCCTTTATTCATGAAGACTTTGCCGTACCATAAGTCTTGAATATCAAACACTTCAGTTTTTTTTTTTTTGTTTTCTTTTTAGTGAAGTAAAATATAAAGAATCCTTAAAGAATACTTTAAAATAAAGTTACAGAGTCCTAATAGTATTATGTTTAATAGTACTATCCATAAACCCTGGGTCTCTCATGAATGTATAATATCCATAAAATAGCACACATTAAATTGAATTTTTTCCACTGATGCACATATAAGCATGTTAGCATCTAATTACCTTTGAATTTTTGTCTTACTTAGAGCTTGGGAAATGACTTCAGAAACAGAGTTGCATTTTCCTTCTTCTATAGCACCGAAGAGATCCACCATAAACAAGGAAATGAGTTCACAATTCATAACCTTTATAAAATATATATGTCTATATCAATATATCTGTGTTATATGATTATATATATAATGATATAATTATCGTCTGGAGTACAGATTAAATAACCTTATAATGATTATTATAAGAATAATAATCATTCTAAAAATAGATCTGAGCTTATTAACTCCTCTGCTCAGAAAGCTTGAATGACTCATTATTTCCTGAAGAACTAAATCCAAAATCTTTAGCATTGAAAGCTCTCTATGCTTGGATCCCAAACCATTTTTCCAAATTTACCTTGCAACTCAAATTTCACCTTTTTATTCAATTTACTTTCCAGCTATAACATTTCTCTTCATTTTTAAAATTTGCCATGCACTTTCTGTCCCTGATTTTTTAGTGATAATCTTCTGTAATGACTTTCTACCTCATATTTGTTAGGTGAAATGTTACAAACCCTTCACAGTTCAGTGCAAATATTATGTATTCAGTTAAGCATTTTTGTTATTTCTTTTGTGCTTTAATAGTGACATATTTTTACTTATCTTGTGAAATTACTATATCGAGTCTTTTAATAGTCATATCTCCTACTAGGTGTTGTTAAGTTTTTTAAGAAATGAAAATTAGTCATCAATGTATGTATCTCACCAGGAAGTATCATGGTGATTACCAATGTTGTTTGAATGAACTTAATTGGTCAGCAAAACATTTAATATGTATTTTAAAAATATCAACAGCCATATTTATATACTATTAACATGTTGAAGTTTCTTGGATCTGTCAAGTTATGTTGTTACATAACCATAAAAAATATACAAGTATACATCTGGGGAACAGTACATCCATAATGACTTTCTGAGGTTGGCAAGTCCTCTCCCAACAAACAATAATAAAACAGGACAAAATAGTGAAAATAAATATTTAAAGTCCCTGGATATTGACCAAAGGGCATACAACAAATTGCGAAGTATTTATTAAAGATTTCTATTGCATGTCAGTAAGAACAGCAAGAGTTTGTAACATCTTAGCAAGGGATGCTCCAATACCTCTTCCAAACTCTGTACTGTAGAAGTACTCTCCTGAGTCAGGGCAAGTACCACTGACCAACTAGAGGGAACTGATTGGATCAAATCAGGGAAAAATCTATGCTTAGGGATATTGTTGAAAACAACCAAGATCTCATATGCACAGAATCAGAAAATGCTAATATCAAAGCAATAATAACTGAGACAATCAACAACAACAACAACAAAAAACAGAGTAGGCAAACATTTAACAGAGAGATCCAGGGAAAGTGATAGACAAAGATGGGTCTGGTAAGATCACACTTATTTCTGGTCATCTGGAAGGCTATGCCAATGTGCAAGGCTGTGTCTGATCCAGAGATACTTTACAGAGCCCTTGCAAGCAACTGGCTCCTAGATGAATGAAGAGTAGATTTGGAAATTCCATGAAATTTGAAATAATTCCCCAAACCACAAACAGATACAGGAGCAGAAAACTGATTGGCTCAATGTGTTTAAGAATAATCTCTGGGGATTCCCTGGTGGCACAGTGGTTGAGAATCTGCCTGCCGATGCAGGGGACACGGGTTCGAGCCCTGGTCTGGGAAGATCCCACATGCCACGAAGCGGCTGGGCCCGTGAGCCACAATTACTGAGCCTGCGCATCTGGAGCCTGTGCTCTGCAACAAGAGAGGCCACGACAGTGAGAGGCCCATGCACTGTGATGAAGAGTGGCCCCCACTTGCCACAACTAGAGAAAGCCCTTGCACAGAAATGAAGTCCCAACACAGCCAAAAAATAAATAAATTAATTAATTAATTAAAAAAAAACAGAAAAAACACCTGTCTTAGCTACTGATCTCAGCTGTGCTCTCTCTGTGGGAGCTAGACTTATTAAAAAAAAAAAAAAAAAGAATAATCCCTGTCCAATCAGTGGCTAACAACTAAGAGATGCTGAACCAGGGTTGGTTCCTAGGAAGCCAGTCTACACCTAAATACAAAAAAAACTGAGCAGTGACATCAGAGACCTCACAGTAGGAGAAACAGAATCAACAGAATCAGTCAAGACAAGTCATTAACAAATGAAGAAGCAAACAGAAAACAACAATGACAACAAAAACAGCAGCAATAATAAGATCCAGAGTGAGGGAAATAAGAACCCAGAGTTGTTACAATATATTACCTAAAATTTTCAATTTTCAACAAGACATTACGATAATGGTAAAGAAACAGGAATGTGAAAAGGCATCCAATATAAACTGGCTATGAGACAGGCACCAACTACAAATCAGATATTTACAAATATGTTCCAGAAACAAAATTAAGCCATGTTTAAAGAATAAAGGAAACCGGAAGCACCTTCATGCCTCAGGCAGCAGCTCCCACCAGCTACCGTAGAAGAAACGTTACCACAGAACGGCTGTGGGTGATGACCTTACTGAGTTTACTCAGGTCTCGCCAGCCAGAACAGAGCCAGGCTCCCAGAGGACGCTGTCAGCAGAAAAGGCTCTTGGTGCTCCAGCAAGGCATCAGGGCTGTGCCTCTGAGGTGGGAGAGCCAACTTCAGGAAACAGGTCCACAAGAGACCTACCAGCTCCACGTAATACCAAACGGCAAAAATCTCTCAGAGATCTCCATCTCAACATCAAGACCCAGCTTCACTCAACGACCAGCAAGCTACAGTGCTGGACACCCTATGCCAAACAACTAGCAAGACAGGAACACAGCCCCATCCATTAGCAGAGAGGCTGCCTAAAATCATAATAAGGCCACAGACACCCCAAAACACACCACCAGACATGGACGTGCCCACCAGAAAGACAAGATCCAACCTCATCCACCAGAACACAGGCACTAGTACCCTCCACCAGGAAGCATACACAGCCCACTGAACCAACCTTAGCCACTGGGGACAGATACCAAAAACAACAGGAACTACGAACCTGCAGCCTGTGAAAATGAGACCCCAAACACAGTAAGATAAGCAAAATGAGAAGACAGAAAAACACACAGCAGGTGAAGGAGCAGGGTCAAAACACACCAGACCTAACAAATGAAGAGGAAATAGGCAGTCTACCTGAAAAAGAATTCAGAATGATAGTAAAGATGATCCAAAATCTTGGAAATAGAATAGACAAAATGCAAGAAATATTTAACAAGGATGTAGAAGAACTAAAGAAGAACCAGGCAATGATGAAAAACACAATAAATGAAATTAAAAATACTCTAGACGGGATAAAAAGCAGAATAACTGAGGCAGAAGAACGGATAAGTGACCTGGAACATAAAATAGTGGAAATAACTACTGCAGAGCAGAATAAAGAAAAAAAGAATGAAAGAACTGAGGACAGTCTCAGAGACCTCTGGGACAACATGAAACGCACGAACATTCGAATTATAGGGGACCCAGAAGAAGAAGAGAAAAAGAAAGGGTCTGAGAAACTATTTGAAGAGATCATAGTTGAAAACTTCCCTAATATGGGAAAGGAAATAGTTAATCAAGTCCTGGAAGCACAAAGAGTCCCATACAGGATAAATCCAAGGAGAAACATGCCAAGACACATATTAATCAAACTATCAAAAATTAAATATAAAGAAAACATATTAAAAGCAGCAAGGGAAAAACAAAAAAAAACACACAAGGGAATCCCCATAAGGTTAACAGTTGATCTTTCAGCAGAAACTCTGCAAGCCACAAGGGAGTGGTAGGATATACTTAAAGTCATGAAGGAGAAAAACCTACAACCAAGGTTACTCTACCCAGCAAGGATCTCATTCAGATTTGATGGAGAAATTAAAAGCTTTACAGACAAGCAAAAGCTGAGAGAGTTCAGCACCACCAAACCAGCTTTACAACAAATGCTAAAGGAACTTCTCTAGGCAAGAAACACAAGAGAAGGAAAAGACCTACAATAAAAAGCCCAAAACATTTAAGAAAATGGGAATAGGAACATACATATCAATAACTACCTTAAATGTAAATTGATTAAATGCTCCCAGCAAAAGACACAGACTCGCTGAATGGATACAAAAACAAGACTCATATATATGCTGTCTACAAGAGACCCACTTCAGACCTAGAGACACATACAGACTGAAAGTGAGGGGATGGAAAAAGATATTCCATGCAAATGGAAATCAAAAGAAAGCTGGAGTAGCAATTCTCATATCAGACAAAATAGACTTTAAAATAAACACTATTACAAGAGACAAAGAAGGATACTATATAATGATCAAGGGATCGGTCAAAGAGGAAGGTATAACAATTGAAAATATTTATACACCCAACATAGGAGCACCTCAATCCATAAGGCAAATACTAACAGCCATAAAAGGGGAAATCGACAGTAATACAATCATAGTAGGGGACTTTAACACCCCACTTTCACCAATGGAAAGATCATCCAAAATGAAAATAAATAAGGAAACACAAGCTTTAAATGATACATTAAACAAGATGGACTTAATTGATATTTATAGGACATTCCACCCCAAAACAACAGAATACACATTTTTCTCAAGTGCTCATGGAACATTCTCCAGGATAGATCATATCTTGGGTCACAAATCAAGCCTTGGTAAATTTAAGAAAATTGAAATCGTATCAAGTATCTTTTCTGAACACAACGCTATTAGACTAGATATCAATTACAGGAAAAGATCTGTAAAAAATACAAACACATGGAGGCTACACAATACACTACTTAATAACGAAGTGATCACTGAAGAAATCAAAGGGGAAATCAAAAAATACCTAGAAACAAATGACAACGGATATACGACGACCCAAAACCTATGGGACGCAGCAAAAGCAGTGCTAAGAGGGAAGTTTATAGCAATACAAGCCTACCTCAAGAAACAGGAAACATCTCAAATAAACAACCTAACCTTGCACCTAAAGCAATTAGAGAAAGAAGAACAAAAAAACCCCAAAGCCAGCAGAAGGAAAGAAATTATAAAGATCAGGTCAGAAATAAATGAAAAAGAAATGAAGGAAACAATAGCAAAAATCAATGAAACTAAAAGCTGATTCTTTGAGAAGATAAACAAAATTGATAAACCATTAGCCAGACTCATCAAGAGAAAACGGGAGAGGACTCAAATCAATAGAATTAGAAATGAAAAAGGAGAAGTAACCACTGACACTGCAGAAATACAAAAGATCATGATAGATTACTACAAGCAACTCTATGCCAATAAAATGGACAACCTGGAGGAAATGGACAGATTCTTAGAAGTGAACAAACTGCCGAGACTGAACCAGGAAGAAATAGAAAATATGAACAGAACAATCACAAGCACTGAAATTGAAACTGTGATTAAAAACCTTCCAACAAACAAAACCCAAGGACCAGATGGCTTCACAGGTGAATTCTATCAAACATTTAGAGAAGAGCTAACACCTATCCTTCTCAAACTCTTCCAAAATATTGCAGAGGGAGGAACACTCCCAAACTCATTCTACGAGGCCACCATCACCCTGATACCAAAACCAGGCAAAGATGTCACAAGGAAAGAAAACTACAGGCCAATATCACTGATGAACATAGATGCAAAAATCCTCAACAAAATACTAGCAAACAGAATCCAACAGCACATTGAAAGGATTATACACCATGATCAAGTGGGGTTTATTCCAGGAATGCAAGGATTCTTCAATATACGCAAATCAATCAACGTGATACATCATATTAACAAACTGAAGGAGAAAAACCATATGATCATCTCAATAGATGCAGAAAAAGCTTTTGACAAAATTCAACACCCATTTATGTTAAAAGCCCTGCAGAAAGCAGGCATAGCGGGAACTTTCCTCAACATAATAAAGGCCATATATGACAAACCCACAGCCAACATTGTCCTCAATGGTGAAAACCTGAAACTATTTCCACTAAGATCAGGAACAAGAGAAAGTTGCCCACTCTCACCACTATTATTCAACATAGTTTTGGAAGTCCTGACCACAGCAGTCAGAGAAGAAAAAGAAAAAAAAGGAATCCAAATTGGAAAAGAAGAAGTAAAGCTGTCACTGTTTGCAGATGACATGATACTATACATAGAGAATCCAAAAACTGCCACGAGAAAACTACTAGAGCTAATTTATGAATTTGGTAAAGTAGCAGGATACAAAATTAATGCACAGAAATCTCTTGCACTCCTATATACTAATGATGAAAAATCTGAAAGTGAAATTAAGAAAACACTCCCATTTACCCTTGCAACAAAAAGAATAAAATATCTAGGAATAAAACTACATAAGGAGACAGAACACCTGTATGCAGAAAATTATAGGACACTGATGAAAGAAATTAAAGATGATACAAGTAGATGGAGAGATATACCATGTTCTTGGATTGGAAGAATCAACATTGTGAAAATGACTCTACTACCCAAAGCAATCTACAGATTCATTGCAATCCCTATCAAACTACCACAGGCATTTTTCACAGAACTAGAACAAATATTTCACAATTTGTATGGAGACACAAAAGACCCCGAATAGCCAAAGCAATCTTGAGAACGAAAAATGGAGCTGGAGGAATCAGGCTCCCTGACTTCAGACTATATTACAAAGCTACAGTAATCAAGACAGTTTGGTACTGGCACAAAAACAGAAATATAAATCAATGGAACAGGATAGAAAGCCCAGAGATAAACCCACGCACATATGGTCACCTTATCTTTGATAAGGGAGGCAAGCATATACAGTGGAGAAAAGACAGCCTCTTCAATAAGTGGTACCTGGAAAATTGGACAGATACATGTAAAAGTATGAAATTAGAACACTCCCTAACACCATACACAAAAATAAACTCAAAATGGATTCATGACCTAAGTGTAAAGCCAGACACTATCAAACTCTTAGAGGAAAACATAGGCAGAACACTCTATGACATAAATCGCAGCAAGATCCTTTTTGACTCAGCTCCTAGAGAAATGGAAATAAAAACACAAATAAGCAAATGGGACCTAATGAAACTTAAAAGCTTTTGCACAGCAAAGGAAACCATAAACAAGACCAAAAGACAACCCTCAGAATGGGAGAAAATATTTGCAAATGAAGCAACTGACAAAAGATTAATCTCCAAGATTTCCAAGCAGCTCATGCAGCTCAATAACAAAAAAACAAACAACACAATCCAAAAATGGGTAGAAGACCTAAATAGACATTTCTCCAAAGAAGATATACAGATGGCCAACAGACACATGAAAGAATGCTCAACATCCTTAATCATTAGAGAAATGCAAATCAAAACTACAATGAGGTATCATCTCACACCAGTCAGAATGGCCATCATCGAAAAATCTAGAAACAATCAATGCTGGAGAGGGTGTGGGGAAAAGCGAACACTCTTGCACTGTTGGTGGGAATGTAAATTGATACAGCCACTATGGAGAACAGTATGGAGGTTCCTTAAAAAACTAAAAATAGAACTACCATACGACCCAGCAATCCCACTACTGGGCATATACCCTGAGAAAACCATAATTCAAAAATAGTCATGTACCAAAATGTTCACTTCAGCTCTATTTACAATAGCCAGGACATGGAAGCAACCTAAGTGTCCATCATTGGATGAATGGATAAAGAAGATGTGGCACATATATACAATGGAATATTACTCAGCTATAAAAAGAAATGAAATGGAGGTATTTGCAATGAGGTGGATGGAGTTAGAGTCTGTCATACATAGTGAAGTAAGTCAGAAAGAGAAAAACAAATACAGTATGCTAACACATATATATGGAATCTAAGGAAAAAAAAATAGGTCATGAAGAACCTAGTGGCAAGATGGGAATAAAGACACAGACCTACTAAAGAATGGACTTGAGGATATGGGGAGGGGGAGGGGTGAGATGTGACAGGTTGAGAGAGTGACATGGACATATATACACTACCAAATGTAAAATAGATAGCTAGGGGGAAGCAGCCGCATAGCACAGGGACATCAGCTCGGTGCTTTGTGACCACCTAGAGGGGTGGGATAGGGAGGGTGGGAGGGAGGGAGATGCAAGAGGGAAGAGATATGGGAACATATGTATATGTATAACTGATTCACTTTGTTCTAAAGCAGAAACTAACACACCATTGTAAAGCAATTATACTTCAATAAAGATGTTAAAAAAAAGAGTAAAGGAAAAACATGACAAAGAATAAAAAGAGAATGTCAATTAAAAATATAGAAATTATTTTAAAAAGATAAATACTATATGATATCACTTGTATGTTGAATCTAAAAATATTGAACTCATAGAAACAGAGAATTGAATGGTGGTTATATGGGGAGGATGGGGCGATATTGGTCAAAGGGTACAAAACTTTTGGTAGTGAGATGAATAAGTTCTGGGGATCTAATGTAAAACATGGTGACTATAGTTAATAATACTTTATTGTAGTGTATGCTTGAAATTTGCTAAGAGAGTAGATCTTAAATGTCCTCACTACAAAAAAAAAAGTAACTATGAAAGGTGATTAGTCTGTTAATTAACCTGATTGCAGTCATTTCACAATTCACATGTGTATTAAATCATGATGCTGTACACCTTAAATATATACAATTTTATTTGTCAATTATACTTCAATAAAGCTGGAAAAATGAATTATAAAAAAGAATCAAGAGGTATCACTTCCAAAATGGCAGTGTAAGATCAACAGACCCTCAATCCAGAGAAACATTTAATGGGTGAAGAGTATAAAAATCAGCCGTTTAAAGTTTTATTAAATTTTCCTAATGGAACACAGTAAATGGAGAAATATTTTTTTAATAAAGTATACAAATTATTGGTAAGAACAGAGACAGTCTATGGCATTTGACCAACAAACCTCTTAAACCCACATACTTCCTGCTTTGTGTGGCAGAGATTCTATTCTGGATGCTCTACTCTGGACAGGTATAGCCAAAGAGACAGGAGTTTGCTTTACCCCTAGGTCCAAGAGGAGGTTTATGTTTCCAGTCCAGAGGAGGATACTGGCATTTCTTATTTCTCTCAGTTATATGCTGAGAAAGCTATAATCTGGACAGTGATACTGAAAGGACTGGGGATTTTTTCTACCACCCAGTCCCCACACATAGGGTAGAAATTCTACCCCAGTCACAGCAGGCCAAAGATACTGGGGTTCCAAATACCAGAGTTTCTGCTTGATTGTAGGGTGGCTATTAATGCCAGAAGAAGCAAGCCAAGACAATGAGGTATCCTCTTCTGTGCCCACTAACAGAGCAGAGTTATTAATCCAAGAGTAGTAGTTTAGTATCTCTGCTCCCAACTCCTGTGAAGTAGCATAGAGATTTGGCCTGGGGGAGAGTCAGGCTTTAAAGATGAACACCTCTGTAGCTTTGCCTAAAAGAATTGATTTATTTGGTATAGACTATGAAAATCTTTTCCTAAAGCATTGTTGGAAACAGTGGGGATCTTGATACAATAATTAAGTCAGAGCAGCCAGTAGCTCCATGATACTTGAAACAATAAAGGAAATAGTAGACCAGCTAGAAATTTATCAGAGAGTACCAGGGAAAATGTAATACAGAAGAGTACTTGAGGGATCACACTGAAACCTACAGGTTAAAAATGTTGTGTACAGGTGTTAGGCAGAACCCCCTTAGGAGTAATCAGAGCTGTATCTTAGGAAAACTTAAAATGATGTTTTAAGCCATACACAGTACTATCAACAAAGGGCAGAAGCCTTATCACCACAAGGGGCTTTAACATGAACTCTGAGAAAACATTGCCTGAACAATAAAATATTCTGACCCAGAGGTGACTCTTAGAAAGTCAAGATTAAAAATAAAATTTCACTCTGTCTTTTTTGTTATGAAGATCATTCTCAGGAATGATAAGAAAGGGAGACTCCAATGTCCTAGTCATGGCTTAACACTGGGGAAAAAAATCATAAATTATCAGTACTGTTACAGCAGTACAAAATTATCAGTACTGTTACAGCAGCCTGTAAGCCACACACACGCATCCAATGACAAAGGGTAAAATTCTAACTAGCTAAAGGAACTTTGGCCAAAAATTTAACCAACAAAAGACTTAGGGTAATTCATGGGCAAAAGCAAGATAGCCAGGGTAAAAGAATAAAAAAGGAAAAATTCAGAGTGAAAGCATTAGAATAGCATAAATATAATTCACCCAAGTTGATAGACAAATCAGTACTTAAGCAAACAACAACACCCTTTGAAGTGGTTAGATTAGTATCTAAAGTTGCAACAATATATTATCTAAAATATCCAGGTTTCAACAATCATGAGATATGCAAAGAAACAAGCTTGTGACCCACACAATGGGAAAAAAGCAAACAATAGAAACTGCCTTTGAGAGAGACCAAATGTTGAACTAAGAAGACAAGGAAGCTATTGTAAGTATGTTCAAAGAATCAAAAGAAATTGTGTCAAAAGAAATTAAATGGCAGTATCATGAAAATGTCTCAACAAATAGAGACTATTAATAAAGAGAAAAATTATAAAAAGAAAAAAATAAAATTTTGGACTTGAAATGTACCATATTTTATTTATAAAATAATTAAAATTAAAAATTTACCAAAGGGGCTCTAGAGTAGATTTGAACTGACAGAAGAAATAATCAGCAAACTTGAAGCTACATAAATAAAGAGTATTCATTATGAAGAATAGGAGGGAAAAAAAGAATGAAAAATATAAGGAAGACCTCGGGGAAATATGGGACACCATTAAGTGCATGAATATATGCATGATAGGATGACCAGAAAGAGATGAGAGCAAAAAGAGAAGAAAACATGCTTGAAAAAGTAAGGGCTAAAAACTTCTTGCATTTAATGAAAAACATTAATCTGCACATTCAGGAATTCAAAAAACTCCAATTAGGATAAGTTCAAAGAGATTCACACTCAGAAATATCATAGTTAAAATGTTGAAAGTCAAAAACAAAATCTTGAAAGCAGCAAAAGAAAAACAACTCATCATTTATAAAAGAACACAAATAAGATTTTAACTGATTTTAAAATGATTACCCAAGGCAATCTACAAATTCAATGCAATCCCTATCAAATTACCAATGACATTTTTCACAGAAATGGAACAAAAAATGTTTAAATTTGTATGGAAACACAAAATACCACAAAGACCCAAAACAATTTTGAGAAACAAGAATGAAGACAGAAGAATCATGCTCCTTGACTTCAAGCTATATTACAAAGCTACAGTAATCAAAACAGTATGGTATGGGTACAAAAAAAGACATAAAGATCAATGGAATAGGATAAAGAGCCCAGAAAAAACCCATGCACTTATGGTTAATTAGTCAACAAAGGAGGCAAGAACATACAATGGATAAAAGACATGGAGGTGGGGCCGGAGTCTGGGGTGATCCCATAGCTCCCAGGACAGATCCAGGTGCATGACTACATGCAACTACAGTTGGTCCCAGTGCCTGACTTCAGCAGATCTCTGCTAGTGGATCTGTGCTGGTGGCATTGTGAGCACAGAACCTGAGGACATCCTGGCTGATTGCCCACATTCCCATGGCTGAGGTGGGGCTTAGCGCAGTGCCAACAACAATGTAGTTTGTGAGCATGCAAAAGGTGTGGTGGGTATCACCATAGAGCACACTTCCTTGTGGACAGCTTCTTTGGAGGAATACTCAGTGGCTCTGCCCCCAGTAGAAACAATCCAGTCCTGCCTACCTCACACCACAACTCAGAAATGGATCTAGGGACTTCTACGTTAACACCTGTGAAGCAGACCCTGCCCTGACAGCACTGTGACAACCACAGAGAAAAGAGGAGGCCCAGCTCAACATCCAGTGCAGGCTCTGGTTACCACAGCACCAAACACACCCCCTATCAAGGGATTAACAGCCAGGACAAACTGAGGAAAGACATGACAGGCATCCATACGAAAAACAGCCCTTGCACTAAAAATATTAGACTCACAGACTAAACAAGAATGCTTCCACATAAAAACAGCCCTTCAAGACCACAGTAGATAACTTTTTCTCCTAAATTCATAGTGTCAAAGAAATACAACTAAAATGAAGAAGCAGAGTAACAGTTCCTAATTAAAAGAACAAGAGAAATCCCCTGAAAGAGCAAATAATGAAAAAGACCTATTCAGTCTACCAGATCACAAGTTCAAAAAGGAGGTAATAAAAATACTGAAGGAATTAAGAAAGACTATCAGTAGAAATGTAGATCACTGTAAAAAAGAAGTAGAAACTATAAAGAGGAGCTAATTAAAAGTAGAATACTCATTTGCCAAGATGAAAACTGAACTAAAGGCAATAAATAGTAAACTAAATAATGCAGAAAAACGAATGAGTGATCTGAAAGATAGAATAATGGAAATCACCCAATCAGAACAGCAGACAGAAAGACAAATGAAAAAAACTGAATGCAACATATGAGATCTATGGAATAATTTAAAGCATGTCAATCTATGCATTATGCACATCCCAGAAAGAGAAGAAAGAAAAAAAAGGGATTGAAACTATACTTGAGAAACCAAAGGGGAAAGAGGGGTTGGATGAATTGGGAGATTGGGATTGACATATAAACACTATTGATACTATGTATAAAATAGATGACTAATGAGAACCTACTGTATAGCACAGGGAACTCTACTCAATGCTCTGTGGTGACCTAAATGGGAAGGAAATCCAAAAAAGAGGGATATATGTATACGTATAGCTGATTCACTTTGCTGGACAGTAGAAACTAACACAACATTGTAAAGCAACTATATTCCAATAAAAATTTTGAAAAAGAAAAAAAAGAACTGTACTTGAATAAACTATGGCTGAAGACTTCCCAAACCTAAAGAAGGAAATAGATATCCATGTATGGCAAGCAAAGAGGGTTCCAAAGAAGATAAAGCCAAACAGACCTAATCTAAAACATACTATAATTAAAACAGCAAAAGTTAAAGATAAACAGAGAATTCTAAAGGCAGCAAGAGAAAAACAAAGAGTCAGTTACAAGGGTAACCACCATAAGGCTAACAGCTTATTTCTCTACAGAAACTTTGCAGGTCAGAAGAGAGTGGCATGATATATTCAATGTCCTGAAAAGGAAAACCTGCAATCTAGGATATGATACCTAGCAAGATTATCATTTAGAATAGAAGGAGAAATGAAGAATTTCTCAGACATGGAAAAATTAAAGGAATGCAACAATACTAAATCTATCCTAAAAGTAATATTGAAAGGTCTTCTCTAAATAGAAAAGGAGCAAGAATCTATAGGAAAGAGAAAAATCACAATTATAAAGTAAATTACTTAAATAAGCCAGTTCATAGATTTTAAAAATCAAACAATAAATTGTGAAAGTGATAACACAATGAACAGCAAAAAGACAAACATGGTGATGTGACAGATAACATCAAAGTCATAAAATGGGGGGGAGGGGAGTCAGAAATTGTAAATTTTTTTAGAACGTATTTGAGCCTATATGAATATAAGTCTAAAGCAAGTACATATAATAATGGGTTAACATACTTTAAAAACAGGGTAACCACAAATCAAATACATACAATAGATTGACAAAAACCAAAAGGAAGAGAACACAAGCATAATACAAAATAAAATAATCAAATCACAAAAGGAAAAACAAACAAAAAAGTAATAAAGAAGAAATACAAAATCATCTGGCAAACAAGGTTTAAAATAGCAATAAATATATACTATCAATAATTACTTTAAATGTCAATGGACTAAATCCTTCAATCAAAAGACATAGAGAGGCAGATTGGATAATCAAACAAGAGCCTGAAATATGCTGCCTACAAGAGACCCATTTTAGGGTGAAGGACACGTATTGATTGAAAGTGAGAGAATGGTAAAAGATATTTCATGCGAATAGAAATTACAAGGAAGTGGTGGTAGCAATACTCATACCAGACAAAATAGACTTTAAAACAAAGGCCATAAAGAAAGATAAAGAAGGAAACTATATTGTCCTGAAAGGATCAATACGAGAAGAGGCTATTACACTCATTAACATATATGCACCCAATATAGGAGCACCTAAGTACATAAAACAAATAGTAATAGACATAAAGGGGAAAATTGACAGGAATACAATAATAGTAGGAGATTTTAACGCACCACTGACATCAATGGATAGATCTCCCAGACAGAAAATAAATAAGGCAACAGAGATCTTAAATGACACAATAGAACAGTTAGACTTAATTGATATTTTCAGGACATTAGATCCAAAACAAAGGATTTAAATTCTTCTCAAGTGCAAATGGGATATTTTCTAGGATAGACTAGGAAACAAAACAAGCCTCAATTAAGTTAAGAAAATAGAAATTATTTCAAGTGACCAAAAGAACATGAAACTAGAAATCAACCACAAAGAGAAATGAGGAAAAGTGATTACGTGGAGACCAAACAACATGCTACTAAAAACCCAATGGGTCAATGATTAAACCAAAGAGGAAATTTTAAAATATCTTGAGACAAATGACAATGAAAACACAACACTCCAAAATCTGTGGGTTGAACAAAAGCATTCCTAAGAGGGAAGTTCATAGTGATACAGGCTTTCCTCAAAAAAACAAGAAAAATCTCAAATAAACAACCTAACCTATCATCTAAAACAGATAGAAAAGGACAAACAAAACTTAAAGTCAGCAGCAGGAATTAAATACTATAGATCAGAGAGGAAATAAATAAAAAAGAGATTAAAATAGAAAAAAAAATCAATAAAACCAAGAGCTGGTCCTTTGAAAGGGTAAACAAAGTTGACAAACCTCTGGGCAGGCTCACCAAGAAGAAAAGAAAGAGGACTCACCGCAAAAAAATAAGAAATGAAAGAGGCAAAATAACGACCAATACCACAGAAATACATAAAAAACATAAGAGAATACTATGAACAAGTATATGCCAACAAATTTGACAACTGAGAAGAAAAGGACAAATTTCTAGAAACACACAGCCCACAAAAATTGAATCAAGAAGAAATAGACAATTTTAACAGACTAATCACTAGAAGTGAAATAGAATCTGCACTAAAAAAGAAGAAAATTGCCAGCAACCAAAAGTCCTGGACTGGATGGCTTCACATACAAAGAATAAATTATACCGATTCTTCTCAAACTCCTCCAAAAGATTGAAGAGGAGGTAACATTCCCAAAGTCATTCTTTGAAACCAGCATCACCTTGATACCAAAAACAGATGAAGACACTGCCAAAAAAGGAAATTACAAGCCAATATCTTTGATGAATAGAGATGCAAAAATTCTCAACAAAATACTAGCAAACTGAATCCAACAACACAAAATAAAATCATATACGATGTGCAAGCTGGATTAATTCCAGGGTCACAAGGATGGTTCAAAATATGCAAATCAATCAATGTGATACACCACATCAACAAAAGAAAAGACAAAAACCACATGGTCATCTCAATAGATGCAAAAAAAGCATTTGATAAAATTCAACATCCATTCATGATAAAAACTCTTACCAGAGTAGGTATAGAGGGAACATATCTCAACATAATAAAAACGATTTATGACAAACCCACAGCCAAACTAATACTAAATTGTGAATAGTTGGAAGCCTTCCTGCTAAACTCTGGAACAGGACAAGGATGCCCACACTCACCACTTCTATTCAATATAGTATTAGAAATCCAAGCCACAGAAATCAGACAAGAAAAAATAATGTATCCAGATTGGAAAAGAAGAGGTAAAAGTGTCATTATATGCAGATGATTTAATACTCTATATAGAAACCCTAAAGACTCCACACAAGAACTGCTAGAACTGACAAATGATCTCAGCAAGGTAACAGGATAAAAGATTAACATACAGAAATTTAATGCATTTCTTTATACTAACAATGAAATATCAGAAAGGGAAAGGAAAAAAAAAACCTTTTAAAATCCCAACAAAAAGAATAAAATAATTAGGAATAAACCTGAACAAGGAGTTAAAAGACTTATATGTTGAGAACTATAAAACATTGATAAAAGGAAATTGAAGATGATTTAAAGAAATGGAAAGATATTCCATGCTCTTGGATTGGAAGAATTAATATTGTTAAAATAGCCATAATACCCAAATAAATCTACAGATTTAATGGAATCCCTAACAAATTACCCATGATATTTTTCCCAGAACTAGAACAAAAATTCTAAAATTTATACATAGCCATAAAAGACCCAGAATTGCAAAATCAATCTTGAGGAAAAAGAACAAAGTTGGAGGCATAACCCTCCCAGATTTCAAAAACACTACAAAGCTATAGTAATTGAAACAGCATGGTATTGACATGAAAACAAACATATATATCAATGCAACAGTATAGAGTGTCCAGAAATAAACTCACACATCTATGGTCAGTTCATCTTTGACAAAGGAGGCAAAAGTGTACAATGGGAGAAAGTCTCTTTGGCAAGTGATGTTGGGAACGTTAGACTGCAGCAGGTAAATTGATGAAGTTAGAACACTCCCTCACACTATACACAAAAATAAACTCAAAATGTCTTAATGATTTAAATATGACAGGACACCATAAAACTCCTAGAAGAGAACATAGGCAAAACATTCTCTGACATAAATTGTACTAATGTTTTCTTAGTTCAGTCTCCCAAGGCAATAGAAATAAAGGCAAAAATAAACAAATGGGACCTAATCAAACTTAGAATCATTTGCATGGCAAAGTAAACCATAAACAAAATGAAAAGACAACCTATGAACTGGGAAAAATATTTGCAAATGGATGCAACCAACAAGGGCTTAATTTCCAAAATATACAAACAGCTCATATACCTAACAACAAAAAGAAAAAAAACAATAAAAAATTATCAGAAGACCTAAATAAGTATTTCTCCAAAGAAGACATACATATGACCAATGGGCACATGAAAAAAATGCTCAACATCACTAATTATTACATGAATGCAAATCAAAATTACAATGAGGTATTATGTCACACCAGTCAGAATGGCCATCATTAAAAATTCTACAAATAATAAATGCTGGAGAGGGTGTGGAAAAAGGGAACCCTCCTACAGTGTTGGTGGGAATGTAAATTGGTGCAGTCACTATGGAAAACAGTATTGAGGTTCCTTGAAAAGCTAAAAATAGAGTTACCATATGATTGAGAAATCCCATTCCTGGGTATATATCCAGAGAAAACTCTCATTTGAAAAGATACGTGCATCCCAATGTTCATAGCAGCACTATTTACAATAGCCAAGCCATAGAAGCAACCTAAATGTCCATCAGCAGATGAATAGATAGAGAAGATGTTGTATATATATACAATGGAATATCACTCAGCCATAAAAAAGAATGAAATAATGCCATTTGTAGCTACATGGATGGACATAAAGATAATCATACTAAATGGAGTAAGTCAGATAAAGACAAATAACATATGATATCACTTATATGTTGAATCTAAAATATGATACAAATGAACTTATTTACAAAACAGAAACAGACCCACAGACATAGAAGACAAACTTATGGTTACCAAAGGGGAAAGGCGGAAGGGATAAATTAGGAGTTTGGGATTAGCAGATATAAAATACTATATATAAAATAGATAAATAACAAGATCCTATTGTACAGCACAGGGAACCATACTCAATATCTTTCAATATCTTGTGATAACCTATAATGGAAAATGATATGAAAATGAATATAAGTATATATATATAAAACTGAATTTCTTTGCTGTACACCAGAAACTAACATAACATTGTATACCAAGTATACTTCAATAAAAAGATAACATTATAAGTTTATTAGAATGGAGAATACACAAAATGCTGACCCCAACAAATAGTGACAAGTATATAGAGTAACAGGAACTCTGATTCATTTCTGGTTGGAATGGAACACTGTACAGCCACTTTGAAAGACAGTGTGGCACTTTCTTATAAGACTAAACATACTCTTACTATGTGATACAGCAGTCACACTCCTTGGTATTCACTCAAATAAATTGAAAACTGTTGTACACACAAAAACCTGTACATGGACTTTATAGCAACTTTATTTATAGTTGCCGAAACTTTGAAGGAAACAACCTGTCCTACAGTAGTTAAATGGAAAACTCAACTGTGGTACAACCAGGCAATGGAATAATATTAGCACTAAAAAGAAATGGTCTCTTAAGCCCTAAAAAGACATAAAAGAAATAAATACATATTCCTACCTGAAAGAAGCCAATCTGAAAAGGCTACACACTCTCATTCAAATTATATTACATTCTGTAAAAGGCAAAACTATGCAGGTAAAAAGATCAGTGGTTGTCAGAGATTAGAGGGAAAAGAGGGGTGAACAGGCAGAGAACAGAGGGTTTGGGGGTTAGCAAAACTATTCTGTATGGTACAGTAATGGTGGATATGTATCATTATACACTTGTCAAAACCCACAGAATATAAAAGACCAAGTGTGAATTGTCATGTAAACTATGGAACTTGAGTGATAATCATGTGTCCATATAAGTTGATCAATTGTAACATATGTATCACTCTGGAGCAGGATACTGATAATGGGGAAGTCTGCATGTGTGAATACAGTGGGCATTTGTAAACTCTCTTTAATGTCTGCTTAATTTTACTATGAATAAAAAACTTCTCTAAAAATAAAATTTGATTTTGGTGCTGGTAGGCTTTTAAGCCAACATGTCTCAGACTGCAGTGAAGAAATAAACAACCTAGGGCCAATATAAAGGGTCCATCTTGGCTCATTTATGTGACATCATTTTTTTTTAAACATCTTTATTGGATTATAATTGCTTTACAATGGTGTGTTAGTTTCTGCTTTATAACAAAGTGAATCAGTTATACATATACATATGTTCCCATATCTCTTCCCTCTTGCATCTCCCTCCCTATCACCCTCCCTATCCCACCCCTCTAGGTGGTCACAAAGCACCGAGCTGATCTCCCTGTGCTATACGGCTGCTTCCCACTAGCTATCTATTTCATGTTTGGTAGTGTATATATGTCTATGCCACTCTCTCACCCTGTCACATCTTACTCCTCCCCCTCCCCTTATCCTCAAGTCCATTCTCAGGTAGGTCTCTGTCTTTATTCCCGTCTTGCCACTAGGTTCTTCATGACCTTTATTTTCCCTTAGATTCCATATATATGTGTTAGCATACTGTATTTGTTTTTCTCTTTCTGACTTACTTAACTCTGTATGACAGACTCTAACTGCATCCACCTCACTACAAATACCACCATTTCATTTCATAAAGTGCATATGGCACTTTATCCCAACAAAACAAAGCCCAAAATTTCATCTTAAGTGAGCTATATCGTGAGACTACTCCAGGAACTAATTCTGTATTACTTTTGTTGCTCTCAGTATACAGAAACTTCTCAGTGATTTAAACATGGAGATATTTCATATAAAGAATTATTAAGCTATAATAAATAGCAGCTATGAGATGTAAGAGGACTCATAGGGTATCTTACAGCTGAGGGACAGTGCCCAAGGAAGGACAAACCTCAAAGGGAGACCTCTTCCGCAAGGATACAGTTTCAGATTTCATTGCAGCCCTCTAGATAGCAGAGAATGTTGCTAGGTTTTTCAGGCAAGATTTGTTCTACAATCACTGAGCAAGCAAGAAACAATGCTCCGTGGTGCAGGTGAGCTGAAGCCTGTGGCCAGGCGGACAGGTATTTAGAGGGAGTAAGAGTGCCTGTATGGGAGGGAGTCCTGGAGCATGCAGTGTCCATGTTGGGAGAACTACAGCCTTGGGAGGGCCATTTGAGATAACATCCAGAAGACAAGTGATAAGAATGAGTCAAGGTGCCAGGGCAGGCAGGATGCTTAGAAAAGTGCATAGTGTTCATGTATTTCAGACCACAGGCATGTGATTATCTGCCCTGACCAGGGATGAATGGCAACCAAGAGACCACCAATTCTGGACATGTGGTTGGGGTAGAGTACCACTGGATGTCCTCCTCCTCATACAACTGACTCATGGTATAGCCACCAGAACCAGAAAGAGAGGCTCTTTATCCTATAATGTTCCTTTAGTTCTGTCTACTAAGACAGCTTAGCATTGTGCTCACTGTAAAGAAGAAATACTGAAAGGAATTCAATGCATTCTCATAGAGTAAGTATTGCAGGGTGAATTTGGAGCTGAGAGGAAATACATTGATAACTGGCATGGATTTCCACAATCTTAATTTTTGAAGCTATATATTTTATAGCTATGTATATACACACACACACAGTTGTTTTTTTTTTTTCATTTTTTACAGGCTTAATGATGTTTCCATATAAACTTTATAATTAATTTGTCTGATACCAAATATAAATAAGCCTTTTATTATTTTTAAGATTACATTATAAATATAAACTAAGTCCTTTGAAAAAATGATATGTCTAAATTTAGTCCTTTCAGAAATGTTTCATAATCTTCCTCATTAAGTTTTGTGCATTACAAAAGAATGCCTATAATTTTTGTTTATTTCTGCTACTGTAATTGGGTTTCCTAGTTTGTTACATATTTTAATTGGTTTTCATTTTTATAAGTGAAATCTTTTGATTTTTCTATAATAATTTTGTATCTCGTTACTTCAAAAATTTTCTTAATATTTTTTTGCACTTTTTTTCTCAATTTGTACTTTCCTCACTATATAATGATATAATCTCTAAATAGAAAAAGCTTTGTCTTTTTTTCTCAATTCTTAAGATTCTAATTGTATTAACTAATACCTTTAACATAATGTTAAACAGTAGTGGAGATAAAGTATCACATTCTTTGGTTACTATTTCAATGTAAGTACTTACATATTTGGGATTAAATCTGCAATCTTCCAAACTCTGTCTCTGTTGTCCATTCATCTTTATTTTTGTTTTGTTTTGTTTTGGCTGCACTGTGCAGTAGAGCCCTAACCACAGGACTGCCAGGGAACTCCTCATCTTCCTTTTTATACATCTCCTTCTCATCTTATGTACAGTCTTTTGGATCAATTAACTATTTTTATCATTCATTTTTTTTCTCTACAATCATGGATATTTACTATTATTTGATTTTATTATTGTATTACTTACCATAGAAATACAGTCTATTATGATTGCAAATGTAAATTTTTGATATTTGTATAACAAAATGTTTTTGAAGGAAATGTGAGATACAATTAAAGAGTTTTCAGAGAAAAAATATAGAATTTAAATAGTAAACACATTAAGATAAATGCATGAAACTAAATACATCAAACACAGAGTTAACCAAAAGAAAGCAAAAGGACAAATAAAATTTTGATAATTAAGATGAATGCAGACATTGAATTGTCCTGTATAGTTACCTAGTATTTTTTTTCTCATTTCATTATTATGATATACTTCTTTATTTAGATTAAATTAATAGTTGTATCAGGGAGCAAAATCTGATGTAGATTTAAAAAAAAACAAGACTATTTCAAAAGTGGTGTTGTAATCTTTGATTCGATTTATGTGATATATTGAGCTCTCATTTATCATTATCTTCAACAAAATATGCAATTTTGATTTGCATTTACTCCTTTTATTAAGAGTATTTAATAGCACACTTAGAAAAAAATAATAAATGAATGTCAAACTTTTCAAAAGCAAAATATTAGACAAATCATTAGCTATTTTCATTTAAAAAAAAATAAAACAGAAAACAAGAACAGCACATTAGAAATTATAATGAAAAATAACTTTGAATTAGAAATTTAAAATCAGAAGAGATTATTTGCAGAAATAATATGCAATAAATTTTGAGTGAGATTAAAAAATAAATTTCTGTATTATACAGCTTACCAAAATTGATCACAATATAGGCAACATTTAAACACAAAAAGATGTCATAGAAAAAAATAAAGTAGTTGAGGAATAGTACCAAAAAAAGGACTGAGTACAAATAGTTTCACAAGAGAATTCTTCCAAACCTCTAAAGGTCAGATAATCTTAGTGGTATCTAAACTGTTTTAGAGAATAGAAAAAAAAAGAAAAAATTCTAAAGGCATTTTATAAAATGTGTATAACACTCATCCTAAAACATGATGAAATTTATACTAAAATTGAAAACTACAAGCAGTCTCATTTGTGAATAAAAAAAAAAATAACCAAAAAAGAATGCAAGGGCTTCCCTGGTGGTGCAGTGGTTGAGAATCTGCCTGCCAGTGCAGGGGACACGGGTTCGAGCCCTGGTCTGGGAGGATCCCACATGCCGCGGAGCGGCTGGGCCCGTGAGCCACAATTGCTGAGCCTGTGCTCCGCAGCAAGAGAGGCTGCGATGTTGAGAGGCCTGCGCACCGCGATGGGGAGTGGCCCCCACTTGCCGCAACTGGAGAGAGCCTTCGCACAGAAACAAAGACCCAACACAGCCAAAAATAAATAAATAATAAATAATAAATTTAAAAAAAAAAAAAAAAAGAATGCAAGATCACATTAGAAAATAAAACACCATATTCTGAATATAACAAAGTTTGTGTAAGAATCAAATTTCCTGTAAGAACAAGAAAAGGTTTTGAAATTTTAAAATTATCTGCTTAATGTAATCATAGAACTGCTAAAACTACAAAAAAAGAAAAAGAAAAAGAAAAAGAAACTGTTAAGATCTTAGAGAATGGATAACCTTAGAAAGATGAGCTAATTTTTGGAGCATTTTTTTTCCCTGGGGATATTTGCCAATTCTGGGCATGCCAAGAATCTGATAATCCAGACTTTGCCACTGCATAAGGCTAATCCTAGGAGACATAAAAAGAAGTGGAGATTTTGGCACTCTCACAGTGTTGTGAAACTACAAAATTGAATATTAGAGAGACTTCAAATACATGGTAATTTTCTCTATAATACATATATCAAAATTTGAAACTTCATGGGGAAGAAGGCTAAAAAGTTAAGAAGAAGGCCAGTTTAAAGTAGAATTAGTTTTCACAGTCTTCTCTCCCAGAGAAGTATCAGAGTCCAAGAATTAGTAGAGAGAAAAATCACAGTTAACACCTCTAACTCACAGCCAAAAAGCCCTGGAGAATATTCTTTGGGAATAGGGGGTGGGAGTAGAGGAAAAATTACAAGGAATCTTACCAAGTTCCAGCTTCAAAGCAGCTCAGTTTCTGCCTATTTTAAGAAAGAGCTCTTCTTAGCAGAGAAAAGGGAAGTCCCTCTCTAAGAGAATATAATGTCATCTGGGTCCACTACAGTCTTTACACACAATGTTTGGCATACAGTCACAAATTAATTGGCATGCCAAAAAAAAAAAAAAGTTCAAATGACTGAAAAGAAAAATAATTAAATGAAAGAGATCCAAGGATTTAGGATAACTGTGATTAATGTGTAAAAAAATGGAGGAACAGATGGAGAATTTCACAAAAGAACTGAAATATTTTGTTAAAAAATCAACTAGCTCTTGTGGTGATGTTGTATAACTCTACAGATATACTAAAAGCCACTGAATTTCACACTTCAAATGGGTGAAAAAATAATAATAATGCTGTTTTTAAAAGAATCAAATAGAAATTCTAGAAGTGAAAAAAATTAAAACCAAAGTTAACTCAATAAATATATTTATAATAGATTGGACACAACTGAGCACAGGAATAGTGAATTAAAAATAGGTCAGTAGGAGTAATACAAGCTGAATCATAAAAAAAGATGGGAAATACAAGAATCAATAACATAAATAAGGGATAAAATGTAAAATTCTAACATGTGTAACAGTAATCATAGAAACCAAAGAAAAAGAGAATGGAGCAAAAATAATATTTGAAGATATAATGACTGAAAATTCAAAATATTCAAATTTGAGACAGTATGATTTTAAAGTAGGAATTGAATAAATGGATGAGTAAACAAACAAACCTAAACTTGGCATATCATAGAAAAACTACTAAAAATCAAAGACAAAATCTTAAGAAAAAAGGAAAAAAATTGATACAATGTATTGAAAGAAGCAAAATAAAGAATGAGAGCTAACTTACCAGCAGAAATCATGTGTTATGGACTAAGCTGTGTCCACCTAAAATTCATGTGTTGAAGCCTTAAAACACGACGTGACTGTATTTGGAGATAGGACCTTTTAAGGAGATAATTAAGATTAAATGAAGTCACAACAGTGGGGCTCTAATCCAATAAGATTGGTGTCCTTATTAAAAGAGGGAGAGAAATCAGGGATGTGTATGCACAGAAAAAATGGCATGTGAAGACAGAGAGAGAAGACGGCCATGTGCAAGACAAAAAGACAGACCTGAGGAGAAATCAAACCTGCTGATATTTCGATCTTGGACTTCCAGCCTCTAGAATTGTGAGAAAATAAATTTATGTTGTTTAAACGACCCAGTTTGAGGTATTTTGTTGGGCAACACTATTGGACTTACATACCATGGAAACCAGACAATAGCAGAATAGTATCCTTAAAAAGCTGAAAGAAGATAATACTAACCTAGAATTACATACCTATCAAAACTATCATTCAAAACTGAAAGCATACTAAAGTTATATGCAGACAAAAATATACTTGAGATATTTCATTGTCAGAGGATTCACACTAGAAAAAAATATTAACTGGAATTTCTCAAAGTGAAAATGACTCCAGAAAGAAACAGAAATGCCCAAAGGAATGAAAATTATAGGAAAGAATAAAGATGAAGGCAACATAAAATGATTGTTTTCAATGTCAATAATGTCTTCTGGTATTTAATAGATATTTAAAATTAAAAACCATTAATTCAATTACAAAAATACCGAGATAGATTAAGTGTTGTTTAACATTTTAAGTTTTTAGCATTATTGAAAAATGGTAAAAATACTAATGTATATCACACTTTAATAAATTAATATTATTTTATCCCTAGATTAATAAGTAAAATAATAAAGAATGCATCTTCACTAAGCTAGTACAAGAGAGAAATAAAATAATGTAAAATACTTGAAAAGTAGAAAAGAAGACAGGGTAGGAAAAATCATGAAATATATGCAAAAAGTGGAAAAATCATTTAAAATTAAAATATGTACATATAATTATGTTAAATGCAAAAAACTAAAAATCCAACTAAAAGGCAAAAACTGGATAAAATAAGTCACAACCAAATAATTCTGTTTGTAAGAGCACAACTTAACTGTAAGAACACTGAGGAAGTGAATGTAAAATGACTGGAAAATTTTTATAAAGTAAATAATAACCAAAAAAAAAAAAAACCAAATGGGTGGAGCTTTCCCAATATTGAAGAAAGTAGACAAACTTGGCTATATGATGGGCGATAAACCAAGTGTCTACAATTTCAAACAGAATTTGCTTAGAATATATTCACACACCACAAGTAATTATGTGAGAAATCAGAAAGAAAAAGAAAACTAGCAAATTGCAAAATGCTTCAAAATTAAGCAATATAATTTTAAATAACTCAGTCAAAAAGGAAATCAGAATAGAAATTAGAAAATATTTCACTGAACAAAAATGAAAGTTTAATATATCAAACATTTATTATGTTATAACTATAGTTGCTTAGAGAAATATACAGTCCTAAATGCACATATTTGAAATGTTAAAGGTTGAAAATCATCCATCTCAAGAAGTAAAGAACAGCAACTGGACTCAAAAAAAAATTGTAATAGAAATGAAAACTTGGATATTAACATGAGCAAAATTAATGAAATAGAAAATAAAAATTAGTGGAAATCCATCCCAAAACATAGTTATTTGAAAATATTATTAAAATTGGTCATCATTTAATAAGTACAATTAAGAAAACAGAATAAAAGAGAATAAATATAGCAGTATCAGGAATGGAAAAAAGAGACCTCACTAAAAATCCACAACATTTGAAAGATAACAAGAGGCTCTTTTAAACAACTATAGGCCAAAAAATGTAAAAGTTTAGGTAAAATGGAAAACTCCCTAGATATACAACTCATCAGAATAGCACAAGTAAAAATTATTTTAAATCTGAATAAACATGCATTAAAGGAATTGTCTCTGTAATCTGAAGTGTTAATTCAAAGAAACATCTAAGGCTAATTGGCTTCATTGGTGGATTCTTTCAAATATTTAAGGAAAAAACAATATCAGACAAAATCTTGTATAGAACAGGGGAAAAAAGGAGAAGTTCCTAATATATTTTATGAGAGAAAGCAGACTAATATGAATACAATGACATTGCAATCTCTCTCATGAACATAGGTGAAATAATCATAGACAAAATATTAGCAAATTAAATTCAGGGATATATGTAAAGCATTTGATATCATGACCAAGTTTATTCTACAAATGCAATGCAGGTTTTATACCTGAAAACACTCTACATTAACAGAATAAAGGAGAAAAGTAATGATGATCTCAATATATAGAAAAAAATATTTAAACAAAATTTCAATATGTATTCATGATAAAATGCTTAGGATATGACTAATAGAAGAACACTTTCTTGATCTCATGGAGAATATCTTAGAAAACCTGTAGAAAAGATAATTATTTCTAGTTAGTTATTAAAAACATTTATGCTGATTTGGAAAAAATACAAAGATGTCCAATATCACCACTTCTATGCATCTTTATACTCAAAGTACCAGACAGTGATCTAAAGAAAGCAAATATAAATAGAAATTTTAAGAAGTAGAAAAGAATACACAAAATCATTATTAATCACAGACAATATGTTTGTGTACATAGAAAATCTAAGCATCTATAGATCAGTTATTAGAATTAATAAATTAATAGAGTAGGGTTGTTGGATATAAGGGCCACATTTAAAAATCAAATAAACTTCTATATCCTAGAAATAAATAATTAAAAAACTAAATTTTAAAAGATAATATTTGCAATTACATCATAAAACATCAAATATAGCTACATTGTATTATTCAGTTAGACTGCAACTAAGTTCCCAAAATATTTAAAATTTTAACATTTATAAGTTTTATTTTTTAATTTTATGTTTCTGTTCTCACTGTTGGTATTGTTCATATTATTAATATTTTAAATTATATGCAAAGTAAGGAAATACATCAATCAAACTGTTTCTAGGTTATTCATGAAATGACATAATTTATCTATAATAATAGTTATCATTGCCAGATAACCCTAATGTTCTTCTAAATGTAAACTGATGCATATGACTTTGCTTTTTTATGGATCATTAATAACTGGAAAATGAAATTACATTAAAATGATCTCTAAATAGAAAAAAACCTAGGAATAAATGTAATAAAAGATGTGGAATTCTTACATATACAAAATTATACCTCATTATTGCAATAAGGATTGAAATAAATAGAGGAAAATATCATGTTCATGAATTGGGAGTTTCAATATTGTAAAGATGTCAATTATTCCCAAATTAATCTATAGACTCAATATAATCACAACCAATATCTTAGAATGTGTTTTGTAATAATTAACAAACTAAATCTAAATCTAAATTTTGCTTGAAATTCCAAGGGCCAAGACTCGCCAAGACAATCTTTAAGAATGGATATCAAGTATTATTATACAGCGACTTTAATTAAAACAGCAAGGTATTGGTACAAGGAAAGTCAGTTAAATTAACCAATGGAAAACAATGAGTCCAAAAGAGAGGGCAAGGTGTTGGAGGCCTTTGGGTTTTTTTGGTTTTTGTTTGTTTGTTTGTTTGTTTTTATTTTTTATTTTTTTAACATCTTTATTGGAGTATAATTGCTTTACAATGGTGTATTAGTTTCTGCTTTATAACAAAGTGAATCAGCTATACATATACATATATCCCCATATCTCTTCCCTCTTGCATCTCCCTCCCTCTGACCCTCCCTGTCCCACCCCTCTAGGTGGACACAGAGCACTGAGGTGATCTCCCTGTGC
Source organism: Balaenoptera physalus (assembly GCF_965194825.1). Lineage (NCBI taxonomy): Eukaryota > Metazoa > Chordata > Mammalia > Artiodactyla > Balaenopteridae > Balaenoptera > Balaenoptera physalus. The sequence continues at coordinate 70,471,776 of NC_138903.1, read as the reverse complement.
TATGTGGCTGCTTCCCACTAGCTATCTATTTTACATTTGGTAGTGTATATATGTCCATGCCACTCTCTCACTTTGTCCCAGCTTACCCTTTCCCTTCCCTGTGTCCTCAAGTCCATTCTCTAGTAGGTCTGCATCTTTATTCCAATCTTGCCCTTAGGTTCTTCATTATCTTTTTTATTTATTTTTTTAGATTCCATATATATGTGTTAGCATACAGTATTTCTTTTTCTCTTTCTGATTTACTTCACTCTGTATGACAGACTCTAGGTCCATCCACCTCACTAAAAATAACTCAATTTCATTTCTTTTTATGGCTGAGTAATATTCCATTGTATATATGTGCCACATCTTCTTTATCCATTCATCTGTCGATGGACACTTAGGTTGCTTCTATGTCCTGGCTATTATAAATAGAGCTGCAATGAATATTGTGGTACATGACTCTTTTTGAATTATGGTTTTCTCAGGGTATATGCCAAGTAGTGGGATTACTGGGTCATATGGCAGTTCTATTTTTACTTTTTTAAGGAACCTCCATACTGTCCTCCGTAGTGGCTGTATCAATTTACATTCCCACCAACAGTGCAAGAAGGTTCCCTTTTCTCCACACCCTCTCCAGCATTGATTGTGTCTAGATTTTTTGATGATGGCCATTCTGACTGGTGTGAGATGATATCTCACTGTAGTTTGGACTTGCATTTCTCTAATGATTAATGATGTTGAGCATTCTTTCATGTGTTTGTTGGCAATCTGTATATCTTCTTTGGAGAAATGTCTGTTTGGGTCTTCTGCCCAGTTTTGGATTGGGTTATTTGTTTTTTTTTGATATTGAGCTGCATGAACTGCTTGTAAATTTTGGAGATTAATCCTTTGTCAGTTGCTTCATTTGCAAATATTTTCTCCCATTCTGAGGGTTGTCTTTTGGTCTTGTTTATGGTTTCCTTTGCTGTGCAAAAGCTTTTAAGTTTCATTAGGTCCCATTTATTTATTTTTGTTTTTATTTCCCTTTCTCTAGGAGGTGGGTCAAAAAGGATCTTGCTGTGATTTATGTCATAGAGTGTTCTGCCTATGTTTTCCTCTAAGAGTTTGATAGTGCCTGGCTTTACATTTAGGTCCTTAATCCATTTTGAGTATATTTTTGTGTATGGTGTTAGGGAGTGTTCTAATTTCATTCTTTTACATGTAGCTGTCCAGTTTTCCCAGCACCACTTATTGAAGAGGCTTTCGTAATTACTGTGTCCTCTTTTTAGAATGCACTATTCCCATATGACTAGCTTCTTTGCTTTCTTCATTTCTTTTACTCAAATGTCACTCTCAGAGACGCTTACCTAAGCCATTCTAATATCTTAAGTACCCCAATATTTTATATTACTTTTCCCTGCTTTATTTTTTTCTTTAGCATTTATTAGTTTCTAATATACTATATGTTTTAAAGACTTATTATGTTTATTTTCTGTCTCCCCCACTAAAATATTAGATCCATGAAGTCAGGGATGTTTGTCTGTTTTATTCACTGATGAGCAAGATCTCATATACTGTAGGCTGTCAATAATTATTTGATGAATGAACCAGTTCATTTAAACCTCAAACTTCACAACATGGGATTCATATTAAATACATTGAAGCATATACCAGGTGACTTATGGATGGAGCTAATCTTATGCAAAATTTTGAATTAATGTTTGTCTCTTCAAATAGATGTTGTTCTCATGTTTCCCTTCAGGTTTCCAAGGCCACTCACTAAGCAACTAACTGGAAGTCTATACTCCAACTCCTGCATACTCTTCAGTTATTCTTTATCCACTATCAAAGCTGATCTGAACTAAAATCCATTTACAGTTTTTTTCCTAAATAACCTTTTTTTTAACTTCCTATGATTTATTTATTTTACAACTGGAAGTTTGTACATTTTGACTCCCTTCACCCTTTTTGCTCATCCCCCACCCCCTACCTCTGGCAACTACCAACCTGTTCTCTGTATCTATGAGCTTGTTTTGTTTTTTGTTTTTTGTCTTTTTAGGTTCTACATATAAATGAGATCATATGATATTTGTGTTTGTCTGAGTAATTTCACTAAGTATAATGTCCTCAAGACCCATCCATATTGTCACAAATGGCAAGATTTTATTCTTTTTATGGCTGAATAATATTCCATTGTGTGTGTGTGTGCATGTGTGTGTATGTGTGTTTGTGTGTATCACATTTTCTTTATCCACCCATCCATCAATGGACCCTTAAGTTGTTTCTATATCTTGGCTATTGTAAACAATACGGCAATGAACATGGTGGTGCATATATCTTTTCAACTTAGTGTTTTTGTTTCCTTCATATAAATACCCAGAAGTGGAATTGTTGAATTTTGTGGTAGTTCTATTTTTTAAATTTTTGGATGAACCTACATACTGTTTTCCATAGTGGCTGCACCAATTTACACTTCCACCAAAAGTGCACAAGGGTTCCCTTTACTCCACATCCTCACCAATGCTTGTTATGTCTTGTCTTTTTTATATATATAATAGCCATTTTAACAAGTATGAGGTTCTAAAGAATTTTCTAAACTAATTTTTAATTTTATTCATAGAACAGATTTGCATGATAGCGATCCTTTGGACACAGAGCCTTAACCACAAAAAAGAGATCAGTGGAAGTAATATTTAAGGATTTTCAAATGCATTCATTGTCCCTCAAATCATATTTTTTTTTTCAGTAGTACGCCTATGTTTGTCTCCTGGGGTATTTCATGTAAATTACTCTCTATTTTCCCTTCATAGAGCTTATCACAATTGCATATATATGGTTAATAGTGTAATTATTTATACAATATCTGTCCTTTTCACTGGTTTATACATTTCTGAGGGGCAATAAGTGTGTCCATCTTGATCACTGTTGTAGCTGCAGTGCCTAATTAATTAATTGTCTATTCAATGGACTCAAGTATGAATCCTATAGTGAAAGGAGTAAAAACTAAAAAAGCTATGAACTTCAAACTCTGTAAACTATGGGGGGACAAGCACTGCTTTGTGACCCATTTGGAAAACTGAAAAACACTGAAAAGGTAGAGACAGATAAATGACAAATACCCCTCCCCTGCTTTTAAATGGAACATGAGGATTTTTGACCCACTAAGGACTCCAAAGAATAAAATGTTAGTTTCAATCCTTGGAATCTCTAGCTATCAACAATGGCAGTACCCAGCAGAAACATCAGTCTGGTTCCATGGGAGCAACAGTGCCAGGAAAGATGCAGCAATAATAATTAGAGAAGGGTTAAAATAAAAAGCATTCTTTAAAACAAAAATTAATACAGTATCTAAACACATGTGATATATAGACCTGCAAAAGTTGTGGATGAATGAATGACTGTTCAGGGGAATAATAGAGCCCTATGACAGAATAAAATTGCAACAACCTAAAAAATGTTAAGTACTATTTTTGAGTTCCTAATATGTTTCTGGTGCTTTAACTTCAATTATCTCATTTAATCTTCACAACAACATGGAAAATAGACATATGCATCTCATTTTACATATGAAAAAACTGAGTCATTTGCAAAAGATAGCACAACTAGTAAGTGTTACAGCTTATGTTTTCTTTGCTTTGTTTCAGAAAAAATTGTTTAATGATTTAGATGAAATTACTTTTGTAGGTTTCAAAAATTATTTCTTCCACACATACACAGTCATTTGATTCTTCTAAGACTAGATTTTGGGGAGTATATATATACATATATATATATATTTTTTTCTAATTGTTTAATTTAATTTTATTTATTTTTTCATACAGCAGGTTCTTATTAGTCAACAATTTTATACACATCAGTGTATACATGTCAGTCCCAATCGCCCAATTCATCACACCACCACCCCCACCCACCGTGAATTTCACCCCTTGGTGTCCATACATTTGTTCTCTACATCTGTGTCTCAATTTCCGCCCTGCAATCTGGTTTATCTGTACCATTTTTCTAGGTTCCACATACATGTGTTAATATACAATATTTGTTTTTCTGTTTCTGACTTACTTCACTCTGTATGAAACTCTCTAGATCCATCCTCGTCTCAACAAATGACCCAATTTCGTTCATTTTTATGGTTGAGTAATATTCTATTGTATATATGTACCACAACCTCTTTATCCATTCATCTGTCAATGGGCATTTAGGTTGCTTCCATGTCCTGGCTATTGTAAATAGTTGTGCAATGAATATTGCGGTACATGTCTCTTTTAGAATTATGGTTTTCTCTGGGTATATGCCCAGTAGTGGGATTGCTGGATTATATGATAATTCTATTTTTAGCTTTTTAAGGAACCTCCATACTGTTCTCCATAGTGGCTGTATCAATTTACATTCCCACTAACAGGGCAAGAGGGTTCCCTTTTCTCCACAGCCTCTCCAGCATTTGTTCTTTGGAGATTTTCTGATGATGCCCATTCTAAATGGTGTGAGGTGATACCTCATTGTAGTTTTGATTTGCATTTCTCTAATAATTAGTGATGTTGAGCAGCTTTTCATGTGCTTTTTTTTTTTTTTTATAAACTCATGCTTGGTTTTTATTTTAAGATATTTGTTATTTACAGGATTTTTTAAACGACTAGCTAAACTGAATTGCAGAGCATGAATTCGATTGTTTTATAGCTACTTTATTTATTTATTTATTTATTTTTGGCTGTGTTGGGTCTTCGGTTCATGCGAGGGCTTTCTCTAGTTGCGGCAAGCAGGGGCCACTCTTCATCGCGGTGCGGGGACTGCTCTTCATCGCGGTGCGTGGGCCTTTCACTATTGCAGCCCCTCCCATTGCGGGGCACAGGCTCCAGACGCGCAGGCTCAGCAGTTGTGGCTCACGGTCCCAGCTGCTCCGTGGCATGTGGGATCTTCCCAGACCAGGGCTCGAACTGGTGTCCCCTGCATTAGCAGGCAGATTGTCAACCACTGCGCCACCAGGGAAGCCCCTCGTGTGCTTCTTGACCATCTGTATCTCTTCTTTGGAGAAGTGTCTATTTAGGTCTTTTGTCCATTTTTGGATTGCGTTGTTTGTTTTTTTTAATATTGAGCTGCATGAGCTGTTTATATATTTTGGAGATTAATTAATCCTTTGTCTGTTAATTCATTTGCAAATATTTTCTCGCATCCTGAGGGTTGTATTTTTGTCTTGTTTATGGTTTCCTTTGCTGTGCAAAAGCTTTGAAGTTTCATGAGGTCCCATTTGCTAATTTTTGTTTTTATTTCCATAACTCTAGGAGGTGGATCAAGAAAGATCTTGCTGTGATTTATGTCAAAGAGTGTTCTTCCTGTTTTCCTCTAAGAGTTTTATTGTGTCTGGTCTTACATTTAGGTCTCTAATTCATTTTGAGTTTATTTTTATGTATGGTGTTAAGGAGTGTTCTAATTTCATTCTTTTAAATGGAGCTGTCAAGTTTTCTCAGAACCACTTATTGAAGAGACTGTCTTTTCTCCATTGTATATCCTTGTCTCCTTTGTCATAGATTAGTTGACCATCGGTGTGTGGGTTTTCCTCTGGGCTTTCTATCTTGTTCCATTGATCTATGTTTCTGTTTTTGTGCCAGTACCATATTGTCTTGATTAATGTAGCTTTGTAGTGTAGTCTGAAGACAGGGAGTCTGATTCCTCCAGCTTCGTTTTTGTCCCTCAAGACTGCTTTGGCTCTTCTGGGTCTTTTGCATCTCCACACAAATTTTATGATTTTTTGTTCTAGTTCCGTAAAAGTTGCCATTGGTAATTTGATAAGGATTGCATTGAATCTGTAGATTGCTTTGGGTAGTATAGTAATTTTCACAATATTGATTCTTCCAATCCAAGAACATGGTATATCTCTCCATCTGTTGGTATCATCTTTAATTTCTTTCATCAGTGTCTTATAGTTTTCTGCATATAGGTCTTTTGTCTCCCTAGGTAGGTTTATTACTAGGTATTTTATTCTTTTTGTTGAAATGGTAAATGGGAGTGTTTCCTTAATTTCTCTTTCAGATTTTGCATCATTAATGTATAGGAATGCAAGAGATTTCTGTGCATTAATTTTGTATCCTGCAACTTTTCCAAATTCATTGCTTAGCTCCAGTAGATTTCTGGTGGCATCATTAGGATTCTCTATGTAAAGAATCAAGTCATCTGCAAACAGTGACAGTTTTACTTCTTCCTTTCCAATTTGTATTCCTTTTATTTCTTTTTCTTCTCTGACTGCTGTGGTCAGGACTTCCAAAACTATGTTGAATAACAGTGGTGAGAGTGGACATCCTTGTCTTGTTCCTGATCTTAGAGGAAATGCTTTTAGATTTTCACCATTGAGAATGATGTTTGCTGTGGGCTTCTCGTATATGGCCTTTATTATGTTGAGGTAGATTCCCTCTATGCCCACTTTCTGGAGAGTTTTTATCATAAATGGGTGTTGAATTTTGTCAAAAGCTTTTTCTGCATCCATTGAGGTGATCATATGGTTTTTGTTCTTCAATTTGTTAATAGGGTGTATCACATTGATTGATTTGCGTATATTGAAGAATCCTTGCATCCCTGTGATAAATCCCACTTGATCATGGTGTATGATCCTTTTAATGTGTTGTTGGATTCTGTTTGCTGGTATTTTATTGAGGATTTTTGCATCTTTATTCATCAGTGATATTGGTCTGTCATTTCTTTTTTTGTAGTATCTTTGTCTGGTTTTGGTATCAGGGTGATGGTGGCCTTGTAGAATGAGTTTGGGAGTGATCCTTCTTCTGCAATATTTTGGAAGAGTTTGAGAAGGATGGGTGTTACCTCTTCTCTAAATATTTGATAGAATTCACCTGTGAAGCCATCTGGTCCTGGACTTTTGCTTGTTGGAAGAGTTTTAATCACAGTTTCAATTTCATTACCTGTGATTTTTCTGTTCATATTTTCTGTTTCTTCCTGGTTAAGTCTTGAAAGTTTATACCTTATTAAGAATTTGTCCATTTCTTCCAGGTTGTCCATTTTATTGGCATAGAGCTGCTTGTAGTAGTCTCTTAGGATGCTTTGCATTTCTGTGGTGTCTGTTGTAACTTCTCCTTTTTCATTTCTAATTTTATTGATTTGAATCCTCTCCCTCTTTTTCTTGATGAGTCTGGCTAATGGTTTATCAATTTTGTTTATCTTCTCAAAGAACCAGATTTTAGTTTTATTGATCTTTGATATAGTTTTCTTTGTTTCTATTTCATTTATTTCTGGTCTGGTCTTTATGACTTCTTTCCTTCTGCTAAGTTTGCGTTTTGTTTGTTCTTCTTTGTCTTTCTTTTAGGTGTTAGGTTAGATTGTTTACTTTAGATTTTTCCTGTTTCTTGAGGTAGGCTTCTATAGCTATAAACTTCCCTCTTAGAACTGCTTTTGCTGCATCCCATAAGTTTTGGATTGTGGTGTTTTCATTGTCATTTGTCTCTCGGTAGTTTTTCATTTCCTCTTTGATTTCTTCAGTGAGATCCTGGTTGTTTAGTAACGTATTGTTTAGACTCCATGTGGTTTTTTTTTACATTTTTTCCCCTGTAATTCATTTCTAATCTCTTAGTGTTGTGGTCAGAAAATATGCTTGATATGACTTCAATATTCTTAAATTTACTGAGGCTTGATTTGTGACATAAGATGTGATCTATCCTGGAGAATGTTCCCTGTGCAGTTGAGAATAAAGTGTAATCTGTTGTTTTTGGATGGAATGTCCTATAAAAATCAATTAAATCTATCTGGTCTATTTTGTCATTTAAAGCTTGTGTTTCCTTATTTATTTTCATTTTGGATGATCTGTCCATTGGTGTAAGTGAGGTGTTAAAGTCCCCCACTATTACTGTGTTACTATTGATTTCCTCTTTTATAGCTGTTAGCAGTTGCCTTATGTATTGAGGTGCTCCTATGTTGGGTGCCTATATAATTATAATTGTTAAATCTTCTTCTTGGATTGATCCCTTGGTCATTAGGTAGTGTCCTTCCTTGTCTCTTGTAACATTCTTTATTTTAAAGTCTCTTTTATCTGATATGAGTATAGCTACTCCAGCTTTCTTTTGATTTCCATTTGCATGGAATATCTTTTTCCATCCCCTCACTTTCAGTCTGTATGGGTCCCTAGGTCTAAAGTGGGTCTCTCGTAGACAGCATATATATGCCTCTTGTTTTTGTATCCATTCAGAAAGCCTGTGTCTTTTGGTTGGAGCAGTTAATCCATTCACATTTCAGGTAATTATCGATATGTATGTTCCTATGACCATTTTCCTTAATTGTTTTGTGTTAGTTTTTGTAGGTCCTTTTCTTCTCTTTTGTTTCCCACTTAGAGAAGTTCTTTTAGCATTTGTTGTAGAGTTGGTTTGGTGGTGCTGAATTCTCTTAGCTTTTGCTTGTCTGTAAGGTTTTGATTTCTCCACTGAATCTGAATGAGATCCTTGCCTATCTCCACTTCATTTAGTTGTTTTTCTGGGGTTTTATCTTGTTCCTTAATCTGGTACATAGCCCTCTGCCTTTTCATCTTGTCTATCTTTCTGTGAATGTGGTTTTCGTTCCACAGGCTGCAGGATTGTAGTTCTTCTTGCTTCTGCTGTCTGCCCTCTGGTGGATGAGGCTATCTAAGAGGCTTGTGTAAGTTTCCTGATGGGAGAGACTCTAAGGTTACCTTCTTAATGACTCTTTATAAATACATTAAGGAGACCAGTGCCAGTCTTTTTGTCTGTGTGACATGAGACCAAATTAATTTTCATTCTTTTCCTCTTTGAAATGATTTGTTCCAAATATTCTTTTATTTTTATTGCACCACACTCCAAATTCCATTCATTTGGCAATGACATATAATCCATATCTACTGATGGTAAGTAATGTTCTGAGCACTTAGCAAAAGTCAAATCCTAAAATTTGCTTCACTTTCATTCAAGTGTCCATTATGAATCTGCCCTGAAGATTTGGCATTTTGTTTTTTTCACTTATGAAACTCATCAATGTCCCTGTCAATGAAATGAAACATAATCCCTGACTGGCATGCAAAGGGAGACCCAAAAGAAGCACACATGAATGACCATCCATACTGCACATCAATGAAGACATTCTCTGGGACACATCTGTTGCTCCTTTCTATAAGTATGTATTTTGGGAAGTGAGCTGCATATGCCTTCCATAGTACAAATAGGCTGAGGATCAGGCTGAACAGGACCCCTGTAAAAGAAAGGCAAAAAACATTTATTCCCCATACAATGGTAGAATCTTAAAGTAAACTCATTTCCACAAAACCAGAAAATAATTTTGACACAATGTTAACCTGGCTATTCATTTTATAAATAAAGAACATATCTCTTATGAACACCACTAAAACCTACAAATTTAATAGCATCACGTAAATATTGGCTTTGTGGACATAATCAACTTTCACTTTGAAATAGAAAAGAGTTTGCCTCGCCTCATGCGATAGCATTTTAATAACCATTACCACCCCAGATGAACTATACTTAGGCCCTATCAAAGGCAGAAACAGTAAAATGGTAAAATAGGTAATCTCCCTCTTTTGTACTTACACTCTTTCCCAGCTGTCCAAATGTCCACAATTTATTCAATCAATGTTTACATTTATCAAATGCTCACTCCATAATATATCTCTATGCATTATAATATAATTAAGATTTTTAAAAAGTTAAATAACTTAATACATCTCCCAAATCTTCACACAAGAAAAGGAATTTAATGGAAAGGTACACCATGGATAACTATAGCTGTCACAATCCTTTTTTCACTGCTATATACTGCAAAGATAATAGAACCCAATATGATAGCACAGACTTACAGCACAATCCAACATTATCCTACACCATATAGGTGCTAAAAATATTCAGTGACTTAAAATAAATTGTATTAATTGTAATTGTTCTATTAATGCAGGACTAGATTATCTCTATAAACCTTACAACCACTGAAGTAAGACAAAAAATCCCCATTGATCAAGAGCTCCAAATTTTCTACTGTACCATTTTTTACCAGGATGATATGTAACCATCCAAACCTCTTTAATTGAAGTTAAAAGAGGATCCTATAGAGGTGATCATTAAGATAAAGAAGTAAAACATTAGTAACAACAATTAGGGAAAAGAATAAATGAACACAATGAGAATTTTAATAAGGAACTAGGAAATATAAAAAAGAATCAGCAGAGCTGAAGAAAAAAATAAGTGAAATGAAAAATACACTAGAAGGAATGAATAGCAGACTGATACAGAACATATACAAAATCTGGAAGATCAAATAATCGAAATCACCCAATCTGAACAGCAAAAAGAAAAACAAGTTTAAAAATGACAGCAGTTTAAGAGATCTTTGGGATAACATGAAGTGTACCAACATTCACATTATAGGGATCACAGAAGGACAGAAGGGGGTGGAAGATGTATTCAATTAAATTTTGGCTGAAAATTTCCCAAACTTAAAGAAAGAAACAGATCTCCATGTACAGGAAGCACAGAGGATCCCAAACAAGATGAACCCAAACAAACCCATACCAAGACATACAATAATTAAAATGTCAAGTGCTAAAGATAAAGAGACAATTCTAAAGGCAGCAAGAGAAAAACAAAGAGTCAAGTACAAAGAAACACCCATAAGACTATTCACTTATTTTTCTGCACAGATTTTGCAGGAAAGAAGGGAGTGGTATGGTATATTCAAAGTGCTGAATGTGAAACCCTTGAAACCAAGGAAGTCTACATGGCAAGATTATCATTTGGAATTGAAGGAGAGATAAAGAGCACATCAGACAAGCAAAAACTAATAGTTCATCTATACTAAACTTACCTTAAAAGAAATGTTAAAGGGTTTTCTCTAAGTGGAAAAGACTATAACAAGAAGTAAAAATCTACAGGAAAGAAAAAGTCCCACCAGAAAAGGGAAATATAGAGTAAGGGTGAGGATATATCACTTAAGCTACTATGAAGATTAAAATGCAAAAAATTGTGAAAGTAACTATAGCTACAATAAACAGTGAAGGGGAAAAAATCAAAATATGACGTCAAAAACACAAAATGTGAGGGAGGGTATAAAAAAGTAAGATCTTTTAGAATGTGTTTGACCTTAAATGACTACCAGCTTAAAGAAATACATATAGTTATAGGTCAACATATATGAACCATATAGAAACCACAAATCAAAAACCAACAAGAAAGACACAAGAAATAGAGAGAAAGGAGCACAAGCATACCACTGAATAAAATCATCAACCCACAAGGGAAGAAACAAAAACAAGAAGAAATGAAAAGAGGAACTACAAAAACTAATGGACAAATAGTAATAAAAAGAAAATAAGTACATATCTATCAATAATTTATTTAAATGTCAATGGACATAATGCTCAAATCAAGAGACATAAGGTGGCTGATTGAAGGGAAAAAAAAGACCCACCTATATATTGCTTACAAGAGAATCACTTCAGAACTAAAGAAACACAGTGACAAAGACAAAGTGAGGAGAGGGGATGGAAGAAGATATTTCATGAAAAAGGATACAACAAGAAAGTGAGGGGAGCAATAATCATAACAGAAAAATGGGCTATAAAACAAGTCTATAACTAAAGACATAGAAGGGCATTCTATAATGATAAATGGAACTATACTGAAAGAGTATATTACACTCATTAACTTATAAGCACCCAATACAAGAACACCTAAATATATAAAGCAAATGTAACCAGACAAAAAGCGAGACAATAAAAACAATACAACAATAGTAGAGAACCTTAACAACCCACTAACTTCAATTGGCAGATCATCCAGACAGAAAATCAGTAAGGCAATAGTGGTCTCAAATAACACAATAGACCAGTTGGACTTTATAGATGTCTACAGGACATTACATCCAATAACAGCAGAATACAAATTCTATGCAAGTGCACACGGAACCTTCTCAAAGATAGCTAACAACCTAGGTCATAAAACAAGTCTCAACAAATTTGAGAAGATAGAAATTATATCAAGCATTTTTTCCAACCACAATGGTATGAAACCAGAATTTAATTACAGAAAAAAAAAATGGGAAAAGAACAAACAAGTGTAGACAAAATAGCATGCTACTAAAAAACCAATGGGTCAATGAAGAAATCAAACAGCAAATGAGAAAACACCTCAAGACAAATGAAATTGGAAACACAATACTCCAAAACTGGGATGCAGCAAAAGCAGTTCTAAGAAGGAAGATTATGGCAATACAGGCCTTCTTAAAGAAGTATGAAAAATCTCAAATAAACAACACAAACAACCACCAAAATGAATCAGAATATGTAGAACAAACAAAACCCAAAGTTAACAGAAGAAAGAAGTAATAAACATCTGACAGAAAATAAATAAGAGATTTTTAAAAAATAGGAAAGATGAACAAAACCAAGAGCTGTTTTTTGTGAAAAAAATAAAAGGTAAACTTTTAACCAGTCTCACTGAAAAGAAAGGAGAAGATCCAAATAAACAAAATAAGAAGTGAAAGAGAAAAAATAACAGCCAATATCAGAGAGATGTAAAAACATCATAAGAGAATACTGTGAACCCTCATATGCCAACAATTGGACAACCTAGAAGAAATGAACAAATTTCTAGAAAATTATGACTTTCAAGACTTAATCAAAAGAAAGTTTCAGGAGATCAAGATGGTGGAGTAGAAGGATGTAGAGCTCACCTCCTCCCACAAATACATCAAAAACACATCTACATGGGGAACGATTCTCAGAGAATACCTACTGGAAGCTTGTAGACAATCTTATACAACCAAAGCTTCAAGAAAGATCCCCACATAACTGGGTAGGAGAAAGGGAAAAGGGAGAAGAAGAGAGATTAGGATGGGGCCTTCACCCTTGGGAGGGAGCTGTGAAAGAGAAAGGGTTCCCTCACCTTGGGAACCTACTTCACTGTCTGGGAGGTCTGCTGGGACAGATATGGGGGTTCAGAGGCTGAAGAGGAGAGGTGGAAGCTGGCCTGCAGCTCTGTAGGATAGAGAGAGACCAGTACACATGGTCTTCTCAATGTTGCTGTACTTCCCAGCCCTAGATGTGTGCCTGCTGGTTTTCATAGCAACCAGGTACAGAACCTTGGGCTTCAACATATAAACTTGGGGAATGTACTTCTTTTGTCCATGCAGAGACAGCTCAAAGATCCTGGTGTATGGGCCTAGCTGCAACAAGGGCTGCATGCAGGATGGAGTGCAAGTTCTCCATAGAAGTGTCATTGTCAACACAAGAAAGTAGGGATGTGGGTCTGCCATAGCATCCTCATGGTCAGCATGCTCACATTGGGGCATGGATCTGGACACTGCACGTCCTGGAACTCTTTAATAGTGCATATGGGGAGGCAGGGCTGATATCTGAGCCAATTACCAGAAATCCCACTGTGGACAATGGGAGGCAGCTCCAGCAGGTTCTTGATCCAGTGAATTTTGGGAATGGGATCACACATGCATGCCTGAGGACCATCTCATCTATGGGCTCAGGGAACAGGGTTCTGGTGGGTTTTCACACTGATGGCTTTGTGAGTGCACATGTACAACTAAGGGACCTCTGAGCTGACTGCTGGAGCTCCCAAGTGGAGGTGATCCCTGAGGACAGTGCCAGCATCAGTAATCTTTGTGGAGATGCACACTTCACTGGGTGGCAGGTGATGTCAGAGAATTGCACATCTAGGCAGACAACTCCTGGGGAAGAACATGCAGCAGCTGTTTTCTGAGAGGGAGCACTCCAGTCCCATTTACCTCACACTACAGCTTAGATTTGGATCTGGGGGTTTCTACTCCAAAAACTGGGAAGCAGACACTGCCCCTGACAGCAGTGTGAGAACCACAGAGAAAGGAAGCCTCACCCAATATCCACTACAGGCACTGGTCACCACAACAGCAAACACTCCCCCTATCAAGGGGACAAGGACCAGCATACACAGAGGAAAGATATGGCAAGCATCATACCAAAAATAGCCCTTGCACTAAAAATATTAGACTCAAGTGGGCTACACAGGGAAACTCCCACATAAAAGCAACCCTTCACAATCACAGTAGGTAACTGTTTCTCCTACATTAATAGAGTCAGAGAAATATAAGAAAAAAGAAGAGCAGAGGAACTACTCCCAAATAAAATAACAAGAGAAATCCCCTCAAAGAACAAACAATGAAACAGACCTCTCCAATCTACAAGAAACCAAGTTTAAAAAGGAGGTAATAAAAATGTTGAGGGACTTAAGAAATATTATTGATAGAAATGTGTATCACTATAACAAGGAGCTAGAAACAATGAAGAGGAGCCAATCAAAATTAAACAACTCAATAGCTGAGATGAACACTGAGCTAAAGGTCATAAATAGCAAACTAAATAATGCAGAAGAAAAATGAGAGATATGGAAGATAGAATAATGGTAATCACCCAATCAGAACAGCAGACAGAAAGACAAATAAAAGAAAATGAAAGCAGCATATGAGATCTATGGGATAATATAAAGCATGCCAATCTATGCATTATAAGAATCCCAGAAGGAGAAGAAAGAAAAAAGGGAATTGAAAATATATTTGAAGAAATTAAGGCTGAAAACTTCACAAACCTAAAGAAGGAAATAGATATCCAGATACAGGAAGTACAGAGGTTCCAAACAAGATGAATCCAAACAGACCTACTCCAAGACATATCATTATTAAAATGGCAAAAGTTAAAGATAAAGAGAGGATTCTAAAGGCAGCAAGAGAAAAACAGTCAGTTACAAGGGAGCCGCCATAAGGCTGTCAGCTGATTTCTTTACAGAAATGTTGCAGACCAGAAGGGAGTAGCATGATATATTCAAAGACCTGAGGGAGAAAAACCTGCAAAGTAGGATACTCTACACAGCAAGACTATCATTTAGAATAGAAGGAAAGTCAAAGAATTTCTCAGATAAGCAAAAACTAAAAGAATACAGCAATACTAAACCTATCTTAAAAGAAATATTGAAAGTTCTTCTCTAAATACAAAAGAAGCAAGAATCTATAGGAAACGGAAAATCACAGTACGAAAGGTAAAGGTATAAAAGAATTGAGGATCACTTAAGCAAGCCAGTACATTGATTAAAATACAATAAAAATTCTGTGAAAGCGATTATAATTACTATGAACAGCAATAGTATGAACATGAGGTTGTAAAGTAGGACTGACCCCAAAACCACAAAATGTGGGGGAGGAGAGTAAGAAATTATAGATCTTTTAGAATGTGTTTAAGCTTACATGACTACCAGTCTAAAGCAAGTAGATATAGTTATGGGTTAACATACTTGAAAACCAGGGCACCACAAATCAAAAACACACAATAGACGCACAAAAACCAAAAAGAAGAGAACAAAAGCATAATACACAAGAAAAACATCAAGCCACAAAAAGGAAAAACAAAAACAAAAAGAAAAAAACAAGAAGAAATACAAAATCAACTGGAATACAAGGTTTAAAATGGCAATAAATACATATTTATGAAGAATTACCTTAAATGTCAATGGACTAAATGCTCCAATCAAAAGACATACAGTGGCAGATTGGATAAAAAAACAAGAGTCTACAGTATGTTGTCTACAAGAGACCCGTTTTAGAGTGAAGGACACACATAGATTGAAAGCGAAGTGATTGAAAAATATATTTCATGCAAACAGAAATGAAAAGAAAGTGGGGGTAGCAATACTGACATAAGAAAAAATAGATTGAAAACAAAGGCCATAAAGAAAGACAAAGAAGGACAGTATATAATAATAAAAGGCTCAATACAAAAGAATTATATTACAACTGCTAACATATGGGCACCCAATATAAGTGCACATAAATACATAAAACAAATACTAACACACATAGAAAGAGAAATATAGAGAATACAATAATAGTAGGAGACATTAACACCCCAGTGACATCAATGGACAGACCTTCCAGACAGAAAATCCATAAGGCGACAGAGATTCTAAATGACAGAATAGAACAGTTGGACTTAATTGATATTTTCAGGACATTACATCCAAAAAACCCAGAATACACATTCTTTTCAAGAGCACATGGAACATTCTCTAGGATTGACCACATACTATGACACAAAACAAGCCTCAACAAATTTAAGAGGATAGAACTTATTTCAAGCATTTTTTTCTGACCACAATGGCATGAAACTAGAAACCAGCCTTAGAAAGAGAAATGAGAGAAAAAAAAAGATTACATGGAGAGTAAACAACATGCTACTAAATAACAAATGGGTCAACAATAAAATCAAAGAGGAAATTTTTAAATACCTTGAGACAAAAGACAATGAAAACACAACCATACAAAATCTATGGGATGCAGGAAAAGCAGTTCTAAGAGGGAAGTTCATTGTGATACAGGCTTTCATCAAAAAACAAGAAAAAACCTCAACTAAACAACCTAATCTACCACCTAAAAGAACTAGAACAAACAAAACATAAAGTCAGCAGAAGGAAAGAAATAATAAAGATAATAGAGGAAATAAATAAAGTTTTAAAAGAAACAGAAAAAATCAATAAAACCACGAGCGGGTTTTTTGAAAGGATAAATGAAATTGACAAACCTCTGGCCAGGTCCACCAAGGAGAAAAGAGAGAGGACCCAAATAAACAAAATAAGAAATGAAAGAGGATAAATAGCAATGAATATAGCAGAAATACAAAATACCATAAGAAAATACTATGAACAGTTATATGTCAACAAATTGGACAACTTAGAAGAAATGGGCATGTTTCTAGAAACATACAGCCCACTGAAACTGAAACAAGAAGAAATACATAATTTGAGCAGACTGATCACTAGAAGTGAAAAAGAATCTGTCATTTTAAAAAACTCCCTACAAACAAAAGTCCAGGCTGGATGGCTTCACTGGGAAATTCTACCAAACATGCAAAGAAGATTATAGCTACCCTTCTCAAAATCTTCCAAAAGACTGAAAAGGAGGGAACACTCCCAAAGTCATTCTATGAAACCACCATCACCCTGATACCAAAAGCATACATAGATACTACCAAAAAAGAAAATTACAGGCCAATATCTTTGATGAATATAGATGTAACAGATCTCAACAAAATATTAGCAAACCAAATCCAACAACACATAAAAAGGATCAATCAGGGCTTCCCTGGTGGCGCAGTGGTTGAGAATCTGCCTGCCAATGCAGGGGACACGTGTTCGAGCCCTGGTCTGGGAAGATCCCACATGCCACAGAGCGGCTGGGCCCGTGAGCCACAACTACTGAGCCTGCATGTCTGGAGCCTGTGCTCCGCAACAAGAGAGGCCGTGACAGTGAGAGGCCCACGCACCGCGATGAAGAGTGGCCCCCGCTCGCCACAACTAGAGAAAGCCCTTGCACAGAAACGAAGACCCAACACAGCCAAAAATAAATAAATAAATAAATAAAGTTATTTTAAAAAAAAAGGATCAATCAAGTTGGATGCATTCCAGTGTCACAAGGATGACAAATCAATCAATATGATACAACACATTAACAAAAGAAAAGACAAAAACCACATGATCATCTCAACAGATGCAGAAAAAGCATTTGATAAAATTCAACATTCATTCATGATAAAAACACTTGTCAAAGTGGGTATAGAAGTAACATATCTCAACATAATAAAAGTCATTTTTGACAGACCCACAGCCAATATGATATATTACTAAATGGTGAAATTCTGGAACAAGACAAGGATGTCCATGCTCACTATTTCTATTCAACATAGTATTGGAAGTCTTAGCTACAGCAATCAGACCAGAAAAATAAATAAAAGAAATCAAAATAAGAATGGGAGAGGTAAAATTATCATTATATGAAGGTGACATGATACTCTATATAGAAAACCTTAAGACCCACACAAAAACTACCAGAAATGATGGATAAATTCAGCAAGGTAGCAGGATACAAGATTAATATACAGAAATCTGTTGCATTTCTTTACACTAACAATGAAAAACAGAAAGAGAAAGTTAAAAAAAAACATTTAAAATCATATCAAAAAATAACTAGGAATAAAACTAGCCAAGGAGGTGAAAGATTTATATGCTGAGAACTATAAAACATTGATAAAGGAAATTGAAGATGATTTAAAGGAATTGAAAGATATTCCATGTTCTTGGATTGGAAGAATTAATCTTGTTAAAATGGCCATAATACCCAAATAAATCTACAGATTTAATGTAATCCCTATCAAGTTACCCATGACATTTTTCACAGAACTAGAACAAACAATTCTAAAATGTATATGGAACAACAAAAAACCCAGAATTACCAAAGCAATCCGGAGGGAAAAAAACCCAAAAACAATGCTGTAGGCATAACCCTCCCAGACTTCAGACAACACTACAAAGCTACAGTAATCAAAAGAATGTGGTATTGGCACAAAAAACAGATATATGGATCAATGGAATAGAATAGATAGTGAAGAAATAAACTCACATATCTAAGATCAATTAATCATTGTCAAAGGAAGCAAGATTATACAATGGAGATAAGACAGTCTCTTTGGAAAGTGGTGTTGGGAAAGCTGGACAGCTGCATGTAAATCAATGAAGTTAGAACACTCCCTCACACCATACACAAAAATAAAATCAAAATGGCTTAAAGACTTAAATATAAAACACAGGACACCATAAAACTCTTAGAAAAGAACACAAGCAAAATATTACCTGACATAAACCATAGCAATGTTTTCTTAGGTTAGTCTCCCAAGGCAATAGAAATAAAAGCAAAAATAAACAAATGGGACCTAATCAAATTTATAAGCTTTTGCATAGCAAAGGAAACTATAAACAAAATGAAAAGGCAATCTGTAGACCGGGAGAAAATATTTGTAAACGATGGAACCGACAAGGGCTTAATTTCCAAAATATACAAACAGCCATAAAATTCAATAAAAAAAACTATCAAATAATGGGCTGAAGATCCAAATAGACATTTCTCCAGTGAGGATGTACTGATGTCCAATAAGCACAATAAAATATGCTCAATATCACTAATTATTAGAGAAATGCAAATAAAAACTACAGTGAGGTATCATCTCACTCTGGTCAGAATGGCTGTCATCAAAAAGTCTACAAATAACAAATGCTGGAGAGGGTGTGGAGAAAATAGAACACTCCTACATTGTTGGAAGGAATGCAAATTGATGCGACCACTATGGAGATCAGTCTGGAAGTTCCTTAAAAAAACTAAAATTAGAGTTAACTTATGATCCAGCAATCCCACTCCTGGCCATGTATCTGGAAAGGATAAAAGCTCTAATTTGAAAAATACATGTACCCCAATGTTCATAAAGGCACTATTTACAATAACCAAGACATGGAACAAACCTAAATGTCCATCAACTGATGAATGGATAAAGAAGATGTGTTATGAAATATCACTCAGCCATAAAAAAATTATGTATTAATATCATTTGTAGCAACATCAATGGACCTAGACATTATCATATTAAGTGAAAAGACAAATATTATATGATATCACTTATATGTGGAATACAAAAAATAGTACAAATGTACTTATTTACAAAACAGAAGCAGACTCACAGACATAGAAAAACTTATAGCTACCAAAGGGGAAGGGAGGGAGGATAAGTTGTGAATATGGGATTAAGAGATGCACAGATCCATATATAAAATAGATAAACAAAAAGGATTTACTGTATAGCACAGGGAACTATATTCAATATCTTGTAATAAACTATAATGGAAAATAATTTTTAAATACTATATATATAGTATACATGCACACACACATACATATATATATATATATATACATATACATAACCAAATCACTTTGCTGAACACCTGAAACTAACACAATATTGTAAATCAACTATTCTTCAATTAAAAAACGGAAACAAACAATTTGAACCGGCAGGTAATTAGTAGTGAAAACTGAATAATAAAAAATCTCCCTGCAAACAAACCAGAAATCAACAACTTCAAAGTGGAATTCTACCAAACATATAAAGAAGAGCTAACACTTATCCTTCCCAAAGTAGTCTAAAACATTTAAGGAGATTAACACTTCCAAATTCATTCTAGCAGGCCACCATTGCCCTGATATCAAAATCAGACAAAGACATTACCAAAAAAAAAAAAAAAGGAAATTACAGGTCAATAACTCTGATAAATATAGATGCAAAAATCCTTAACAAAATTTCATCAAACTGAATCCTACAGAATATAACAAGAATCATACATCATGATCTAAGAGGATTTTTTCCAGGGATGCAAGGATGGTTCAACATTCACAAATCAATCAACATGATACAACACATTAACAAATGAAAGAGAAAATCACATGATCATCTCAGGATATGCAGAAAAAGCATTAGAGAAAATTCAACATCTACTCATGATGAAATCCCTCATCCAAGTTGGTATAGAGGGAAAATATCTCAACATAATGATGGTCATTTATTATAAACCCACAGCTAGCATCATACTTATTGGTAAAATGCTGAAAGCTTTTCCTCTAAAATCAGGGACAGGACAAGGATGCCTAGTCTCACCATTTTTATTTCACACAATATTAGAAGCCCTAGCCATAGCAATTAGACCAGAAAAAAAGAAATAAATATTGAGAATATCCAAATTGGAAGTGAATAAGTGAAACTATCCCTATTTGCAAATGACATGATACTATATGTAGAAAACCCAAAAGTCTCTACCCAAAAGCTATTAGAACTAATAAATGAATTCAGTAAATTTGCAGAATACAAGATTAATATACAGAAATCTGTTACTTTTCTATACTCTAATAATGAACTATCAGAAAATTAAAGCAAGAAAATATTCCTATTTATTATTGCATAAAAACAATAATATACCTAGGAATAAACTTCACGAAGGAGCTGAAAGACCTATACTCTGAAAATTATAAAACATGAAGAAAATTAATGATAAACAGAAAAGGAAAGATGTCCCATGTTCCTTCATTGGAAGAATTAATATTATTAAAATGTATTAAAATGTCCATACCAAAGCAATCTACAGATTTAATGCAATCTGTATCAAAATATGCATGATATTTTTCACAGAACTAGAACAATTATTCTTAAAAGTTATATGAAACCCCAAAGACCCCAAATTGCCAAAGCAATCTTGAGAAAAAGAACACAGCTGGAGTTATCATTCTCCCTGACTTCATACTATACTACAAAGCTACAGTAAACAAAACAGCACAGTACTGGCACAAAAACAGACAAGAACAGAGCAATGGAACAGAATTGAGAGTTAGGAAATAAACCCACCAACCTATGGTCAATTAATCTACAACAAAGTAGCAAGAATATAGAATGAAGAAAAGACAATATCTTTAATAACTGGTGCTGGGAAAACTTGATAGCTACATGTAAAAGAATGAGATTACAAGATTTCTTCACAGTGTATACAAAAATAAACTCAAAATGGCTTAAAGACCTAAATGTTAGTCCTGAAAGTATAAAACTCCTAGAAGAGAACATAGGCAGAACACTCTTTGACATAAGTCATAGTAACATACTTTCGGTTTTTTCCCTAAGGCAAAAGAAATACATTCTTTTTAAAAGGAATTGGGATGTAATTAAGCTTAAAATAATTTGCACAGCAAAGTATAGAAAAAATGAAAATACAACCTACAGAATAGGAAAAAAATAACTGCAAATTATATAACCGATAAGAGGTTAATATCCAAAATGTATAACCAGCTCCTACAGCTCAATATCAAAAAACAACTCGATTAAAAAATAGGCAGAAGACCTGAGTAGACATTTCTCCAAAGAAAACATACTTTTGGCTAACAGGCACATGAAAGATGCTCAGCATTGCTAATCATCAGAGAAATGAAAATCAAAACCACAATATCACCTCATACCTGTCAGATGGCTATCATCAAAAAATTCTACAAGTAACAAATGTTGGTGAATATGTGGAGAAAAGTGAACTCTTGTACATTGTTGTTAGGAATGTACATTGGTGTGTTCTCTGTTGAGTATGTACATTGGAGCAGCCACTACAGAAAACAGTATGAAAGTTTGTAAAAAAAAAAAAAACAGAAAAGAAAACCTAAAAATAGAGTACCATATGATTTAGCAATTCTACTGCTGGGTATATATCTGAAGAAAACAAAAACACTAATTCAAAAAGTTACATGCATACCAATGTTCACAGCTGCATTATTAAAATGGCCATAATATGGAAGCAACCCAAGTGTCCATCAACAAATGAATTGATAAAGAAGTTGTGGTATATATTTACAATGAAATATTACTCAGCCATAAAAAAGAATGAAAATCTGCCATTTGCAACAATGTTTGGACCTAGAAGGTATTAATCTGAGTGAAATAAGTCAGACAGAGAAAGACAAATGTTGTATGTTATCACTCATATTTGCAATATAAAAATAAAACGAATGTATAAAACAAAACAGAAAAAGTCTCATAAATATAGAAAACATACTAGTGGAGACCAGTATGGAGAGTGGAGGGGGAAGGGGCAAGATAGGGGTATGGGATTAAGAGGTACAAACTACTATGTATAAAATAGATAAGCAACAAATATATATTGTATAGCAGAGGGAAATATAGACTTTATCTTGTAATAACTTTTAATGGAGGATAACCTGTAAAAATACTGAATCACTATGCTACACATCTGAATCTATTATAATATTGAAAATCAACTATATTTCAATAACCAAAACACATTTCTAAATTTGCATACAGAAGAAATCTTAAGATAAATTAAAAACATATTTTGAACTTAGAAAAAACGAAAATACAAATGATCAAAATTTGTAATATGCTGACATAGCATTGCTTAGAGGAAAATTTATAGCTTTGAATGCATATATTAGAAAAGAAGAAAGGTCTAAGAACAGTAATCTAAGCTTCCACTTCAAAAACAAGAAAAAGTAAAGGTACTTAATTCCAAAGTAATTGTAAGAAAATAAAAGGTATTGTAAAAGGATACAAATTTACAGTTATAAATAAGTTCTGGGAATCTAATATTCAGCATGACAACGTTAGTTGGCAGTATTGCCAATTGTCAAGTATTGTATACTTGAAAGTTGTTGAAAGTAGATTTTACATGTTCTAAACACACACAAAAATTCTAATAATGTAAGATGATGGATGTATTAACTAATCTTATTGTGGTAATCATTTTCACAACACATATGTGTATCAAATCATCACATTGTACTCCTTAAACTTACACAGCTTTTTATGTCAATTATATCTCAATAAAGCTGGACAAAACAAAATAAAATAAAAATGAAAGCAGAAATCACCTAAACTGAAAACAGGAAATCATTAGAGAAAATTAAAAATACCAAAATCTGGTTCTTTTAAAAGATAAATAAAATTGATAAACTTCTACCCAGGATAATTAAGAATATAATAGAGAAAACAAATTACTAATATCAGAGATAAAAGAGGGGACATTATTACAAATCTCATGGACATTAAAAGAATAAAGAAATATTTTGAACAACTCTATGCCCAGAGTTTTGATAGCCTAGGCAAACTGAATAAATTCCTTAAAAAACTTGATCTGCCAAAATTCTTACAAGAAGAAAAAATAATCTGAATAATCCTGTATCTATAAAATAAATTGAATAAATAATAACATTCCAAAACAGAAAACTCCAATCCTAGATGTGTTCAGTGGAAAATTCTACTAATCATTTAAAGAAGAAATTATATTAATTTTCTACAATCTGTTCAAGGAGATAGAAGCAGAGGGAACATTTCTGAAATCATTCTCTGAGGGCAGCATTTTTCTATTACCAAAATTAGACAAAGACTTTTCAAGAAAAGACAATACATACCAATATCTCTCATGACCACAGATGCAAGAATCCTCCTCAAAGTAAGACCAAATTAATTCTAAAGTGTATATAAAGAATTACACACTACAACCAAGTGTGATTTATTCCAGTTATTCAGGGCTACTTCAATATTCAAAAATAAATTAATAAGAGGGAGTGACATCAGCATCATGATGATGTGATTCATTTATTTATTCTCTCCCCTTTAATTACAACTAGTTGGACATACATAACCAAACAAAAGTGCCTCTGCACAGCACAACAGTACACCTGAGAGACCCATCAATCTGTCTATCTGAAAGTGGGTGGAATGGAACTTGGAGGAGGCTGCAGACCCAGGGGAGTGTTGGCAAAACCTGAAGTGGCACTGGGCCAGCATAACCTTTCTGGCACAGGAGGTAAAATGTGAAGGTGGAGTTAGGGGTCTGTCCAAACATGTGTACTGTAGTGGCAAGGATTCATTGCTCCCTTTAAGAAGAGACTGCACTGGGCTTCCCTGGTGGCACAGTGGTTGAGAATCTGCCTGCTAATGCAGGGGACACGGGTTCGAGCCCTGGTCTGGGAAGATCCCACATGCCACGGAGCAACTGGGCCCGTGAACCACAACTACTGAGCCTGCGTGTCCAAAGCCTGTGCTCCGCAACAAGAGAGGCCGCGATAGTGAGAGGCCCGCACACCGCGATGAAGAGTGGCCCCCACTCGCCACAACTAGAGAAAGCCCTCGCACAGAAACGAAGACCCAACACAGCAAAAATAAATAAATAAATAAATAAATTTAAAGAAGAGACTGCACTTACTGTGGAGAAGAAAAGTAAGGGTAATAAGATAGACAAGGAAAGTGTAAGGAATGTGTTTTTTGCTGTCTGCCTCAGGACTTAGGCAAGAGATCCACCCACAGATCTCTGGTACACCCCCCAATCAAGGATCCCCCTACTGGTCCATGGGCACCCCTAGGACCCCAAATGTTAAGCACACACCTACCCCCATTATGCCACCACCCTTTTCTGTTTTGTTTTGTTTCTTTCCCAGCTTTTTGTTAATTCACATAACTCCCAAAATTAGTCGCCAGTCAGCTCTGGTACAAAAACAAAAACTTGTGCTATAGTGCTACCTTCTGGAAAACAAAAGGAAGGCTCCTAATTACCAACGTGTTGAATTTTTAAAATCTACATAAACAAAGCCTTAACTAAGTAAGAAATGTGTTCACCAGTTTAAATGCAGCAGCAGAGACACTTTTCATTACCATTATGAAAAAAATCACTGTAATATAGTATCACACAAATAAAATTTAAAATTTCCACAAACCAATCAAAAGACATGGGAGAGAGAGGAGAAGATGGTGGAAGAGTAAGACGTGGAGATCACCTTCCTCCCCAGAGATACATCAGAAGTACATCTACACGTGGAACTCCTCCTATAGAACACCCACTGAATGCTGGCAGAAGACGTCAGACCTCTCAAAAGGCAAGAAACTCCGCACGTACCTGGGTAGGGCAAAAGAAAAAAGAAAAAACAGAGACAAAGAATAGGGACGGGACATGCACCAGTGGGAGGGAGCTGTGAAGGAGGAAAGGTTTCCACAAACTAGGAAGCCCCTTCACGGGCAGAGACTGTGGGTGGCAGAGGGGGAAAGCAGCGGAGCCACGGAGGAGAGCACAGCAACAGGGGTGCGGAGGGCAAAGTGGAGAGATTCCCTCACAGAGGATTGGTGCCGACCAGCACTCACCAGCCCGAGAGGCTTGTCTGCTCAACCTCCAGGGCAGGCGGGGGCTGGGAGCTGAGGCTCGGGCTTCGGAGGTCGGATCCCAGGGAGAGGACTGGGGTTGGCGGCGTGAACACAGCCTGAAGGGGTTAGTGCACCACAGCTAGCTGGGAGGGAGTCCCGGAAAAAGTCTGGAGCTGCCGAACAGGCAAGAGACTTTTTCCTGCCTCTTTGTTTCCTGTTTCGCGAGGAGAGGGGATTCAGAGCGCCGCCTAAATGAGCTCCAGAGACAGGCGCGAGCCGCGGCTATCAACGTGGACCCCAGAGACGGGCAAGAGACGCTAAGGCTGCTGCTGCCACCACCAAGAAGCCTGTGTGCAAGCACAGGTCACTCTCCACACCACCCCTCCTGGGAGCCTGTGCAGCCCGCCACTGCCAGGGTCCCGTTATCCAGGGACAACTTCCCCGGGAGAACGCATGGCATGCCTCAGGCTGCTGCAACATCACGCTGGCCTCTGCCGCTGCAGGCTCGCCCCACATCCGTACCCCTCCCTCCCCATGGCTTAAGTGAGCCAGAGACCCCGTAGCAGCTGCTCCTTTGACCCCATCCTGTCTGAGCGAAGAACAGATGCCCTCAGGCGAATTACACACTGAGGCGGGAGCACATCCAAAGCTGAAACCTGGGAGCTGTGCGAACAAAGAAGAGAAAGGGAAATCTCTCTCAGCAGCCTCAGAAACAGCGGATTAAAGCTCCACAAACAATTTGATGTACCTGCATCTGTGGAATACCAGAATAGACAACGAACCATCCCAAATTGAGAAGGTGGACTTTGGGAGCAGGATATATTATTTATTCCCCTTTTCCTCTTTTTGTGAGTGTGTATGTGTATGCTTCTGTGTGAGATTTTGTCTGTATAGCTTTGCTTTCACCATTTGTCCTAGGATTCATTCCATACGTTTTTTTTTTTTTTAATTTAAAAAATTTATTTTTCTTAATAATTATTTTTATTTTAATAACTTTTATTTTATTTTACTTTATTTTATTTTATCTTCTTTCTTTCTTTCTTTCTTTCTTTCTTTCTTTCTTTCTTTCTTTCTTTCTTTCTTTCTTTCTATTTTTTCTCCCTTTTATTCTGAGCCATGTGGATGAAAGGCTCTTGGTGCTCCAGCCAGGCATCAGGGCAGTGCCTCAGGTAGGAGAGCCAACTTCAGGATACTAGTCCACAAGAGACCTCCCAGCTCCACGTAATACCAAATGGGGAAAATCTCCCAGAGTTCTCCATCTCAACACCAAGACCCAGCTTCACTCAACGAACAGCAAGCTACAGTGCTGGACACCCTAGACCAAACAAATAGCAAGACAGGAACACAGCCCCATCCATTAGCAGAGAGGCTTTCTAAAATCATAATAAGGTCACAGACACCCCAAAACACAGCACCAGACGTGGACGTGACCACAGAAAGTAAAAAATCCAGCCTTATCCACCAGAACTCAGGCACAGTCCCCTCCACAAGGAAGCCTACACAACCCACTGAACCAACCTTAGCCACTGAAGTCAGACACCAAAAAACAAAAGGAACTACGAACCTGCAGACTGCGAAAAGGAGACCCCAAACACAGTAAGATAAGCAAAATGAGAAGACAGAAAAATACACAGCAGATGAAGGAGCAAGGTAAAAACACACCAGACCTAACAAATGAAGAGGAAATAGGCAGTCTACATGAAAAAGAATTCAGAATAATGATAGTAAAGATGATACAAAATCTTGGAAATAGAATAGACAAAATGCAGGAAACATATAACAAGGATGTAGAAGAACTAAAGAGGAATAAAGCAACAACAAAACACACAATAAATGAAATTAAAAATACTCTAGAAGGGATCAATAGCAGAATAACTGAGACAGAAGAACGGGTAAGTGACCTGGAAGATAAACTGGTGGAAATAACTACTGCAGAGCAGAATAAAGAAAAAGGAATGAAAAGAACTGAGGGCAGTCTCAGAGACCCCTGGGACAACATTAAACGCACCAACATTCGATTTATAGGGTTCCCAGAAGAAGAAGAAAGGGACTGAGAAAATATTTGAAGAGATTATAGTTGAAAACTTCCCTAATATGGGAAAGGAAATAGTTAATCAAGTCCTGGAAGCACAGAGAGTCCCATTCAGGATAAATCCAAGGAGAAACACGCCAAGACACATATTAATCAAACTATCAAACATTAAATACAAAGAAACCATATTAAAAGCAGCAAGGGTAAAACAACAAATAACACACAAGGGAATCCCCATAAGGTTAACATCTGATCTTTCAGCAGAAACTCTGCAAGCCAGAAGGATTGGCAGTATATACTTAAAGTGATGAAGGAGAAAAACCTACAACTAAGATTACTCTACCCAGCAAGGATCTCATTCAGATTTGATGGAGAAATTAAAAGCTTTACAGACAAGCAAAAGCTGAGAGAGTTCAGCACCACCAAACCAGCTTTACAACAAATGCTAAAGGAACTTCTCTAGGCAAGAAATATAAAAGAAGGAAAACACTTACAATAACAAACCCAAAACATTTAAGAAAATGGGAATAGGAACATACATATTGATAATTACCTTTAAATGTAAATGGATTAAATGCTTCCACCAAAAGACACAGACTGGCTGAAGGGATACAAAAACAAGACCCATATATATGCTGTCTACAAGAGACCCACTTCAGACCTAGAGACACATACAGAGTGAAAGTGAGGGGATAGAAAAAGATAGTCCATGCAAATGGAAATCAAAAGAATGCTGGAGTAACAATTCTCATATCAGACAAAATTGACTTTAAAATAAAGACTATTACAAGAGACAAAGGAGGACACTACATAATCATCAAGGGATCAATCCAGGAAGAAGATATAACAATTGTAAATATTTATGTACCCAACTTAGGAGCACCTCAATATATAAGGTGAATACTAACAGCCATAAAAGGGGAAATCGACAGTAACACAATCATATTAGGGGACTTTAACACCACACTTTCACCAATGGACAGATCATCCAAAATGAAAATAAATAAGGAAACACAAGCTTTAAATGATACATTAAACAAGATGGACTTAATTGATATTTATAGGACATTCCACCCAAAAACAACAGAATACATATTTTTCTCAAGTGCTCATGGAACATTCTCCAAGATAGATCATATCTTGGGTCACAAATCAAGCCTTGGTAAATTTAAGAAAATTGAAATCATATCAAGTATCTTTTCCAACCACAACACTATGAGACTAGATATCAATTACAGGAAAAGTTCTGTAAAAAATACAAACACAAGGAGGCTAAACAATACACTACTTAATAAAGAAGTGATCACTAAAGAAATCGAAGGGGAAAATAAAAAATACCTAGAAACAAATGACAATGGAGACACGACGACCCAAAACCTATGGGAGGCAGCAAAAGCAGTTCTAAGAGGGAAGTTTATACCAATACAAGCCTACCTCAAGAAACAGGAAACATCTGAAATAAACAACCCAACTTTGCACCTGAAGCAACTAGAGAAAGAAGAAGAAAAATACCCCAAATTTAGCAGAAGGAAAGAAATCATAAAGATCAGATCAGAAATAAATGAAAAAGAAATGAAGAAAACAATAGCATAGATCAATAAAACTAAAAACTGGTTCTTTGAGAAGACAAACAAACTTGATAAACCATTAGCCAGACTCATCAAGAAAAAAAGGGAGAAGACTCAAATCAATAGGATTAGAAATGAAAAAGGAGAAGCAAAAACGGACATGGCAGAAATACAAAGGATCATGAGAGATTACTACAAGCAACTCTATGCCAATATACTGGACAACCTGGAAGAACTGGACACATTCTTAGAAATGCACAACCTGCCGAGACTGAACCAGGAAGAAATAGAAAATATGAACAGACCAATCACAAGCACTGAAATTGAAACTCTGATTAAAAATCTTCCAACAAACAAAAGTCCAGGACCAGATGACTTCACAGGCGAATTCTATCAAACATTTAGAGAAGAGCTAACATCTATCCTTCTCAAACTCTTCCAAAATATTGCAGAGGGAGAAACAATCCCCAACTCATTCTACGAGACCACCATCACCATGATACCAAAACCAGACAAAGATGTCACAAAGAAAGAAAACTACAAGCCAATATCACTGATGAACATAGATGCAAAAATCCTCAACAAAATACTAGCAAATAGAATCCAACAGCACATTAAAAGGATCATACACCATGATCAAGTGGGGTTTATTCCAGGAATGCAAGGATTCTTCAATATACGCAAATCAATCAACGTGATACACCATATTAACAAATTGAAGGAGAAAAAACATATGATCATCTCAATAGATGCAGAGAAAGCTTTCGACAAAATTCAACACCCATTTATGATAAAAGCCCTGCAGAAAGTAGGCATAGAGGGAACTTTCCTCAACATTATAAAGCCCTATATGACAAACCCACAGCCAACATTGTCTTCAATGGTGAAAAACTGAAACCATTTCCACTAAGATCAGGAACAAGACAAGGTTGCTCACTCTCACCACTATTATTCAACATAGTTTTGGAAGTCTTAGCCACAGCAATCAGAGAAGAAAAAGAAATAAAAGGAATCCAAATCGGAAAAGAAGAAGTAAAGCTGTCACTGTTTGCAGATGACATGATACTATACATAGAGAATTCTAAAGATGCTACCAGAAAACTCCTAGAGCTAATCAATGAATTTGGTAAAGTAGCAGGATACAAAATTAATGCACAGAAATCTCCTGCATTCCTATACGCTAATGATGAAAAATCTGAAAGTGAAATTAAGAAAAAACTCCCACTTAACATTGCAACAAAAAGAATAAAATATCTAGGAATAAACCTACCTAAGGAGACAAAAGGCCTGTATGTAGAAAATTATAAGACACTGATGAAAGAAATTAAAGATGATACAAATAGATGGAGAGATATACCATGTTCTTGGATTGGAAGAATCAACATTGTGAAAATGACTCTACTACCCAAAGCAATCTACAGATTCAATGCAATCCCTATCCAACTACCACTGGCATTTTTCACAGAACTAGAACAAAAAATTTCACAATTTGTATAGAAACACAGAAGACCCTGAAGAGCCAAAGCAATCTTGAGAACCAAAAATGGAGCTGGAGGAATCAGGCTCCCTGACTTCACACTATGCTACAAAGCTACCATAATCAAGGCAGTTTGGTACTGGCACAAAAACATATACATAGACCAATGGAACAGGATAGAAAGCCCAGAGATAAACCCAGGCACATATGGTCACCTTATCTTTGATAAAGGAGGCAAGCATATACAGTGGAGAAAAGACAGCCTCTTCAATAAGTGGTGCTGGGAAAACTGGACAGGTACATGTAAAAGTATGAAAGTAGAACACTCTCTGACACCATACACAAAAATAAACTCAAAATGGATTAAAGACCTAAATTTAAGGCCAGACAATATCAAATTCTTAGAGGAAAACATAGGCAGAACACTCTATGACATAAATCACAGCAATATCCTTTTTGACCCACCTCCTAGAGAAAGGGAAATAAATAAAAAAATAAACAAATGGCACCTAATGAATCTTAAAAGCTTTTGCACAGCAAAGGAAACCATAAACAAGACCAAAAGACAACCCTTAGAATGGGAGAAAATATTTGCAAATTCAGCAACTGACAAAGGCTTAATCTCCAAGATTTCCAAGCAGCTCATGCAGCTCAACAACAAAAAACCAAACAACCCACTCCAAAAATGGGCAGAAGACCTAAATAGACATTTCTCCAAAGAAGATATACAGACTGCCAACAAACACATGAAAGATTGATCAACATCACTAATCATTAGAGAAATGCAAATCAAAACTACAATGAGATATCATCTCACACCGGTCAGAATGGCCATCATCAAAATATCTAGAAACAATCAATGCTGGAGAGGGTGTGGAGAAAAGGGAACAGTCTTGCACTGTTGGTGGGAATGTAATTTGATACAACCACTGTGGAGAACAGTATGGAGGTTCCTTAAAAAACTAAAAATAGAACTACCATACGACCCAGCAATCCCACTACTTGGCATATACCCTGAGAAAACCATATTTCAAAAAGCGTCATGTACCAAAATGTTCATTGCAGCTCTATTTACAATAGCCGGGACATGTAAGCAACCTATGTGTCCATCATCGGATGAATGGATAAAGAAGATATGGCACATATACACAATGGAATATTACTCGGTCATAAAAAGAAACAAAATTGAGTCATTTGTAGAGAGGTGGATGGACCTAGAGTCTGTCATACAGAGTGAAGTAAGTCAGAAAGAGGAAAACAGATACCATATGCTAACACATATATATGGAATGTAACAAAAAAAATGTTTCTGAAGAACCTAGGGGCAGAACAGTAATAAAGACATAGACATAGAGAATGGACTTGAGGACATGGAGAGGGGGAAAGGTAAGCTGGGACGAAGTGAGAGAGTAGCATGGACATATATACACTACCAAATGTAAAATAGATAACTAGTGGAAAGCAGACACATAACACAGGGAGATCAGCTCGGTGCTTTATGACCACCTAGAGGGGTGGGATAGGGAGGGTGGGAGGGAGACACAAGAGAGAGGAGATATGGGGATATAAGTATATGTATAACTGATTCACTTTGTTATAGAGCAGAAACTAACACACCATTGTAAGGCAGTTATACGCTAATAAATATATTTTTAAAAAAAAGACATGCAATATTGCAGTCAGGCTGATAAAGGGTCAACAAGCCTGCAATGAAGAAATTCAATGAGCTAAAATAATACTCAGAAATGCAACACAATGATGTCAGATATAAAATTAATGAACAGAAAATGTACGATACCAAAAAGATTGAAATTCTGAAGAAAAAAAAAAAGCCAAAGAGAAATTCTAGAGCTCAAGAACTCAGTAAATGAAGTGCAGAATGCATTAGAAAGTGTTGGAAGTAGAGCAGAATTTATAGAATGTAGAATAAGCAATCTCAAGTTTAGGAATTTAGATATGATTCAGGTGGAAGAGGAGAGTGAATTAATTTTTTTTTAAAAGTGAATAAACCTTAAGAGAACTCTCAGACTTCTTCTGAAGAACCAACATAATATCAATAGATAAAGAGGGAGAAGGGACCAGAGAACTTAATTAAGAAATTAATAGCTGAGAACGTCCACACCCTGGGGAAGGAACTGGATATACAAGTCCACAAAGCTAATAGAACATCTTATCCAATGTAAAAGACCTCCTCCAAGACACATTATGTAAAACTGACAATATCCAATGATAAAAAAAGAATTTAAAGCCAGCCAGGGGAAAAATACTAATCTACAGAGGAACCCTTATTAGTCTTTCATCAGACTCTTCAGCAGAAACTCTGCAGCCAAGGAAAAAGTGGAATGTCATATTCAAAATATTGAAAGATAAAAATTGCTAGCCAGGAATACTCTATCCAGAAAAGGTTTCCTTCAGATATGAATGATAAATAAAGGCTTTCCCAGACAAACAAAAACTGATAGAGTTCATCAACACTAGAACTATCTTATAAGAAATGCTGAAAAAACACTTCAAATTGAAACAAAAAAAAAGTACACAAAACTCTGACTGAGGTGATAAATAAAATTAGAAAATAGTAACTCTTTTTCAAAATAATATGTTTAACATTTAATAATAGCATGAATCTTAAAGGAAAGGAGCATTAAAAATAACTATAGCTACTACAGCTTGGTAATAAAATCACATCATGAAAAGATAATTTGTGACATCAAAAATAAAAATAAAATGGGAAGAGGAATAGGATGAAAAGTTTACAGGTAAATAAAGACAAACTGCTATCAGCAAAAGTGACTATTTTATCTATGAGTTGTTTTCTGTAAACTGTATGGTAACCACAAAACAAAAATCTTGGACAGAAACATTAAACAAAAAGGGGGGGAGTGGAGCAAATCACCATGAGAAACCACAAATTTACAAAAAGGGACAGAAACAAGGGAAAAAGAAGCAATGGAGAGACAGAATAGCCAGAGGTAAATGATAAAATGGCAGTAGTAAATCTTTACACATAAATACTGACCTTAAATGTAAATGGATTAAACTCACCAGTCAAAAAGCATTGAGTGGCTGAACGGATTAAAAAAAAAAACCAACAATATGTTGCCTACAGGAGACTCATTTCAGCTCTAAAAACACATATAGTCTAAAATAAAACAGTGAAAGGTGACATTTCAAGAAAACAGAAACAAAAAGAAGTTGAGCATAGTCATACTTATATCAGACAAAATAGATGTCAAGCCAGAAAAAGTTAACAAGAGACAAAGAAGGTCATTATGTAGTAATAAAAGCATCACTACATGAAGAAAATATAACAGCTATATATATACTCCCAACCCGCCAGCACCAAAATATTTTAAGCAAATGCTAACAGACCTTAAGTGAGAAAATAGACAAAATTGAAATAATAGTAGGGTACATCAACACACTTGTAACATTGACATTGAAACATACTTTAGAACAAATGGACTTAACAGAGATATACAGCCATACCTCAGAGATATTGTGGGTTTGGTTCCAGATATCTCCACAATAAAGCAAATATCATAATAATGCAAGTCACACCAATTTTTTGTTTCTCAGAGCATATAGAAGTTATGTTTATACAATACTGCCGTCTATTAAGTGTGCAATAGAATTATGTCTAAAAAAATAATGTGCATACCTTAATTAAAAAATACTTTAATTGTTCAAAAATGCTAACCATCATCTGAGCCTTTAGCAAGTCATAGTATTTTTGATGGTGAAGGGTTTGAATTATGGGGAGAATTATCAAAATATGACACAAAGACACAAAGTAAGCAAATATTATTGGAAAAATGGTGCCAAGAGACTTGCTCGACACAGAGTTGCCACAAACTTTCAATTTGTAAAAACTTCCATATCTGTAAATCATGATAAAGTGAAGCACAATAAAACTAGTTATGCATGTACAGACATTCCATCCAACAGCAGCAGAATACATATTCTTCTCAAGGGCACAGAGATAATTCTCAAGCATATGATAGGCCACGAAACAAATCTTAGTAAACTCAAGAAGATTTAATCATACCTACTATCTTTTCTGACCACAATGGTATGAAACTAGAAATCAACAAGAGAAAGTGAGAAGACCTGAAAATATGTGGAAATTAAGCAATACACTTTTGAACAAAAATTGGGTAACAGAAGAAATTAAAAGGGAAATAAAAAGTTATCTAGAAACAAATAAAAATGGAAATAGAATGTATCAAATCCTGTGGGATACAGCAAAAGCAGTTCTGAGAGAAAAGTTTATAGCAGTAAATGGATATATTAGTAAATTAGAAAGATTTCAAATAAACGACCTAAGTTTACTGCTCAAGGAATTAGAAAAAGAAGAACAAATTAAGCTGAATTCACAAAAGGAAGGAAATAATAAAGATCAGAGCAGAGATAAATGAAATATAGACCAGAAAAATAATAGAAAGAATTAATGAAACTAAGAGATAGTTCTTCAAAAAGATAAACAAAATTGGAAAATCTTTAGCTAGACTATGAAAAAAAAGAGAAAATTCAAAAAATAAAATTATAAAAGAAAGAGGGGACATTTCAACAGGAATGATATGACAGGAATACATAGAATCACAAGAGACTACTATGAACAATTATATGGCAAAATACATAACTTTGAAGAAATGAACACATTTCTCAAAATAGACATCTACCAAGACTGAATCAAGAGGAAATAGAAAATCTGAACAGTACAACGAGTAAAGAAATTGAATCTGTAATCAAAAAAGTCCCAAAGCAGAGAACTCCAGAACCATATAGATTCCCTGGAGAATTCTACCAAATACTTAAAGGAGAATTAACACAACCCTCTTCAGGGATTCACATACATATAATAATATGTATAAAATAGATAACTAATAAGAACCTGCTGTATAAAAAAATAAATTAAATTAAAAAAATACATAACCCTCTTCAAACTCTTCCAAAATATTGAGGAGGAGGTAAGACTTCCAAACTCATTCTACAAAGCCAACATTATCTTGATATCAAAATGAGATAAAGGAGGGAGGAACCAAGATGGCAGAGTAGAAGGATGTGCTCTCACTACCTCTTGCGAGAACACCAGAATCACAACTAGCTGCTGGGCAATCATCAACAGGAAGACACTGGAATTCACCAAAAAAGATACCCCACATCCAAAGACAAAGGAGAAGCCACAATGAGACGGTAGGAGGGTCGCAATCACAGTAAAATCAAATCCCATAACTGGTGGGTGGGTGACTCACAGACTGGAGAACACTTATACCACAGAAGTCAACCCACTGGAGTGAAGGTTCTGAGCCGCACGTAAGCCTTCCAAACCTGGGGTTCCGGCAACGGGAGGAGGAATTCCTGGAGAATCAGACTTTCAAGTCTAGTGGGAATTGATTGCAGGACTTCGACAGGACTGGGGAAAACAGAGACTCCACTCTTGGAGGGCACACACAAAGTAGTGTGAGCATCAGGACCCAGGGGAAGGAGCAGTGAACCTAGGGGAGACTGAAACAGACCGACCTGCTAGTGTTGGAGGGTCTCCTGCAGAGGTTGGGGGGTGCTGTGACTCACCGTGGAGACAAGGACACTGGCAGCAGAAGTTGTGGGAAGTTCTCCTTGGTGTGAGCCCTCCCAGAGTCTGTCATTAGCCCCAGCCCAGGTAGGCTCCAGTATTGGGTTGCCTCAGGCCAAACAACCAACAGGGAGGGAACCCAGCACCACCCATCAACAGTCAAGTGGATTAGTTTTACTGAGCTCTGCCCACCAGAGCAACAGTCAGCTCTACCCACCACAAGTCCCTCCCATCAAGTATCTCAGATAGCCTCATCCACCAGAGGGCAGACAGCAGAAGCAAGAAGAACTAAAATCCTGCAGCCTGTGGAACAAAAACCACATTAACAGAAAAATAGACAAGATGAAAAGGCAGAGGGCTATTTACCAGATGAAGGAACAAAATAAAACACCAGAACAACAACTAAATGAAGTGGAGATAGGCAACCTTCCAGAAAAAGAATTCAGAATAATGATAGTGAAGATGATCCAGGACCTCAGAAAAAGAATGGAGGCAAAGATCGAGAAGATGCAAGAAATGTTTAACAAAGACACAGAAGAATTAAAGAACAAACAAACAGACGTGAACAATACAATAACTGAAATGAAAACTACACTAGAAGGAATCAATAGCAGAATAACTGAGGCAGAAGAACAGATAAGTGACCTGGAAGACAGAATGGTGGAACTCAGTGTTGCAGAACAGAATAAAGAATAAAGAATGAAAAGAAATGAAGACAGCCTAAGAGACTTCTGGGACAATATTAAAGGCAACAACATTCGCATTATAGGGGTTCCAGAAGGAGAAGAGCGAGAGAAAGGACCAGAGAAAATATTTGAAGAGATTAGAGTCGAAAACTTCCCTAACATGGGAAAGGAAATAGCCACCTAAGTCCAGGAAGTGCTGGGAGTCCCATACAGGATAAACCCAAGGAGAAACATCCCGAGACACATAGTAATCAAATTGGCAAAAATTAAAGACAAAGAAAAATTATTGAAAGCACCAAGGGAAAAACGAAAAATAGCATACAAGGGAACTCCTATAAGGTTAACAGCTGATTTCTCAGCAGAAACTCTACAAGCCACAAGGGAGTGGCATGATATACTTAAAGTGATGAAAGGGAAGAACCTACAACCAAGATTACTCTACCCGGCAAGGACCTCATTCAGATTCCATTGAGAAATCAAAAGCTTTACAGACAAGCAAAAGCTAAGAGAATTCAGCACCACCAAACCAGCTCTACAACAAATGCTAAAGGAACTTCTCTAAGTGGGAAACACAAGAGAAGAAAAGGACCTACAAAAACAAACTCTAAACAATTAAGAAAATGGTCATAGGACATACATATCGATAATTACCTGAAACGTGAATGGATTAAATGCTCCAAACAAAAGACACAGGCTTGCTGAATGGATAAAAAACAAGACCCATATACATGCTGTCTACAAGACACCCACTTCAGACCTAGGGACACATACAGACTCAAAGTGAGGAGATGGAAAAAAAATATTCCATGCAAATGGAAATCAAAAGAAAGCTGGAGTAGCTATACTCATATCAGATAAGATAGACTTTAAAATAAAGAATATTACAAGAGACAAGGAAGGACACTACATAATGATCAAGGGATCAATCCAAGAAGAAGGTATAACAATTATAAATATATATGCAACCAAGATAGGAGCACCTCAATACATGAGGCAACTGCTAACAGCTCTAAAAGAGGAAATCGACAGTAACACAATAATAGTGGGGGACTTTAACATCTCACTTACACCAATGGACAGATCATCCAAAATGAAAAAAAATAAGGAAACAGAAGCTTTAAATGACACATTAGACCAGATAGATTTAATTGGTATTTATAGGACATTCCATCCAAAAACAGCAGATTACACTTTCTTCTCAAGTGTGCACGGAACATTCTCCAGGATAGATCACATCTTATGTCACAAATCAAGCCTCAGTAAATTTAAGAAAATTGAATTCATTTCAAGCATCTTTTCTTTCCACAACACTATGAGATTAGAAATGAATTACAGGGGAAAAAACGTAAAAAATACAAACACATGGAGGTTAATCAATACCTTACTAAATAACCAAGAGATCATTGAAGAAATCAAAGAGGAAATCAAAATATACCTAGAGACAAATGACAGTGAAAACACGATGATCCAAAACCTATGGGATGCAGCAAAAGCAGTTCTAAGAAGGAAGTTTATAGCTATATAAGCCTACCTCAAGAAACAAAAAAAACTCTCAAGTAAACAATCTAACCTTACACCTAAAGGGACTATAGAAAGAAGAACAAACAAAATGCAACGTTAGCAGAAGGAAAGAAATCACAAAGATCAGAGCAGAAATAAATGAAATAGAAACAAAGAAAACAATAGCAAAGATCAATCAAACTAAAAGCTTGATCTTTGAGAAGATAAACAAAATTGATAAACCATTACCCAGACTCATCAAGAAAAAGAGGGAGCAGATTCAAATCGATAAATTTAGAAATGAAAAAGAAGTTACAACAGACACCGCAGAAATACAAAACATCCTAAGAGACTACTACAAGCAACTCTATGCCAATACAATGGACAACCTGGAAGAAATGGACAAATTCTTAGAAAGGTATAACCTTCCAAGATTGAACCAGGAAGAAACAGAAAATATGAACAGACCAATCACAAGTAATGAAATTGAAACTGTGATTAAAAATCTTCCAACAAACAAAAGTCCAGGACCAGATGGCTTCACAGGTGAATTCTATCAAACATTTAGAGAAGAGCTAACACCCATCCTTCTCAAACTCTTCCAAAAATTGCAGGAACACTCCCAAACTCATTCTATGAGGCCACCATCACCCTGATACCAAAACCAGACAAAGATACTACAAAAAAAGAAAATGACAGACGAATATCACTGATGAAAATAGATGTAAATATCCTCAACAAAATACTACCAAACAGAATCCAACGATACATTAAAAGGATTATACACCATGATCAAGTGGGATTTATCCCAGGGATGCAAGGATTCTTCAATATATGCAAATCAATCAATGTGATACACCACATTAACAAATTGAAAAATAAAGGCCATATGATCATCTCAATAAATGCAGAAAAAGCTTTTGACAAAATTCAACACCCATTTATGATAAAAACTCTCCAGAAAGTGGGCATAGAGGGAAGCTACCTCAATATTGTGAAGGCCATGTACGACAAACGCACAGCAAACATCATTCTCAATATTGAAAAACTGAAAGCATTTCCTCTAAGATCAGGAATGAGACAAGGATGTCCACTCTCATCACTATTATTCAACATAGTTTTGGAAGTCCTAGCCACGGCAATCAGAGAAGAAAAAGAAATAAAAGTAATACAAACTGGAAAAGAAGAAGTAAAACGGTCACTGTTTGCAGATGACATGATACTATACATACAGAATCCTAAAAATGCCACCAGAAAACTACTAGAGCTAATCAATGAATTTGGAAAAGTTGCAGGATACAAAATTAATGCACAGAAATCTCTTGCATTCCTATACACTAATGATGCAATATCTGAAAGAGAAATTAAGGAAACACTCCCATTTACCATTTCAACAAAAAGAATTAAATACCCAGGAATAAACCTGCTGAGGGAGACAAAAGACCTATATGCAGAAAACTATAAGACACTGATGAAAGATATTAAAGATGATAGCAACAGATGGAGAGATATACCATGTTGTTGGATTGGAAGAATCAATATTGTGAAAATGACTATACTACGCAAAGTAATCTATGGATTCAATGTAATCCCTATCAAATTACCAATGGCATTTTTTACGGAACTAGAACAAATCATCTTAAAATTTGTACGGAGACACAAAAGACCCCAAATAGCCAAAGCAGTCTTGAGGTAAAAAAACGGAGCTGGAGGAATCAGACTCCCTAACTTCAGACTATACTATGAAGCTACAGTAATCAAGACAATATGGTACTGGCACAGAAAATGAAACATAGATCAATGGAACAAGATAGAAAGCCCAGAGATAAACCCATGCACCTATGGTCAGCTAATCTATGACAATGGAGGCAAAGATATACAATGGAGAAAAGACAGTCTCTTCAATAATTGGTGCTGGGAGAACTGGACAGCTACATGTAAAAGAATCCCTAACACCATACATAAAAATAAACTCAAGATGGATTCAAGTCCTAAATATAAGCCTGGACACTATAAAACTCGTAGAGGAAAACATATGAAGAACACTCTTTGACATAAATCACAACAAGATCTTTTTTGATCCACCTCCCAGAGTAATGGAAATAAAAACAAAAATAAACAAATGGGACCTAATGAAACTTCAAAGCTTTTGCATAGCAAAGGAAACCATAAACAAGACAAAAAGTCAACCCTCAGAATGGTAGAAAATATTTTCAAACGAATCAATGGACAAAGGATTAATCTCCAAAATATATAAACAGCTCATGCAGCTCAATATTAAAGAAACAAAAAACCCAATCCCAAAATGGGCAGAAGACCTAAATAGACATTTCTCCAAAGAAGACGTACAGATGGCCGAGAAGCACAGGAAAAGATGCTCAACATCACTAATTATTAGAGAAATGCAAATCAAAACTACAATGAGGTATCACCTCACACCATTTAGAATGGGCATCATCAGAAAATCTAAAAAACAACAAATGCTGGAGAGGGTGTGGAGAAAAGGGAACCCTCCTGCACTGTTGGTGGGAATGTAAATTGATACAGCCACTATGGAGAACAGTATGCAGGTTCCTTAAAAAACTCACAATAGAATCACCATATAATCCAGCAATCCCACTACTGGGCATATACCCAGAGAAAACCATCATTCAAAAAGACACATGCACACCAATGTTCATTGCAGCACTATTTACGATAGCCAAGTCACTGAAGCAACCTAAATGCTCATCAACAGACGAATGGATAAAGAAGTTGTGGCACATATATACAATGGAATATTACTCAGCCATAAAAATAAATGAAATTGAGTCATTTGTTGAGACGTGGATGGATCTAGAGACTGTCATACAGAGTGACGTAAGTCAGAAAGAGAAAAACAATATCGTATATTAACGCATGTATGTGGAACCTAGAAAAATGGTACAGATGAACTGGTTTGCAGGGCAGAAGTTGAGACACAGATGTAGAGAACAGACATATGGACACCAAGGGGGGGAAACCGTGTTGGGGTGGGGATGGTGGTGTGCTGAATTGGGCGATTTGATTGACATGTATACACTGATGTGTATAAAATTGATGACTGATAAGAACCTGCAGTACAAAAAAACCAAGCAAATAAACAAACAAAAAACAACTAATACTAAAGTTTCTTTGGGTTATTTGTATGGAAATATGTTAATATAAATATTTCAGACATTGCATGAAATTTCTAAAAATCTTATATATTCTGGTATAATGTTATAAGTCAAAATTCTAGTTATTACTTTATTTATTTATTTATGGCTGTGTTGGGTCTTCGTTTCTGCGTGAGGGCTTTCTCTACTTGTGGCAAGTGGGGACCACTCTTCATCGCGGTGCGTGGGCCTCTCACTATCATGGCCTCTCCCGTTGCGGAGCACAGCCTCCAGACTCGCAGGCTCAGTAATTGTTGCTCACGGGCCTAGTTGCTCCGCAGCATGTGGGATCTTCCCAGACCAGGGCTCGAACCCATGTCCCCTGCATTGGCAGGCAGATTCTCAACCACTGCATCACCAGGGAAGCCCTTGTTATTACTTTAAAATGTATATCTCAGAAATAACTAAATTTCCTTGTCAATTGCATTATTATCGACTTTTATCAAATGCTTAACCATGGTCATTTTCAAGTATTTTGTCATTTATAGACAGTTCTTGTTGTACTCCGATGCTTTTGCAAAAATGTTCGTTTAAAAGGGTTTCATCTTCAAGGAATTCATGGAAAAGACTCTGACAAGTACAGGTTTCTGATAACTGACTATACTGCTGAACTGAATGAGTAAGCATTTTCAGAACTCTAATGGAAAACTGATGAATTCATAAAGGTGCTAACAAAGATCAAGATGAAAAAATATTAATTACATGGGACTGATTGAACTGATGAGGATGATTGTAATTTTTGTGACTTTCTGTTTGAATAAAAAAAAAAGTTTAAAAAACATAGATGGACGGTTAAAGAAGATGTGGTGTATACAATATATACAATGGAATATTTTTCATCTGTAAAAAAGAATGGAATCCTGACATTTGCAATAGCATGTATGAGCCTAGAACAACATAGTGAAATAAGTTAGAGAAAGACAAATACTGTATGTTTTCTCTTATGTGTGGAATCTAAAACAGCAAGCAAATGAACAAACATAACCAAACAGAAACAGAGTCATAGATACAGAGAACAAATAGGTGGTTGCCAGAAAGAAGAGGAGTTTGAGGAGGAGAGAAATAAGTGAGGGACATTAAGAGGTACAAAGTTTTATCGACAAAATAAGTGAGTCACGGGGATAAAATGTAGTGTGGGGAATATAGTTAGTAGTTATGTAATATCTTTGTATGGTCACACATGACAACTACACTTATTATGGCGATCATTTAAAAATGTATAGAAATATCAAATTCCTATGTTGTGTACATAGTGTTGTAGGTCAATTATATTTTAAAACAAAGTCATAGAAAAAGAGATGAGATTTGTGGCCACTAGAGTCAGGGTTTGGGGGGAGGGGGAACTGGATGAGGTGGTCAAAATGTACAGACTCCCAGTTATAAGATAAATAAGTACCAGGGATGTAATGTACAAAAAAAAATGAGATAAGGATACCACAAAAAAAGAATACTATAGACCAATACTCCTGATGAATATTGATGCAAAATTTTTCTACAAAATATTAGCGAACAAAATTCAAAAACAAATTAAATGAATTATACACCATGACTAAGTGGAATTTATCCCTATGATGCAAAATGGTTGAATGTATGCATGTCAATAAATGCAGCACATCACCTCAATAAAAGGAAAGATAAAAATCACATGATGATCTCAATAAATGCAGGAAAAAAGCATTTGACAAAATACAACATTTTTTTCATTAAAAAAATTCCTTAAGAAATTGGGTATTGAAGAAACGTACCTATTATTAATAAAGGCTATATATGACAAGCCCACATCTAACATTATATTTACTGGAAAAAAATTAAAAATGTTTCCTTTAAGATCCAGAACAAGATAAGAATGCTCACCCTCATCAATCTTATTCAATATAGTACTGGAAGTCCTAGCTGGAATAATTAATCAAGATGAAGAAACAAAAGTCATTGAAATCATAAAGGAAGAAGTAAAATTGTCATTGATCACTGATGATATGATCTTATATATATAGAAAGTCCCAAAGAGTCCATCAAAAAAAATTGTTGGAATTAATCAATGGTTTTAGTAGCATCAGGATACAAAGTCAACATACAGAAATCAGCCACATTGCTTTACACTAATAATGAAGCATCTCAAAAAGAAATAGAGAAAAATATCCCATTCACAGTAGCATTAAAAACAAAAAAATAGGAATAAATTTCATGAAGGAAGTGAAAGATCTATCAATGAAAATTACAAGCCTTTGCTGAAAATATTTGAAGAAGACACAAATGGAAAGACATCGCATTTCTTGTATCAGAAGAATTAATATTGTTAAAATCATCATGACAACCCAAAGCAATCTACAGTTTCAATACAATGGCCATCACAATACCAAAGGCAATATCTACAGAAATAGAAAAAACAATCCTAAAGTATGTGTGGAACCACAAAAGACCCCAAATAGCCAAGGCAATCCCGATGGGGAAAAAAGCTGGTTGTATCACACTTCCTGATTTCAAAATATACTACCAATTCATAGTAGTAGA
This sequence comes from Balaenoptera physalus, assembly GCF_965194825.1. Taxonomy (NCBI): domain Eukaryota; kingdom Metazoa; phylum Chordata; class Mammalia; order Artiodactyla; family Balaenopteridae; genus Balaenoptera; species Balaenoptera physalus. Next base: position 70,427,747 of record NC_138903.1, on the reverse strand, counting down.
AGAAGTAAGGTACTGACACAAAAACAGAGACACAGACCAATGGAACAGAAGAGAGCTCAGAATTGAATACTAGCATATATGATCAATTCATATTCGAAAAGGGAGCCAAGAACACCCAATAGGTAAAGGACGGACTCTTGAATGAATGGTGTTTGGAAAACTGGATAAACACATGCAGAACAATAAAATTCGATCCCTATTTCACACCATTCACAAAAGTTAACTCAAGATGTATCAATGACTTAAACATAAGACCTGGAACCATAAAACTCCTGGAAGAAAATGTAGAGAAGAAGCTAATAAATATTGGTCTTGACAATGTTTTTTTGGACATGACACCAAAAGCACAAAAAACAAAAGTAAAAATTTACAAATGCTACTACATCAAACTCAAAACTTCTTCACTGCAAAATAAACAATTAACAAAATGAAAAGAAAACTTACAGAATGGGAAAAAAATTTGCAAGCCATTTATTGGATAAGGAATTCATATTCAAAAAATAAGGAACTCATAAAAGTTAATAACAGAAAACAAAAACAATCCAATTAAAAACGGGCAAAAGAACTAAGTAGACATTTTTCCAAAGAGGACATCAAAATGATCAATAGACACATTAAAAGATGCAAAATTTTATAAATCATCAGGGAAATGCAAATCAGTATCACAATGAGATACCACCTTATGCCTGTTAGAATGGCTATCATCAAAAAGATAAGAGACAAAAGGTACTGGTGAGGAAGTGGTGAAAGGGAACACTTATAAACTGTTGGTGGGAATGCAGATTTGTCAAACCACTATGTAAAATAATACAGAGCATCCTCAAAAAATTAAAAATAGATCTACATACAGTCCAACAATTCTGCTTCTGGGTATATACCCAAAGGGAATGATAACTGGATTTTGATGAGATATATGCACTCCCATGTTTATCACAGCATTATTCACAGTAGCCAAAATATGGAAACAACCCAAATTCCCATCAATAGATGAATAGATTAAAAAAAAAGATGTGGTATATTATTCAGCCATGACAGAGGAGGATAATCTGTCATTTGCAACAATATGGATAGACTTTGGACACATTATGCTAAGTGAGATAATTCAGACAGAGAAAGACAAGTACTATATAATAACACATATATATGGAATCTAAAGAAATCAAACCTGTAAAAAAAGAGTGAAAAACAATAGATTCCCGGGGGATAGAAGGTGGAGTTAACATTGATACAATTAAAGGGTACAAACATGTAACAAGTAGAAAATAAGCCATGGAGACGTAATATGAGTATAATGAATATGGACAATAATATTGGTCTATATTTCTGTAATGTGATAAATATTACTACATGGTAATCATATTACAATATATAAACTTATCAAAGTAACATGCTGTAGAACTTAAATTTACACATTACATGTCAAAATTGTTTAATAAAATAATTTTTAAAGAAAATAAATTTATAAAATCATCTCATCAAGAGGCTAAAGTAGAAAAAATAACACAATCCTATTTATAGATGCAGAAAAGCCTTTGATAACATTCAACACACAGTCATGATACAGAATCTCAGCAAACTAGGAAAAAAGGAAAACTTCCTAAACTTGATAAAGAATATTTTTTAAAAACCTACAGATTGCATCATATTTAATGATGAGAAGCATGAAATTTCCCAGGATGATCATGTACAAAGCTAAGATGTCCCCTCTTACCTCTGCTTCTCAACATGATACTAGAAGTCCTAGCTAATTTAATAAGAAAAGAAAATAAAAGATATGCAGATTTAGAAGGACTAAATAAAACTGTCTTTGTTCCCAGATGACATAACCATCTATTGAGAAAATCTGAAAGAAATTCCTTAAAGCCTTCTGGAACTAAAAAAGTGTTTATAGCAAGTTTGTAGGACACCATGCTAATGTACAAAAGTCAATCACCTTCCTATGTACCAGCAATGAACAAATGGAATTTGAAATTAAAACACAATACCACTTTCATCAGAACCAAAAAATAGAGAAAGAAATACTTAAGTATAAATCTAACAAAATGTGTACAAAATCTATATGAGAAAAATATAAAACTCTAATGAAAGATATAAAAAAAGAAATAAATAATTGGGGAGACATTCTATGTCCATGGACAGAAAGACTCAATATTTTCAAGATGTCATTTCTTCCAAAATTGATCTATAGTTTCCATGAAATCCCAGTTAAAATCTAAGCAAAGTTTTTCTGTGGATATCTAAAAATTTCTTGTAGAGAGGCAAAAGACACAGAATAGCCAACTCAATATTGGAGAACATAGTTGGAAGATTAATACTACTCAATTTCATGACATTATAATGCTATAGTCACTAGTGTAGGTAGTATGGTGAAAGAATAGACAAACAAATCAGTGTATCATAATAGAGAACCTGGAAATAGATCTACATAAATATAGGTTATTGATCTTTGACAAAGAAGCAAAACAATGGAGCAATGACAGTCTTTTCAGGAAATGGTTCTGGACTTGGTGGTGGATCAATATGGTGATGTTGGAGGATCATGACCTCCCCTACTACTATGAACACAACAAGTACATAGCTATATATGGAACAATTCCCTCTGAAAATAATTTGAGAACTACCTGAACAATTACTCCACAACAGAAGATAATAGGGCCACATGAAGACAGGTAGAAGAGTCAGAGACACAATCTTACTAAATCCCCACCACTGGTGCAGTGACATATATTAGGGAGGAATCTCAAGAACAATAACGCTTCTCTCTGAGAAGCAAGGGGTTGGTGCCCCACTTCAGGCACCCCAACCCCTGAATTTGCACCAAAGACACAAGCCCCCAAGTCATCTGTTTTTGAAAACCAACAGGGCTTACATGCAGGAGAAACCTAGGGACATAGGAAATGGAAATTCCATTTTTAAAGGGCTTGTATGCAGACTCACTCACCCTGCGACCCATTATAAAAGCAGTAGTTTGAAAAGTGCTTAGACCATATGTGAGGAAGACTAATTTGCTAATCTTAAAACATTAGTCAAAGGGAAAGAAGCCTGTTGGGACTCTCTCAAGGAATGGAGGTGATAGTAGTTGCCATTTCTGGTTTCCTTTTATCTTGCTTGCACCAGGATTGATGGACACCATTTTTGAACTCACACTTTAACCTATTAGCAGTGGCAAGTGTGCACCCCAACCACTCATATTGCATACTGTAGCCCTGCCAGAGGTGGCAGGGGAGAACACTGCCCCCCCCATGCTTCTTCCCACAACCCCTCCAGAGATGTTGGACCAGTGCCCTGTTCACCCATGACACTTCTCACAGTTCCAACACATGCAGCTTATGCGGGGGACAACCCTTGAGCGTCAGGCCCTGATGTCTGGGAGGACTGAATTTCTGGACCCCTCAGTTCTGAAAAAGTCAATAGACTGTTAGAGAGACAATAAAATAGACAGCCAAGAAGTAGGGCAATGTTAAACAATAAGGTTCAACTCCTACACAGAGATACTTATCCAAGACTGGGAGAGATAGCTGTTTCACCTAATACATAGAAACAAATGCAGAGAGTCAAGAAAAATGAGGAAACATAGTAATATGTTCCAAATGAAAGAACAAGATAAAGTCCCAGAAAAAAAATACCTTAATGAAATAGAGGTAAGCAATATACAAAAAAAAAACACCTCAAAGTAATTGTCATAAACAGGCTCACAAAACTCGAGGGAAGAATTGATGAACACAGTAAGAATTTCAACAAAGAGATAGAAAAATATAAGAAATTATGAAACAGAAGTCAATGAGCTGAAGAATACAATAAGTGAACTAAAAAATGCACTGGAGGAGTTCAAGAGCAGACTAGATGAAGCAAGGAAAAAAATCAGAGAGCTGGAGACAGTGCAGTGAAATCCACCCAAACAGAGTAGTAAAAAGGAAAATAAAAAGTGAAGATAGCTTAAGGCAGTGGTCCCCAACCTTTTTGGCAGCAGGGACCAGTTTCCTGGAAGAAAATTTTTCCACAGGCTTGGGGAGGGGGATGTTGGTTCAGGCCATAATGCGAGTGACGGGGGTACAGTTCAGGTGGTAATGCAAGTGATGAGGAGCAGCAAATGAATCTTCGCTTGCTCACCCGCCACTCACCTCCTGCTGTGTGGTCAAGTTTCTAACAGGCTGTGGACCAGTATCAGTCTGAAGCTCAGGGGTTGGGGGCCCCTGGCTTAAGGGACTTATGGTTTAATATGAAGCAAAATAACATTTGCATCATAGGAGTCCCAGAAGGAGAAGAGAGAAAGTGGCAGAAAACTTATATGAAGAAGTAATGGTTGAAAATTTCTTTAACCTGGGAAAGAAAATAGATATCCAGATTCAAGAAGCCCAGTGAGTTCCAAACAATATGAACCTAAAGAGACCCACACCAAGACACATTGTAATTAAAAGGTCAAAAGTTAAAGATGAAGAGAGAATCTTAAAAACAAAAGAGAGAAAAACAACTAGTTATGTATAAGGAAACCCCATAATGCTATTATCAGTTTCCTCATGAAAAACTTCACAGGCAAGAAAAGAGTGGCATGGCATGACATAGTCAAAGTGGTGAAGATATTAAAAAAAAAAACAAACCTAGCAACGAATACTCTAGCTGACATGGGTATCATTTAGAATTGAAGAAGAAATAGAGAATTTTCCAGATAAACAAAAGCTAAAGGGATTCATTACAATTAAATCACCCTTAAAAGGAATAATAGAGACTATTTTAAGCTGAAAGGAAGGGGCACTGATTAGTAACAGGAAAACATATGAATGAAAAATCTCTCTAGTAAAGGTAAATATATAGCAAAGGAGGTGGACTAATCACTTATAAAAGTAGTAAGAAAGTTAAAGAAAAAAGTAGTAAAAATTAACTATAATTACAATAATTTGTTAAGGTTCACACAAAAATATGTAAACTGTGACATCAAACACTTAAAATGTGGGGGGGGGAGGAAAAACTAACGAGATTTAGAATGTATTCAAACTTAACATGTTATCAACTTAAAATAAATTGTTATAAATATAGTCTGATATATGTAAGCCTCATGGTAATCACAAAGCAAAACTCTACAATAGATAAATAGACTTTAAAACAAAAACTGTAATGAAAGGCAAAGATGAACATTATATAATGATGTGCCAATACAACAAAAAGATATAACAGTTGTAAATTTTTATGCAGCCACATGGGGGTCCTTACATATATAAATCAAATATTAACAGAAGTAAAGAGATAAGTTGGCAACAATACAATAATAATGGAGAATTTTATAACTCCACTTACATCAATGGATAGATCATCCAGACAAAAAGTCAATAAGGAAATTTAGGTCTTAAATGAGGCATTAGGTCAGATGGACATAATAGATATATACAGAACATTCTACCTCAAAGCAGCAGGACACACATTCTTCTTAAGGTATCAAAATTTTTCCAGGATAGACCGCATGCAAGGCCACAAAACAAGTTTCAAAAAATGTAAGACAGTTGAAATCATATCAACCATATTTTCCAACAACAACAATAATATGAAATTAAAAATTCAATTACAATAAAATTTGAAAAATCAAATATGTGGAGATTAAACAACATGCTATTGAACAACCAATGGGTCAAATAAGAAATCAAAGGAATAATAAAAAAAAACCTTGAGACAAATGAAAATATAAGCACAATTTACAAAAATCTATGGGATGTAGCAAAATCAGTTGTAAGAGGGAAATTTATAGTGATACAGGCCAACCTCCAAGAAGAAAAATCACAAATAAACAATCTAACTTTACACCTAAAGGATCTAGAAAAGGAAAAACAAAGTACAAATTTAGTAGAAAGAAGAAATTAATAAATACTAGAGAGAAAATTAAATAGAGACTAAAAAGACAATAGAAAGAGCTTGTTCTTTAAAAAGGTAAATCAAAATGACAAACCTTTAGCAAGACTCACTAAGAAAGAGAGGATTCAAATAAAAACAGATATGAAAGAAATGACAAATTATGTCAAAAATACAAAGGGTCAAAAGAATTTACTGTGAAAAATTATATGCTAACAAATTAGACAACTTAGAGGAAATGATTAAATTCCTAGAAACATACAGTCTTCCAAGATGGAATACTGAAGAAACAGGTAATCTGAACAGACTGATTACTAGTGAGGTGACTGATTCAGTAATTGAAAACCTACCAACAAAAAAAGTACAGGACCAGAGGGCTTAACCAGTCAATTCTACTAAACATTCAAATAAGACTTAATATCTATACTTCTCAAATTCTTCCAAAAAAATGAAGAGGAAGAAATACTCCCAAACATATTTTACAAGGCCAGCATTACTGTGATACCAAAATCAAACAAGGAAAGCAGCAAAAAAGTTACAGTACATCTTTGATGAAAAAAGATGTAAAAATCCTTAACAAAATATTAGGAAACTGAATTCAAAAATACATTAAAAAATCATATCATGAATAAGTAGGATATATTACAGGGATGCAAGGATGCTTCAGCACCTGCAAATCAATAAACAGGATATACCACGTTAAAAAATAAAAAATAAATATCATATGATTATCTCAGTAGATGCAGAAAAAGCATTTGGGAAAATTCAACAACGATTTATGATATAAACTCTCAATAAAGTGGGTAAAGATGGAATGATGTACCTTGACATAAAAAAGGACATATATGACAAATTCACAGCTAACATCATTCTCAACAATGAACAGCTGAAAGATTTTGCCTTAAGAAAAAGAACAAGGGCTTCCCTGGTGGTGCAGTGGTTGAGAATCTGCCTGCCAATGCAGGGGACACGGGTTCGAGCCCTGGTCTGGGAAGATCCCACATGCCACAGAGCAAGTAGGCCCGTGAGCCACAATTACTGAGCCTGCGCGTCTGGAGCCTGTGCTCCGCAACAAGAGAGGCCGTGATAGTGAGAGGCCCGTGCACCGCAATGAAGAGTGGACCCCACTTGCTGCAACTAGAGAAAGCACTCGCACAGAAACGAAGACTGAACACAGCCATAAATAAATAAATAAATAAATTTTTTTAAAAAAAGAAAAGAACAAGACAAGGATGCCTATCTCACAATATTTATATGACATTTTATTGGAAGTTTTAGCCAGAGCAATTAAAAAGAAATAAAAGGCATCCAAATTGAAAAGGAAAGTAAAACTTTTGCTTTTCACAGGTGACATGATATTATCTGTAGAAAACCTAAAGATTTGGCAAAAAAAACTGTTAGAAAAAAACAATTTAGCAAAGTTACAGGTTACAAATTAACAGAACTAAATCTGTTGCATTTTCGTACACTAAAAATGAAGTCTCAGAAAGAAAAATTAAGAAAGCAATCTCATTTACAATTGCATCAAAAAGGATAAAATGTTTAGGGCTAAATTTAACTAAGGAAGTGAAAGACTGGTACTTTGAAAACTATAAGACATTGATGAAAGAAACTGAAGAAGACATAAATAAATGGAACAATATTTCATGCTCATGGATTGGAAGAATTAATATTATACAAATGCCATATTACCCAAAGCAATCTACAGATTCAATACAATTCCTATCAAAATCCCAATGGCATTTTTCACATAATAGAACAGTCAAAAATTTGTATGAAACCACAAAAGATCCCAAATAGTCAAAGCAATTTTGAGAAAGAAAAACAAACCTGAGGGCATCATACACCCTGATATCAAACTATATTACAAAGTTATAGTAATTTTTAAAGTATGATATTGACATATAAACAGACACATAGATCAATGAAACATAATAGAAAACCCAGAAGCAAACCCACATATATAAGTTCAATTAATTTACAAAAAAGGAGCCTACAATATAAATGGGAAACAGGGAGTCTCTTCAATAAATAGTGCTGGGAAAACTGGGCAGCCACATGCAAAAGAATTTAACTGGGCCACTATCTTATACCATACAAAAAATAAATAAAAATGAATTAATGACCTGAATGTAAGATGTGACACCATAAAACTCTTAGAAGAAAATATAGACAGTAAGCAGTTTTACATCTTTCTTGGTGATATTTTAATGGATCTGACTGCAAATGCAATGTCAACAAAAACTAAAATAAACAAATGAGACTACATTAAATTAAAAGTTTTCTGGACAGCAAAGGAAATCATCAAACATATGAAGGCAAACTAATGAATGAGAGAAGATATTTTCAAATCATATATCTGATAAGAAGCTATATCCAAAATATATAAAGAACTCATACAGTTTTATAACAAAAAAAATCCAACTAAAAATGTCCAGAGAATATGAATGGATATTTTTTGAAAAAAAGACATAAAGATGGCCAACAAGCATATGAAAAAATGCTCAACATCATTAATCATCAGGGAAATGCAAATCAAAACCACAATGAGATATCATCTCACACCTGCCAGAAAGATTATTATCAAAAAGACTAGAAATATAAAGTGTTGGCTAGAGTGTGGAGAAAAAAGTAACACTTGTACACTGTTGCTGAGAATATAAATCAGTGCATCCACTGTGTAAAACACTATTGAGTTTCCTCATAAAATTAAAAATATAACTACCATACGATCCAGTAATTCCACTACTGGGTATTTATTGGAAGAAAACAAAAATGCTAATTCAAAAAATTATAGCACCCTTGTGTTTATTGCAGCATTATGTACATTAGCAAATATAAGGAATCAACCTAAATGGCCAATGATGGATGGATGGATAAGGAAGATATGACATACACACACACACACACACACACACACATGATGGCATGTAACTCAGCTGTAAAAAAGAATGAAATCTTGCCATTTGCTATACCACAGATGGACCTTGAGAGTATTATGTTAAGTCAGACATATAAAGAGAAGTACCTTATTAAAAAAAAAAAGAGAGAGAGAGAGAAATACCTTATGATTTTACTCAGATGTGGAATCTAAAACAAAACAAACAAACAAAAACAAAAAACAAAAAATCTCAGGAACAAACAAAACTAAGCTTATAGATATAAAATAGAGATTGGTGGTTGCCAGGGGTGAGGGAAGTTGGTGGGTAGGCAAAGTGGGTGAAGCGGATCAAAAGGCACAAACTTCCAGACATAAAGTATATGTCATGTGAATGTAATGGATATCATGATGACTATTGTACTGCATATTTGAAAGTTCCTAAGAAAGTAAATTTCTCATGACAAGAAAAAAATTTTAAATTTCTATAGTGATGGACAGTAACTAGACTGTAGTAATCATTATGCAATGTATAGTCAATGACAGATTATTATGTTGTACAACTGAAGCTAATACAATATGGTATGTCAATTATACTGAAATTAAAAAAAAAGAAAATACCAGACAAAAAAATGTTGAAATAATTGAACATCCACATTCAAAAAAACTAATCTAGGTACAGATCAAGATTTATGCCAGGGATATAAATATGGTTTAACATCTGTAAATCAATCATTAAGAAAACAAAGGATAAAAAATCATATAATTATCTCAATGGAGGCAGAAAAGTATTTGACAAAATTTGACATCCATTTATGATAAAAACTCTCAGCAAAGTAGGTGTAAAGGAAACATACCCTAACATAATAAAGGTCATATAGGACAAACACAGAGTTAACATCATACTTATTGGTGAAAAGCTAACTGTGTTTCCTCTAAGGTAAGTAACCAAACAGGGATGCCCATTCTCACTACCCTTTTTTTTTTTTAACATCTTTATTGGAGTATAACTACTTTACAATATTGTGCTACTTTCTGCTGTATAACAAAGTGAATCAGCTATATGTATACCTATATCCCCATATACCCTCCCTCTTGCGTCTCCCTCCCACCCTCCCTATCCCAACCCTCTATGTGGTCACAAAGCATCGAGCTGATCTCCCTGTGTTATGCAGATGCTTCCCACTAGATATCTATTTTACATTTTGTAGTGAATATATGTCAATGCCACTCTCTCACTTTGTCTCAGCTTACCCTACCCCTTCCATGTGTCCTCAAGTCCATTGTCTATGTCTGCATCTTTATTCCTGTTCTGCTCCTAGGTTCTTCAGAACTATTTTTTTTTAGATTCCATATATATGTGTTAGCATACGGTACTTGTTTTTCTTTTTCTGACTTATTTTACTCTGTATGACAGACTCGAGGTCCATCCACCTCACTACCAATAACTCAATTCTGTTTCTTTTTATGGCTGATTAATATCCATTGAATATATGAACCACATCTTCTTTATCCATTCATCTGTCAATAGACAGTTAGATTGCTTCCATGTCCTGGCTACTGAAAATAGTGCTGAAATGAACAATGTGGTACATGACAATTTTTAAATTATGCTTTCTCAGGGTATATGCCAAGTAGTGGGATTGCAAGGTGGTAAGGTAGTTCTAGTTTTAGTTTTTTAAGGAACCTCCATACTGTTCTCCATAGTGGCTGTAGTAATTTACATTCCCACCAAAAGTGCAACAGGGTTCCCTTTTTTCCACACCCTCTCCAGCATTTATCATTTATAGATTTTTTGATGATGCCCACTATGACGAGTGTGAGGTGATACCGCATTGTGGTTTGATTTGCATTTCCCTAATGATTAGTAATGTTGAGCATCCTTTCAAGTGTTTGCTGGCAATCTGTATATCTTCTTTGGAGAAAGAAGATCTATTTAGATCTTCTGCCCATTTTTGGATTAGGTTGTTGGTTTTTATTATATTGAGCTGCTTGTATATTTGGAGATTAATCTTTTGTCAGTTGCTTCATTTGCAAATATTTTCTCCCCTACTAAAGGTTGCCTTTTTGTCTTGTTTATGGTTTCCTTTGCTGTGCAAAAGCTTTTAAGTTTCATTAGGTCCCATTTGTTTATTTCCGTTTTTATTTCCATTTCTCTAGGAAGTTGGTCAAAAAGGATCTTGCTGTGATTTATATCATAGAGTGTCCTGCCTATGTTTTATTCTAAAACTTTTTTAGTGTCTGACCTTATATTTATGTCTTTAATCCATTTTGAGTTTATTTTTTGTATGGTGTTAGGGAGTGTTCGAATTTCATACTTTTACATGTAGCTGTTCATTTTTCCCAGCACCACTTACTGAAGAGGCTGCCTTTTCTCCATTGTATATTCTTGCCTCCTTTATCAAAGATAAGGTGACCATATGCGTGTGGGTTTATCTCTAGGCTTTCTATCCTGTTCCATTGATATATATATATATATATATATATATATATATATATATATGTATATATATGTATGTATATATATGTGTGTGTATATATATATACACATATATATATATATATATACATATATATGTATATATATATTTGTGCCAGTACCATACTGTCTTGATTACCGTAGCTTTGTAGTATAGTCTGAAGTCAGGGAGCCTGCTTCCTCCAGCTCCATATTTCTTTTTCAAGATTGCTTTGGCTATTTGGGGGATTTTGTGTTTCCATACAAATTATAGAATTTTTGTACTAGTTCTGTTAATAAATGCCACTGGCAGTTTGATAGAGATTGCATTGAATCTGTAGATCACTTAGGGTAGTATAGTCATTTTCACAATGTTGATTCTTCCAATCCAAGAACATGGTATATCTCTCCATCTGTTTGTATCATCTTTAGTTTCTTTCTTCAGTTTCTTATAGTGTTCTGCATACAGATCTTTTGTCTCCTTAGGTAGTTTTATCCCTAGGTATTTTATTCTTTTTGTTGCAGTGTTAAATGGGAGTGTTTCCTTAATTTCTCTTTCAGATTTTTCATCATTAGTGTATAGGAATGAAGAGATTTCTGTGCATTAATTTTGTATCCTTCTACTTTACCAGATTCATTGATTAGCTCTAGTAGTTTTCTGTTAACATCTTTGGGATTCTCCAGTTATAGTATCATGTCATCTGCAAATAGTGACACTTATACTGCTTTTTTTTCAGATTTAGATTCCTTATATTTCTTTTTCTGCTCTGAATGCAGTGGCTAAAACTTCCAAAATTATGTTGAATAACAGTGGTGAGAGTGGGCAACCTTGTCTTGTTCCTGATCTTAGTGGAAATGGTTTCAGTTTTTCACCATTGACATCTATGTTGGCTGTGGGTTTGTCATATATGGTCTTTATTTAGTTGAGCTAAGTTTCCTCCATGCTTACTGTCTGGAGGGTTTTTATCAGGAATGGGTATTGAATTGTTTTGAAAGATTGTTATGCATCCATTCAGATTATCATATCCTTTTTAACATTTAATTAGCTAATATGGTGTATCGCATGTATTGATTTGCGTATATTGAAGAATCCTTTCATTCCTGGGATAAACCCCACTTGATCATGGTGTAAAATCCTTTTTAATGTGGTGTTGGATTCTGTTGGCTCGTATTCTGTTGAGGATTTTTGCATCTATCTTTATCGGTGATATTGGCCTGTAGTTTTCTTTTTTGTCTGTGAAATCTTTGTCTGCTTTTGGTATCAGGGTGATGGTGGCTTCATAGAATGAGTTTGGGAGTGTTCCTCCCTCTACTATATTTTGTAAGAGTTTGAAAAGTATAGGTGTTAACTCTTATATTTTCTACTTCTTCCTGGTTCAGTTATGGAAGTTTGTGGTTTTCTAAGAATTTGTCCATTTCTTCCAGGTTGTCCCTTTTATTGGCATAGAGTTGCCTGTAGTAATCTCTCATGATCCTTTGTATTTCTGCAGTGTCAGTGTTACTTCTCCTTTTTCATTTCTACTTCTGTTGAATTGAGTCTTCTCCCTTCTTTTCTTGAGGATTCTGCTTAATATTTTATCAATTTTGCTTATCTACTCAAAGAACCAGCTTTTATTTTTATTGATCTTTGCTATTGTTTCCTTCATTTCTTTTTCATTTGTTTACTATCTGAGTTTTATGATTTCTTTCCTTCTGCTAACTTAGGGGGTTTTTTTTGTTCTTCTTTCTCTAATTGCTTTATGTGTAAGGTTAAGTTGTTTCTTTGAGATTTTTCTTGTTTCTTGAGGTAGGATTGTATAAACTTCCCTCTTTGAAATGCTTTTGCTGCATCCCATAGGTTTTGGGTCGTCATGTTTTCATTGTCTTTTGTTTCTAGGTATTTTTTGTTCTCCTCTTTGATTTCTTCATTGATCTCCTGGTTATTAAGTAGTGTACTCTTTAGCCTCCATATGTTTTTACTTTTTACAGAAGTTTTCCTGTAATTAATATCTAGTCTCATAGTTTTGTGGTCAGAAAAGATACTTGATATGATTTCAGCTTCTTAAATTTACCAAGGCTTGATTTGTGACCCAAAATATGATCTATCCTGGTGAATGTTCCATGAGCACTTGAGAAGAAAGTGTATTCTGGAAGATTTCTGGATGGAAGGTCCTGTAAATATCAACTAAGTCCTTCTTGTTTAATGTATCATTTAAAGCTTGTGTTTCCTTACTTATTTTCATTTTGTAGGCTCTGTCCATTGGTGAAAGTGAGGTGGTAAAGTCCCCTACTAAACTGTTTTCCTGTTGATTTCCCCTTATACAGCTGTTAGCATTTGCCTTATGTATTGAGGTGCTCTTATGGTGGGTGCATAAATATTTACAATTGTTATATCTTCTTGTTGGATTGATGCCTTGATCATTATGTAGTGTTCCTCTTTGTCTCTTATAATAGTCTTTATTTTAAAGTGTATTTTTTCTGATACGAAATTGCTACTCCAGCTTTCCTTTGATTTCCATTTGCATGGAATATCTTTTTCCATCCCCTCACTTTCAGTCTGTATGTGTCCCTAGGTCTGAATTGGGTCTCTTGTAGACAGCATATATACGTGTCTTGTTTTTGTATCCATTCAGCCAGTCTACGTCTTTTGGTTGGAGCATTTAATCCATTTACATTTAAGATAATTATCCATATGTATGTTCCTATTACCATTTTCTTAATTGTTTTGCATTTGTTAATGTAGGTTTTTTCCTTCTCTTGTGTTACCTGCCTAGAGAAGTTCCTTTAGTATTTGCTGTAAAGCTGGTTTGGTGGTGCTGAATTCTTTTAACTTTTGCTTTTCTGTGATGGTTTTAATTTCTCCATCAAATCTGAATGTTATCCTTGCTGGGTAGAGTAATCTTGGTTGTAGTTTTTTTTTTCCTTTTAATCACTTTAAGTATGTCCTGCCACTCCCTTCTGGTTTGCAGAGTTTCTGGTGAAAGATCAGCTGTTAACCTTATGGGGATTCTCTTGTATGCTAATTGTTGCTTTTTCCCTTGCTGCTTTTAATATTTTTTATTTGTATTTAATTTTTCACAGTGTGATTAATATGTGTCTCAGTGTGTTTCTCCTTCGATTTATCTTGTATGGGACTCTCTGTGCTTCCTGGACTTGATTAACTGTCTTCTTTCCCATATTAGGGAAGTTTTCAACTATAATCTCTTCAAATATTTTCTGAGACCCTTTCTTTTCCTCTTCTTCTTCTGGGACCCTTATAATTCATATGTTGGTGCATTTAATGTTGTCCCAGAGGTCTCTGAGACTGTCCTCAATTCTTTTCATTTTTTTTTTCTTTATTCTGCTCTGTGGTAGTTATTCCCACTATTTTATCTTCCAGGTCACTTATCTGTTCTTCTGCCTCAGGTATTCTGCTATTGATTCCTTCTAGAGAATTTTTGTTTTCATTTATTGTGTTGTTCATCATTGTTTGTTTGCTCTTTAGTTCTTCTAAGTCCTTGTTAAACGTTTCTTGTATTTTACCCATTCTATTTCCAAGATTTTGTATTTTCTTTACTATAATTACTCTGAATTCTTTTTCCCGTAGACTGCCTATTTCCTCTTCATTTGTTTCGTCTGATGGGTTTTTACCTTTCTCCCTCATCTGCTGCATATTTCTCTGTCTTTTCATTTTTTTAACTTACTGTGTTTGGGGTCTCCTTATCGCAGGATGCAGGTTCGTAGTTCCCATTGTTTTTGGTGTGTGCCCCGAGTGGGTAAGGTTGGTTCAATGACTTGTTTTGACTTCCTGGTGGAGGGTACTCGTGCTTGTGTTCTGGTGGATGAGGCTGGATCTTGTCTTTCTGGTGGGCAGGGCTGCGCTCAGTGTTGTTTTGGGGGTGTTTGTGAACTTATTATGATTTTAAGCAGCCTCCCTTCTAATGGGTGGGGTTGTGTTCCTGTCTTGCTAGTTGTTTGGCATGGGGTGTCCAGCACTGGAGCTTGCTGGTCATTGAATGCAGCTGGGTCTTAACATTGAGATGGAGATCTCTGGGAGAGTTCTCGCCAATTGATCTTACTTGGGTTCAGGGGGTCTGTGGTAGTCCAATGTCCTGAATTTGGCTCTCCCAGCTCATATGCTTAGGCCTGACAGTTGGCCAGAGCACCAAGACCCTGTCAGCCACACGACTCAGAAGAAAAGGGAGGAAAAAAAGAAAGAAATACAAATAAGTAAAATAAAATAAAATAAAGTTATTAAAATAAAAAAATTATAATAAAAATATTTGAAAGTAATAAAAAATAAAAGAAGAGAGCAGCCAAACCAATAAACAATCCACCAATGATAACAAGTGCTAAAAACTCTACTAAGATACACATAAACATCAGAAACTATTCAGTCACATACAGCAAACCCCAAGACTACAGTTCCTCCCAAATCCACCTCCTCAATTTTGGCATGATTTATTGTCTATTCAGGTATTCCACAGATGCAGAGTACCTCACGTTGCTTGTGGGGATTTAATTCGCTGCTCCTGAGGCTGCATGGAGAAATATCCCTTTCTCTTCTTTATTCGCACAGGTCCTGTTATTCAGTTTTTGATTTGGCCCTGCCTCTGCATGTATGTCGCCCTCTGGCATCTTTTCTTTGCCCAGACAGGAGGGGGTTAAAGCAGCAGTTGATTAGGGGGCTCTGGCTAACTCAGGCCAGGTGGGAGGGAAGGATACAGAATGCGGGGCGAACTTGCGGTGGCAGTGGCCAGTGTGATGTTGCAACAGCCTGAGGCATGCCATGTTTTGTCCAGGGGAAGTTGTCCCTGGATCATGGGACCCTGGCAGTGGCATGCTGCACAGGCTCCTGGGAGGGGAGGTGTGGATAGTGACCTGTGCTTGCACACAGGATTCTTGGTGGATTCAGCAGCAGTCTTAATGTTTCATGCCTGTCTCTGGTGTCCACTCTGATAGCCGCAGTTCATGCTCATCTCTGAAGCTCGTTTAGGTGGTACTCTGAATCTCCTCTCCTCATGCACCCTGATACAATGGTCTCTTACCTCTTCAGCAGGTCCAGACATTTTCCCAGTCTCCCTCCTGATTAGCTGTGGTGCACTAGCCCCCTCAGGCTAGTCTTCACGCAGCCAACCCCAGTCCTCTCCCTGGGATCTTACCTCAGAAGCCTGAGCCTCAGCTCCCAGCCCCCACCTGCCCCAGTGGGTGAAGAGACAAGCCTCTCAGGTTGGTGCATGCTGGTCAGCACTGATCTTTTTTGTGGGAATATCTCCGCTTTGTCCTCTGCACCCCTGTTGCTGCGCTCTCCTCCCCTGTTGCTGTGCTCTCCTCCATGGCCCTGAAGCTTCCCCCCCACCCACCTCCTGTCTCCCCCAAGGAAGGGGCTCCCTAGTGTGTGGAAACTTTTCCTCCTTTACATCTCCCTCCCAGAGGTGCAGGTCCCATCCCAATTCCTTTGTCTCATTTTTTTTCTTGTTTCTTTTGCCTTACCCAGATACGTGGGGAGTTTCTTGCCTTTTAGGAAGTCTGAGGTCTTCTGCCAGCGTTCAGTAGGTGTTCTTCAGGAGTTGTTCCACAGGAAGATGTATTTTTGATGTATTTGTGAGGAGGAAGGTGATCTCCACGTTTTATTTCTCCGCCATCTTGAAGTTCCTACCATTCTCACTACCTTTATTCAACATATTATTTGAAGTTCTAGAAAGAGCAGTTAGGCAATAAAAAAAGATAAAAGGGCTCCATATCGGGGAGAAAGAACTAAAACTGTCACTGCATATGAGACAATACTACATATAGAAAATCCTGAAGACACAAGCAAAAAGCTACTAAAACTAGTAAGCAAATTCAGTAAAATTTCCAGTACAAAATTAATATACAGAAATCTGTTGCATTTCTATACAATAATAATAAACTATCAGAGGATGAAATGAAGAAAACATTCCCATTTACAATTGCATCAAAAAGAATTAAATACTTGAGAATAAATTTAAACAAGAAGTGAAAGACCTGTATTCCGAAGACTAAAGTATATTGAGGAACAAAACTGAATATGACACAAAAAAAATGGAAATTTATATTGTGCTCATGGATTGGAAGAATCAATATCATTAATATGTTCATACTACCAAAATTAATCTACAGATTCAATGGTACTTCAAAAAACCAATGGTATTATTTAACAGAAATAGATCAAATACTCCTAAAATTTGTATGTAACCACAAAAGACCCTGAATAGCAAAAGCAATCTTGAGAGAGAAGAACGAAGCTAGAGATATCAAGCTTCCATACTTGAAGCTACAACACGAAACTAAGTAATCAAAATAGTACAGCACTTACACATTAAAAAGACACAGAGGTCAATGGAACAGAAGAGAGAGCCCAGAAATGAGCCCTCCCGTATATGATCAATTAATCTATGAGAAAGGAGGCAATAATATACAATAGGCACTTACATGTGGAATCTAAAAAATAAAACAAACTATTGAATATAACAAGAAAGAAACAGATTCAAAGATATAGAGAACTATTTAATGGTTACCAGTGGGGAGAGTGAAATGGGGAGAGGAAAATGGGGTAAGACATTAAAAGGTACAAACTACTATGTATATTATAAAATAAATAAGTTACACGGATGTATTGTACAGCACAGGGAATATAGCCAATATTTTATAATAATTATAAATGGATTATAATCTATAAAAATTTTTGATCACTACATTGTATACCTGAAAGTAATATAATATTGTCAATCAAATATACCTCAATAAAAAAACAAATGAACAAAGATTGTGCATGAAATGCAGAAGAATAAAGACAACTGAAATAACATGAAAAATAAAAAGCCAGGAAGAAAAGCCTTCCTTATATCTTAAAAAGAAAGAAAGAAAAAAGAATATACAATGGGGAAAACACAGTCTAGACAATAAATGTTGTTGGGTAACTGGACCTCCACATGCAAAAGAATTAAACTGAATCACATTTTTATGCCATATTAAAAAATAAATTCAAAATGTATTAAATACTTAAGAGTAAGACCTGAGATGATAAAACTCCCAGAAGAAAATATAAACAGTATGCTCTTTGATATGGGTCTTAGTAATAATTGTTTTGGATGTTTCTTCAGGCAAGGGCAATAAAAGCAAAAACAAACAAATGGAATGACGTCAAACTAGAAAGTTTTTGCACAGTGAAGGAAACTATCAACAAAACAAAAAGGAAATATACTGAATGTGAGAAGATATTTGTAAATGATATATCTGTTAAGGGGTTGATATCAAAAATATATAAATAATACAACTCAGTATCAAAAAATTAAATAAACCAATTTTAAAATGGGCAGACGTCCAGAATAGGCATTTTTCCAAAGAAGACATAAAAATGGTCAACAGGCACATGAAAGGTATTCAACATAACTAATCATCAGGGAAAAGCAAATCAAAACCACAATGTGATATCACTTTACACCTGTCAGAATGGCTTTTATCAAAATGTAAAAATACCACCATTATTGATGAGGATGTGGAGAAAAGGGAACCCTCATACACTATTGATGGTAATGTAAATTGGTGCAGAACAGTATGGCGTTTCCTCCAAAAACTAAAAATAAAACTATCATATGATCAATTAATTCCACTTCTGGGTATTTATTTGAAGAAAATGAAAAGACTAATTTGAAAGGATATATGTACCCCTATGTTCACTACAGCACTATTTACAACAGCCAGGATATGGAAGCAACCTAACTGTCCATCAGTAGATGAATGCATGAAGAAAATGTAACAAATATATATATACACATACACACACACACACACACACACACACACATATACATACATATATACACACTGCTCAGCTATAAGAAAGATGAAATCTTGCTATTTGCAACACATGATGGACCTTGAGGGTATTATGTAAGTGAAATGAGTTAGAGAAAGACAAATACCCTTTGATTTAACTCATATGTGGAATCAGGAAACAAACCAAAGGACAAACAAAAAATAGAAACAAGCTCTGTAGATACAGAAATAAAATTTGTGGTTGCCAGAGGGGAAAAGAGTAGGGGGATGGAAGAAATAAGTGAAGGGGATTAAGAGGTACAAACTTCTAGTAATAAAATAAGTAAGTCATGGGTATATTATGTACACATAGGTAATATAGTCAATAATATTGTAGCATCTTTGTATGGTGATGGATGGTAACTGAACTTATTTTGGTGATTATTTCACAATGTATAAAAATATTGAATCACTATGTTGTACATCTGAAATTAATACAGTATGTCAAGTATAACAATAAAAGACCAATTAGTATTTCAAAAGTTTTTTTGAATTATTGGCCTGCTTTTAATGAGAGACTGTAAGAAGTTTTTCTTTAGTTTTTGAGAAATTTGCATAGGAAACCAACATTCTGTGTCTTACCACAATAATTTTTGATGCTTTACATTAACCTTTGTTATGTCCTTGATTAAGATAACTGAGACTTCTCGTATTTGAAATAAAGATTTTACAGTTTTGAAAAGTTGCTTTCCAAACTGAAATCCAAAATGAAATCTTATTGAACTGACCTTAACATTTCCCAGAGTTCCCCTAGAAAAATCTCAAAAGTTTTTTTTTTGCTTTGTAAAGAGAAATTTTTAAAATAATTAGGTATTCTGATATATTAAATTACATGAAAAATGTTGTCAAATAAGATATTATATGTAAAACTCCCTATTTTACATTTGTATGGATAAATATTACCAACATAAGTATTTTATAAATTGTATAAAGTTCCTAGAAACTTATCAGTCCCCTCACTGTACAGGTAATGTCCTTCTTTAATGCTATCAGTCATATTCTGGTTAAATTTTGTTGTTGTATATCAGAGAAATAATAAAATTTCCTTAATAATAAAATTTCCTTGTCAAAGGAACTTTCATCATATTTGACAATGACCATTTTAAGTTATTTTTTTGTCATCCAGAGATAGTTTTCAGTTTATATTTGTGCTTTCCTAAAATGCTTATAAACAAAAGTGAAATATTTATCTTTTCTTCCATCCTGATCCCTCTAGAATTTGGAAACTCTTATTGAGTATGCTTATTTTCATGAAAACATCATTATTTGCATAAGTTCAATAAGAATCTGTTCTCCTTATAATAGGACATAACTGGAAACGGGTTGCATAAATAAAACTTTAACTGGAATGTCATATTTTCCAATATAACCAGACAATTTGAAAGAACTAAGGTTGACTTTCTGGAGACAATGCTTAAAGACACCCTTGGAAAAACTGGCTTACAGGATTCCCAGGCTAACAGATGAGTAAGGAAGGTCATTTCCTGGCAGACCCAAGCACCTTGGGACACTTTGGGAACCTTGAGAAGAGAGGAATTCACTGAAATCTATATGTATTGCAGGCAAAGTCTGGTTATGAGTTCTTGGCTTGGTTTTTGAATGCTAATCAGAGATTCCATAAGAAAAGCTCCAGCAAAGCAAACTCAAAAAGGCCTATGTGGTCAAATACGATTCCTATTTGCACTTATGTAAATAATCAGACAAAATGTAATGAGACCAGACTTACTTTGTAAACAAGAATCAAAAGGGGGTGACTAGAACAGAAATTGTGTTTCAATGGAAAACAATAGCAATCCGTGTGGGTTCACAATTCTTTTAGTTTCCTCCAATACCTAATTACAACTCACCAAAATAATGTTTCTAATTTTTCTCTCACCCACCTGACTTGGCATTACTGAGGACTAATACTGCATTGTTCCTAAAGCCCTGCAAACTGAAGCTGGATGACTTGATAAAATAAATAAATCCAAATAAATCACATCAAAATACATCTACATGTGGAACAATTCTCATGGAAAACTAACTGGAAACTGATGAAAGGACTCCTGTACAATAAAGTCCACAAGGAAGATACACATGTAATCAGGTAGGATGGGAAGAATCAGGTAGGATGGAAAGATACACATGTAATCAGGCATCAGGTCAGGACCTGTGCCCTTGGAGGAGACTCAGAGGAAAAGGGAGATTGCACAGGCAGACACTCACCCTGGGGAGATAGTGGGTCAAGCCACAGATTGGACATCCCAGTCCTGGAGTCCTATGCCTAGAAGACAAGCCCCCTGGGCAGCTTGGAAAACCACTGAGACAGACTGAAAGGCTGAAGAAGCTTTACACTCCACTTGTGAGGTGTACACGGGTGCTGGCATGCCCCCAGATTGGACAACTGTCTTAATGGCTGCCATCTCACTGTACTCCCCAGTCCAAGCCAAGCAAACACCCTGACCCTACTCACTCCACATAATAGCTTGGAACTGGATGTAAGGCAGCCAGGGCCTGGGAAAAGACTCGATCTAGGAAAGTAGAGGTGACCTGGGGGCCTGGGTCTAGTCCAGGTGGGGCTGTGGTGGCCACTGTTGATGCTGACTCAAGCTGTGCACAGAATGCAGCCCAGATTTCTTAGAGAAGTGTGGCCTCATGAATTCCTATGACCACCTCCCTGCACACACCATCCCAAGCCCATCAAATGCTCTGGTCCCTCCCACTCTATGCCACAGCCTAGCACTAAATCAGGGATGGCCATGACAGGGAAAAAGGACAAGAATGTGGGCTTTGTCTGGGCAGAGCCACAGATGCCTACACAGGCAGAGCATTTGGACTTCTCTAAGTACAAGTGGCCCAACCGCTTCAGCACTCCTCTCCTTTGGGGTAAATATCCTAGAGCTGGGGGAAGGAAACACACAACTAAAGAGAACAGAGCCAGCTCTAGCCTGAATCTCAGGCTTCTGCTCAAACAAACTGGGAGCAAACAATATCTCTGACAAGGCAGTGACAGCCACTGAGTAGAGGGGAAGTCCTGCCTCACACCCTGAACAAGCTCTAGTTCCTCCATTACCAGCCACACCCCATCACCAAGGTGATAGCTGTCAGCAGAGCCTGGTGAAAGATGTGACTGGTGTCCACATCAAATCCAGCTCTCCCAAAAATGGCACTGGGCACATGCAGGCTGCATAAGGATGTTCCCACATAAGAACACATGTTCAAGACTACAATACTCTAAATTCATAGAGACAGGAAAGTTATATAAAATGAAAAGATAGAGGAAAGACCCTCAAATGACAGAAAAATAGAAAACCACTAAAAAATAATGAAATAAAAATTAGCAATCTACCAGACAAAGAATTCAACATATTGGTTAAAAAAGTTTTAACCTAATTAAGAAAGTGAATTGATCTAAACAGATCATATTAACAAAGAACTAGACAATATGAAGAAGACCCAATTAAAATTAGATAATTCAATACCTGAGATAAAAAAATACTACAGAAACAATGAATAGCAGAATAAATGACACAGAAGAATGTATAATTGATCTGGAATATAGAATAATGGAAATCCCCCAATCAGAGCAGAAGATAGAAAGACAAATTAAAAAAACAAACCAAACAAACAAACAAAAAAAACGAGTGCAACATATGAGATGTGTGGGATAATATCAAGCATACCAACTTTCACATTATAGGGGTTCCAAAAGGAGAGGAGAGAGAGAAGGTTATATATCCAGAAAATATAAAAAACTCTACTTTGAAAATATATATGTCCCTCAATATTCAGAGCAGCACTATTTACAAGAGCCAAGACATGGAAGCAGCCCAAGTGCCCAACAGATGACTGGATTAAGAAGAATGGAGTATTACTCAGCCATACAAATAATGAAATTCTGCCATTTGCAGCAATGTGGATACCTAGAGAATATTATGCTTAGTGAAATAAGTCAGACAGAGAAAGACAAATACTGTATGATAACATTTATATGTGGAATCTGAAAAATAATACAAAACAATGTATATGCAAAAAATCAGATTCACAGATATTGAAAACAAACTTGTCCCCTCTGCTTCCAATAAGATTATGGGAGTAAAATCTCTGAGAGGGGAATGAGACAGGAAGGGGGTCTCATTCTTTAAAAGAATGACTGTCATTGAGGACACAACATGAAATGGTTAGAACCAACTAGATCCAAGATGGCAGACCAGGTGACAGCCACAAGACCTTGAGCCTCATTATACGCTCATTGTAATACATCAGCAGGCTAAATGACACATCCACAGGTGCCATGAGAGTTCTGAGGCTGAACATAAAAGGCCAAAAGTGGGCAGTGGCCCAATTCCTGGAAATCCCCACCCCTTCCCCAAAATAGTTGGAATAATCCTCTTGCTCATTAGATTATGAAATTACCCATCCCTATAAAAACTGACAACCCCATATCCTGGTGCCTCTCACCTTCTGAGATGGCCAACACTCTGTCTATGGAGTGTGTATCTCCCTGAATAAACCTTCTTTCCATTTACTAAAAAAAAAAAAAAAACACACAAATAACTTGTGGTTACCAAAGGGAATAGGGAAGGAGGAAGGGAAAAATTAGGGGTATGGGATTAACAGATACAATATAATATGTATAAAATAGATAAACAAGGATATACTATATAGCACAGGGAATAACACCCATTATCTTGTATTAACCTATAATGAGGTACAATCTGCAAATATACTGAATCACTCTGCTGTACATGTGAAACTAACATAATATTGTGAATCGATCACCTATGTCTCAATAAAAATTTCTATACTCTGACCTCTAATATTCAGCTCTCCCTAATGCACTATTTCCTTAATATCTATCTGTAGAATCTCCCATGGAGAAAATTATCTATTCTGGAATGCAAAACAAACATCTAAGAGAACACAGAAAAAGTCATAGCTAAGAAACTTAAGAAGTTCGTGTACACATTTAAATGTTAGTAACAAGATTTGTTATATGTATGATAGAGAAAAATTAGTTTTAAAAATCTAATTGATTAAAGTGTTAGGTCAACCACATTAGACTGTTTACCAAAGTATATTTTTATTTCATATTTGCTGACAAATGATGATAAACAATGTTCTCTAGTCACTCAACTGAGATCTGTATCAGCTGCAAGAAAAAAATTCAATTTGCCTTTAAATGTAATTTTCAGGTTGTTTCTGTCATACTTTCATTCTGTTCTTAAAGTATAAAAGCTTTTAAAAATATAAAATGACTTCATAAAGACCATTTCTTATATTCAAACTTCAATTAATCAGAACCAATGGAAATTGGGAATTCTGAATATTTATCTGTTTTAAACCTTGCTTTTTGAAAATCTTTATAAAATCACGTCATAATAGATTTGGAGGAGATTGGTTCAAGATGGTGGAGTAGAAAGATGTGTATTTATTCTCTCTTGCGAGAGCACCAGAGTCACAACTAACTGCTGAACAATCATTGAGAGGAAGACACCAGAACTCACCAAAAAGATACCGCACATTCAAAGACAAAGGAGAAGCTGCAATGAGACAGACTTCGACAGAACTGGGGGAAACAGAGACTCCACTATTGGAGGGTACACACAAAGTAGTGTGTGCATGAGGACCCGGGGGAAGGAGCAGTGACCCCATAGTAAACTGAACCAGACCTAACTGCTATTGTTGGAGGATCTCCTGCAGAGGCAGGGGGTGGCTGTGGCTCAATGCAGGAACAAGGACAGAAGTTCTGGGAAGTACTCCTTGGCATAAGCCCTCCCAGAGTCCACCATTAGCCCCACCAAGGAATCTGTAAGCTCCAGTGCTGGGTCACCTCAGGCCAAACAACTAGCAGAGAGGGAACTCAGCCCCACCCATCAGTAGACAAACAGATTAAAGTTTTACTGAGTTCTTCCCACCAGAGCAACACTCAACTCAACACACCACTAGTCCCTCCCATCATGAATCTTCCACAAGCCTCTTAGATAACCTCCTCCACCAGAGGACAGACAGCAGAAGCAAGAAGAACTACAATCCTGCAGCCTGTGGAAGAAAAACCACATTCACAGAAAGAGAGTCAAAACGAAAAGTCAGAAGACTATGTACCAGATGACGGAAAAGATAAAACCCCACAAAAACAATTAAATGAAGGGAAGATAGGCAACCTTTCAAAAAATAATTCAGAATAATGATAGTGAAGATGATCCAGGACCTCAGAAAAAGAAAGGAAACAAAGACTGAGAGGATGTAAGAAAAATTAGCAAAGACCTAGAAAACTTAAAGAACAAACACCTGGAAGAATTAAAGAACAAACAAACAGAGTTGAACAATACAATAACTGAAAAATACACTAGAAGGAATCTATAGCAGAATAACAGGCAGAAGAATGGATAAGTGACCTGGAAGACAAAATGGTGGAATTCACTGCCATGGAACAGAATAAAGAAAAAAGAATGAAAAGAAATGAAGACAGTGTAAGAGACTTCTGGAACAACATTAATCACACCAACATTTGCATTATAGGGGTCCCAGAATAAGAAGAGAAAAAAGAAAGGACAGAGAAAATATTTGAAGAGATTCTAGTTGAAAACTTCCCTAACATGGGAAAGAGCTACCCAAGTTTAGGAGGTTCAGAGTCCCAGGCAGGATAAATCCAAGGAGAAACATGCCAAGACACACAGTAATCAAACTGACAAAAATTAAAGACAAAGAAAAATTATTAAAAGCAACAAGGGGAAAATGACAAATAACATACAAATGAACTCCCATAAGGTTAACAGCTGATTTCTCAACAGAAAATCTACAAGCCAGAAAGGAATTGTAAGATATATTTAAAGTGATGAAAAGTGATGAAAAGGAAGAACCTACAACCAAGATTACTCTACCCGGCGAGGATCTCCAGATTCAGAGTCTCCATTCAGATGGAGAAATCAAAAGCTTTACAGACAAGCAGAAACTAAGAGAATTCAGCACCACCAAACCAGCTCTACAACAAAAGCTAAAGGAACTCTCTAAGTGGAAAACACAAGAGAAGAAAAGGAACTACAAAAACAAACACAAAACAATTAGGAAAATGGTAATACGAATGTACATATCGATAACTACTTAAAATGTGAATGGATTCAAGGCCCCAAGCAAAAGACACAAGCTCGCTGAGTGGATACAAAAACAAGATCCATATATATGCTGTCTACAAGAGAACCACTTCAGACCTAGGGACACATACAAACTGAAAGTGAGGAGATGTAAAAAGATATCCCATGAAAATGGAAATCAAAAGAAAGCTGGAGTAGCAATACTTATATCAGATAAAATAGACTTTAAAGAAAGTTACAAGAGACAAGGAAGGACACTACATAATGAGCAAGGGATCAATCCAAGAAGGAGATATAACAATTATAAATATATATGCACCCAACATAGGAGCACCTCAATACATAAGGCAACTGCTAACAGCTATAAAAGAGGAAATCGACAGTAACACAATAATAGTGGGGGACTTTAACATGTCACTTACACCAGTGAACAGACCATCCACGCAGAAAATTAATAAGGAAACAAAAGCTTTAAATGACACAATAGACAAGATAGATTTAACTCATATTTATAGGACATTCCATTCGAAAACAGCAGATTACACTTTCTACTCAAGTACACACAGAACATTCTCCAGGATAGATCACATCTTGGGTCACAAATCAAGCCTCAGTAAATTTAAGAAAACTGAATTCATATCAAGCATCTTTTCCAACCCCAACACTATGAGATTAGAAATAAATTACAGGGAAAAAAAACGTAAAAAACACAAACACATGAGGGCTAAACAATCCATTACTAAATAACCAAGAGATCACTGAAGAAATCAAAGAGGAAATCTAAAAGTACCTAGAGACAAATGACAACGAAAATACAAAGATCCAAAACCTGTGGGATGCAGCAAAAGCAGTTCTAAGAGGGAAGTTTATAGCAATACAATCCTAATTCAAGAAACAAGAAAAATATCAAATAAACAATCTAAATTACACCTAAAGTAACTAGAGAAAGAAGAACAAACAAAGCACAGAGTTATTGTGAAAGATGTACCTCAATAATGTAAAATGTTAATAATAAGGGAAACTGGGTGTGAGGTATATGGGAACTCTCTGTATTATGTTTGCAATCATTCTGTAAATCTAAAACTGGCTTCATTAAAAAAAAAATTCTTCCTGATATCTGAATGAGTTGCAAAGTAATAGATAACCAAAGATCACTTTAGTAATAAACTTTACTTATATATGTATCACACACACAAAAAAAAAAACCCACAAAGTTAGTAGAAGGCAATAAATCATAAAGATCAGAGCAGAAATGAAATAAATGAAGAAAACAGTAGGAAAGATCATTAAAACTAAAACTGGTTTTTGAGAAGATAAACAAAATTGATAAACCTTTAGACAGACTCGTCAAAAAAAGAGGGAGAGGACTCAAATCAGTAAAATTAGAAATGAAACAGGAGAAGTTACAATGGACACCACAGAAATACAAACCATCATAAGAAACTACTACAAGGAACTCTATGCCAATAAAATGGACAACCTGGAAGAAATGGACAAATTCTTAGAAAGGTATAACCTTCCAAGACTGAACCAGGAAGAAAGAGAAAATGTGAACAGACCAATCACAAGTAATGTAATTGAAACTGTGATTTAAAATCTTACAACAAACAAAAGTCCAGGATCAGATGGCTTCACAGGTGAATTCTATCAAACATTTAGAGAAGAGCTAACACCCATCCTTCTCAAACTCTTCAAAAAAATTGCATGGGAAGGAACACTCCCAAACTCATTCTATCAGGCCACCATCACCCTGATACCAAAACCAGACAAAGATACTACGAAAAAAGAAAATGACAGACCAATATCACTGATGAATATAGATGCAAATATCCTCAACAAAATACTAGCAAACAGAATCCAACAACACATT
The DNA here is from genome assembly GCF_965194825.1 of Balaenoptera physalus. Lineage (NCBI taxonomy): Eukaryota > Metazoa > Chordata > Mammalia > Artiodactyla > Balaenopteridae > Balaenoptera > Balaenoptera physalus. The sequence continues at coordinate 70,399,833 of NC_138903.1, read as the reverse complement.
AAAAGGATTATACACCATGATCAAGTAGGATTTATCCCAGGGATGCAAGGATTCTTCAATATATGCAAATCAATCAATGTGATACACCATATTAACAAATTGAAAAATAAAGGCCATATGATCATCTCAATAGATGCAGAAAAAGCTTTTGACAAAATTCAACATGCATTTATGATAAAAACTATACAGAAAGGGTGCATAGAGGGAAACTACCTCAACATAATGAAGGCCATATATGACAAACCCACAGCAAACGTCATTCTCAATAGTGAAAAACTGAAAGCATTTCCTCTAAGATCAGGAACGAGACAAGGATGTCCACTCTCAGCACTACTATTCAACATAGTTTTGGAAGTCCTAGCTACGGCAATCAGAGAAGAAAAAGAAATAAAAGGAATACAAATTGGAAAAGAAGTAAAACTGTCACTCTTTGCAGATGACATGATACTAAACATACCGATTCCTAAAAATGCCACCAGAAAACTATTAGAGCTAATCAATGAATTTGGTAAAGTTGCAGGATACAAATTCAATGCACAGAAATCTCTTACATGCCTATACACTAACAATGAAAGATCAGAATGAGAAATTAAGAAAACAATCCCATTCACCATTGCAACAGAAAGAATAAAATACCTAGGAATAAACCTACCTAAGGAGGTAAAAGGCATGTACTCAGAAAACTATAAGACACTGATGAAAGAAATCAAAGATGACACAAACAGATGGAGAGATATACCATGTTCTTGGATTGGAAGAATCAATATTGTGAAAATTACTATACTACCCAAAGCAATCTACAGATTCAATGCAATCCCTATCAAATTACCAATGGCACTTTTTACAGAACTAGTACAAAAAAATCTTAAAATTTGTATGGAGACCGAAAAGACCCCGAATAGCCAAAGCAATTTTGAGGGAAAAGAACAGAGCTGTAGGAATCAGACTCCCTGACTTCAGACTATACTACAAAGCTCCAGTGATCAAGACAATATGGTACTGGCACAAAAACAGAAATATACATCAATGGAACAGGGTAGAAAGCCCAGAGATAAACCCAAGCACCTATAGTCAACTAATCTATGACAAAGGAGGCAATGATATACAATGTAGAAAAGACAGTCTCTTCAATAAGTGGTTCTGGGAAAACTGGACAGCTACATGTAAAGGAATGAAATTAGAATACTCCCTAACACCATACAAAAACATAAACTCAATATGGATTAAAGACCTAAATATAAGACCAGACAGTATAAATCTCTTAGAGAAAAACATAGGAAGAACACACTTTGACATAAATCACAGCAAGGTTTTTTTGACCCACCTACTAGAGTAATGGAAATAAAAACAAAAATGGACTAATGGTACGTAATGAAACTTAAAAGTTTTTGTACATCAAAGGAAAATATAAACACGACAAAAAGACAACCCTCCGAATGAGAGAAAATATTTGCAAATGAATCCATGGACAAAGGATTAATCTCCAAAATATATAAGCAGCCCATGCTGCTCAATATTAAAAAAACAAACAACCCAATCAATAAATGGGCAGAAGACCTAAATAGACATTTCTCCAAAGAAGACATAAAGATGGCCAAGAAGCACATGAAAAGCTGCTGAACATCACTAATTATTAGAGAAAGGCAAATCAAAACTACAATGAGGTATCACATCACACAGGTCAGAATGGGCATCATCAGAAAATCTACAAACAACACGTTCTGGAAAGGGTATGGAGAAAAGGGAACCCTGTTGCACTGTTGGTGGCAATGTAAATTGATACAGTCACTATGGAGAACAGTATGGAGGTTCCTTAAAGAATGAAAAATAGAATTACCATATGACCCAGCAATCCCACTCCTGGGCATATACCCAGAGAAAACCATAATTCAAAATGACACATGCACCTCCATGTTCATTGCAGTACTATTTATAATAGCCATGTCATGGAAGCAACCTAAGTGTCCATCAATAGATGAATGGATAAAGAAGATGTGGTATATATATACAATGGCATATTACTTAGCCATAATAAAGAACAAAATTGGGTCATTTGTAGAGATGTGGATGGACCTAGAGGCTGTCATACAGAGTGAAGTAAGTCAGAAAGAGAAAAACAAATATCGTGTATTAACGCATATATGTGGAATCTAGAAAAATTATACAGATGAACCGGTTTGCAAGGCAGAAATAGAGACACAGATGTAGAGAACAAACGTATGGACACAAAGGGGGGAAAGTTGGAGGTGGTGGTAGTGGCATTTATTGGGAGATTGGGATTGACATATATACACTAATATGTATAAAATATATAACTACTAAGAACGTGTTGTATTAAAAAATAAAATTCAAAAATAAATAGATTTGGAAAGGAGCTTAGAGGTTATATAGTACAGTGTTTCTAAAACATGGACGGACATACATCATAATGACCGAAGAATCTTGTTTAAAATAGAGATCTCCAGATAATAGTCTGTAGAAATATTGATTCAGTAAATTGGGGTTAAGTCTGAGAATCTATATATTTTAAAGCTAAAACAGTCTAAATTCCTACCCATAATAAGGTCCTTTTGTATTGCATCCCTGACAAGTGAGTTATTAATCCTCTTGAAAGCAAAAGTAATGTGTATCTCAAATGAGGGAAATTATGTTTTTTTACTAAAGAAACCCGTGTATGCAGTGCTATGCTAGATATCTCTAAGACAATGGTCTAAATATGACAGATCTTCCTTATTTGAAGGTTTCATTTTTTATTAATATGGATTAGAATGCAAATTTACATAAATTTTAAAGAAAAAACTGCTAGAATTCAGAGACATTTATGCTAGTGGCAGTCTTGTTCAAGTTAAGCCCTCAGAACTCTCAGAGAATGTATTTACTCCCCTCTGCCTTTAGGTATACTTTAGTGGAAAAAATTGATTAGCATTGCTCAATGAGAAAAGATCCCACGTCTTTTCTCAAAGCCTATTTATTTTATTATCAGAAATTTAATGAGTTTTCCCTGCTTTAGTGTGTAGAATAATTTAATTTTGCTCTGCTCACATGAGTATTTCACTGAAGTTGTCTTTAAGCTCACAAATTCTCAATATTTTGTCTTAGATACTGAAGTGTAGAAGCTATAGGACATCAATATTAGAACATTATCAGTTGATTTATGTCAATCAGCATGATTGACTTGATATGGAGTTAGCACTTTTTACTGAAGTCAAGTGTAGCCAAAAAAAGAGGGAAGGAAGGCAGGAAAGAATAAAGTGAGGGAGAAGAGAGGGAGGAAAGGAAGAAAGAAGGGAGGGAAGGAAAGAATTGAGAGGAAAGAAAAAGTAGAAAAAGAAAAGAGAAAAAAGAAAGCATTTCTGTTAACTAGGATTTGACTGGTATTGAGGTTCTAGTTAATTGATGTTTTCCTGGGTAAGAATTTTTAAAAGCACCCTATCATGCAGGTTAAAGAAAAGAGGTCCTTAATACCATTTTGCATTTCCATACTTTTTTTGTTCCATTAAAGAAAGCAAGAGACAACCGGCCAGAATGACTATATTGAGTCTATTGCTAGAGCTGATAAGGTGTGTGCTGCTTTTCTTAGATATGGCAAACAGGGTCTTAGTGGCAACCTCTCCAGTCTTATAATCATATAATAATAAAAATTTACAATTAAAAATCACCTCTGAGTACCTAATCCCCTGTTTAATGCAGCAACCCCCTCCACAATATCCCTAACAATTGGCCATTTAATCCGTTTAAACACTTTCATTGGCAGAGAGTTTACTATCTCAAAAAAGAGAATAGTCTACTGCTTTACAGCTTTAATGGTCAGAGTTTTCTTTCTTAATTTGTGTGAAATCATTCTCCTTTTAACTTCCACATATGGGTCTTATGTTTTACCTCTACATCTGTGTATTCTGCGGAACAGTATGTTCATGAGTTGCTTCCGGGAACAAAAGGGGAGGTCTTGCAGCTAAACACATTTAGAGTGTGCTGTATTCTTCACCCCCAACTTTGGTGATTCAAAATAATCAGCATATTAAAGCCTCTGAGAAATCATATTGTAAAGACACCAATTTAATTTTGTTTAACTTAGAATTTCCCAAACTTAATTTACTGTGGTATATTTTATTCTTGATATATGTATAACATATTTTGGAATTATAGTTACTTAAACCCACTTTGGGAAGCACAACTCCATAAAAACACAGAACAAATCCATTCTTTTGTCTATGTGATGGCTTTCAAACAAGAATCATGATTTTGGCAAGTTACTTAACATTTTAACTAGACATTTCCCCCACTTTATTACAGGATATATATCTAGTATTCTAGTAACATGGTTTTGAGCCAACTTTACCATCCCAGTTACTCTGTAGATGCACTCCAGTTTACCTGCCTGCTTCTTAAAAGAAAAATGGCTATAGTTGCCTCTAACATCTTGAAAGGTAAATTATCTTGAAAATCAACTGAGTTCTATCTTTCTACTTGTGTTCATTGGTATTATTGGGGGAGACTCTTAATTCTTAGTGAATCTGCTAATTTGGTCAATATATCTATTCATTCAACAAATATTTATTATGCCAGGAACTAATATGGGAGCTTGGAATATATCAGTCAAAAAAATATATATCCTTGTCTTCATGGAACCTATGTTCTAGGAGAAGGAAGCAAACAATTAATAATAAACAAAATAAATTAATTATATATTATACTAGAAGGTGATAATGCTATGTAATAAAGAAAAAAAGAGTAGAATATAAGTTATTGGTAGTATTGGGTGGTAATGGGGAGTATTGAAATTTAAAATAAGTTGGTCAGGGTTGAAGGCTATATTTTAAAAAACAAGGATTCAGAAAACAAGGATTCAGAGACGATGAAATATTTCCCCAGAGAACTGGGGAGAATATTCTCAGCAAAGGATGCAAACAGTGAAAAGACCCTAAAGTAGGAGAATGTCTGTTGTGTTCAAGCAATAACAAGAAAACAACTCTGGCTGGAATTGAGTAAGCAAGGCATAGTTGTAGAAAACATGGTTTAAAAGTAATGGGCTGGGGCTTCCCTGGTGGCGCAGTGGTTGAGAATCTGCCTGCCAATGCAGGGGACACGGGTTCGAACCCTGGTCTGGGAAGATCCCACATGCCACGGAGCAACTGGGCCCGTGAGCCACAATTACTGAGCCTGCACGTCTGGAGCCTGTGCTCCACAACAAGAGAGGCCGCGACAGTGAGAGGCCCGCGCACCGCGATGAAGAGTGGTCCCCACTTGCCGCAACTAGAGAAAGCCCTGGCACAGAAACGAAGACTCAACACAGTCATAAATAAATAAATAAATAAATAAATAAAAGAACGTGAATTTCTAAAAAAAAAAAAAAAAGTAATGGGGGGGTGGTATAGGGGCAGCAGATCATGCAGGGCCTTGCAGCTGATTGGAAGGACATTAGCACTTTTCCTCTGAGTGAAATTAGAAACCAGTTCAGTGTTTTGAGAAGAGGAGTGATATGTTGTCAGTAAACTATTATGTAGAAACGCCAAACAGGTAGTTGAATGTATGAACCTGCAGTTCAAGAGAGTGATCCTATCTAGTTATATAAATCTGTGAATCTTCAGCATAGAGATGATATTTAAATTCATGAGACAGGATGAGATCATGAAAGAAGTAGTGAGTGTATTTAAAGAAATGGTCGAAGGAGACCTCTGGGACATGACAATATTTAAAAGTCTAGGAGAAGAGGAAGAACCATTAAATGGCAAGAGGAATCTTATATATTTCTTCTATTATATTTTAATGATAGATATATATAGTCAATACCTAGATGAAAAAAACATGGCCTCAGTCTGCTATTCAAAAAATGGTAAAAATATTATTTATACATAATTTGTGATGCTGACAATGTCTTCATGTCCTCTTATCCTTATCAAAACCTGCTCTCCAGATTTTTTTGTGATAAACATGTGTATAAATATCAATGATAATTTAAACTATGATGTATCCTGGTAGATTGTCAATTTAAATGGGTTACAACATCATATGCTATAGAAGTGAAATCCCTTTGGATGACTATCAGTAAACTTATGTGGAAGCATATTTTTGGTCCAGGAAATTTCCTTAAATGGTAACTACACCCCAGATGTAAAATGTACAGGCTAGGTGATTGCATCTTATTTGGAAGTAGAGTAAAATATTCATTTGGACTCCACTAATTTAGAATTTATGTTAAAACTCCAAAATGAGAATAACAAAGGTAAGTAATTAGTTGTATGGAGGCTTTGCCTGTACTATCACCGCAGAAACCAGAACCAGCCACAAGAATAGCCAATCTAAGAAAAGACTATAAGCACAAAACAATACAGGTCTGATATCAGAGATCTAATTGAAGGCAGCCTCAGAAAGCAAGGTACTGTTAAAATATCAAATCCAAAATGATAGTGGAGAGCAAGAACTGAATTAAAACAAAGAATAAGCAACATTGGTCAGTCAAGAAAAAAATCAATGTAGAGGTAGTGGTTTTCCTATGCTCTGTGTGTGAAAATAGGCTTTATTAAGCAAACCTCTATGTATCTCTTAGCAAACCTTAGAGATACAAAGGCATCTCTCACATCCTTAAGAGAACAAAGTTACTTAAGCCCACATTTTGGACAAATAACTGACATTCCAACTACATGTTTATTCATTAAAGCAGCCTTCCTGATTGGCAATGCTATATTGCCCCATTAATGTATTGTGTGTAAAACTATTTCTTTAAAAAACATCCTGCCATTCAGGCCTGCATTTCTCTCAAAATAGTTTAAATTAATTGAGGTGTTACTATAAATTCAACTTAGTCTTGGCTCAAGTAATGTATTCCTTTATCTTCTGAAGAGAGCAAAGGGCATAATTGTAGAAGAACAGAATTGAATCTCTCTTTGGAAACTAAATTCATTTCACACAGTTTGTTAATGATAGGAATGCAAATAACTGGCTACTAGATACTATTCTCCCTTGAAATAGACTTGTCTGTAATAGACATTAACAGTAAGGAAATGTAATACTGACTCTCAGCATCCTCTCATATGTTGTTCCTATGGACAATTTACATCAAAGGAAAGAAAATTATTCTATAGATATTATAATTATCCAGAGGCTTTTTAATTTGGCCAGAAAGCAAAAGGTCCATAATTGTGATATCTTTGATTTAGACTCATGGTACATTTTATTCTCATTTTCTCCTATCCTTTTTGTAATTTTTTTCAAAAAGATATAACTGCACATCATTTATTCCTTTTATAACACTTGTTTTCTCTGAAGAAATGTAGACTTAGCAAACTGTCCAACTATCTATATTTATTCATGCCTTAGTAATATTTTTCACATGCTTGTCAGTTTGAAGGCATGATTAACATGGAAATAAAAGTTAAGACTGATTTACCTATTAGTAATTCTCACCCCTCTATGCCAAAAATCACTTCAAAGGAAACTACCAGATGAGCTAGTATACCAGAGCTTTGAAGAACCTATGAAATTAAGAAAGGGATGCTAGTTATTAAAGACAACAGCTGTCTTAAAGGCAAATACCTCAAACTGAAATGGCAGAAAATTCCAGACATTTAGTGAAGCTACAATCTGTACCACTTGAGCCAAATCAGCTGACTGTTTAGAAAGGTTGCTCAGCACAGCCCCAAATTATAAGAATAATGTAATATTATCCCAGCCCTCCTGTTAGTTGACATTATATTGGGACTTTGATTCAAGGTAAGCAGAGAGTTTTATTTCAGGACTTATAGTCCTGGGCTTTTGGGAGAGGCATCATAAGAATGAAAACAAAAAGAATATTTCCCCTGGAAAACACTGTTAATTCTCCATGTTAATTTTAAATGCACTGATGTGTGCCTCAGCCAATAGTATAGACATAGAAATCTCAGTCTCCACAACACCATAATGTTTCATATAAAACAACAAAGTAAATTTTTGGAACATCTCCAAACATTTGCTCAAAGTATTTGACCAGTCTTCTTAGAAAGAAATAGTAAAATGTCTTATTTTCATTTTAAGTCACAAATTGCTTTAGAATATACTTCTTAGGGAAATGAGACTTCATGCATAGATAGAGTCAATAGAAGTTGTTTTCCTGGCTAGCCCTTAAGGAGAGTTCTACAGACTGTCAATGGTAAGCTAAAGCTGAATCATGACAACACCAGGAAATGAAATCACTGCAAGTTAACAGCAATGAGAGTTGAAATCCTAGACCTGCACTCCAATCAGCAGCCATTATACAACTGTACTTTCCCACAATTTTCAACTGAGATTCTGCTTAGAGTAAACGATAAAGAGGTTAGGGTAGTAGTAGTGAGAGTAAGAAAAAGACCTTTTATATAGTTAAAAATCAGGGCTCTTAACCAAGCAAAATCTTAGTAGACTAGACACTAAAATAGATATTTTGGCAGGGTCAAGTAAGGTGTCTGAAACTAGGTGTCCTAGAAATAAATACAGCAGGATCAACTCAGTTTATCTGTAGGTAAAAAAAATAAGTTTTTTTCTCCAAGTCTCTCTTTAGGCATTCTAAATATAGAGCCACCTTCAATTCCAGTTATCCTTTCCAGTTCAATTTGGTCACCCACTTGCCCAGTCAGAAGTTGGAGTATCGACATCACTCTTAATTGTTAAACAACCAAGATTTTAAACTCTGAAATTCCTCCTCTGGCCTTCATTTACATTTGATCTGTCAAGTATTTATTGAGCACCTAGCCATAAGTACTAATATGAAGATTTCTTAAACATAATTAATAAATAATTCCTTTCTTCTTCAGGATTATCATAATCTACTGTGTATTGAACACACAAACACATATAACTACACCACAAACTCGACTGTAATAAGTACTATCTCTAAACAGCTCTCCCTCTTCCTTACTCCTAAATTTCTGCTTTGCCATCATTATTACCTCATGTGCCTCTACCTCTCCATATTCTTGGGAGGGCTATACTGTATTGTTTCCAGGGTGGGCTCTGAAATCAGACTTCTCCGTTTTGGAGTTTGGCTGCATCATATGCTAGATACTTAACTTTAGGCAAGTGCCTTGCTCTACCTTAGATTCTTCATCTGTAAAGTGGCGGTATCTATATTGTAAAGTTTCTGTGTGATAATACTTGTAAAACACCTAGAAAGATGTTTGGTACATAGAAAGTGTTCAATAAATATTAGTTATTATCAACATTACTCTTCAAAGGCTGTCTTCCCTTGCATCCCTTGCACCCCTCGATCTAACACAGCTATTTACTGGGACTCTGAGTTGCAACTTAAAATCCCTCACACCCTTCAACTACAACTATCTTTCAATCCCCCAAATATAAGTTCTGTTATTAGATTTCTCCATTACTCTCTTGCACTATAAATACTCTCTTGCACTATGAATACTCTCTTGCACTATGAATACTCTCTTGCACTATAAATATTGTGAGAAAAATATCAGGAAAATCTTTCTTATTTTCTTTCTACCTCTTCTGCATTGCTATCTGGGCTTTGCTGGCCTCCCTGTCTATAATGTACAGTCTCTCCTCGCCATGTCTGTAAATCTTCATCCAAAAGTTTAACTTCCACCAAAATGCCTTTCCTGCCCATGCTAACTCACACCGATCCCTCACTTTACTAACATCCAGTGGTATTTCTGTCTGTACCCATCACTTCTCAATTATTTACTGCTTTATGCTTTATATAACCTACAGTATATAACAGCTCCTCAAAATTGTTAAATAGAGGACTTCTCTAGGTACATACCCTTAAGAACAGGCATTAATAAATTGCAAGATCTTGTTTCACTCTTCATGGAACCAATATTCTAATAAAAACCATGAATGTGAATTTAGAGAAGCCAAATTTCAGCAAGACAATCATTAATCAATTATCAAGTATTATTTGAACTTAACATTGTATTAGATAGTACATCAGACACATAAGCATAACACTAGGCATCTACCCTAAAGGAACTTAAAATTTCATTGAAGAAATAAGACTCCATGAAAGGGAATAAGATTTACTATGAATCTTGAGGAACGTAAATACTTTGCAAAGGCAAAGAGAAGAAAGAACACTGTTTTAGACAGAGTAACTATCATGTATTAAGCCAGGAGAGAGAGGAAAATGAATTAAAAAACATATATAAATACAAATTCTCTGCTATTATTTTGGATTTCAGAACATATTATACACTTCTTGTGGGGAAACAAATTGGTACACATGTTAGGTGGGACAGTTGGGCAATATGTAGCAAGATCCTTAAAGTATACATTTACTAGGATTTTTTTTTATCAAAAAAGAATTAGTAACATGCACAAAACCTTGTACACTTCCATGATTTTGCTTCCTCTCTTGTCTCCTCCACAACTCGCAAGACCTATTGGTTCTACTATATGTATATGAGTATAATGTGTACATATAATTTACATATCATATATTAAAACTATTTTTTCCCTTCTCCATTGCCACTCTCTAGTCCAAGCCACCATAACATTTACCCTAGACCATTCTAATAATCTTCTAACAGGTGTCTCCACTTTTTTCTATCTTCAACCAATTCACTACAGTATAGCAGGAGAAATCTTTTTCTCCTGCTATAAATATAAATCCCTCAACTCAACTGGGGAAAAATTCACATATATAGATAAGAAAACAGTTGTTTATGCAAAATTTGTATCAAAGACACATTTACCTGTAGTCATTCATTTACATTTTATTTCTTTTCATAACCGTTCCTCTTCATGTAAAGGGTGGATAAACACAAACATGCACACACTTACTCTTGCACATGCCTGCATGCACACACACACAAACACACACACAGCTTTCTAATATGTCCCTATGAGGTAAGGTGAAAATATCATCAGGAAGCCACCTCCAACTTTATAACATGCAGCACTGGCAAAGGGCACACAAACAGAAATCCCCCAGCAAAACGAAAACCAACACTTAATATAATAAAGATTGTCCAGAAGCCTCTGTACACTGGAGAGTGAGAAGGAAAATGGATATGTTAGAAAGTAATCTATAAATTAGTATTAAACCTTGAAACCAATCTATCATTTGTGATAGACATTGTTTGTTTGGTTTTCCAGCTTTACAGCTATTTGTATAAGTGTCTGAGAGACTCTTTTCCATTCTTCACCTAACTTTCCCTTCTTCACCTAACTTTCCCTTATACATCTTTCAAAACACAATTTAGATAAATAGTCCTTACTAGAAGTCTTCTCTTACTACTATAGTATGGGTTAGAGGCTCCTTCAATATTCTATCATAGCATCCTTTGTTTAGCTTTATAAAGAAATTGATCATACTAGACTGTTATCTGTTTTCTTTTCTATATCCTCCAATAGGCTTAGAGTTACTTGAGGGCAAACATTATTTTTTATTCATTCCCAGTACCTACAAATGGCTAGCATATAGTAGGCCTCAGGAGATATTTGCTTCATTGAATCATATGCATTCATTAAGCTTCAATTCTAAAAGGACCAACAGAATATTTTTCCAACTTTAGCATGCTTCCTGGCTTTAAGTTCTCTGACTATGAGCATTCTCAAAGACTTGTGACTGATTTCCCACATGTGCACTAAACCAAAAAGTAGGACCCGAAATTGAGTGGTTAAAAAGCAATATTCCTGACTCCTAATCCTTTATCCATGCCTTGTACCTCTCTTTTCTTTCCCACACAAAATTTACCAGCATCTGCCAGTATCTGTTTAACTTAAACCCATGCTGTTCTTTCTAACAACCAACCTATCCCTCTCCTGACAAGCAATTGTTCCTTTCCTTCCACCAACCTTTCTGAGTGATTGTGTTCCTGTGCAGGAGGTATATGTGAGCAGACTAAACTTCCCTCACAAATATTTCATATATGTAAGCGTATTCTAAAAATGCAAAATGAGCTATCCTTATTTTCCCGAAACTCCAAAGTAAAGGACTGTGGAGCTCAGGATTGCATATATTTTACCCTTGCTAGGAGAGTCCTTATGGATCTTCTGAGAAAGAAATTCTACATGATTATTCCTAATATATACTAACTGCAGTGGAGTACTGAAAGCAATTATCTGAATTGTAATATGGATCAATTAATAATTTCCTTTGATGGATCTGGGTCATTCAGAAAAATAAGTGAAATGTGGAGTTTAATTTTCCAGAAAGTCTTTCAATTCTTTAAACAAAGAATGTAAACACTTTTTAACTATAATTTTTAAAACATATTCTTCTGTCTTACTGCTTTCGGTGTTTTACCCCAGAACTGAAACTATTTTCAGATACTCTCTTTTATCTTTACAAATCCTAGTAACTGGGAGCTTTGAAGTGTGCTTTAAATCAAGAGCCATCAGCCTGAGAAGCTACCTTGGGGCAGATCAGGGAGTGGAATTTGCATGTGAAAACTGACAATAATTACTCTATCTTGCACTTATGTAGAACCTTTAACTTCTTTCAAGGAATTTGCACAGCCTAGCCTCCACTTTTTTTGAAAGAAGTGCTTTGAAGTTCCTGGTATTATGGAACATAGGTTCATATTAAAGGCTGTAGTTAGCTATTTGCTTGATTGTAAGTAACAACAACATCTTCATTTTAAAATATGCAGCTATCCCTACAGCAGAAATAGCATCAGCAACAGAAAGAGGCAGTGCTGTCCTCAAACACTGTAACTAAGAAATTAGTATTATTTTGTCAATCTTCCATGAAAAGGTAGTGTTAAACCCTAAGAAAAAGGTCAACATGTTTGTTTATTCACCTCCCTAAGCTTCCCAGAATGAAAGACAATTTAAAATTCATCACTTAAAATGAAACAAACCTCCAATCAATTCAAATATCAGTTCCAGTAAAAGAACACCATGTAAGAGCAAATACTATGTAAAATTCCTTGTGTATGAGGATATAATGCCCATACAAATATTATTTACATGTGTTGCTTTTATTGGTGGCCATGATGCCTTTTGTGAATTTTTTGACATGCACCTGAAAGTACAATTTTCTCCAAGCTAAGAAACCTGTGGTAATTTACTTAGCTTTTCTCAGTCTCAGAAGTAAAAGGGGACAATAATAACTCAGGGTAATGGTGATGATGGAATGATAAGTTTTATGTAAGAACATAGAGAGTTTAACAAATGATAGCTTATTATTTATTATTATTATTTCAATCATAATACCTTTTTATGGCATTTCCTTTGGAGCTTAAAAACATAGTTTCCAAAAAAAAAAAATGGAACCAAACTGCCCCTTGTATTTTTCTTTAGCTTAGGCTGTTTAAGAAATGGAACAGTGGAAAGAACACTTTGCTAAGATTAGTAGACCTGCATGCTTGTACTGGTTCTGACCTGTACTTGCCTTGTGGCCCAGAGCAAATCCCTTCATACCAGTGTACCTCATTTTCTATCTCTGGTCAAATGTAGATAATAAACCTTCTTTATCCTTACACACAGGACAAAGCAAGCCATTTTGTTGTAAGTGGTTTCATGGTCATTTTTTCAGCCTGGGGATTAAATGCATTTACACATGTATCATTTAACCTGGTGCCTGGCCAACAGTAAGTGCTCAATAAGTATTAACTGTCATCATCTTCTTTGACTGGGCATTGCATTTTTATCTGGAATGTGGACATTTTTGATGCAACCATAAAATTTCCATAACAAAATGTAAGATTTTTATATTTTTATTACCAAATAATGTATGAAATAACTCATCCATAACCTCACCCCACCATCACCTCCCAATCCTCAGATAGAACGATGGAATTAGAAGAAAGTTGATGAGGTTAAGCTCAGGAATGGAGTGATATTCAAATAGCAAATATGTATGTTTTGAATATTACTCAGAAAAATTTTAGATGACTTGTGTTACTTGTATTTTAGCCCATGCAATAGTTTCCTATACAAAAACTTGTTTGTATTTTAGTCCATGTAATAATGCCTTTGTCAAGAAAGTATGTTCAACTGCCCCCAAAACGTCCATGAAAATGTCCATATTGAAGTCTCGTATACCAGAGAGCTCCTTTGAGATCTTTTGTAAAATAAAGTAATACATGAGAAAGTGCTTTGTTATATATTGTTAGTGATAGATTAGATGTCTTATGTGCTTCTTGACTGCTCTTTAGTTTGTTTACAATCCCATGTAACTATAGTAATTGTGGGTGAAATAATGTGATGTTTGGATTTGATTTAAAATGCTTCCCCCAAAGAGGAGGAAAGGAATAAATGAAAAAAGACTGGCAAAATGCTGATAAATTTTAAAGCTGAGTGCTGGTTTTATGTGGCTTTATAATGTTATTTAGTATGCCAGTCTATTTATTATTGTGTATGTTAAAATATTTCTAAATTAAGGGTTTAAAGAAATCAACTGTAATACATTCCAGATAAGAAGATGATTCCACCTAACCGCCAGTGCTAGGGAATGGAAATGGAATATGTTTCTGAATTTTGCTGGCATGGATTTTCATGGAAACCTTTGAATTCTCTTGCTTAGTTCTATCTTGTATCAGTGTAGTGTAATGATCAAGATTACAGGTTTTGAAATAAAAAAAATACTTGATTCTTATTTCAGGTTCTACAACTTCTAACCTCTCTGAGCATCAGTTTCCTCATCTGTAATATGGGGCTAATAATACCTAGCTTATAGATTCTTGTTAGAAGGAAATTAGATTCATCTTCATGCTTAGTATCTAGCAGATTTTCAAATTTTGTATTCTTTCCCTTTTCATTTTATTTGCATCCAGTGTCACATAACGTGGTTGGGTAAAATCTATTCTGTAGCTGGAGTATATAAGAAGAGATTACCAATTCAGATCAAAATCTAGCATAAAACATTGATATCATTAATACTAATTTTTTGTTAAGTATATATCTTGGTCACATACATCAAGAATCCTGGAGATATGTTTCAAAACTCACCTGTAGTTGCATGAAAGGAAGGACGTGGGAAAGCTCCACGAGTAATTGACACAGGAAAGAGATACCCAGGAATACATCGCTTGGGATGAGGCTGGTTCACTGCAAAAAAGCAAGTATAACTTATTTTGAATTTGAACACCTAGAAAATTAAACTGATTATTTATGCAACAGACAAGTTAATGAAATATTGTAATCAAGGACAATGAATAATGAGATGAAAATATCTTGTAGATAAATTGGTGTGGCACAGAGGAGGGGAAATAATTTGCCCAAAGGTCACACACAGAAACGTGGGAACTAGAATCCATGTATACTAACTATCATTCAATGCCTTTTTCAATATCCCTGTCTCCTTTGATATTTTTTGCACCTTTAATTTATTCAGCATGTATTATATATCAAAAATAGCTAAGGTAGATACTGTGGAGAATATTTAGTCTCCAGTTTCAAAGAGATTACAATCAAGTGGTGGAAATAAACACACATGTCCAGGAAATATAATTAACTGTAGTCTGTTTCAAGGGATGTAAAATATGCTAAAGATATTCATCTAGGTGACTAAGAGGAGAAAGAGTAATACTAACTGAGAAGTACCAAGGAGGCATTATAAAAATTATAGAA
The DNA here is from genome assembly GCF_965194825.1 of Balaenoptera physalus. Classification (NCBI taxonomy): domain Eukaryota; kingdom Metazoa; phylum Chordata; class Mammalia; order Artiodactyla; family Balaenopteridae; genus Balaenoptera; species Balaenoptera physalus. Next base: position 70,384,344 of record NC_138903.1, on the reverse strand, counting down.
TTTGACTTTGGCTTTGAAGTATGAGTATAGGTTTATCAAGTGAGAGTAGGGTGAAGAACATTTTAGATAGAAAATAAGGCACAGGCAGAGGCCATGATATATGAAAGTAAAAGGCATATTTGGGACAAGAACCTAGATTTCAGCAATGGAAGAGAAGTAAGGAGATTTCCACTTTCCAAAAAGTTCATAGAGTGTTATAGGGACAAACCATAGCTACCTGTTTGGCAATAATGCACAGTGGTACCATTCTTATTTTATTTTCCAACTAAGAAACAAACCAAATTAACAGGAGTGTGAGACACAACCTTACAAATTATAATATATAACAATATGACATAGGCCAAATCATCTGGAAGTAAGTTAACTGCATGGATGTCAGGTGCTTGTAGTTATGGTAACCAATATATTGGATGACAGAATCAGGATGAAAAAAGATCTCAAAAATGCTTTGAACCTAGCACAGTGAAATTTAACATGTATAAATATAAAGTCTTATATTTAATCTCAAAATGTCATTTGTACCCTACAGAATGGGAAACACATAGATAAACAGAAAATAATGCAAAAAATAAGTCAATGGATTAACTGTAAAATAAATATAAGTTAGTTGTGTTTTAGGCATTCCAAAATGGTAATGCCATTTTATGTTGCATGAATAAAGAGAGTGTATTTAAAAAAGTAATATGCATCTGGAGTACTATGTTAATGGTAGATGCTTCATTTTAAGAGGGTCACGAGCAAATTAGAGCTCACACAATGATGAGTGACTAAATTGGTGACAATAAGAAATTACATCCTGTTAGAGACAACAGAATGAAAGGAGGATATTTAAGCATAGAAATATGTGGCACAAGTGAGGATGAGAAGGTACAAATGATAATGCTAAATAGTCACTTGAGGAGCTATCATAGAGGTGCTTGGCTTAAGGAAAAGAGGGAATGTTACCCAAAGTTTCTGCCCTAATTTACATTGTCTTTAGTAGTGTATAAATGTTCCAATTTCTCCACATCCTCCCTAACACTTGCTACCTTTTTGCTATAGTCATATTAGTGGGTGTGAAATTGTACTACACTGTGATTTTGATATTCATTTCCCAGATTGTTAATGATGGTGAGCATATTTTATGTCCTTATTGGACATTTGTATATCTTCTTTGGAAAAATATCTATTCATTTTTTAAAAAAAATATTTAATTGGGTTATTTGTCTTCATTATTGAGTTTTAAGATTTCTTTGATTATTCTGGATACAAGTCCCTTGTGAGATACATAATTTGTAAATATTTTCTGCCATTATGCTAATTGTCTTTTCATTTGCAGCACAAAAAATCAAAATTTAATGAAGCTCAAGTTATCTATTTTTTGCTTCTATATATATATATTTAACTTTTCTTTTTTATTTGATTTTTTTAAATCGCAGTATAGTTGATTTACAATGTTGTGTTAATTTCAGGTGTACACCAGAGATTCAGTTATGCATATATATATATATATATATATATATATATATATTTGTCTTTTCTCTTATAGGTTATTACAAAATATTGAGTATAGTTCCCTGTGCTATACAGTAGGTCCTTGTTGGTTATCTATTTTATATATAGTAGTGTGTATATTTTAATTCCAAACTCATAATTTATCACTCCTCTCCCCTCCTTTCCCTTTTGGTAAGAATACATTTGTTTTCTATGTCTGAGGGTCTGTTTCTATTTTGTATATAATTTCATTTGTATCTTTTTTTAGATTCCATAAATAAGTGATATCATATGACATTTGTTTTTCTCTGTCTAGCTTACTTCACTTAGTATCTCTAGGTCCATCCATGTGGATAGCCCCCCTTCTAGGAAATCCATCAGTGGGTGCTGGGACATATCTCACTCTCTCAAGAGGACACGGATAGCTCTCCCCACTAGGAAATCCACCCAGAGGAGGGGCTGAAACCACAGCTGAACCCCAAGGGCCGTGTGACTAAGGAAGAAGAGCTGAAATCTCTCCTTGCATCTGCATTAAATGTCCATCAACAGAGGAATGGATAAAGAAGATGAAGTACCTATATACAAGGGAATTTTACTCAGCCATAAAAAAGAACAAAATAATGCCATTTGCAGCAACATGGATGGACCTAGAGATTATCATACTGAGTGAAGTAAGTCAGACACAGAAAGACAAATATCATATGATATCACTTATATGTGGAATCTAAAAAAAATGGGTACAAATGAACTTATTTACAAAACAGAAGTAGAGTCACAGATGTAGAAAACAAACTTATGGTTACCAGGGGATAAGGGTGGGAGGGATAAACTGGGAGATTGGGATTGACATATATACACTACTATATATAAAATAGATAACTAATAAGAACCTTCTGCATAACACAGGGAACTCTACTCAATACTCTGTAATGGCCTATTATGGGAAAAAAATCTAGAAAAAAATGGCTATATGTATATGTATTGATATAACTGATTCACTTTGCTGTACACCTGGAACTAATACAACATTGTAAATCAAGTGTACTCCAATAATTTTTTTTTAAAAGGCACTTTAAAAAATAGCAATAGATTTACCTCTAGCAGTATCCCACAATGTAGGGCATACTGTGCCTTCATTTTCATTCATCACAAAGTAATTTCTCCTTTAACCAATTGGTCATTAAGATGTATGTTGTTGGGAGATCCCTGGTTGCCTAGTGGTTAGGATTTTAGGTTTTCACTGCCGTGGCCCAGGTTCAATCCCTGGTTGGGGAATCGAGATTCCAAAAGCCGTGTGGTGTGGCCAGAAAAAAAAAAGTGTGTTGTTTAATTTCCACATATTTGTAGTTTTCCAAATTTTCTTTTGTTATATATTTGTTATTTCATTCAATTTTGTTTGGGAAAAGTACTTAGTATGATTTTAATCCTTTTAACATTATTGAGGATTGTATGACCTAGCATATGGTCTATACTGGAGAATGTTCCATTTACACTTTAGAAAAATGTGTATTCTGCTGTTGTTGGGTGGAATATTCTGCAGATGTCTGCTTAATCTAGTTAGTTTATGGTGTTAGTCAAGTGGTCTTTTTCCTCATTGATCTTCTGCCTCATTGTTCTAGCCATTATTGAAAGTGGGTTACTGAAGTCTTTATTATTGTTGAATATAATATTTCTCTCTTCCATTCTGTGTTTGCTTCATGTATTTTGAGACTCTGTCATTATATGCATGCATGTGTTTTTTTAAATAAATGTATTCATTTATTTTTGGCATTGGGTCTTCGTTGCTGTGCACAGGTTTTCTCTAGCTACAGTGAGCCAGGGCTACTCTTCGATGCAGTGAATGGGCTTCTCATTGCAGTGGCTTCTCTTGTTGTGGAGCACAGGGTCTAGGCACGTGGGCTTAAGTAGCTGTGGCACACGGGCTCAGTAGTTGTGGCACACGGGCTTTGTTGCTCTGTGGCATGTGGGATATTCCCAGACCAGGGGTCAAACCCATGTCCTCTGCATTGGCAGGCAGATTCTTAACCATTATGCCACCAGGGAAACCCTGCATACATGTTTAAAATTGTTATACATCTCTGGTAGATGGACTCTTTTATCATTATGAAATATCCATCTTTATCTCTAGTAAAAAAAAAAATTGTCTCATTTGCTTGATATTAGTATAGCAGCTCTAATTCTTTTATGGTTGTTGTTTGCCTAGTACAGCACTTTCCATCCTTTTTCTTTCAACATATTTGTTTCTGAATCTAAAGTTTGTTTCCTGTAGACAACATGTAGTTGGATGCTCTTTATATAACCCTGTTGTTTATTATATTTATTCAATTTGTATTTAATGTTATTATTGGTATTACTGGGTTTATATCTGTCATTTTGGGGTTTTTTTACATCTTTATTGGAGTATAATTGCTTTACAATGGTGTGTTAGTTTCTGCTTTATAACAAAGTGAATCAGCTATACATATACATATATCTCCATCTCTCTTCCCTCTTACGTCTCTCTCCCACCCTCCCTATCCCACCCCTCTACATGGTCACAAAGCACTGAGCTGATCTCCCTGTGCTATGTGGTGTTTTTAATTTTTTATATGACTTATGTCTTTTCCATTCCTCTATTTCTCCTTTATTGTCTTCTTTTGTATGAAGTGGATATTTTCTTGTCTAACATTTATATCCCTTCAATAATTTTTAACCTTATTTTTTAAGTTATTTTCTTAGTGGTTGCTCTGGGCATACAATTTACATTCAATTTATCAAAATATACTTCAAATTTATACTGACTTAGTTGCAGTAATATATAGAAAATTTAATTCTATATATCTCTATTTTCTCTCCAAATTTGTTGTCCATTACACACACACATGCACACACACACACACACACACACACACACACATATATATATATATATATATAGTGAGAGAGAAAGAGAGAGATGGGTAGGAAAGGCAGAGACACAGTCTTGCCAAAAACCTGAACACCCATGTGGTGACATACAATAGGGAAATATTTTTACCAGTCTGGTGCTTCTCCTGGAAGAGGGAGGTGTTTGTGCTCCACATCAAACACCCCCAACCTCTGGGGTCTACACAAGAGAGATGAGCCCCAAAAATATCTGGCTTAGAAAACTAATGGGACTGATGTCCATCAGACCCAAAGTACTCTAGGAAATGGAGATTCTCCTTTTTAAGGGCTTACATGTAGTCTCACTCACCCTGAGACCTAGCAAAAAAACAGCAGTTTGAAAAGTGCCTGACTATATGTAAAGGAAACTCATTTGCAATCTAAAAGCATCTGCTGGAGGAGCAGGGTATAGCTGAAACTCTCCCTAAAGATGGAGGTACTGATCTATGCCATTATTGCACTCCCCACCTACCCTACTAACATGGGGGGGTGAACTGTGTTTCTTCATAACAAGAAAACATAAAAAGTAAAAATCTCACTGAAAAGGGAAATATAGAGTAAAGATAGTGGATTAATCACTTATATAGCTACTATTAAGGTTAAAAGAAAAATGTTATAAAATTAATTAAAATTACAGTAATCTGTTAAGGGATACATAAAATAAAAAGATGTGAAATGTGACATCAAAACCATAAAATGTACTAGGGGGAGTAAAATGTAGAATTTTAAATTTTGTCCATATTAAAGTTGCTATCAACATAAAATATATACAAAGAGTAATATATGTGAACTTCACAGTAACCACAAAGCAAAAACTTATAACAAATACACAAAGAAAAAGAGAAAGGAATAGAAACATAACAGTAAAGAAAGTCATCAAACCATGAGGGAAGAGAACAAGAGAAGATGGCAGAAACCAAGAACTATAAAAAGAACCAGAAAACAATGGCAAAGTGGCATTAAGAACATACTTATTGATAATTACTTTAAATATAAATGGGCTAAATTCTCCAATCAAAAGACATAAAGTGGATGAATGGACTTAAAAAAAAAAGACACATCTATGTACTGCCTGCAAGAGACTCATTTCAAAAGTAAGAACATAGATAAACAATGTGAAGGTATGGAAACAGATATTCCATGCAAATGGAAGTGTAAAGAAAATGAGTGTAACTATACTTATATCAGACAAAATAGATTTTAAAATCAAGAATGTAATAAAAGATAAAGAGGGGCTTTATGTAATGACTGAGGGGTCAATCCAGCAAGAAGATATAATACTTATAAATATATATATACAGCCAACATAGCAGCAACAAAATATATAAAGCAAATATTAACAGAACTAAATGGAGAACTTGACATGACTACAATAATAATAGAGGACTTTAACACCCGAATTACATCAATGGATAGATCGTCCAAATAGAAAACCAATACAGAAACATTGGCCTTAAATGACACATTAGAGTAGAAGACTTGATAGATACATATACAGAAAATCCCATTCAAAAGCAGCAGAATACACATACTTCTCAAGGGCACATGTAATATTTTGCAGAACAGATCATATGTTAGGCCACAAAACAAGTCTTAATAAAGTTAAAAAGATTAAAATAATATCAAACATATTTCACAACCATAATGGTATGAAACTAGAAGTTAATTATAAGAAGAAAACTGGAAAAACTGTAAATACACAGAGATTAAACATGTTACTGAACAACTACTGGGTTATAGAAAAAAATCAAAAGATAAATCAAAATATACCTAGCAACAAATGAAAATAGAAATGCATCATACCAAAATTTATGGGATGCAGCCAAAGCAGAACTAAAAGGGAAGTTTATAGTAATACAGACCCACTTCAAGGAAAAGAAAATAGAAATCTCAAATAAACAAATAAACTTAACACCTAAAGGATCTGGAAAAAAAGAACAAACACAGCTCAAAGAAAGAAAGAAAGTAATCATGAGTGGAGCAGAAATAAATAAGAAATCAGCTAAAAACACTATATAAAAGATGAATGAAACTAAGAGATTGTTCACTGAAAAGATAAACAACAAATTGACAAACTTTTAGCTATACTCAGCACAAAAAGAGGGGGGACTCAAATAAATAAAAAAATAAAGAAATGTTACAACTCATGGCACAGATATACAAAGGTTCATAAGAGACTACTATGAATATTTACCAACAAATTGGACAAACCAGGAGAAAAGGATAAATTTCTAAAAACTTACAATCTTCCAAGACTGATTCATAAAGAAATAGAACATATGAATAGACCAATTACTAGTAAAGAGATTGAATAGATAATCAGAAATCTTCTAACAAACAAAAGTCCAGGACCATTCGGCTTCACTGGTGAGTCTTCCCAAACATTCAAAGATTTAATATCTGTCCTTTCCAAATACTTCTAATAAAATGGAAGAAAAGGAACAGCTTCCAAACTCATTTTATGAGGTCAGCATTACCCTGACAACAAACCTATAGAAGGTCAACATAAAGAAAGAAAACTACAGGCCAATATACCTGATGAACATAGATGCAAAAATTCTCAACAAAATACTAGCAAGCAGAATTCAAAAATACATTAAAAGGATCATCCACCGTGGTCAAGGGGGATTCATTCTAGTGATTCTAGGATGGTTCAACATATGTAAATCAACAGGATAAACCACATTAACAAAACAAAGGACAAAATTCATATGATCACCTCAATAGATGCAGAAAAAAAAACATTTGGAAAAATTCAACAGTCATTTATGATAAAATGCTCAACAAAGTGTGTATAGACGGAACATATCTCAAAATAATCAAGGCTATATATGACAAGCCCACAGCTAGTATCATACTCAATGGTGAAATCTGAAGGATTTTCCTCTAAGATCAGGAACAAGACAAGGATGTCCCTCTTGCTATTTTTATTCAGCATAGTACTGGACGTCCTAACCAGAGCAATTAGAAAAGAAAAGAAATAAAGGTCATCCAAATTGGAAAGAAAGAAGTAAAACTGTCACTATTTTCAGATAACATGATACTATATACAGAAAACTCTAAAGATTCCACTGAAAACTGTTAAAAGTAATACATATATTAAGGAAAGTCTCAGAATAAAAAAATCAATAGACAGAAATCTCTGTCTTTTCATTAAAAAATTTAAAAACTAAAGAAAAAGGAAAGTAAGAATACAATCTCATAGACAATAGCATCAAAACGAGTAAAATATGTAGGAATACATTTAATCAAAGAGGTAAAAGACATGTACACTGAAAACTGTAAGACTTTGTTAAATTGAAGAAGATGCAAAGAAATGGAAACAAATTCTGTGTTTATGGATTGAAAGAGTTAACATTGTTAAAATGTCCATATTACCTAAAGCAACCTAGAGATTCAATGCAATCCCTATCAAAATACCAATGACATTTTTCACTGAAATAAAAATAAAATCTTAAAATGTAAATGGAACCGCAAAGGACCCCAAGTAGACAAAAGATTGTGAAAAAAAAAACAAACAAACAAAGTTGGAGGTATCACACTGCCTAATTTCAAATTATACTATGAAGTGAGAACAGTATGGTGTCGGCACAAAAACAGACCATAGATCAATGGAACATATTAGACAGGCCAGAAATAAATTTATGGAATAAAGATACAGACCTACTAGAGAATGGATTTGAGAATATAGGGAAGGGGAAGGGTAAGCTGGGACAAAGTGAGAGAGTGGCATGTACATATATACACTACCAAACGTAAAATAGATAGCTAGTGGGAAGCAGCCACATAGCACAGGGAGATCAGCTCGGTGCTTTGTGACCACCTAGAGGGGTGGGATAGGGAGGGTGGGAGGGAGGGAGATGCAAGAGGGAAGAGATATGGGGACATATGTATATATATAACTGATTCACTTTGTTATAAAGCAGAAATTGACACACCATTGTAAAGCAATTAGACTCTAATAAAGATGTTAAAAATAAATAAATAAATAAATAAATAAATGGTCTTTAGCAAACTGGACAGCCACATGCAAAAGAATGACACTAGACCACCATCTGACACCATACACAGCTCAAAATAGATGAAAGACTTCAATGTAAGACCTAAAACCATAAAACTCCTAGAATAAAATATAGGCTGTACACACTTTGACATTTGTCTTAGCAATATCTTTCTGGATATATCTCTGTAGGCAAGGAAAACAAAAGCAAACTCAAGAAATAGGACTACATCAAAATAAAAAGCTTCTTCACAGCAAAGGAAACTGTCAATAAAATGAAAAGGCAACCTACCTAATGGGAGGAGATATTTGCAAATGATATATCTAATAAGTGGCTAATACCTGTAATATATAAAAACTCATAAACCTTAACAACAAAAAAGCAAACAATCTGATTAAAAATGGGCAGAAGAGCTGAATAGACATTTTTTCCAAAGAAAACATACAGATGACCAACAGGCACCTAAAACGGTGCTCAACATCTTTTATCATCAAGGAAATGCAGATCAAAACCACAATGAGACATTGCCTCATGCCCATTAGAATGGATATTATAAAAAAGGCACTTGCTGTTATTTCTATAACAAGTGTTGGCGAGGATGTGGAGAAAAGGGAATTATCATACTCTTGGTGGGAATGTAAATTGATGTACCCACTATGGAAAATAAAATGGAGAATCCTCAAAATATTAAGAATAGGACTATCATATGATTCAGCTTTTCCACCTCTGGGTACTTGTCTGAAGAAACAAAAACACTAATTCTAAAAGATATATGCACCTCTATGTTCACTGCAGAATTATTTACAATAGCCAAGATAGGAAAACAACATAAGTGGCCATCTATAGATGAATGGATAAAGAAGGTATGGGTTGTTTTTTCTCTTTCTGACTTACTTCCCTCTATATGACAGACTCTAGGTCCAACTACATCTCTACAAATGACCCAATTTCATTCCTTTTAATGCTAGAGTAATGTTCCATTGTATATATGTACCACTTCTTCTTTATCCATTCACCTGTCCGTGGACATTTAGGTTGCTGCCATGTTCTGTCTATTGTAAATAGTGCTGCAATGAACATTGGGGTTCAGGTGTCTTTTTGAATTATGGTTTCCTCAGGGTATATGAACAGTAGTGGGATTGCTGGGTCATATGGTAGTTCTATTTTTAGTTTTTTAAAGAACTTCCATACTGTTCTACACAGCTTTTGATGATGGCCATTTTGAATGGTGTAAAGTGATACCTCATTGTAGTTTTGATCTGCAGTCTCTAATAATTAGTAATGTTGAGCATCTTTTCATGTGCCTCTTGGCCATCTTATGCCTTCTTTGAAGAAATGTTCATTTAGGTCTTCTAGAAGCCCATTTTTTGAGAGGGTTTTTTTTTTTTATATTGAGCTGCATGAGCTGTTTGTATATTTTGGAGATTAATCCGTTGTTAGTTGCTTCGTTTGGAAAAAAGGTACAGATGAACCAATTTGCAAGGCAGGAATAGAGATTCAGACATAAAGAATGGACATGTGGATGTGAAGGGGGGTGGGATGAACTGGGAGATTGGGATTGACGTAAGTGCAATGCCATGTGTAAAATAGGTAGCTAGTTGGAACTTGCTGTGTAGTGCAGGGAACACAGCTCAGTGCTCTGTGGTGACCTAGTTGGGTGGGATGTGGGGGGTGGGACAGAGGTTCAAGAGGGAAGGCATATATGCATACATATATCTTATCCACTTCATTGTATAGCAGAAACTAACACAATATTGTAAAGCAAATATACCCTAATTAAGAAAAAAAAAAGAAGATATGGGGGGAGGACTTTCAAGATGGCGGAGGAGTAAGACGTGGCGATCACCTTCCTCCCCCAAAATACATCAAAAATGCATCTACAAGTGGAAAAACTCCTACAGAACACCTACTGAACACTGGCAGAAGACCTTAGAC